>NC_090440.1:1318189579-1318814579 GCF_031143425.1 Pleurodeles waltl
AGTGAGTTGAAGCAACCAGGGGAAACAAATCAGCAGAGAAAGTTAAAAAGAAAAGAAGGTGCCTCCCCAACGTGCTACTCAATATCTTGTAATTGTGAAGCTCAGAGCAAAGGTGCCCCATGCAAGTCACCCAGTTCTGTAAAATCACGCTGCACTGTGTGATACAGGAAAGTTATGCTATCTCAAATAAATACAACCTTCTCCAGCCGTTTACATCCAGTACTTGGAGTGTAACATTACACTGAAAAACTTTTATCTGTTCTATAAAATCCTGAACTGCCGGGACCTCTTTCTTAGGGGTATATTAGGGGTAGACGAAAATAATAGAAACGGGATGCAGACCATAATTACATTGAAATGACCTTCATAGAACTATGTTGTGCATTGCTGTAAGCAAACTCTGTGGCCCCAAAAGACTTATCCCAATCTACAGTATCACTCAATATCTGACCCCTGATTTACCCTTCCTGTTTCACCATCTGTTTGTGGGTGATGAGCAGTGGACAGATGAACCTCCATCTGTAAAACTCCACACAAGGGTGCCCAAAACTTGGAGGTAAACTGAGGATCAAGATCAGAGACAATTATTGATATTACACCACACAAACGTACTAGGGATTGCAAAAATGTGTCTGCAAGTGCACTGGAAGAAGGTAAACCTGGCAATGGTGTATAATGGGCCACTTTAGAAAACATATGTATAACAACCAGGATTGCAGTGTATAAGTGGTCTGTTTTAGGAAGGGTGGATATAAAATCTAGGAAAATAGAATGCTATGGGTGTAGAGGAGTGGGTAGGAGGTACGAAAAACCAGTAGGTATTTGATGTAAGTCTTTGTTTTGTGCACACACAGCTCATTTTTGTACAAACTGTTTTGTGTCAGCCACCAGTGTAGGCCTCCAAAAATGATGCCTGACCAACTCTTGCATATTCTTTTCACCAGGATACCCTGCTAGTGATTGGGGATGGCACCAGTAGTATTGGGAATGAGTAAACCATTCTGTACATAGTACTCAGTGTCTAAAAGCTTATTATCATGTTTATGTATGACCTCTTGTGTTTCTGTGGTTTGCTGTGCTGCAGCTACCTATGTTAGGAAGGACCTCTCAGAAATCAGAGCTCCTGGAATGCGATCTGGGGGTACTATTGGAGGGCGCTCTGTCTCCTGCTCTTCCACTCCATGTTCAAGTTATGATAATGCATCTGCTTTCCCCTGCTATCTGCCTGCTTGGAATTGAATTACAAAACCATAGAATTGGGTCCATCATAGTTGTCTCATGGACTGCGCCTTGACAGATTTCAAGAATTTTATATTTCGATGATCTGTCAGTATGGTAACGGTATGCAATGCGCCCATTAAATAATGCAGCCATTCTTGAAATGACTTTTTGATGGCCAATAGCTCTTCACCTACAGAATAATTTACTTTGGCTGAGTTTATGAGAGAAATAAGCTATGGTGTGAAGCTGGCCTGTTTCCTTGTTTCTCTGCAACAGGACTCCCCCTACAGCTACATGGGATGCATCTGCTTCCACTATGAATGTTTGTGTAGTATCAGGGTGTTGCAAAATGGGAGCATTGACAAAAGCCTTTTTCAATTGCTGAAAAGATTGTTCTGCTGCCCACGTCCATTTAAATACTACCCCTTTCTTTCATAATTGTGTTATGGGAGCTACCACAGTGGATAAGTGATCCATGAATCACCGATAATAGTTGACAAATCCTAGAAAATTGTATACGTCTTTCATTGTTTTAGGCAACTTCCATTGAAAGATAGTTGTGACTTTTCACGGGTCCATACTAACTTCATGTGAAGATAGAATATAGCCTAAAAAGGAAAAATTGGAAGTATAAAACTTGCATTTTTATAGTCTGATTAAGAGTTTGTTATCCCATAGTTATTGTAATATGGCTTTTACATGTTTCTTATGTTTTGTCATAGAGGGGGAGTACATCAAGATGTCATTGAGGCAAGCCACCACACACACATCCAAGAAATCCCTCAAGACTTCATTTATGAAGAATTGAAAGGCAGCAGGGACATTACACAACCTAAATGACATTACCAGGTATTCATACAAGCCATTTTCTACTCATCTCCCTCCCTCACTGGCACCAGATGTTAGGCCCCCCTCAGATCTAATTTAGTAAATGTTCGTGCATCCTTTAGTTGACCTAAAAAACTAGAAATAAGAACTAAAGAATAGCAGTTCTTAACAGTGACATCATTGAGAGCTCTATAGTCGATACAGGAACGTAATTCAGCCCCTTTTCTTGATTCAAAGAATAGAGGGGATGAAGCTGGGGAACGACATGACCTAATAAACACTGCATGCAGCATTTCATCTTTACATTCCCTGGGATGGATTTTTTCTTTCTCAGACAATGCATAGATTCTACTACATAGTATGCGGGCCCCAGGAATCAGATCGATTTGGCACTAATATGGACGATGCAGTGGGAGAGTAATATCCTTTTGTTTATCAAAGACGTCAGATAGATCTTTATAGCATGGAGGAATCTGAGGACCCTCTACTTCCGGAGATATTTCTGTAATTGTTCTGGATATAGACAAGAGGACCTTTTACAACAATGTTCTTGGCAATAGGAGGAACAAAGGGTAAGTCTTTGATTCTTCCAATCTATATTTGGGTTATGAGACTCAAGCCATGGTATTTCCAGAATAGCTTGGACCTTTGGGGCTTGGATCAAGTCAAACTTAATTTTCTCCATGTGCTTTCCATATATATTAAGCCATATAGCGGTAGTGGATTGTGTTATGGGACCTGACTTCTTGGCTTTCCCATTGATGGTTTTAACTTCATCCATCTGATCTTTTTTTTCACATGGAATACCATATAACGAACCAAGGGATTGATCCATAAAATTCCAGGTGGCCCCTGAGTCAACTAATAGTTGGAAACAATCTGAACCCCTATCCCAAGATGAGTGAGCTGTTACATATAGTTGACGATAATGTTGTATACAAGATATTTGAGCTAGGGTCCTTGAGGCTAGATCAGTCTGTACACCCGAAACAGTCACCTCTCTAGGTTCTGGGTGCCCTAGTTTCCTATTTCTCCTTTTCTCTTAGATTATACTGGACAGTCATGTAAAAAATGTCCTCTGATACCACAATACAGGAAAAGTTTCAATGCCCTGCGTCTTTGTCTTTTGTCATCGCTCAGATGTCCTCTGAGGCTCCTGGTCTGCATGGGCTATTTTTCATAGATATTTTTAAGGTCAGCTTTTTTCTCTTTATATACCACTATCTTAGACTCGGGCAGTCCTTTCTCTCACTGACGCTCCACCAAACGGTGATCTAAGTTTGGTACTAGGTCTATTAATTTGGTACAATTTTCTGGGGGTCGACCACTTGAGCCAATAGGTCTTTTAGTTCAACTTGTAATCCCTTATAGAACAAAGAACTCCTTTTTACTGGATTCTGCCACTAATATATTGAACAAGGTTATATACGTCAAGATATCCTTATTTCCTTGACATAAGTTCAGTAATTGAGTGTCCTTAGACTGGAAAAATGTGTGGCAGTCAAACAACCTTTTTTACTCAGCCTTAAAGACTTCATAATTATATAGCAATGGATCATCTCTTTCAACGAGTGGTGTGGACCATGTTCCCGCTGTACCCCCCCAAAAAGGACAATATAAAAGCCACCTTTCATTGATCATTAGGTAAGCAAGCAAGAACAGAAAGTCCATGTGACATTGGTTTATGAAAGTTGCAAATTTCGTAGAATCCCCAGAAAAAACACCCTGGCTAGTTCCAGCTGCAGCATACTGCACCAAATACCCCTCTGAGGACTCCACCTCTTGGCCTGGACTTGGGACGCCTTGCATTAGTTGCACCTTGTAAAGCATTGACTCTTTGTGCTAATGCCGAAGTCTCCTTTTTTTAAAAATTGCCAATCGTATGAGCTAGATCAGCCAAGGTAATATCACATGCCTCCATTTCACATTTCACATTATCATTTAACTTTATTTCAGTAAGTAAAAAACAAACCATTAAAGTACAATACACAACAAAGAGAAAAAGAGCTTCTTAAAAGCAGGGAGGTACTAAAAAATTAAAACACAGTTAAAAAGGACAAAACAAGTTAAAAAAAAAAAACAGTCAGATAAACATCACTTAATATAATGAAAGGCTGTACTCAATAAGGAAACTGGTTCCATAAAGCAGCACTAGTTAAAAATATAATACACCAATGTCTATATCCTGAGGAGCAATCACACATCCAATTTGATAAATATACATAATTAAATCTAAAAATTAATTCCCAATCTTACTCCTTAAAATTGCTAATCTCGAATGTCAGAATAATAAAAAAAATTTTTACCATTAAAAAAACTATCTGGGTGGATGAATCTCATTTTAAAATTCTCACGACATAAAATGAGGGATCAGTTCCATAGATCTATAAATAATCCATAATAAACCAAACCAAAGTCTATGTCCTATACAACAAAGACTACAATCATACATCCGAATTAAGTAAATATACATAGGTAAAACTAAACAGTAACTACACAGTTTTGTTCCTTAAAACTGCTAATCTCAACCGCCAGATTGACTCAAGAAATCTTGCCACTGGTAGAGCTATCTGGACGGACGGGTCGCATTTTAAAATTCTCTCAGCGTGGAGACAGGATCTAACCCCTAATTGTTTGCAAAGCGGAATGAGCCAAAGTGCTCTTTGTTTATGATACGCTTGACAGTGGAAGAAAACATGTGAAACAGTTTCTTCACATTTACAACCCATCGGGCAGTGTTTAGATCTATTATTTGAGCTGGACCATTTATACGTAAAACAGCACAGAGGGAGAGACCCGATCCTAAACCTAATAAAAAGGGCACGAGCAAATGGAGATAACTTTGCATCCAAAAAGGGCTCAAATTCGTAATGGCATTTAACAAGTAAAAAACTGTCGGACATAGACAATGGCATAGAACTAACAAATTGTCCAACCTGAACATTATGCCAAAAAGCATCCTTTACCAGCTGAGCAGCATTTTTAGGAATAGAAATACGATCATGCCAATAGGACCCTAAGCCAAGCCGAGAGAAAGATTGTTCAACAAAGACACACCATTTAGTTTTAATACTAGAATCGTGGCCCACCACGTTGAGAAGGCCACACCGAAAAGGGGTTAGGGCATCTGTTGTCCACAACCAAATCCAAAACAGCAGAGGCCTTAGGGCAGCAATCTGTGAAATTGAAAAAAGATTTAGGTCCAGGCGAATGGGGAAGGATGGGGTACTCGATGGAACCTTTAGCATCATTTTTAGAAACTGATTTTCCGCCCTAGCCAGATTCGCCAAATTACAATGGCCCCAAAGTTCAGCTCCATATAAGGTGGCCCCCCTAGCTTGAGCTTTGTATATTTCCAGTGCAGGGGATATTGCAAATTTTGGAGAACTAGAGGCAAATCTGACAATTCCACCCGCCCTCTGCTTCAGGCATAATAAAGATTTTTGGCGTTGGGCATGCCAAAGATGTGAATCTTCCACTTTGATGCCTAAGTAATCAAAGGTACCCACCCTTTCCAAGGGGACACCATCTAAATACACAGGCCTCTTCATTTTTTGCCTAATATCTCCAAAAACCATGTATTTTGTTTTTACTGAGTTAATTGATAACCCATGGTCAGTGCAAAACTCCAGAAATCTGGAGAGCAGCCTAGAAAGGCCCATGGCAGTACGTGATAACAATAGGGTATCATCTGCAAACAGAAGACAGGGAATCTTCTGCCCGCCCAGGTTAGGGGCATCACTTTGACAGTCTGAGAGGTATGGCAAACAGGCATTAATAAACAAGAGAAATAAGGTGGGTGCCAAGACACAGCCTTGCCTCACACCCCGTGCAGTTGGAAAAGCAGGAGTCAGATCGCCAGTAGCACCCCAACGGACTTTAGCACAGTTATCAGAATAAAGATCCTTGATGATGTTAATCATGGAACCCGGAACACCGGTGGTATTAAGGACCTCCATTTCACTCGGCTAAAAGTTCCAGGTGGGCTCATCATTCTGTCAAGTTCTTATTTGTTTGCAGTCGTGAAATGGGCAGGAGGAAGGTTCCCTGCAAATCCAACAGACCGCAAATTAACTATCAAGTCTGAATCACCAGGACGAAGGGACAAGGCTGACTAATGCGAACACCAGACTGTCACCTGATGACTTTGGATCCATGCCCTTCTCAGTTTCTACAAACAAATAACAAGTTTTAGCGCTCAATAATGCTAAAATGAGAGTAGCTACAAAACACAACCCAATTCCTGAATTACATAATGCCCCTTCCTCCTTAGTTCAGTGAGCTCAAGGCTGAGTTTGCTATATCTACAAGGCAGAACTTCGAAGTGTTAATTTGAGAAGTCTATCAATATGAACACACATACACTGTAATATGTTTCAATGTGGTATTAACTTTCTAGCACCTACCTATGTATTCTAATGATGTGAAAATCCTACAATTTCTGGTTCCTAAGTCATCAATAAATCGCAATGGAATGTATAAAAATTAACAATATTACTCATGATATATTTCAACATAATATTCAGGGGTTTTCTCTTGTTTTTTTCTTTTGCCAAATACTCATGTCCTTATGCATCATTTTTATGAGGTTAATTATGCCCTTGCATTAATGATTCTGTTATTTCTTGTTTCTTTCAAGGTAACAATAACTGGTTGTACTAATCAAGTTCTTTTACAGTTCACACAGTTTACACCACATTTCAATTATTCGTATCCAGTAATATACCAGATAAATCATTTAGGGCCAGATGTACGAAAGGAACTTACCCATTCTGTGTCTATGGGAAAATGTGTTCGTACATATGGCCCTTAATTATTTAAGCACAGCTCCTTCAGCGTGACACCCAGAGTGAAAAGATTGCTGTGTATGAGTTCTCCTTTGTATTGACAGGTAGGCAGGACTCCTCCGAAAACACCACAAAGAAACGAGAAGCCCAATGAACCTGGCGCCAAAGGATTAACCCATTACGACTCCAGGAAGAGCTTGCTGAGTACTGGGACTGTGGAGGGCTGAAGACGGACATCGGAGTGGGACGACGACAGGAGCAGAAAGAAGATGTTGTCACGGATGCCACAATCAGATACGCAGGATTCCAGAACGTGCATCTACATGTCAGACTCTTGGAACAGCGAGCAGTCATTCGCAGTGCAGCGCACATCCTTAAAGGCCACGCGCTCCACCCTCTTAAGGGGACTGCACAGTCAGGACGTTGTGCATGCAGCTCAACCAGCAGGGAGTCCCTGAGAAGAGCTCTGCTCCAACCTTTCACTGACCTTTTCATGATATTTTCTGGTCTACATTGGGACAAAGCAACCCCCATCCTCAGCTTTTAGTGTACTGTAATTTGTTTTAGGGTGATTTTCTGAGAAATCTATATTTTTATATACAGAGGAGATCTTTCCTCAGTCAGCAACTGTCAAAATGACTACCAGAGAGAAAAAAGTATCTTTTCAAATATTGCTCTACCTGTGTTCAGAAAAAGATATACAATGATGGCCCACTTGAGCAATATATTTATTCTCCTAATTCAGAGCACTAGGCTTCATGGTGAAACAATTCCAAAATCTTTCCTTCAAAGGCAGAATAACAGAGAGAGAAAATTGGCCCTCTATGTATCTAAGCGGAAGAAATACTGATGCTGATTCTGCCCAAGGGTCAAGTTCTGAGTGAGGTCACAACCGGGCATCTGGAATGCAAGAGATACCACTGCAGGAAATTAAGAATAAGCCAGCCCTTCACCCCCAGAACTTCACCAACTGTGAAGCAGTAAAAAGAGGGCCTAAGTATAGGGGAACAAGAGCCTGAAAGGTCAGAAGAATTCTGCTGTATGAATTTACAAGTTATAAAGCATTTTGTCGGTAGACAAATTTGTTTTTTTCTACATTAAAGACAAGCATTGGGCTGTACAATATGTTATTGTCTGTTGGTAAACCGACAATGAACCAAATAAAACCTGAGCTCTTGTCCTCCACAGTACCTCTATGATAAGTCTTTGACTTCTTGCCCTTGCAAGTGTGAAAAGGGTGATCATGGCTCAGTTTGCAGAGCAATAGTAGGATGACTTTAAGACACCAATGGCAAACAATCTCAGCTACCAAGGCTGGGACCCAGTCTTGCCTGTCTGCCTGTCTGCCCTGTGGTCCACTGAACAGAGTCTGACATACATGCTGTATATAATTCCTATATTTGCTGCCTATCTTTGCATATGTGCGAGCATATACTCACGGTGTCACCATATGTCTGTGAATATGGTAATGTACAGTGACCAGTGGCCCACAGTAGATAGATGGTCCCACGAGCTACAGAGATTGTTCCACTATGAACAATGGTAGATAGCAACAGACACAGGACCTCATTACAACCCTGGCGGTTGGTGTTAAAGTTGCGGTAATACTGTCAACAGGCCGGCGTTATTTACTGCCAAATTATGACGTGGCGGAAAGATCTCCAATAGACAGCCAATGTACCACACCGACTGCCAGGGCAGAAACAACAGGCACCTACAGCCAGGCAGAAGTCAATGTTCTGCCCACCATATTATGACCCAGGAAACCGCCACCTTTTCCGGGGCGGTACCAACGACATCAAAAGCCTGGCAGAAACAGACCTCAGAAGGGAAAGAATTCACCATTGGAGACACAGGAAACAACCACGCCACCATGGAGCCCGAGCTGCATGTCTTCCCCATGATCTTCTACGTGCTGCTCCACCACGAACACAAACGCCGGCAAAGACGACAACGGTGAGTACAGCCGCCTGGCACACAAGGGAGGGAGGGAGGAAAACAAGAGTGACACACACACACGCACCACCCCTCAACACCATACACACAATCAGCTGCATTACTAAAACATTTTTACCCCGTACCTCGGATGAATAATGCAAGGACAATACGATTTTGAAAAAGTTAATGTAATGAGAGCAACACATCAAGATAAGTAAGTGAGGCAAGATAATAGATATACACATATGTACATAAAAAGGGACACAGCCAAGACCACAATGTACGTTGTCCACATGGCCACAGGCCAAAGTCCAAGGCCAAACATGGCACCTGGCACGGAGGGAACACTGCCGGGGCATCAGTTGGGAAATAGGCAGGCACCTCAGGGGGAAGGGCGGGCACCTCAGCCGGCAGATGGAACAAGACCACTGGTTCTGGAGGGGGCAACATGCCCTGTGCTTGGTTCTGGGGAGTGCAAGGTCACAGTCTCTCAAGTGGGTGACTTGCTTACTTGCTCTGGAGGGGGCAACATGCCCTGCACTTGATCCTGGGGAGTGCAAGGCCACAGTCTCTCAAATGGGTGTCTTCCCCACTGGTTCTGGAGGGGGTAACATTCCCATTGCTAGGTCCTGGGGAGTGCAAAGCCACAGTCTCTCAAGTGGGTGACTTGCCCACTGATTCTGGAGGGGGCAACATGCCCATTGCCTGGTCCTGGGAAGTCCAAGGCCACAATCTCTCAAGTGGGTGACCTGTCCACTTGCTCTGGAGGGGGCAACATGCCCTGTGATTGGTCCTGGGGAGTGTAAGGCCACAGTCTCTCAAGTGGGTGTCTTACCCACTGGTTCTGGAGAGGGCATCGTGCCCTGTGCTCTTGATCCTGGGGAGTCTGGGGGAGGTGGGTGTCTTACCCACTGGTTCTGGAGGGGGCATCGTGCCCTGTGCTCTTGATCCTGGGGAGTGCAAGGTCACAGTCTCTCAGGTGGGTGTCATACCCACTGGATTTGCAGGGGGCAGATCGCACAGCAGCCCATGGAGGTAGGATTACATACCGTCTGCCGGCAGTGACAGCTTCTCAATGGAGGTGGTGGTGCTGCTGCTGGTGGGGGGAGGCTCCTGCCCATCCCCTGCAACCTCGGACGGCTGCTCACTGGTGGTGGTGGTGCTGCTGCTGGTTGGTGGAGGCTCTTGCCTATCCCCCGAAACCTCGGACGGCTGCTCACTGGTGGGGGTGGTGCTGCTGCTGGTGGGGGGAGGCACCTGTCCATCCCCTGCAACCTCGGACGGCTGCACAACCATGGTTGGTGGTGGGGGCTCCGTCACAGTTCCTGCCCTAGGCCCCGTGGTCTTCTTGCCTGCTGGTGCAGGCTCCTTGCTCTTCCTGGCAGCTGGGGCAGGCTTCTTAGTCTTCCTGGCAGCTGGGGCAGGCTCCTTAGTCTTCCTGGCAGCTGGGGCAGGCTCCTTTACCGTCTTAGCAGCAGCTGAGGCAGGCTCCTGTGTCTTCCTGGCAGCAGCTGGGGCAAGCTCCTTTATCTTCCTGGCAGCAGCTTGGGCAGGCTCCTTCCTCTTTCCGGCAGGTGTGGCAGGCTCCTTTCCCTTGAGGCTGCCTGGTGCAGGCTCCTTCACCATCAGGACATGTGCCCAGGAACCTTTTCCACCACGAGTGGGTGTGGTGACGACTGGGCCCATGGACTGGGTGGCTGAAGTGCTTGGCTGGGTTCTTCCCACCCTGATCATTCGTGCAGGATGGGGGGTTAGGGAAGAGGTCAATGGTGGATAGGAACAGTTTTTTAGGGACATTGGGGTGGAAGAGGGAGAAGGTTTGGGAGTGGAGGAAGAGGGAGTGGTTGTAGGAGGTGTCTGTCTGCTGAGTTTGGCTGCAGGTGCATGGTCTGGATGCTTTTGTGAGGTGGATGGCTGTTGGGTGTCTGAGTGCTTGTGTACCTTAGGGGGGGACAGACACAGTGGGACGTGTGCATGGCAGTTGTGGAGGTGTCTGCCAGTGCGGTGTGTGATCCGCTGGGTGTGGTGGTGATGCTAGTAGTGGATGATGATGTAGTGCATGCAGGTGTGAGTGTAAATGGAACTGGGAGGGAGGGGAAGACAGTCGAAATTGTGGATGTTGGTATGTCTGCATCTGGATGTTGTTCGTGTGAGTGTCTATGGGATGTGTGGTGCTTGTGTTTGCCTGTACCATTTTTGTGTGTTGTCCTGAGTGCATGCTCGTCTGCCTGTGTGCTTGGGATAGGACAGAACCTGGATTGATCTCTGTTGGGCCGCCAAGCCGGTGTGAATGCTCTCCAGAAATGCATTAGTCTGTTACATCTGGGCTGCCAGCCCTTGGATGGCATTCACAATGGTTGACTGCCCTACAGAGATGGATCTCAGGAGGTCAATAGGCTCCTCATTCAGGGCAGCAGGGCTCACTGGGGCAGGGCCTGAGGTGCCTGGTGCGAAGGAGATGCCCACCCTCCTGGGTGAACGGGCATAGGCAACTCGATGAGAGGCTGCTGGGAGGGCAGTGCTGGTACAGGGGTTGACGGCTGTACCAATAGCTGGGGTGGTCACAGAGGTGTCCTCCACCACCAGGGAGCTTCCGTCGGAGGAGGTATCTGTGTCAGAACTGTTCCCTCCAGTCTCCGCTGTGGTGCTCTCCTCGCCCTCTGTCCCACTGGCGCCCTCACCGTCGGTGGACTCTGCCTCCTTGGTCCTGTGGGATGCAGCTCTCTCCTTCACTGGTGCCTCTGCTCCTCCGCCAGATGATGCTAATGCACATAAGGACAGGGTGACAAAACAAGAAGTACACAGCACCCTCACACACAGGGAACAGGCCTACGCACCATGCATTACACTACCAGTGATATTGCTAGCCACCAAGGCATGGGGAGGGGCACACACCGGCAAATGCAGCACACCTGGGACCCACGCAGCCCTGACCAGTAGTGGATGCCTTCGAGCTAGGTTGCAGGATTTTTCCTTCTGAACCCTAGCCACCAGGGGGCCTACGCTACAATAGGAGAATAACTATAAGGGGGTTCCCTGATAGAATGCACGTAGCGCAGGCAGGGAAATAATCAATGTAGGAAAAACTATTATTAAACTGACCGGAAAATTTGGCTGCTAAAACTAGATTACTACTGAACAGTACCATTGGGAATGGCCCTGATGAAGGTGACCCATAATATCTAGGAACACCGAAACGCGCGTAGGCCTTTGGTCCCCACGGTACCTCTCCGACAGAGCAACGTTACCATTGTTTTCTTTTCTATATAGACTATTTTTGCATTAGAATATTCAATATTTGTATATCTTTATCATTGAGAACTTTTTTAGTCTTCCTGTGTCATTAGGATAAGCACAATATGTGCAGATTCTCACTTGTATATATTCTTTTTTTTGTCTCATTTCATTTAGTCTGAGTGTGGTTTGTCTGAGTTAGGTATTCTGTTGTCTTTTTTCCTTGATTGTTTTTTATAATCGGTATCTATGTATTCTAATGATTGTATAATTATTTAATACAAATGTACGAATTTGTAATAGAATTATTTTATCTGTGATTATTTATCAATGTTTAGCAGCTCTGTATCATCTACCATTAATAGGTTCTACTATATAGTGTTGCAACTATCAATACTTATAGTGATTTATTCTTGAAGATTATTATACCTTCATGTTTATTATTGTGGCCTACGCTACAATGTTAGGCCTGGCCTAGGGGCACCCACTGACACACATCCACCACCAGGATATCACCCTACCAGGCATAAGTAGTAATGATGGGCACTGTACTCAACCCCTTGTGGCCGATGTGATGCCCTCAAGCACCCATCGAGCTCTGGATAGGCCAACGCCAGTATGCAGGCCATCAGGGGGGTCAGGGTTCGACGGGCTCCCCTTCCTCGTTGGGAGGCCATCCCCAGCTGGCCTCTGCCATCTTCCGTGCCCAGCGTCTCAGGTCCTCCCACCGTTTGCGACAGTGGGCGCTCTGCCTTCCGTAGACCCCCAGGGTCCGCACACCCTTGGCGATGGCACGCCATGTAGCCTTGTTTTGATGGGCTCTGACCTGCAGAGGAAATACACACAGGAAAATAGTATTAGACAAACAGTCCTGCCTGTTACACTTATGGCCCACCATACCCCTTCACATCACCATTTGTACACACATGGCCCAGCACACAACCAACACGCCGCCCAGAGGCCATCCACCCACCCCCCTTACACAAGGCCTTCACACACACCACTCCATGCATTCATGCCACATGCATCGTGCCCACAGTGTACTCACCTGTTGGTCTGGAGGCCCATACAGCAGTATGTACTGGGGTAGGACCCCATCCACCAGTCTCTCCAACTCCACCGAACCGAAGGCTGGGGTCTTTCCCCAGTCACACGGGCCATGGTAGGTTCCAGACACAGGTCACATCAGCACATGCAGTGTAGGTCCTCTCCTGTTGAAGTTCAGATAGCAAGTGAGGAATCAGATAGAAAATGGTGGTCACGTGCCCAGCGGTGCATACCGTCACCGCCAGCGTAGATCACCATTGGCCACTGTACCCTGATGGGGCCCAATGTGCACCTATGAGGATTTGCACGGTGGTTCCCAACCGCCTCCCGCAATGGCACACAACGTCAGCGGAATCACCTCACTTCCACCTGTCCCTCCACACAGGACAGGCGGACGTCATTTCGGGGGGGAAGGCCCTGGATATTTGCTGTGCCACTGGTTAAATTTGGACATACTGTACAATTCACACTTACCCATTAGACGTTAACAGCATGCAAAGTTCTGTTGTAGCCCCATTGTTCAGTTTGTTACCGGCTCCTCACTCTTTTGCCCTATAGATTGCTACCGCTGCGGATAAATAGAAGATGGAGACATACACCCCTGTACAGACCCCTGGTGGACTTGGCAACAATGGAGGACAGGCACATCATCCTCATCCATCCTCACCTATAGACTTGACAGGGCCACAATCACAGAGCTGTGTGCCCAATTGAAGCCTGACCTGATATCTGCTGTCCATCACCCCACTGGGATCCCCCTCTTGTGCAAGTTCTATCAGTGCTCCATTTCCTGGCAACTGGTTCTTTCCAAGTGACAGTGGGCTTGGCAGCAGGGATGTCACTGCCCAATGTTCTCAAACGTGCTGACCAGAGTGTTGTTTGCCCTGATTAAACACAGGTGCAGCTACATTGTATTTCCCCAGTTTGAAGATTTGGCCACAGTGAAGGCCGAGTTCTATGCAATGGGACACATCCCCAACATAATTGGGGTGAATGATGGAACACATGTTGCATTTGTCCCCCCCTCAAAATGAACAGGTGTTCAGAAATCGTAAGAGTTTTCAGTCTTTGAATGTACAGATGGTGTGCTTGGCGGACCAGTACATCTCCCATGTCAATGCTAAGTATCCTGGATCGGTGCATGATGCCTTTGTCCTGAGGAATAGCAGCATCCTAAATGTGATGGCCCAACTACAGAGGCACAGGGTTTGCTAATAGGTGAGCCCTGGTCCCCACCCAGTATATGTTGGTGTATGGGTATGGTGTGGGCCATATGGGATAGTGTGTGGCTAAGTGTTGTCCCTCAATATTGCAGGTGACTCTGGTTACCCCAACCTATCATGGCTGCTAACCCCTGTGTGGAATGACAGGACAAGGGCAGAAGATCGTTATAATGAGGCACATGGCCGAACCAGAAGGATAATAGAAAGGACCTTTGGCCTCCTGAAGGCTAGGCTCAGGTGCCTCCATCTAACAGGTGGATCCCTGTGCTACTCACCCAAGAAGGTCTGCAAGATAATAGTGGCATGCTGCATATTTCACAACCTTGCCCTGAGACGCCATGTGCCTTTTCTGCAGGAAGAGGAGGCTGGAGATGCCCGTGTGGCAGCAGTGGACCCTGTGGACAGTGAGGATGAGGAGGCAGAGGATGAGGATGAGGACAACAGAACATCAGTCATCAGACAATACTTCCAATGACACATAGGTAAGACAGTGTTACTTCACATTTCAATTACATTATTTGGAATTTCTGTGGCACTGGCATGCTGTTATTTCCCACTTCTATACCCACTTATTGTACCCTTTGCCAATTCATTTTACAGATGTTGGTGACTTCACATATGCTCCTGGTGTGATCACTGCAGCCGGCTACAGGTCATTTACCTATGCTAATTTTCTGTACAGTTGAATTGCAATGTTTGTAACTGTTTGAATTAATACATACTTGAAAAACTTGACATACTCCATACTTCTTTTTTTTTTTTGCAAGGGTGTTTATTGAAGTGCTCAAATATTGAGGTGCATTGTCCAAGGGGACATAGGAAGGGGAGCAATGGCAGTTCAAGGTGGACAGGGTGACAGGGTGGGACACAAGGGTGACAATCAGGAGAGTCTAATTTCCTGGCAGGGGTCTTGGCAAGTGTCTCTGTCATCTGTCTGGATCGCAGGGAACGTTTGCCGGGTGGTTCACCTTCTTCAGGGGGAGGGGTGCTGGTGGCCTGTTGGTCCTGTGGTGGGGCCTCCTGGTCATTAGCGGCAGTGGAGGTGGGAGGCTGTTCAGATCTCTGGCTAGTGTCAGGGACCCGCTGTTGTGTAACTGCCTCCCTCATAATATTGGCCATGTCTGCCAGCACCCCTGCTATGGAGACCAGGGTAGGGTTAATGGCCTGCAAGTCCTCCCTGATCCCCTGGTACTATCCCTCCTGCAGCCGCCTGTTCTCCTGCACATTGTCCAGGATCTGGCCCATCGTGTCCTGGGAATGTTGATATGCTCCCAGGATCTCTGCAAGTGCCTACTGGAGAGTTGGTTCCCTGGGCCTGTTCTCCCTCTGGCACACAGCAGTCCTCTCAGTGTCCCTGTTGGCCTGTGCCTCTGTCCCCTGAACTCTGTGCCCACTGCCACTGACCCCAGGTCCCAGATTGTCTTGTGTGCGAGGTGTGGCCTGGGGTGGGCACACTGCTGATTGACCTGTCCTGGGGTCAGAGGTATGGGTACGCTGGGTGGGTGCTGCGGTGGTGTTTCCTGATGGGGAAGGCTCTGTGGTGGTGTGTAAGCCTGGGTAACCAGCTGTCCAGAGGTCACTGATGGGCCAGGTTGGTCATCCATATCCTGAAGACCAGAGTTGCTGTCATCACTGTGGGCCTCTTCTTTTGGGGGACTGGATAGTGCTGGCACCTCCTCTCCGGTGACATTGACTGGGGTACCTGTTGGTATGTAAATGATGCGTTATTGTTTCTGTGTCTGACATATTGTGGATCCGTGGCTTGCCTCCTTTGTTTGTATTTGCCCTGGCAGCTTTCACTTGTGTAAGTTGGTATATTGTGGGATAGCTGATTCTCTCTGGTGTGCATGCTTTAGTGATAGGTGTCCATGCAGGGCTTTGAGTGGTGTCCATGCATTTCTATGGCATGCAAGGCCTGACATTAGGATGAGTGAGATGTGATGGTGGGGTGTGTGGGACGTGGTGGAGTGATGGAAGTGAGGGTGAATGTGGGGGTATGTGATGGCATGCAGCTAGGGGGTTGATAGTAGTAATGAGTTGACTTACCAGAGTCCACTCCTCGTCCTACTCTGGCAAGGCCCTAAAGATGCATGATTGCCAAGACTTGCCCCTCCTATGCTGTTAGTTGTGGGAGAGGAGGTAGGGGTCCACCACCAGTCCTCTGTACAGTGAGTTGGATTATTGCTGCAGTAGAACGTACCTTCCCCCGTAGGTCGTTTCCAACTCTTCCTGATGTCATCCCTGTCCCACGGCATAGACCCTGTCCACGATTCTGTGCCATAGCTCCATCTTCCTACCTATCGATATCTGCTGCACCTGTGCTCCAAATAGCTGTGGCTCTATCCTGATGATTTCCTCCACCATGACCCTTAGCTCCTCCTCTGTGAATCGGGAGTGTCTTTGTGGTGCCATGGGTTAGGTGTGTAGGTGAGGATGTGTAGGGTAATGTGTTGGGGTGTGTGATGTGGGGTGCATGGGTGGTGTATAGGTGTAGGTAGTGTTTGGCTTTGGTTTTGTGTGTGGTCTTGGTGTCTGTCTTGTGCCAATGGTTTGTAGTCGTAAAGGGTTGTGGGTAATGTGGGTGTGTGTTTTATAGTGGTGTGGTATGGGTGTCAGGTGTGTGTTGTTTTGTTTGTGTGTGTGTATTTTGAGCACAGCGGTATGAACCGCTAATGGTTTACCGCCATTGAATGTCTGCCGTGGTGATTCGTGGGTCATAATGTGATGGGCGTTGTTCTGTTGGCGTAATGGTATGCGTTTTGATATTGCCACTTTATCACTGACCTTTGGTGTGGTGGAATTGTGTATGTGGCTGAATACTGACGAATTGGGGGGGGGTGTGTGTGTGTGTCATAATATGGTGAACGGATATCCGCCATGGCAGCGGTTAGTTGGCGGTAGTCAGTGTATTGTATTAGTGCTTGAGAAACAGATCTGAATAACAAGAATAGAAGTGGTGTACTAGTGAGTAACAGGAGAGGACTAGTCTTGTTGAGATGGTGTTAAGTGTGGGTGGTATCACTTCCTCCAGAGCTGTGCTGTTTCCTTGTCAGCACTGGCTCTATATACCAGACAAGGTCCTGTTGCCCAATTATAGATTTTCAGGACTCAGTTTGTATGCCTTGACTTCTAGACATCTGAAGCAGTTGCAAGGTGACAAGGTCATGTGCTCTGCAAATAGCACCTAGAGCATAGGCGGACCCCAAGCCCAACAGGGCCACCTAACCAACCCGAGGGCCTGCATTCAGCTGAAGACCAATGAATATCTTCGAGATATGAGAGACTCAGGGCCCCTTCTTCACAATGTGCAGGGAAGCCCCCTCATTTTGCGTTACACCACTGCCAAATAGTTGGTTAGAAGCTTCGACAAAGCTCTTGCAAGGAACATCCATAGAACCTCATGCTATATCTTCTATGCACAGTGTTCCAAAGACCTATTTGCACTATTGGGGCCACTAGCAGGCTACTTTTGGATTTTTAAGACTCTTCTAACATACCCTGCTGGCCTCTTCAGGACACCTTAGGCAACTTTGGGAGAAGCACAAGAGACAACTGAAATAAAAAGTCAAAATGTGTGCTTCGAACGTCTAATTGAAAAACTTTCATCCTGTTCCTGGATAGTTCTGTATTAGGGCACATCTGGCTTCCACTACTTTTCATTTCCCTTTTTTGCCACTTGTTCCTTTGAAGCCTGAACTTAGCAGGTGTGTTCCTTTAATAGTGACGCTTGGACATCCACTGTTCTATGCTGATAATTCAGTATATTCCAAGCTTTAAAAAAATCTTTTTATTTAGACACATGTAAAATCTATTCATCTTAAAGGCAATTATCAGTGCGACTGTATTTATTTCTACAGTAATTTATCATTTTCTCTAGAAAAACTTTGAACAGCATATGAGGAAATAAGAATAAGATGTAGCAGGATGTTTGCAAGTCATACACGTAAAAGTTTAAGTAAAATAATCTGTATGCCATTGAGGTTACTGTAAAGAAGAATTGACAGTATTCCATTCTCCCAGGTAGACTTTATTAGGAAGAGCCAAATCAGCTTAAAGACCAAAGTTAATACGTTGGTAGAAGCCTACATAAGAAAGAATCCCTGGAGGTACAGAAGAGGAAAAAGGACCAGATGCTCTTGAAATTAATTAACGTATTCCTAACACACCTCTTATGTTTTCCCTGGCTGCCAGCTGCTAGACTCTGACGCGCCATAAATCTACTAATGGTCTACCACTGCAGGCCTGTTCGTGGGGTGTCCTGATTTGAGCAGCCAGAAGCTGTTGGGAGGCATAAATATGATGAAGTCGCACGCCATGTCTACCGTCGAAGCACCCAGTGGGGCGCCAAAGAATCCAGCGCCAGTCGAATATTAGCGATTTACTCCTGGGACTGGTTTTAGGCGCCTGATCGGGAGGATTGGGTCAAAGCAGGAGCTATGACACGCACACTGGTACAGGTTTGGGCTTGGTTTTAGCGACATTCTGAATCTGAGGAACCAGTTTCCAGTCACGCCTGCAGCGGGAAGGAGTTCCACAGAGAATGTTGCACTATTAATATGTTCAAACTGCATTTACCAGCATGCAATACATTTGCATTATTTACAAGAGAGAATGTTAGTATCTGAGACGCTTCTTTTCCTGTCCGGGGGAGGGGGCGGGTTGTGGGAGATGCTTCTCGTCAATGCTGTATAAAACAACCTGTATGGAATCCGTGTCCCATGGTTCTATATGGTAACATTGAGTTTCAGCTCCCAATAAATATTCATGGCTATGATCTGCTTGGGCACTACCTAAGCCTGAAATGCAGGCCATGTTTGGATGGATGTTGGCTCTACAAAGGCAATGGAATCACAGAAAATGAACATAGAGCGTGATTACCCGTGGTACACACCACAACATAATCAGTACTGAAATTTAATTTTCAAAACACCCTGCACACTGTAGTAAAATACTAAACAGCAATACCACTGGTGGAAATATTTATCAACAGCACAAAAAGAAATGCTCCGTCTGTAGAATTTTCAAAGATGTCATAGCGAGAATATTCCAGAGAAATGGCACAAGGATTATGGACCATGGCTTCTTTTAAAAAATAACTCTGTAGCAGGGCAGAGAAGTTCTTGCAGAAAGAATGTGCATTTCTGTTTAAATCTCTCTTACCTCCATAAATGATCAGTGGTTTGTGGTTACATTATTATGGCTTATAGGTAGATACATAAAATCAAAAGAACACCGTTGGGCAACATATTTTTGGTTTATTTCACTGCTCTCTCTCTCTGGTCCTCTCTCGGTCTTGCTTTGTCGCTCTGGGTCCTTGTCTTTGTCTCCTCTCTCTTGCTCTTTCTTTCTCTCTGTCCCTCCAGGGATCTCCCTTACTCTGTGTTTTCTCACTTGCCTCATGTTATGTTATGTTATGCTTATTTGCATAGCATGCTCATCACCCTTGAGAGTATTTAGGCACTTTTCAGGTGGGTGGGCAGTGGACTCCCTGAAGAGTTTAGTCAAAGAGCCAGGTCTTCAGCTTCTTGCAGAACTCGAGGAGCAATGAGGAGGCTCTGATATTATGTGGGAGGTCCTTTCATGCTTTGGTGAAGATCTAGGAGAAGGCACAGTCTCCAGCTTTGGTTCTGTGGATGCGTAGTACATGAGCTAGTGAGAATCCGGGTCAGCGGAGGTGTCATGGGGGAGGTGGAAATGTACACACCTGTTGAGGTAGGCTCAGCCAAACTCACACCAGCTGACTTTGGTAGCAAGTGGTTGAAGCTCGATCATCCCTACATATACTGTAATTTTAAATCGATTTATGGCCATATGTAGGCAGTTGATCCAGGAATTATTTTGTATTTTAAGGTCAATGGATACTATAACCAAAGGAAATATTCTTTAAAAAACTTGCTGGGATTTTTCTCTTCATACTGACACCAGTGACTACCACGTTGATTAATATTTACCTGCCAACCCAGATTTTCTTACACATCACACATCTATCTCTGGCCTAACTTGAGTTGCTAAGGCAAAGGAAACAGCTGTCTCACTCAAACTCTCTTCTCATCTTGAACAAAGTGGTCTCCTCAGTGACCTAAGTTAGCTTTCAGATACTGTAGGAACACTTAATCAACACTACTAAATGTTAGGAGAAATACTTAACACCAAAGGCCATGGCATACCCTCTTCCCTGATTATGCATGACTTCTCGGTGACATATGACACACTGACCACTGTGTCCTCTGTAATATTCTAAAACACTCAGCAACCTTCAGTAGAACAGCCCTATCTTGGTTTTCCTCTGTGTTACAAAAGCTCCCTATCAGGTCAATTTGGGTCAATTCTTTTCAAGATCCCACAAATTACGTGTGGATTGCCTCATAGATCTGCCATGATCTAAATTATAACCAAATGTATTCAACATATTAATGTCTTATCAAGATACTGCATTCCTAAGTCTATGGACAGTACAAAAAGTTACACCTTAAGCTTAAAGTCAATTCTGGCAACTGATCCAATATATTGCAATGCCTTTTCCCATGTCCACTGCTGAATGAAGAAAAACACCTAGTTATGTATAATTGGTGAAAAACTGCAATCCTGTTATGGGGATGGTCTGTCCGGCACAGTTGTCTTTCTCTTCGCCCAGGTTCCTGGGCTCGCCTCGCAGCTATTTGCAAAAACCTGCATTCTAGGTATATTGTTTGGAAATAAACGTTCATTCATTCTCTAGATGAATGCTGTCTACAAATTTTGATTCCAGCACTTATGTCATCTAAGGCAACTCCTTCACCTCTTGCAAATGATTTCTACGATCATTGAAGGTTGATTTCCTGTCTTGTATAATGCATTAACCACTATATGGGCCTAGCTGTTTAGTTTGACCCAAGAGGCTGGGGATGGTAACTAGTAGATATAAAGTGCTTGCCGCCAATTCTTTTAATCAATTCAGTCCAAAAGAGGGATATGAACTGCATTGCTTTGTCTTTAATAATTACCTCAGGCAGACCATGAAGGTGGAATATGTGAACAATGAAAAATCAAGCCAATTCCACTACTGATAATAGTGTTTTTTAAATAGAATAAAATGTCTCATTTTCATAAAATAATTGATCACCTAAATGGTGTGGTTTCTTTTCTTTTCATGTTAATCAGTGTTTGGAGTCTACTGCCATTGGAGGGAGTTCATTAGTCTTAGGATTTTTTGTGATGATTCTGTCCTAATGGCAAATGATGAGACATCAGTTTCTTCTACGAGCTGAGTTAAGTTGTAGGGATGTCTGAAGACTGGTGCAAATGTAAAAGTTTCTTTCTGTTAGTTAAAGACATGTTCCTGGTCTTCTCCCTATGTTAACTTTACTCCTTTTCTTGTTAGCTTTGCAATGTGGTGAATGAATGTTAAAAATTCTGTATAATGTGTCTAATGGCAAAACCAGTGAATCTCTGTTCTCCATTTACATTAGGTGGATTGGGAAATTCTAACACTGCTCAGAGATTTCAAAGCTAAGAAAGGAGATTGTTGAGGGCCTGAAGAGACACTTCTTGACTGTGACATACAGGAAATGATTCCTTAATAGTGCCACCACATCTTGATTGAAATAGATGTTCTTTAAGAGTGGATGAGTAAATCAGAATATCATCAAGATGTACAACCCACGTACACATACAATATGTCTATAAATATGTTGTTTACAAAATGTGAGAAAGCTGTGAAGGAACTGTAGAGGCCAAAAGGCATCACCAGATATTCAAAATGTCCATACCGGGTGTTAAATTTCAATTTCCACTTATCCCCCTCTTGACCCTCTACTGAGTTATATACCCCTCTAAGAAATTCTTTGGCTAATTATACTTGGTCAAGAGGTATGAATATGAGGGGGAGAGGATGCTGGCCCCATATGCTAATTGCATTTATCTCTCTGTAGTCACTAAATGGTCTATATTCTCCATTTGCGTTTGTCACAGAGAAGATTTATTCCCCCCTCCCCGGTTAGAGTTGGAATGATGCATGAAGCTTTTCTCAAAATTCTCCTGTGAATACTATTGAGGAACTCCACTCTCCTTTACTGACAATGATTACATTTTGCAGTGAGTAATATGTTACCTCTGGCAACAGAGCAATACTCTAGATGTGGGGAAGAGAGTCCACCCCACTTCTTTCTGAACACAGCTGTGATTTCATGGTACTGTGGTGGAATAATTTCCTCTTCTTTCTTCTCCTTCTGAGGGAAGGCTGAGGAACTTGACAGCGGAGAGAAGCAAGTTAAAAACTAGATTTTCTCAGTTGCTGTTTTCTGAAATCATGTACTTCACATTAGGATAAATTAAAAGTTATCTCTTGTGTGTTACAGTCAGTTTGAGAGTTATGCTTCCTAAACCATGTGGTGTCAAGTACGAGGAAGAATTGCTTGAAGGAAAATGAGCTGCATTTCAAAAACAAAAATTAACAGTTTTCTTTTCATTTTTTAAAAGCAGGCAGTGGTCCCTGAGACCACTGCCTGCTCTTAAAAAATGTTTACACCCACATTCACAAAGTGGAAAGGGTCAAACCTCCTTCACGAAGTAGCTAAAATGTGAATGTTTTTTGGCCTCATTCCTTTTGCAAAACATTCACAAATACAACTGCAAGTTGGTAATATGATGGAATGCCCTTATTATGCCCCTTGCTAATACCAAATCGCAAACCCTATTTTGCAAATCAGTAATAGGTTATCAACTCGCAAAAAAGGTTAGAACATGTCAAATTGATATTGAGCTGTCGCAAACGTCCCGATTCTCTGTTTTCAACTTCTAAAAACCTTTGTAGATGTTGCGCCTTGTGCCCTTCTACTGTGATATTATTTTAAAAGTTTTTTTTAATAAACTCTGTGTGATGGTAGCTTAAGGCAGAAGTTAATAGAAAACAGTTTTATTCAAAAGTCATAGTCTCTTGTCTATATCAACTGATATGGTAGTGAAAGCCTGGATGCCATTCAGGCTGAATTGTAGTGCTTGGTTTTTCATTCATCATTAGAGTGATTGAGGGCAGAGATGGTAATGAGGAAGTTGCCGAGGGACAATTAGGACGTATGTACCTAGTAAAGGTGTCTATTTTCTTTTGTCTGAATGGGAATGCCTCTAAACATTGAGCAGAGCCGAATCTTGCATTCCCTGTAGGAGTAGGCTATGTATGTTTATGTGTGTTATGAGATGGCATACTCTGTATTGTTGGTTTATCAAAGAGCAAGTCCAATATGGAGTTGAAGTCACCTCAAAGTCTGTACAATTTCGATATAGTTGTGTACAAAATTTCATAAAAATATTTTCTCTTTTGACCGACTCCTATGAGGGTAGGATGGTGACTATCTCTGAAACGTTAAAAACTGCCCTCTCCATTTCTATGATTGTTGTGTAGTTTGATGTCTGTTGCGTGCCTCAGTATAAAACCACCACCCTGGCCTCACAGGAGAAAGATGAATGGTAGTGTAGGTGAAAGCACTATTAAGGGAGATTCAGGCTATCTACTCTCATAAGTGTCTCCTGTAGGACTGTAACGGCATCTTCAAGATTTTGCAGCTGTCAATGATTTAATGATATAAATTCTCAAATCTTGGGTGTTTATACAATGGCTTAAAGACGTGTTACAGTGTGGCCCCCATACAAGTGTGAGAAATTGTGGCTATCTCTATAAAATGCAACAGTAAAGCAATGATTGAGAAGTATGAAGGGGTTGGTAGTTGTCTCATGTAAGCCAAAATAATGCCAATTAACGTGCTGAGGTCTTAAATGAAAGAATAAATATAGTAAGCATGTATTAACTTTTAAATTTCGAAATGGAAATTTTGACCGTGATTTGCCTCCAGAATTAGTCACCCTGTTGTGAGAAACATTCCCTGGGGAGGCCAGGGTATCATTAGAAGCTTAGTTCTAGGACTTTAATAAATAACAATGCCAGCAACTCCTGCCACAGGTACTACATGTCCCAGATTTCCTTGGGCTCCAGGAGAAGGCCCTTAGAATCGCCGAAACCTGCTGCTTCTTTGTGTTATATAGCATGGACCTCACTTCCGCAGTGCAGAACCCTTTTAGGGACACCTGCGCTGACCACAGGGTCTATGTGGCCCAGGTTGCCTTGGGCCCTTGGAGAAGGCCCTTGGAATCGTCAACACCTGAGTGCTATATAGCGTGGACATCACTCCTGCAGCGCGGACATGCCTGGGCCAAGGACTAGCCCATCCTGCACCCATCAGTGCCAGGAAGAGACAGGGCAGGACTCCCCGCACACCAGGGCTCTTGCATCAGTCATCATGCCTCCTTCTGGTAAGCCCTTTTCAAGATGTTTGTTATTCTTCCGTCTGCCAACTACTTTCTGCTAGTTATGTTATTTGGGCCATACATACATTTTCATTTTGCCTCTGTTTGGCTGGATAATGGTTTACTTGTGCCTGGTATACAGAACTGGCTTCTGACCTGTTTCTCAAGTATTGTATTGCTTGTAACTAATAGTATGGTCATGCGAGGTGTTATTTAACTTACTTGGGATATTGTGGATGAAGGGAGCGAAGACCATTTGCTCGTAGCACGGCTGCATTCGGCTAGAACCTAATCTGGCAGGATAATGACCAAGTTAGGGCCACAGCCCACTGAGAGTCCGCTTCTCACTCCAGTACAGAGGGAACTATGCTGTTACCTGAAGCCCCTCCTTGGTATTGTGATTTTGTCCAGCCAGAGCTCCTAGAATCTGAAGTGGGCTGATGACTCATGTAGTCAGACATCTTGTTGCAAAATTTTGAGGGCTGCTAAAATGCCTTTTGACCGATCTAGCGAGGGAGCTCGCAACCAGAAATCACACTCATCCCTGGATATAATACCACTCTATTGGGTTTTTCTAAAGACTCCTATCTCAAACTACCTGTAAATAATGAGCAGGTTTTAAGTGGGTAGGACTTGGTTCAACCACAAACTTCACATACTCCGTTTTTGATAATCTTAGCTTTTATTATTTTTGTTTGGTTCTTGTAGATTGAGATTCAATCTTTGGTGCCAATCATGCTACATAGTGCCACAAGAGAGGTGCACTAAGATTTGGTTTACGGCACCATTACAATTTATACTTTGTACTTCAACTCAATTACACCCTATTTATTTGTTCTCAATATTACTGGGGGCACCAATCAAATTAAGGCACTACAATTGGGAAAAGGAAATGTAACGCAAAACACTTGGGTGAGCCCACCAATAAGGAACGCCTGGGTCTTCCCCAAAAAACAGTACTCTGAGAAAGATTGATGATCTTATTGAAGAAGTAGAACACATATACACCCTGATGTCTCTAAGGCAGCAAGTGCAAAACCCCAAAAAAACAAAGTAGTCACCTTATTCAGCAAGAGGGGACTCAAAATCAAATCTTCAGCTTCTAGCAAACCTCTAGCTCTTTCTGCCTAGGTATTACCCTCTGATGTCACCTTAGACTCATCCAATCAAGTCTGAGTCCAACCAAAGTCCCATATCCCCATAGCACCTATAATATCCAGTACAAATTGCTTCTCCCCTTTGGCCCTATGTGACCAATCCATTGTTGAGCCAAGTACGATCCCTGCCAGTAATGTACATCCCCCAAGGTCAGATAAGGCCATAACAAAAATAAAGGATCTTTGGGAAATAATTTCCATCGTGAGGGCAGGAATTACAGATTTAAGGTTAAAGGTCCACCCACTAACGGAGTCCCACCTTAGGGTGTCTGACTGTACCCAAAAAAAGCGCTCCTGAGTCCTTTTCATCCTGCCGGTAGAAAGAATTGAATTTGAATTTTCCAGCACAACCCCCCAGGCTATAGATGAGAGGTACCCCCATTGGTAAAAACAGACTTGCATTCTATTCCCACGCAAGGGTGAATCCCAAGCGAAAAATACATACTGCCTGACACAAAGCATCCCTAACCTCACCCAAGATCTTTTTCAGGTAGGATCAACACCTCACCTTCTACGAACATGCCGACAAAATAACTGAGAGGAAGTCCTGAATACTGGTACCTTTTCCCATATTAGGGCCATCTTCATGACAGGTGTTCCAAGACTGCAGATGCATGCTAGGGAAGATGAGGCCTCTCTGTCCAATAAAGTTATACACTGGATAAGAGATGTTCAGAAATGTTATAGTGTCATCCACTCAGACATAGTCAGAGCCGTACGACTTACTTCTGTAGATAATAACCTAAATTTCATCAAGCTGCAATTTGCTCATCCATTTATTGTGAATTGTTTGCTATCGTTAGAAGCACGTACTTTCCTCCCAGCCAACTAAAAGATTCAGTTTAAAACCCACATTTCACCTTTGCAGAGGATTGTTCAATACCAGTCCCCAACTTCTATGCCCTTAGTTGATTGACTGGAACAAGCAGGGAACCCTGCCCCAACCAGAACTACAAGTTTCAAATTATCTTTGCAGGGCTTCACTCGAGGATCCAGCACTATTCTAACACCTCATTTATTGAATTGCTTTGATTGAACACAGAGTCCTTATCCTGATTTAGGAGTATTTTCCACTCAAACCTCAGAGTATTTACGCACCAATGAGATAGCAACATCACTTCCCGAGATCCTCAGTCACATAACATAATATATCAAGTAATTTAACATTAATCTCTTGGACTATTGCAGGGTTTAAGAGCAAAAGGGCACAAGAGGACTGCGAGGTCGCTTCGCTTTGATACGGGGACATTATTATGTTTCATGAGACCCAGGAATTGGAGCCAATTTTGACCTCTTATTCGATGTCCACTGTGGTGTCGAGGGGAGTTGAAGGAGTTGGTCCACTGGCTCTCAGATACTTTGCTCCAGCTGCGATGAGAGATGCTTAGCAGTCTGGTGACGTGGCTGCATGCCATGGTGTAGGGGAAGTGGACGATGGTGTGGTCTGGCCAGGTGAGCTCAGTGGTGTGACTGTATTTGACTCTGTTGCTAGCTGTGAAGATGGGGTCTAGCGTGTGTCCTGAGATGTACATTCGGTCAGTTACTATCTGAGTTAGGCCGATGATGTTCATTCTGTCTAGAAGGTTGTTGGTGTTGGCATCATTTGGATCATTGAGGTTGAAATTGAGGTCCTCGAGGAAGATGTAATGTTCGGTGTTGATGGCTTGGGGGGAGATGAATTCAGGAGTATCGTTGCAGAAGCTGGGTCAGGGTCTTGGGTCTGTAGGTGAGGGTGCCTTTGATGGTAGATTTGTCGTCTACACTGAGCTGGAGTTTGAGGTGTTCCATGATCGGTGTGTAGTCGTCCATCGTGGTAGTGCAGTGGATGGATTCCTTGTGGATTATGGTGATTTCACCTGAGTTTGTCAATGTAGTCACAGTGGACTGTTTTGTATCCGCTGGGCATGGTTTTTGCGAAGTGGGGTGCGGAGGCAGCATTTAGCTAGGTCTCTGTGAGGAAGACAATGTCAGGGGCGAGGGTGGTGATGGTGTCCAATATCTCTGTTGAATGCTTGCAGAGGGAGCAGACGTTGAGTAGGATACAGTTAAGCTGGTGGGGAGTAGTCATTGCTGGAGGTGTGGTGGAGTCAGGGTGCGCTGGTGAGTTCATGTTAGAGGTGAACCAGGTGTGGTGGCAGGTGAGGGGACCAGCTGTGGAGCTGTGAGCAGGCTTCTAGCCAGGTTTAAACTGTTTGTGCACAGGCACTTTAGAGGGGTCAGTAGGTTGGAGGGTGAGGATTTCGAGAGAGTTTCAGATTTTGACTGCCTGGGAGACCGCTTTTCAGCAGTAATTCCTGGGTAAGCCTGATCGACAAGAGAACGCTTGTATTATAGAGCTTTTTAACCATCAAGTGACTTTTTTAGGATGATTGTATAGATGCTTTTACCATTGCACTTACTAAAGCACTTTTATATGTGTATTTATGTAAATGCACGTAAAATTGTTAACGTGTGTAAGTGATGTGTTGTTGAATTGATCTCAAACATAGGTTACAGTGTATATGTGTACAGTTTGGAATTGTAAATTGATTATGTCGCTTTTAAGGTCTCTGGCCGAAATAAAGTGCTTGAAATGAACAAAAGAAAACCATATTACTCTTTCATTTTTACCTAATTACTATAGATTTAATTGTAGGTCAAAGGAACGCGTGTACTGGCCTAGATATATGCCATTGTCAACGAGGGCTTTCTGGTGAGTGTCATTTCGCTGAAGCCTCTCATTTCTAAAAGCGTGTTCAGCTTCTGCCTACTGATAAAGAAATGTACACTCTTATTTTCATGTGATTTTGTTTAGGAGAGGAGATAGGGAGTTCACATCCATTTCCCCATTAGGTGCGGGCATCAAACCCCAAAAAGCAAAGAACATGGAGTTATGTGAAGCAAACACAAGATCATTACCAAAAAAAGTGTTTTTTTAATTGAAAAAGGTGCACATCGCTCACTAGAGTCTTCTTCCACCCCCCCCCCCCCCCCAAACAGTTTCTACACATCCAAATCTTGTGATAAAGGCTTCCTCAATAATGGCAGCTAATTTGGTCCCAAGGCCTCATTATCGGTGCAAGTGGTGAATATCCACGATATGTCAGGCAGGCTTTTAGGATTTTTTCTGAGTGTAGCTCACACTTACTTTTTTTTTAATCGTTCTAATATTTTATGCCTGTAGCTAAATGATCGACTGTCGCCACTGACTGAATCGTGTCTGCCTCAAGTTGCCACTATCACGTTGTCATCTGTAAACTCGTGCTACCAGAAAGGCGATAAAATGTAGTCACATCAACAGTTGCTCAACAATAATCTCGGTCTCCGTAAATTATCGTTCTTATAAATTAGGTTGTCTGTCTCTTTGGTGAGCCCGTTGCCTTTGCTTAAATTCATTTGCAGTTGGAAAGTGTGTATGTGTAAAAGTTATTTGTATCTTCTCCCCCTCCCACCCGGGGTGTCAATGTGATGCCCGCCGTGCAAAGTCACAAGCATCACACACTGCCCTCTGGCCGTGACTTTTAAACTGAAGCAGTTTTGTCTCCGGGTTCACTGGTTACATTTGAAGACGGGAAAGGATGTTTTGCAAAATATTTCTTCGTGTGTGACTGTAAGAGACGATCTTTCATTAGCAGGGGTGTGTGAGATTTTCGGAAAACAGAAGGTTGCCATGGGAGACGCATTCCTTGTATGGTTATCATCACTGACACCTGTCATTTCTCTTCAGTGATGTATCTCTGCTTCTATACACTTTTGAAGTGTGAAAACTACTTTTGGGGCGACTGAATGTTGCTAGACTTGCGATAATTACATGGGATAAATTCTATGGGTCCTTGTTCCGCCTGTAATAGAATTAATAATTAAATATGTCGGTGTAGAAAATAACCGTGAATATTAAGCAGGTCACGGCAATGGGCATTTGCATGCTGTGATTGATAGAGAGTAGAGATTTGGTTACTAATCTGATATTATCGAAGTACAGGCTGCTCTGCCTAGATGACATCTTTATTAATGATGAGCCTTTAATACGCTTAAACCTAAATTATACTCTTTAATGAATGCATTCGTGTATTGGTCTGATCGTTTGACCAATTACATGAATAACCTGGGAGTAAATAATCTTTAAAAGTAGACTAATTACTTTACCTTTGGGCTTTTAATTATTATACCATTCTTGTGTTTGAAACCTGTGAGCCTACATTTATTTTACTCCACTTCTGTGTTTAGAAGTCTGGTAACTGTCTCCTTCTTTTAAACCGAGATGGAGGGTCTCCGCTGCATAAACCCGACTGACGGGGTTATTTGTGCACCAAAACTGAATATACGTGATAAAATACTTCATTTTACAAGTATAAACAGGCTTGAAAATTGCAATCCACGAATTTACTCACATAACTAGGTTTACACATCAGTGTGGAGTAAATGTATGGTTAGCAAATCTGTGTCACTTTCCGTTGAAGAGGCATTTTTTGATTTCCACATACTTTTGACCTCATGGACGCATATGCCTGAAAATTCGAAATATTTGAAATTCAGTCAATTAAGTTTTGGTACGCTAGGTTTCATGACGATCCACCCACAAGAAAAAAGTTAAGGGCTGGGTAAAAAATAAATGATTTTCAATTTTCGTTCTCTCATCAACAGCCCAAATGGCTGAATAAATTTGCACCAAATTGCGAATGAAAGCAACTTTACTCGGAAAGTCTGATTTTTTTTTGGTCTGGTGTTGAGCTCCTCAGAAGTTTTTGATATTTTCGCATTTAAAAATGGCGACCGAAAGGGCTTTTTGAACATCCCATGTTAACAAAGACAAGTCAGTCCTTTCAATCACACTTTCAAATTTAAGATAATGGATTGCCCAGATTAGGGTTAAAAATGTTTTTTTATCAGTCATGTTTTAACCTGTGAGTTGGCTCCGACTTGTGAGTTTTGCATTGTGAAAACAAAAAATGTACGTAGCAATGGACAGCCAACCTAAAAAGGTGGCTAATCTTAGGGCAGTGGCCAGGGGTATCAACAGGATGCAAAATTTAAGCCAATCACCAAAAAACCTCTTGCAATCAGACATTTTAGGTGCTGGATACGCTGGCCATTTGGTGCCTGACTCACAAATCAGGAGTGACTTGTGAAGAAAAAAGAAGCGAAGCTAGAAAAACAATAAGTATCTGGCTTTGCTTAGAAGGGAGAAAGAAGGGCACAGCCCCTGACTGCAGGCCAGGCCCTGTGCCCAAGCCCTTGTGAGTAGCTGTCTCTGCAGGCTGGGTACAGGGCCTTGCCACAGACCCAAAACTCACTGCACACTGCTGAAGCCCAGGAGCAGTAGGTGCTGGGTGGCCATGGGTGTTGGAGCACAGGCCTGCATCCAACTCCTTCTATGCATTGGTTGTGCAGCATGGGTTGGACATGCACAATGGGCTAGGTGAAGGCCCTGCAGCCAACCCCCATTGTGCATGGCTGAAGGCCACGTGCAGCAATAATTGGGCAGCAACAGAAGGTCAGAACAAGCCCTGGTGGTCCCGTGGTACTCCAGGGGGACCAAGTGCTGCCCCTTGGCACCCTGTATGAGTGCCAAGGGACCAGCAAAAAAACAAAAAGAAAAGTGTGGGGAGCTGTTATTTCTTTAAATTATGTCATGAGAGCCAGGGGGTCGATGGTTCTTTCTTTTGCATGATTTAAAAAAAAATATTGTGGGAAGGGGGTGTACGTGAGGCCTCATCTCCTGGGGCACACGTCATAGCATGCCTCAGGGGACCCCATCACTCGGAATAAATAAGCAGAGTTGCCCATTGCCTGGCATGTTGCTCACCCCCATGCCACAGTACATGTTAGGGGTGCAAGTTATAGTTAGCCCAACAAAATATAACTAGCAAATTTCAGTGGTATTTTGGGGTGCAAATGTAACACTCTGACTGACATTGTCACCTAACTTTAGAGCCCTTTTAAACTTTGTTTTTTATTGAAATTCAAATGTAATTATTTTAATGTATCTTAATGTCTTTTTTCTGTACCTAACTATAACATCATTTTAACCTTTGTTTTTTCCCAGTGAATTTCTAGTTTCTTAAAAGTAAAGTAAGATCTTATTCTTAGTCAACGGGTCACTACATCAGTATATAAAGCAAGCCTGTGTTGGTCAAAGGATAATCACATTAAACTATGGCAGTCCTATTGGCTTTGTCAAGGCACATTAATAACAACTATAATCACATATTAAGAATCACCATTAAATCGAATTGAATCGATAATCATATTTAAATTAATTGATTATAAATATACAATTTGTTATGTTTACCAATAATCACTGTCAATAACATATTCAAATAAAGTATGCCCAGATACACTAAACATTTACAAAACACAAAGCAGGAAAGGAACTTGCTGCTCTTAGTTTCTGCAAAAGGAAAGAAGCAGAAATGTGCTATATCTACAAGATGTGACACACTTCTGCTCTCACTCCTTGCACTGGCACACTTATTACAGTGTAGAGACAATGCAGGCCCCCTTACTCCAGAGATGCCTGTGTCATGATCAGAATATTATCTGTACAGGGAGGGATAACTTCATGCACAAAAACTATTAGAGGCTTGTTCCTATTTCTATGTGTGCTGCAGAGTATAGCACACATTCAAAGAGAAAGTAACAATGAGAAATATAAATTGATAGAAATGGGGTCTCTGGTTGGCAGTGAGTTTGCACTCTGTCCAAGCAGGGACCCTCACTCTAGTCAGGGTAAGGGAGTTACACTCCTTAGACAACCTCTGCTCACCCCCTTGGTAGTTTGGCACAAGCGGTCAGGCTTATTCCAAAAGCAATGGTAAAGTATTTGTACCAATACACGCAGTAATACAGTGAAAACACCACAAAAGGAACACAACACCAGTTTAGACAAAGAGCCAATATTTATCTAAAACAAACAAGACCGAAACAACAAAAATCAAACATACACAAGCAAACTTATGAATTTTTAAAGTAAAAAAGAGTGTTAAACCATAGGAATCAATTGATGCTTTGTTTTTACACACAGTACCTGGTTTGTGTCAAAAATAAAGCTGCACAGTCGAGAGTGTGTCGGAAAAGTAAGCAATGCGTTGTTTCCTGACTCACAAGTGAGGTTGTGCGTTTGTTTTTTCCCTGGTCAGATAGGTGATGCGTCATTTTTCTCTCCTGCAGAAGAGCGATGCATCGATTTCAGGATGGGCAACCTCGGGTCCCCACAGGTTCACTGTGGTTTTGATGCCCAGTGATGATGTGTGCGAAATTCCAGCACACAGTGGTGAAGAGCCATGCTGCGTGGGTGATGCACTGATTTTTGCAGCCGCACACGGGTGTTGTGTCGATTTCCCAGCTGCAATGCAGGTGGTGCTTCAATTTTTCAGGTGCGAAGCAGGTGCTGTGTTGATTTTTCTCCCGCACGGCTCCTGTGTATGGATGTCAGTATCGGTTCCACCAGCTTCTCCTTTCAAGGACTCAGGGACTGGATTAGGCACAACTTGGCAGGGTAGGAATCTCAGCAAAACAGTCCAGGTGCTGGCAGAGGAAGTCTTTGATGGCCTGAGACTTCAGAATAGGGTTCAAGACCAGTCCAAGCCCTTGGAGACACTTCACAAGCAGGAAAACAGAGCAAAGTCTAGTCTTTGTCATCTCAAAGGCAGAAACAGCAACTGCAGGCTCTTCTTCTTGGCAGAGGTTCTCCTTGATCCAGAAATAATCTAAAAGCCTAGATATTTGGGTCCACTACTTATACACCTTTCTGCCTTTGAAGTAAGCAAACTTCAAAGGAAAGTCTCTGTTGTTCACAAGATCTTGTCTTTCCCAGGCCTGGCCCCGGACACACATCAGGGGGGTTTGGAGACTGTATTGTGTGAGGACAGGCACAGCCCTTTCAGATGTGTCAGCTCCTCCCTCCCCACTCCACACTCTAGCCCAGGAGACTCATCAGGATAGGCAGGCTACACCCCAACTCCCTTTATGTCACTGTCTAGATGGAATTTACAAACAGCCCAATTGTCATTCTGACCCAGATGTGGATTACACAAGCAGACAGAGGCACAGAATGGTTAAGCAAGAAAATACCCACTTTCTAAAAGTGGCATTTTCAAACTGACAAGATAAAAACCAACTTTACCAATGGATGTTTTTTTAAATTGTGAGTTCAGAGACCCCAAACTCCATATTTCCATCTGCTCCCAATGGGAAACTGCACCTAAAAGATATGAAAAAGCAGTCCCCATGATAACCTATAAGAGAAATAGGCCTTGCAACAGTGAACAATTAATTTGGCAGTATTTTACTGCCAGGAGATGTAAAATACATCAGTAGAGGTCCTACCTTTAACATACACTGTGCCCTGCCCATGGGGGGTACCTAGGGCCTACCTTAGGGGTGGCTTACATGCACAAAAAGGGAAGGTTTGGGCCTGGCAAGTGGGCAAAGTTGAGAGGTCAAATTGGCAGTTTAAAACTGCAAACACAGACACTGCAGTGACAGGTCTGAGCCATGTGGATAGGGCTACACACGTGGGTGGCACAATCATGGTAAATCAAATATGCCAATCATGGAAAAGCCAATTACACATACAGTTTACACAGAGAGCACTTACAGAGAGCACTTGCACTTTAGCACTTGTCAGCAGTGGTTAAGTGCCCAGAGTACCAAAACCAGCAAAAACAAAGTCCAGCACACAGTCAAAAATACAGGAAGCAGAGACAAAAGGAAAGGGGAAACCACCCCAAGAATGCCATGTCTAACACGTATCCCCACCAGCTGCAAGTGGGAAGACCTACCCAACCTCATGGGAGTTCTTATCACTAAGACGGAAGACTCTGGACAGACCATCAGCATTGGCGTGTTCTGTACCAGGGCAGTGTTCCACCATAAAGCCCATTCCGTGTAACAAGATGGACCACCTCTACAGTTTTGGGTTGTCACTCCTCATCTGCATTAACCATCTGAGGGGCCTATGGTCTGTCTGAACCTAGAAGTGAGTCCCAAACAAATAGGGACTCCACTTCTTCAGTGCCCAGACCACAGCAAAAGCGTCCCGCTCAATTACACTCCACTTCCGTTCCCAGGGAAGTAACCTCCTACCAATGAAGGCCACAGGCTAGTCTAGGCCCTACTCATTTAGCTGTGCTAGAACTGCCCCACACCATGCTCTGAAGCGTCAGTCTGCAGGACAAATTCCTTGGAAAAATTGAGTGCCTTCAGCACTGGTGCCATACATATGGCTGCCTTCAGGGCATCAAGAGCGGCCTGGCAAGCCTCAGTCCAGATCACTTTCGAGGGCTGCTTTCTGGAGGTCAACTCTCTTAAGGCGGAAGCGATTGTGCAATACCCCTTGACAAACCTCTTGTAGTAACGGGTGAGACTTAGAAAGGCTCTCAACTCTGTCTGGATCTTGGGGGCCCCCAAGCCAGAATAGTGTCAATGTTTGGTTACAGGTGTGCCACCTGGCCACTCTCCAACTGGTGTCCCAGGTGAACCACAGATCCCTGCCCTATTTGGCACTTACTGGCCTTAATAGTGAGGCCTGCCTTCTGCAGGGCCTATAACATTTCATAGAGGTGTTGCAGGTGTTCCTCCCAGCTGCAGCTGAACACTGCAAAGTCAACTAGGTAGGCTGCGCTGAAATCCTCCAGCCCAGCCAAAACCTGATTGACCAGCCTCTGAAAGGCGGCAGGGGCATTTTTCATCCCAAAGGGTATGCCCCGGAACTGGTACTGCCCCTCTGTGGTGGAAAAAGCTGACCTCTCCTTTGCCCCATCAGTTAAGGCAATCTGCCACTAGCCTGACATTAAGTCAAACATGCTGAGAAACCTGTCAGCTCCCAACCGATCTATGATCTCATCATCTCTCGGGATTGGGGTGTGCATCAGTTTTAGTGATGGTGTTGAGTCCATGGTAGTCCACACAGAACCTCAGTTCTGGGGTGGCAAAGGGGGCAGCAGCCTTTAGGACCAAGACCATTGGGCTGGCCCAAAGACTGCTGGAGAACTCATTTACCCCTAACACCAACATCTTAAAACTTCATCCCTGATGCTGGCCCTGACTTTGTCAGTCACCCTGTAAACCTTGTGTTTCTCAAGTGGACGGTCCCCAGTGTCCACATCATGGGTATACAGATAAGTGACCCCTGGGGTCAAGGAAAACAAGGGGGCAATCTGTCCCAGCAACTAGCGACAGCCCCTCTGTTGCTCTGGGGTCTGTGTTGGGGAGAGGCTCACACCCTCCACAGACCCATCTTTCTACTGAGCAGACAGGAGGTCAGGAAGATGCTAAATCTCCTCCTCCACCCCATCATCTGTTGCCAAGACCATAGTCAGTTCAGACGTTTCAAGGTGACATTTGAGGCAGTACACATGCAGGACCCTCAAAACCTGGGAGTCTGCAATCTCACCAGATAGGTGCCATCACTCTTGCGCTCCACCACTTCAAAAGGCCCAGTCTACTTGTCCTGGAGAGTACGAAGCTCCACTGGGGCCAGAACCCACACTTTCTGGCCAGACTGAAACTCAACCGGAGTGGCATTCTGGTCACACGAGCGTTTCATGTCCTGAGCGATTTTCCTGAAGGGGGCAATCTGATTTCTGAATACCAACACATACCTAAACACGTCTTGGGGGGCTTACTGGAGGTCTTCTCCAATCCCTCCTTTACCAGACTGAGAGGTCCCATCACAGGGTGGCCATACAGCAGCTCAAAGGGGCTAAAACCAAGTCCTTTCTTCTGTACCTCCCTGAAAGCAAAGAGAAGGTATTTCAAGAGGGTGTCCCACTTACACCTCAGGGGTTCTGACAGACCCATAATCATGCCCTTCAGTGTGTGGTTGAACTTTTCAATCAACCCATTTCCTTGGTGGTGATAAGGAGTAGTGAACTTGTAGGTTACCCCACACTACTTCCACAGAGACTTCATATATGTAGATATGAAGTTGGTACCCCTGTCAGATACCACCTCGTTGGGGAACCCCATGCAGGTAAAAATCCCCATCAGTACTCGGACCACAACAGGGGCTGTAATTGTCCTCAGAGGGATGGCTTCTGGGTACCAGGTGGCATGGTCTTGTAGACCAGGATAAACCTGTTGCCCATGGCTGTTTTGGGATCCAGAGGCCCTACAATGTCAATGCCCACCCACTCAAAAGGGGTGCGCATGACAGGAAAAGGTTGGATGGGAGCATTGCACTTCCCTCACTCTTGCCACTTGCCTGACACGTTTGGCAAGACCTGCAATGTGCGTCAGAGTGCCTGAGCATTTGGGGCCAGTAAGAGGGGGTGACAAGCCTCTCAAAGGTCTTGTCCTATCCCAAATGTCTGCTAAAGGCACAACATGACCCAGTAAGAAGGCTCTGAAGCACTAGGGTACCACCAGAACACATGATGCCTGAGGCTCAGCAACCTTAGGCTCACTATACAGGAGGCCACCCTCCCAATAGATCCACACTCCTTGACAGATGCCTGGTCTGCAGCCTGTTGCCACAGACCCTAAAGAGTAGGGCATGACTTCTGTCAGGAAAACTATTGCCAGCGTTGTTAAGTTCTTCCCTCAGCAAAAATGATTCCCCTTTTCCTTGTACCCACGTTGGTTGCAGCAGCGTCCTCACTACCAGTAGCTCTTGCTGAGGCTGTTCTTAGAACTAGCTTCTTCAGGTTTAACTGCCATTCAAGATGGTGCAAATTTGTGAGGTCAGCGCTCTAGTGTTTCTACCTTAGTCTCGTGCTGAAGCTTCCCTCCAGCTGTTTGTCTCTGGGAGCTGTGCGCTTCAACTGTCATCCTGAGGAGAATGAGCAGTGTTCCTGAGGCGCTTCGTTTCATAAAGAATTCATCCAGTTTTGAGTAATTAATTATTTTTCTTGTTATGGTGTGCACACCAGCTACTTTTTCCCTTTTGAAGAAGCTGAATTTTATTTCCTTCTTCCAACAACTGGCTATTGGCTTTCTGAGGTGAATTTGTTTTGGCTTAACAGAATTTCAAGCAACTGCAGTATGATTTCCAGAATTGCCAATATGTACATATCTATTCAAGAACACTTTGCAGACTTTTCAGTCTTAGAGACAAACCCCAGTGCTCAGACTAATTCCTCAAGACTGTGGCTGAGAAAACTGAACCTTGAAAAGGACTTTCCATTTCCTGTAAAAGACATTAGTAGTTTGTATAATTGTGAACTTTTGAATTGTTCTCCAGACAATCCTGGAAACCTCTGACTCCTGGAGAAAAGAAGATATTAAGTTAACATTGTTCTCTTAGAGAGAGGCTAGTCTCTCAAAAGATCCAGGTTAGGAGAACGATAAAATTGGGTGCCTGTGAATGGCTAAACAGTTGAATGCACAGTAGGAAGGTACTTATCTATGCTCTTATCACCCGACTGCTGGTCCTTCCTTTAAAGAAATCCCAATAAGAAGAAAGGTGCAGGTTTTCAGAGACACACACTGGATATCCTATCTTCAAGTGGGAAACACAGGCTGGAACTGGTTCTTGAGGTGGTCTCTCTTTTTCTATTCCCATTCCCCTTTTCCCCTAGCAGATGCAGGGTTCAGATAATCAGTTAAAGTCTGAGCACGCATCTATTGGAGGGACTTGGGTAAAAGGGATCTGCTCCTGTGGACGTTTGATTTAATGGGTATTCTTCTGATAGATTGAAGTGCCTAAAGATACTTCTTTCTACCCGAACAGAATGGCTGAAAGTTTAGATTTTAATGCCTTGGTGCCACTTATGGACAAAACGCAAAAACAGTTAACCCTTACCCTAGGTGAAAACAAAAACTTGACAGAGGAAATAAAAAGATCCCATGCTGAAACACAACAGCTCATGGACAAATTAAATAACTTCACTTCTGGGAATACCACAGGGACTGGTGGGATTTCAGGTAAAACCTTCCCTACCTCTACCTAAGAAATATCCACACAAACCATTCATTCCATCTCCCCTATCATTCCCCACCTGAACGTTTTAGTGGAGATCCTTACGAGGCGCAGATATATTTAACCCAGTGCTCCTTACACTTCCTTTGTCGTCCCGTTATTTTTTACAGAGGATTAGTCAAAAACAGCATTCATTTTGTCTCATTTGAGTGGAGATGCGGCTTCTTGGTCCACGCCTTTGGTGTCACGAAATGAGCCTATATTATATGATTTTGAAGTCTTTAAAACCGAATTCCTTCGAATCTTTGACCGCAGAACAATTTCCCAAACCACAGATAATGAATTACTAGAATTAAAACAAGGTAGTAGGGTTGTTATGGCCAGATGTAGCAAAAAGAAAATTTGCGAGTTGCAAATTGCGAGTCCATGCGACTCGCAATTTGCAACTCGCAAATTGGTATGCAGTACGGTGTCTCAGACACCGTCTGCGAGTCGCTATGGGGTCGCAATGACCCACCTCATTAATATTAAAGAGGTGGGTCGCAAATTGCGGCCCCATAGCGAGTCTAGGCACTCGCAAACATGGAGGCCTGCTGTCGTCAGCAGACCTCCATGTTCGTGACTGCTTTCTCAATAATTAATTAAAGGAAAACGAGCTGCACTTTAAAAAAAAACCGAAACCTTTAGGGCCAGATGTAGCAAATAAAATATTTGCGAGTTGCAAAGTGCGAGTCCATGCGACTCGCAATTTGCAACTCGCAAATTGGTATGCAGTACGGTGTCTCAGACACCGACTGCAACTCGCTATGGGGTCGCAATGACCCACCTCATCAATATTCATGAGGTGGGTCGCAAATTGCGGCCCCATAGCGAGTATAGGCACTCACAAACATGGAGGCCTGCTGTCGTCAGCAGACCTCCATGTTCGTGACTGCTTTCAATAAAGCAGTTTTTTTTTTTTTTTAAGTGTAGCCCGTTTTCCTTAAAGGAAAACGAGCTGCACTTAAAAAAAAAAACGAAACCTTTAGTTTCGGTTATTTTTCAGGGCAGGTAGTGGTCCCTTGGACCACTACCTACCCTGGAAAAATATTTTTGGGTCCATTCACAAAGTGGAAGGGGTCCCATGGGGACCCCTTCCAATTTGCGAGTGGGTTACCATCCACTTGAAGTGGATGGTAACTGCGACACCATTTGCGACCGCGTACGCGGTCGCAAATGGTATTGCATACCACTCAGACTCGCAAATAGGAAGGGAACACCCCTTCCTATTTGCGATTCCGAAATGCTACCGGTACCGACTCGCAATATGCATTTCTGCATTGGGAAACGAGTTTAGCGACTCGCAAACGGCAATTTTTGCCATTTGCGAGTCGCTAAACGTTTCCTACATCTGGCCCTTAGTTTCGGTATTTTTTCAGGGCAGGTAGTGGTCCCTTGGACCACTACCTGCCCTGAAAAAATAGTAATGGGTCCATTCGCAAAGGGGAAGGGGTCCCATGGGGACCCCTTCCAATTTGCGAGTGGGTTACCATCCACTTGAAGTGTATGGTAACTGCGACACCCTTTGCGACCGCATATGCGGTCGCAAATGGTATTGCATGCCACTCCGAATCGCAAATAGGAAGGGAACACCCCTTCCTATTTGCGATTCTGAAATGCATATTGCGAGTCAGTCCCGACTCGCAATATGCATTTCTGCATAGCAAAGAGGCATTTGCGCCAAATCGCCGTTTGCGACGCGCATATCCTTTGCTACATCTGGCCCTTGATCTCTTATCTGGCCCAATTCAACAAATTAATTGTGGAGACTGGTTGGCCAGAGAGCAAAAGGGCTGCGTGTTTTTACTGAGGTTTACGAGAAGAACTAAAAGATGTGCTAGCTCAAATTCCACATCGACCTACTGATGTGTCGAAATTAATTGGTCTAGTTTTCCAGATTTAAGAGTGTCGGTTTGAAAGAAAAGCTGAACGCAAGAGAGAATTTCATCCTATCCCACCATGTTTTGATAGGAGTAAAGTGGAAAGTATCAAAACCTCCGAGACGCACCCTTTGGAAGAGCCAGTGCAAATTGGCAGTGTTAGAGGTCCCCTGTCTAAGGAGGAAAAGGACAAGCGAAGATCTAAGAATCTATAGCCCTCATTACAACATTGGCGGTAAAAGCCGCTTACCGCCGTGCAGAAGACCGCCAACACACTGCCGCAGCCACTGACTTCCGCCACAGCTATTATGACCCACAGCTCGGAATCCGCCAAAATTCAAACACCCACACAAGTCCGCCACACAAAAGGTCAGTGATAAACTGGCTAAAACAAATCCTCCACCGTCACGCCAACAGAAATATGCCCACACTATCAAGACAGCACCCAAGAAATAGGGATGACATCAGGAAGAGGTGGAACAACCTAGGGAGGAAGGTGCGTTCTGTAGTCTCAAGACACCACCTTGTGGTTCAGCGGACTGGCGGCGGACCCCCACCTCCTCCCCCACAACTAACAACATGGGAGGAGCAGGTCTTGGCGATTCTGCATCCTGAGGGCCTCGCAGGAGTAGATGGAGGAATGGACTCTGGTAAGTCAAAGCTTTACTATTACATCCCCCACCCTACCTGCATGCCATCACATACCCCCACCCTCACCCCCATCACTCCTACTCCTCACAAATGTCCCACTATCACAACCCAACCATCCCAACACCAAGCCCTGCTAGCAACAACAAAGCATGGACACCCATCACCAAAGCATGGCCACTGCACATACCCATACACCCCCCTAAACCACCATCACACAAGGTCCCACACAGGAATGCAAGCACTGGGGTACACGGTCACCCACCTATTGCACACCATGGCACACACAGATATAATAAACATCCTTTTATACCCCTGCAGGACCTCTACCCAACGTCACCGGACAGGAGGGTCCACACATGTCCACACCACCAACAGAAGAGGCCCACAGTGATGACAGCAGCTCTGTCCAACTGGATCTAGATGACCAGCCCGGCCCATCGGGGACCTCGGGACAGTCAGTTCCCCCCACACAGTCACAGGCCACTACAGACCTTCCCCCCTCTGGAAACACCAGCACAGCACGCACCCAGCAGGCCCATACCTCTGTCCCCAGGACACGTCAATCAGCAGTGTGTCCACGACTACAGGGAACCCAGGCTAACCCACCACCCCAACAACAACAGGGATCTGGGGGCAGTGGTAGTGGGCACACGGTCCAGGGGACGAAGGCCCAGGAACACAAGGGAACTGGGAGCGCTGCTGTGCGACAGGGGGAGGACAGGCCAAGGGAACCCACTCTCCACGAGGCCCTCTCCTCCATCATGGGAGCCTACCACCACTCCCAGGAGACGATGCCAATGGTACTGGCCAAGTTTCAGGAGACCCAGCACCTGCAGGAGGAACAGTATTTGGGCTTCAGGGAGAGCTCAGAGCCATCAATTCCACCCTGGGCACCATCGTAGGGGTGCTGAAGGAAGTACTCAACACCAGGAGGGACACTGTGGCACAACAAGGGGCCCCTGACACTAGCATGGACGATGAACTGCCCACCACCTCCGCCAGTGCTAGTGGACAGGAGGCACCGCCACAGGACCACCACACCAGCACCCCACCCCCTGCAGAGGGAGAACCACCCCGCAAACGGTCCCTGAGATCCAGGACAAAGACAGAGAACGATGCCAAGACCCCCGCCAAGAAATGAGACCACCCTGAATGTCAGCTTACTGTCCCACTTTGTCACCCTGTCCATCCTCAAACTGCCCCAGCTCCACTTCCTATGCCCATTTGGGCAATGCACCTGTGAGACTAATAGACTGGACTCTGCCATGGACATTCCTCAACCAACACCCCTCACCATTTTACAACCCCCTCCAATATTGAGCACTTAAATAAACACCCTTGAAGCACAAAACAATCTGGAGTCAGTCTGTGATTTTGAAATAGTGTATTAGCAATTACAGTGGCAACATGTTCTTTCAATTGTAATGTCAACATACCTATGTAAGACAGCTCTAGTCCATGAGGAAACAAAGCAGATGTCACGCTGTGGGACACACATCTGTGAAATCATAAGGGAAAGTGACAAATCAGTGACCATACACTGGGTGAAAACGACAGACAGTAGAGAGGTAGTAGTGTTAAAGTACATGTAGTAGGGAGGTTTGTATTCTTACCTGTGTCTCACTGGAAATATTGCAGGATCACCGAGTTCCTGTTGTCCATGTCCTCTTCTTCTGCTTCCTCGTCTTCACTGTCCTCCGGCTCCACAGCTGCAACAACACTGCCATATGGACCATCCTCCTGCAGAAAATGCACCTGTTGTCGCAAAGCTAAGTTGTGAAGCATTCAGCAGGCCACGATGATCTGGCACACCTTCTTTGGTGAGTAGAATAGGGATCCACCTTTCATATGGAGGCACCTGAAACTGGCCTTCAGGAGGACGTAGGCCCGCTCTATTATCCGCCAAGTTCGCCCATGGGCCTAATTGTAGCGTTCCTCTGCCCTTGTCCTGGGATTCCTCACAGGGGTCAGTAGCCATGACAGGTTGGGGTAACCAGAGTCACCTGCAAATGGCGAGGGACAACTGTTAGACACACACTAACCTGTAGGGATAGCCCCAGACCCAGACAACCATCCCCACTGACTTGCTTCCAGGTGCCCACCTATTAGCCACACACGGTGCCTCTGGAGTTGACCCATCACATAAGGGATGCTGCTATTCCGCAGGATGTAGGCGTCATGCACTGAGCCAGGGAACTTGGCATTAACATGGGAGATGTACTGGTCTGCCAAACACACCATCTGCACATTCATGGAATGATAACTCTTACGGTTTCTGTACACCTGTTCACTCCTGCGGGGGTACCAAAGCCACATGGGTACCATCAGTGGCACCTAGGATGTTGGGGATATGTCCCAGGGCATAGAAGTCTCCTTTCACTGTAGGCAAATCCTCCACCTGAGGAAAAACGATGTAGAGCCGCATTTGTTTCAGCAGGGCAGACAACACTCTGGACAACACGTTGGAAAACATAGGCTGGGACATCCCTGATGCTATGGCTACTGTTGTTTGAAATGACCCACTTGCAAGGAAAGGAAGTACTGACAGCACCTGCACTTGAGGGGGGATTCCTGTGGGATGGGGGATAGCTGACATCAGGTCTGGCTCCAGCTGGGCACACAGTTCCTGGATTGTGGCACGGTCAAGCCTGTGGGTGATGATCACATGTCTTTCCTCCATTGTGGACAGGTCCACCAGTGGTCTGTACACCGGAGGATGCCGCCATCTCCTCACATGTCCCAGCGGACAGTGCCTATGAAGGACAACAGCGAGCACAGAGTCAAACAACTCAGAGGTACGTACCCACAGCTTACACAGAACACGAATCATAATCCGAAAATTGGCCTGAAGGTGTGTTGAGGCTAGGCCTAGGTATGTGTGACGCAGTTAAAAATTAAGCCATGTGGGCCCCTGAAATGGCGGCTGCCTGACCTGTAAAGTGGGACAGTGGGATGTGAGGTAACTGTGCTGGCGTTTACACGGTCGCGGTAGGCGGTCGAAGACCGCGGCGCAATGCTGCATTGGTTAACATTGGACCCTATGGGTCCTAGGAGCCAATGACGATGTACGCCGGCAGTGACGGTATGCACCGGCGCGCACTTGACCGCCATTTTCTGTCTGTTCAATCACTCGATACCTGATCTTCGACAGGAGAGAACCTACACTGCAAGTGCTGCTGTGACCTTGGTCTGGAAGAGACAATGGCTCGTGCGTCTGGGGAAAGGGCCCCTGCCTTCACATCGGAGGAGTTGGAGAAACTCGTGGATGGGGTCCTCCCCCAGTACACGCTACTCTACTGTCCTCCAGACAAACAGGTAAATACACTGGGAGCATGCTGTATGGGCTATGCCTGTGTGGAGTGGGGTGGATGAAAGATGGGGGGTCAGATTGAGGCGTGCATGAAACGACGGTGAGTGCATGTGCATCATGGCAAGAGTAGGGATGGGGGCCAATTACTGTGACGGTGCATTTGGTAATAACTTTCCTTTTCCCCCTGTACAATTCATGTAGGTCAGCACCCACCAGTAAAAAGATATTTGGCGTGCCATCGCCAAGGATGTCCGGACCCTGGGGGTCTACCACAGACAGAGCACCCACTGCCGTAAGAGATGGGAGGACTTTCGCCGCTGGAGCAAGAAGATGACGGAGGACCAACTGGGGATGGCCTCCCAACGTGGGAGGGGTGCCCGTCTCACCATGACCCCCCTGATGTTCAGGATCCTGGCGGTGGCGTACCCGGAGTTGGATGGGCGCTTGGGGGCATCATAGCAGCCACAAGGGGGTAAGTACACTCTCATTCTGCTGAGTTTGCGTGCAGTGGAGGTGTCTGGGTGGGTGAGGTGGGCTGTGGGTTTCCTTAGGCCAGGGCGCGTTTAGTAGGCAAGTTCCCCTTGTTCTGGAAGACCCTGTGGCACCCCACCCCACCTGTGTACAGTGCCAAGTACACCTAGTCAGGCTCCTGTGTCATCCATGTGTGCAGATGTCGTCCATAGCCTTGTAGGCCATGTCCCAGGGATTGAACAGTGGAGGCCAAGTGCGCGGCGTAGTGCAGGGGGCTTCTGTGTCTGTCGTGTCCGCCAACGGTAGCGGTAATGCATGCACTTAACATGTCTTTCTTCTGTCGTCCCCCCCTTTTTGTGGTCTCCCTGTTCTTGTGTGCATTAGCATCATCAGGCAGATCAGCAGTGGCTCCGGAGCAGTGGCACCGGAGCAGGAGGGAGCTGCATCCCACATGGCCCTGGAGGGTGAGACAACGGACTCGGAGTTCACCAGTGGGACGGGGGGAGCTCCACAGCGGGGACAGGAGCTGACACCAGTGACATGGACTCATCCTCTGATGGGAGCTCCCTTGTGGTGGCGGCAACATCTGTGCCCCCCGCATCTACAGGTACAGCCACCACTCCCCCTACCAGCACCGCCCTCCCAGCAGCCCCTCATCCTTTGCCTCGTGCCCGCTCACCCAGGAGGGTGGGCATCACCTTTGCCCCAGGCACCTCAGGCCCTGCCCCAGTCACCCCTGCTGCCCTCAGTGAGGAGGCCATTGACCTCCTCAGGTCCCTCACTGTTGGGCAGTCTACTATTTTGAATGTCATCCAGGGTGTAGAACGGCAGTTGCAACAAACAAATGCATTCCTGGAGGGCATTCATTCTGGTCAGGCGGCCCTTCAGTGAGCTTTTCAGACTCTGGCCTCAGCACTGATGGCAGCCATTGTCCCTGTCTCTAGCCTCCCACCTCCAACTTCCTCCACCCAGACCCAATCCCCTCTACCTCAGCCCATCCCAAGCACACCTTCATACCAGCATGCACACACTTCAACACAGAAGGGAAGCTCAGGCAAACATAAGCACCACACATCCCACAGGCACTCATGCAAGCATCACACACATGCAGACACACCAACATCCACTGCCTCCACTGTGTCCCCCTCCTCCTCGTCTCCCTCCTCCCTCCCAGTCTTGTCTACACTCACACCTGCATGCACCCCATCTACACCACTACTGCCATCACCAGCACACACACCACCACACCCCGCTCACGTGCAGTCACCACCCCCACTGCCATTCACACGTCCCCTGTGTCCTCTCCCAGTGTGTCTGTGACACCACCTCCCAAGATACACAAACCCAGGCACACACACACCCAACAGCCATTCACCTCACGACAGCCTCTAGCGCATGCACCTTCACCCAAAGTCACCCAACGAACACCTCCTACAACCACAACCTCTTCCTCCACTCTCAAACCGCCTCCAGCTACCCGTCCCAGTGTTTCCCAAAAACTTTTCCTGTCCAACCTTGACCTCTTTCCCACACCTCCCCCACCCCGTCCGTCTCCTAGGGCCCGACTCTCCAGGTCCCAACCTAGCACCTCAGCCACAACATCTCCGGGACCATTGGTGCCTGTAGTCACCGGAATCTGGAGTGCACGGCCACCAGGGCAGCCAGTGTGGCATGGAGCCACAGCATGGACAGTCCAGAGAGGACCACCAGCACCAGCCCCGTGGGCCAGAGAAGACCACCAGCACCAACCCCGCTGGGTCAGAGAGGACCGCCAGCACCAGCCCCACTGGGCCAGAGAGGACCGCCAGCACCAGCCCCTCTGGGCCAGAGAGGACTGCCAGCACCAGCCCCGCTGGGCCAGACAGGACCGCCAGCACCAGCCCCGCTGGGCCATGAAGGACCACCAGCAGCTGAGTCACTGCAAAGGACCCCGCCGCAACAAGCCCCGCATAACAGGTCACCGCCGCAACAAGCACCGCTGAACAGGTCACCGCCGCAACAAGCACCGCTGAACAGGTCACCACCGCCACAAGCACCGCTGAACAGGTCACCACCGCCACAAGCACCGCTGAACATGGCATCGCCGCCACAAGCACCGCTGAACATGTCATCGCTGCCACAAGCACCGCTGAAAAGGGCACCGCCGCAACAAACACCGCTGAACAGGGCACCGTCGCAACAAGCACCGCTGAACAGGGAACCGCCGTCACAAGCACCGCTGAACAGGGCACCGCCACCACATGCACCGCTTAACAGGGCACCGCCGCCACATGCACCGCTGTCCCATGAGCGCCAAGGGCACTGACGCTACTGAGTCCCTCACGACCAGGAGAAGCACTCTGGGCACCAAGCCCCCTCCAGAACCAGTGAGAGATACATCCACTACCTCAGTCCTTGGCAGGATGAAGCACTCTGGGCACCAAGCCCCCTCCAGAACCAGTGGAGACTGTCATCCACTTGAGAGACTGTGGCTTTGCATTCCCCAGGATTGAATAGTGGGCAACCCACCCACTGTAAAGACTTGAGAGACTGTGGCTTTGCTCTCCCCAGGATAAAGCAGTGGGCAAACCACCCACTGTAGAGACTTGAGAGACTGTGGCTTTGCACTCCCCAGGATTGATCAGTGGGCAAACCACCCACTGTAGAGACTTGAGAGACAGTGGCTTTGCACTCCTCAGGATAAAGCAGTGGGCAAACCACCCACTGTAGAGACTTGAGAGACTGTGGCTTTGTACTCCCCAGGATTGAACAGTGGGCAACCACCCACTGTAGAGACTTGAGAGACTGTGGCTTTGCACTCCCCAGGATGAAGCAGTGGGCAAACCACCCAGTGTAGAGACTTGAGGGACTGTGGCTTTGCACTCCCCAGGATAAAGCAGTGGGCAACCCAGTCACTGTAGAGACTTGAGAGACTGTGGCTTTGCACTCCCCAGGATTGAACAGTGGGCATGTGGCCCCCTTGTGGATTTGGCGTCGTGCACTCAACCGGCTGAGGTGCCCCCCCTTTCCCTCCCCCTGAGGTGCCTGTTTTATTGCTATTTAATGCCCCTGCAGTGTTCTCTCTGTCATGGTCGGGGATATTGTGTGGGCCTCGCCTATACCGTGTGGGCCCAGTGTTCCACGGACTTCAATGGAGCACTACCTGGACTACTATTCTTGGTGTATATTTTGTTTATAGTGTATATATGTATATTTTTGTGTACTGCATTTTAATATATTACAATGGTTACACTCATTTTCTTTGGTCTTTGCATTCTTCCGGAGGGGTTGGGGGTGTAACTATAATGTCTCATGATGTATTAGTGTGTGTGTTGTCGTGGGTGAGGGTGGGGGTGGGGGTGTTGCGTGTTGCGTGTGTGTGTCCCTGTTTTTTCCCTCCCCCTCAGCTGTGTCATAGGTGCAGTACTCACCGTGGTCTTCGCCGCCGGCATTCGTGCTCCTGGTAGAGGAGCAAGAAGATAAGGGCTGGCAGGATCTGCAGCTCTGGTTCCAATGGGTTCTGGTTCCTCGTGGGGTGTGTAGAGGTGAGCTTTTTCCCTTCGAAGTCCTGTTTCCGCCGTGTTTTTGTCTGCGGTGAATCCGCCCCAGAAAAGGTGGTGGATTGGTAGGTTGTAATACTGTGGATGGTACTTTGTCCTCCGCCTGTCTGTTGGCGGTGACTGCCAAGCTGTTTGTACCGCCGTGGCGGTCGGAGTGTTAAAGTGGCTGTCTTTGTCGGCGGTTTCCCCCACGGTCGTAATTCCAATTTTTTTACTGCCGGCCTGTTGGCGGTCTTACTGCCGCTTTAACACCGTCCGCTAGGGTTGTAATGACCCTCTATGTCTCTATTGAGGGTTGTCTGGGCATTTTATAAGAGAATGCCCAAAGAAGCCTGTACAGGAAAAGAGAAAACTCATTCTACCAAGAGAGTATCCCTGGTTGACTTACAACACCAACCAGCCCCTGAACCACAATTAGTGGCAAACACCTTACAGTCTGCTTCCCCTCATCTTACCATCTCTTTTGACCTCATCTTCAGAGAAAAGGCTTTGCAGGAGGTTTCAGTGTTGATTGACTCAGGTGCTACAGGAAATTTCTGCGACATCCAGTATGCCACAAAAATGGGAATACATTTTGTAAAAAAAACAAAAAAAAGAATAGCAGAGCCTGTTCGTGCGGTGGATGGAACAAACTTGTCTTCGGGTCCTATCACAGATGAAACTGTACCTATAGTTCTGGAAGATCATCTAGGACACCAAGAAAAGTTATCTTTCAATCTCATAGATGCTCCTCAATTTCAGCTGATCTTGTGTTTACCGTGGCTTACGGAACACAACCCTGAAATTAATTAGGAAAAGAGGACTGTCCAATTAAATTCAAGTTATTGTCGGAAGCATTGTTATGGTCCTCAAGAGATAAGTAGTGCACCATCTCCCGCTCAGGTTTTAGGTACTAAATCCAATGTGGTTTGTGCTATGGAAAAGGTTGTCATTCCCCCAGAATATAAAGAATTGTCTGCAGTGTTTGACCAAGCAGAGCCAGAGAAGCTACCTCCCCACAGATCTTATGATTGCATGATCGAACTTGAGCCAGGTGCGGATCTACCTGCAGTAGAATCTATGCCCTTACTGAAAAGGAGAACAAGTTCCTAAAAGAATATTTGGAAAAGTATTTGGCAAACGGTTTTATTCGTCCCTCTCAATCCCCAGTCTCTTCCCCCCTTTTTTCATCCCAAAGAAGAAGAATGAAGAGTTAAGAACTTGTATCGATTATAGAGTGTTAAATCAAGTTATGGTGAAGAATCAATATCCCCTACCCTTGATTTCAGTACTGCTAGATCAGGTAAAAGACGCAAAAACCTACACCAAACTAGATCTTCGCGGAGCGTACCATTTAATTTGAGTTGTTATGGGAGACGAATGGAAAACAGCCTACCGCACCCAGTTTGGTCTATACGAGTGCCAAGTGATGCCTTATGGGCTATTTAATATGCCGGCCGCTTTCCAGCAGTTTGAGAATGATGTCCTGAGAGAGTTTTTAGATCAATTTGTAGTAGTCTACATTGATGATATTTTAATCTTCTCCCAGAATTTGCGAGATCACGTAAATCATGTGAGAGCAGTTCTAAAGAAATTGTTGGAAAATAACCTATATGTGAAGTTGGAAAAGTGTGCCTTTCATGCGAAGGAAGTAGAATTCTTGGGATTCGTCCTATTAGAAAATTGAGTTTTCATGGATCCTGCTAAAATTCAAATAGTGCTGGATTGGCCTTCTCCTAAAACGGTGAAGGAGGTACAAAGTTTTATTGGATTTGCCAATTTCAACTGACGATTTATAAAAGAGTTTTCTAAAAAGGTGGTCCCTATTACAAAACGTTTGAGGAAAGGAGTACCCTTCTATTGGTCAACTGATGCTGACAAATCTGTTGAGTTCCTCAAAAGAGCCTTTGCCACAGCCCCTATCCTTCTCCATCCTAACCTTGATGAGCCATTTTTTGTGGAAGCTGACGCCTCCGACCAAGCGACTGGTAGTGTATTGTCTTAGAGGCACAATGAAACAGGTCAACTTCGCCCAGTGGCATTTCGATCCAGGAAATTAACTCCCCCTGAAAGAACTGATCCAATTGCTGACAATGAGCTAATGGCAGTGAAGGATGCCTTTCAGGAATGGCAGCATTATTTATTAGGGGATTGTCATGTAGTCACTGTGTTCACAGATCATTAAAATCTTCAGTTTTTAAAGCCTGCTAAGACATTAACTCCAAGGCAATTGAGATGGTCCTTGTACTTTGCAGATTTCAATTTTACCATTATCTATCGACCTGGTTCTGCCAATGGCAAGGCAGATACATTATCATGAATGAATAATATACCTGGAGCCGGAGAAGTTGAAAAAATTCCAATTATTCCAGCAGACAAGTTTGTTTGTACCTTACAATTTTCTGAAATAAAAAGGAAGGTTTGAGAATCCATGTCTGACCGTGAAATCTCAGATTGGGCAAACAGAAAGGAGGGAAGAAGGGTTTTAGATAATCTTCCTTTTTTGTGAAAATGCTTTATATTTGCCAACGCTTGAGTTGCAAGAACTAGAGCTACAAGTGTGTCATGATGATCCTTTAGCTGGCCATAAAGGAATTTTGAAGAATACCAAATTAATTAGGAGGTATTTCTGATGGCCTGCCATGATCCCTCAAATAAGACAATATGTTCAAACCTGTGTTAAATGCATTTGTGGAAAGACAACATGATAAGCTCCTGAAGGTGAGCTTCAGCCTCTTCCCATTACACCATATTCCTGGCACACCATTACTATGGATTTGATTGTAAATTTACCTTCAAGTCAAGGTTTTGACACAATCATAGTTTTTGTAGACACCTTTTCTAAAATGAGTCATTTCATCATTCCGACGAAGGTTCCTCAAGCCTCTCTGTTAGCACAGTTATTTTAACAGCACATAGTGGGAGCTCATGGCATTCCAGTGGTTGTAATCACAGATCGAGGTCCCCAATTTGTTTCCCAATTCTAGAGGGCCTTTATGAAACAACTTGGAATAGATTCACATTATTCTACCAGTTGTCATCCGGAAACGGATGGACAGACAGAAAGAGTTAACCAGCAGATAGATCAGTACCTACTCTTATATCTCCTGGACTAAAATAATGATTGGCCAGATTTCATTTGGCCAGCAGAATTTGCAAACAACAATTCTATTCATGCCTCCACTGGTTATTCTCCTTTCTATTTGAACTCTGGTAGCCAACCAAACATTACCTTAGGAAGGTCGGGAGGCTCGCTCCCAGCTGCGAATTAATTCAGTAAGAAAATTCAAAAGACCTTCCAATTCACTAGCGAACACTTGACCAAGGCGAAGGTCTCTAACGAGAAACATGCTGACAAAAAGAAGAGGCAACCCTGGTTATTGGGAGGATGAGAAGGTCTGGCTATCCACTTGACATGTACATGTAAGAGGGAACAAGACAATTCCAGCCTAAATACGTGGGACCTTTTAAAATAAAGAAAATTGTAAATCCAGTAACAGTCAAACTCGCCTTCGCCCCCTCAGATTAAGGTTCATCCAGTATTCCATGTCTCACTACTTAAAAGAATCCCAATGTTAGGATAACCACCCCTCCAGATCCCATCCAAGTAGATTCACATTTAGAATATGAAGTGAGTAGAATTTTAGGCTCAAAGTTTAAAAAAAGGAACATTATATTACCTCATTGATTGGAAAGGTTTTTGCCCAGAAGAAAGGTCCTGGGAAGCCTTCCAAAATGTGCATGCTCCAAGGTTGATAAAGCAATTTCAGGATACAATCCTTCTGTGGGAGGGAGTACTTTGGAGGGGGGTACTCTCAGGAAAACTATTGCCAGCATTGTTAAGTTATTCCTTCAGCAAAAACAATTCCACTTTTCCTTGTACCCATGTTGGTTGCAGTGGCGTCCTCACTCCCGGTTGCTCTTGCGGAGGCTGTTCTTAGAACTAACTTCTTCAGGTTTAACTGCCACTCAAGATGGTGGCCGCAAATCCTTGTGAGGTCAGCGCTCTAGTGTTTCTACCTCAGTCTCATGCTGAAGCTTCCCTCCAGCTGTTTCTCTCTGGGAGCCCTGCACATCAACTGTCATCCTGAGGACAATGAGCAGGGTTCCTGATGCGCTTAGTTTCATAGAGAATTCTTCCAGTGTTAAGTATTTAATTATTTTTCTTGTTCCGTGTGCACACCAGCTACTTTTTCCCTTTTGAAAAAGCTGAATGTTTTTCCTTCTTCCAACCACTGGCTATTGCCTTTTTGAGGAGAATTTGTTTTGGTTTAAAAGGACTTCAAGCAACTGCAGTAAGGAATCCTTTTGTATGATTTCCAGACATGCCAATATATATCAATATGTATGTACATATATATATTTAAGAAATCTTGGCTTTGCAGACTTGTCAGTCTTAGAGACAAACCTCAGTGCTCAGACTAATTCCTAGAGGCTGTGATTGAGAAAACTGAACCTTGAGAAGGAGTTTTCGTTTCCTGTAAAAGACATTAGTAGTTTGCATATTTGTGAACTTTTGAACGATTCTCTAGAGAACCTTGGAAACCTCTGACTCCTGGAGAAAAGAAGATATTAAGTTAACATTGTTCTCTTAGAGAGGGGCTAGTCTCTCAAAAGATCCAGGCTAGAGAACAATAGAATTGGGTGAATGTGAATGGCTGAACAGTTGAATGCACAGTAGGAATGTACTTATCTATGCTCTTATCACCCGACTGCAGGTCCTTCCTTTAAAGAAATCCCAATAAGAAGAAAGGTGCAGGTTTTTAGAGACACACACTGAATATCCTATCTTCAAGTCGGAAACACAGACTGGAACTGGTTCTGGACGCGGTCTCTCTTTTTCTATTCCCATTCACCTTTCCCTCTAGCAGATGCAGGGTTCAGATAATCAGTTAAAGTTTGAGCGCGCATCTGTTGGAGGTAGCTTGGTAAAAGGCATCTGCTCCTGTGGACATTTGATTTAATAGGTAATCTTCTGACAACTTCTGTGCCTCACAGAATTCTTCCTTGGCGGGACCCCCTTTCTGCTGCTAATGGGCCACCTTGGGCACCTCCTCCAGTTCAGCCACTTGTTCCCCTGTAGGCTCCAGGGCGACCCCCTCAGGTTCAGCCTCCTCCCAGACTGTGGGAACCTCTGGGTCCAGTATTCCGGTCCCCTTGCCCTTCCTCTTCGGGGAAGGCACCTGGGCCACTCTTTCAGGCTCCAGGGCCTCCTGATCACCCTGACGGGCCACCATAGACCAGATGGTCACACACGCCCACCCAGGCAGACCCAACTCTCCAAGTGTGATCGCATTCCATCTCACCCCAAGGGGAATCCTCCAGGTCATTGTCTAGTAGACAATCAACAGGCATGGTTGGACTCACAGCTACCCCCAAGTAACGTGAGACCACCCCCTACTCAAAGGGAACCTGCATCACCGTGCACAGCACTCTGAGTTGTCTACCACTACTACTTGGTGAAGTCCACAGGGAACTACCTGCTCTTCAGACACCAGATGACACCTCACAGTAGTCACACTGGCTCTTGTGTCTCTCAGAGCCTCCACCCTCTGTCCATTGATGGTGACCCACTGCCTGTACTTTTTAGTGTTTCCAGGTGTGAGGGTCCTCTGGACCATTTCACTGTCCTCTAGTGAGACCAGGGTCATCTTAGCTGGGTCCCACCCTTCTCCTTGAACCAACTCCTCCCCAAGCTCTACGCTGGCCAAACCCTGTGACTGAGCACCAGTGGGTGCCTATGTCTACTTGGGACATCTGATCACATGCATAACATTTGGGGGGACCCTTCTCTGCAGGATTCCTTGTAGAGATCCATGGCGTCTTCTCACCTTGGGGCTGGGAATCCTTACCCTGACAAATTGGCTGGGGTGCTTTAGAGAAATCCTCCTGTTTACCCTTACCCACTCCATTTCTTCTGATGGGGACCCTGCCCACCCTTGGTGGAGTCTCACCCATACTTCTTCTGGACCCTGGCGCTCTACCACCTGTACCCTTCCTGGGCAAGCTTTCTGGGGTCAGTCGGCTTGCTGTCAATTAGGTGCTGGTGCAGCTCTGGAAAACAAAGACTATACAAGTGCTCCCACGCAATCAAATTGTACAGCCCCTCATAAGCTGTTACCTTACTGCTCTTCATCCAACCATCCAGTGACCTGCAGAAAGAATCTGCACATTCCAGCCAAGTTTGGGATTCCTTTTTCGCAGAAGATCTAAACTTTTCCTTCTAACTGCTCAGGGGTGAGACCATATCTAGTGAGTAGGACATCCTTCATGAAAGACTAGGTGAGTTCCTGGGGATCCCCCAGGGTGTCCCTCCCCTCTACCTCAAAGTGTTTCCACAGACCCGCCACCCAGTGTACCCAGGGACCATGTTCATGTGGAGAGCTGGCTCGTACCCCTTAAACCACAGGCATTTATCATCCTCCCTTTTGTAATCCTTTACTAAATCCTTTGGGATATGTACCCTCCTTTCAGGCTGCACTGTGGTATTGCTGCGACCATCTCTGCTGGACTGGCTCCTTTGGTCCAGCTCTCTCAAACTTAACTCATGAGAAAAAAACATTGTTTTTTTATCCATGGCTAATCTTTTCTATTCCATCCCCATTTTAAGCTTTTCTTACTCAAATTGGTGTGTTCTCTCTGCCTGTCTGTCCCGCAAATCCTCAGGGGTCAGACCTTTTGAAGAAACTCTACTGCCTGCCCTTGATGTTATCCCCCCAGGCAGGTCAGGGTTACCCAACACAGCATCAAGTATGCTCTGTACCTCCTCATCCCCATTCACATCCTCTGTGTGCTCCCAGCCTCCCTAGATGCCAACCAGGCACTTAGTGCCTTTTGCAGCTCCTCCTTCCTAGTGGAAGTTTGATTGGACAGGAAAGTTCTTTGCAAAATTGGTTAGGCTGTGCCACTGTATACTCCTCCAGTTTCTCCAACTCAAGCACAACCTTTGTAGCTACAGATGGTGCATCCCTAGATTGAGACATGCTTGTGAGTGAGGTTCAATAAAGTGCAAGAGTTCTAAAAGGCAGAGAGATCCCAACAAAAAAAAACGAGAATGAAGCAGAAAAAATCCAAAGTGAGAAACAAGTAGTATGTGGTCACATAATGGTCTGCACTGAAAACAGTAGTGTATACTAATCATTATATGTCAAGCACAAATACAAGTTCTATCCCAACCAGTGATCACCAATGTTAGAAATGGGGTCTCTGGTTGACAGTCAGTTTGCACTCTGATCAAGCAGGGACCCTCTCTCTTGTCAGGATAAGGGAATTAAAATCCTAAAGCAATCCCTGCTCACTCCCTTGGTAGCTTGACACAAGCAGTTAGGCTTATCTCAAAGAGAATGTGTAAAGTATTTGAACCAACACACACAGTAATATAGTGAAAACACAACAAAGGGGGCACAAGGCCAGTTTAGAAAAATAGCCAATGTTTATCTAAATCAAACAAGACCAAAACTATAACAATCCAACATACACAAGCAAAGTTATGAATTTTTAAAGTAAAAAAAAGAGTCTTAATCCATAGAAATCAATGAATGTGTTGTTTTAACACGCAGTACTTGGTTTACGTAAAATAAAAAAAGCCGCACGGGCGAGCCTGCATCGGCAAAGTAAGTGATACGTCATTTCCTGGCTCGCAAGTGAGGCTGTGCGTTGTTTCTTTTCCGGTCTAGTATGCAATGTGTTGTTTTTCTCTCCTGCGGAAGAGCAATGCATCGATTTCCAGATGGGCAACCTCAGATCCGCACAGGTTCACTGTGGTTTTGATGTCCAGCGATGATACATGCAAAATTCTGGTGCACAGTGGTGAAGAGCTGCATTGCGTGGGTGTTGCATCGATTCTGGCAGCCACACACGGGTGTTGTGTTGATTTCCCAGCCACGATGCAGGTGGTGCGTCAATTTTTCTGTTGCAAAGTAGGTGCTGCGTCGATTTTTTCCCCCACACGGCATCTGTACGTAGATTTCAGTCTTGGTTCCACCAGCTTCTCCTTTCAAGGGCCCAGGGACTGGCTTAGGCACCACTTGGCAGGGTAGGAGTCTCAGCAAGCCAGGTGCTGGCAGAGGAAGTCTTTGATTGTCTTGAGACTTCAAAACAGAGGGAAAGCTCAGTCCAAGCCCTTGGAGACACTTTCCAAGCAGGAAACCAGAGCAAAGTCCAGTCTTTGTCCTCTCAAAGGCAGAAGCAGCAACTGCAGGCCAACCCAACAAAGGATATTCACAGGCAAAGGGGAGGAACTCCTCCTCCAGCTCTTCAACTCTTCTCCCTTGCAGAGGTTGCTCTTGATCCAGAAGTAATCTAAAAGTCTGTGGTTTTGGATCCACTACATATAATCCTTTCTGCCCTTCAAGTAGGCAACATTCAAAGGAAAGTCTCTGTTGTTCACAAGATCCTGCCTTGCCCTGGCCCCAGACACACACCAGGGGGTTGGAGACTGCACTGTATGAGGACAGGTACAGCCCTTTCAGGTGTAAGTATCAACTCCTCCCTCCCAACTCTAGCCAGGAGACTCATCAGGATAGGCAGGCTACACCACAACTCCCTTTGTGTCACCATCTAGAGGGAAATCACAAACAGCCCATCTGTCAGTTTGACCCAGACATTGTTTCCACAAGCAGACAGAGGGACAGAATGGTTAAGCAAGAAAATACCCACTTCCTAAAAGTGGTATTTTCAAACTTACAATCCAAAAACCAACTTTACCAATGGATGTATTTTTAAATTGTGAGTTCGGAGACCCCAGATCCCCTATCTCTATCTGCTCCCAATGGGAAACTGCACTTAAAAGATATTAAAAGGCAGTCCCCATGTTAACCTAGGAGAGAGAGAGGCATTACAACAGTGAAAACCGAATATGGCAGTATTTCAGTGTCATGGCATGTACAACACATCAGTACATATCCTTCCTTTAACATACACTGCACCCTGCCCATGGGGCCTCCTAGGGCCTAACTTAGGGTTGCCTTACATGCATGAAAAGGGAAGGTTTGGACCTGGCAAAACACACACACGCGCACTTTGTCTCTCTCTCTCTGTCTCTCGCTCGCTCTCTCTCTGCAGTGGCAGGTCTGAGCCATGTGTACAGGGCTACTCATGTGGATAGCACATTTAGTACTGTAGGCCCACTAGTAGCATTTGATTTATGTACCCTGGGCACCTCTTGTGCAGTTTACTAAGGTATTACTAGTAAAGCAAATGTGCCATTCATGGAAAAGCCAATTACAAATACAGTTTACACAGAGAGCGCTTGCACTTTAGCACTGGTCAGCAGTGGTAAAGTGCCCAGAGTACCAAAACCAGCAAAAACAAACTCGGGCACACAGTCAAAAACACAGGAAGCAGAAGAAAAAGGAAAGGGGAAACAATGCCAAAGATGCCAGGTCTAACATAAATATTTCTCCTTGTTATGCCAGCCTCAGCTAGGCACACCAAGTTTACAGACCTGAGTGAATCTGGCTTTGCAACAAAATACATGAGTGGATGCACTGCAATGCCTCCTAGACCCAGAATAACATCCCACGCTAAATCACGCAAATCATAACTTAGTAAATCCCATAATACATTAGTGTTGTGGCTGCACCATAAAACTGAAGCAACCAAATCACAAAATGGCAATAATTGTGGATGTTGGTACTCAATCAGCCACAAGCATCAGAGAACCTTTCTACATATGTGACCACATAATGCAGCCCGTTGGCCAACCATAAGGGGTTCTTAAAGTCCTGCAATCATGAACAAAAAGCTCCACCTCTGGGAGAGCTTGGTAACAATGCAACCCTCTCCTGGGATCATGTACACAAGGGTCCTTGGAAACATAGCGTGACTTATTAAAAATACTTCTGGGGTGCATCAGCCCCCCCTCCCCCTAGAGCCCGTTTAGAGTATATTTGTGGTGCTCCTGCCCCTCATTGTGGCAACACAGAGACCAAAACATATGGCAATAAATTCCACGCAGGACTTTGTGGGGTGTTTCTGCGCTGGGATTTATCTATATTTGAAAATCAGAAGAAGCCCTCTTATTTTTGTGTATACTGCTTTGTGCTTGATATTTTTAATTTCTTTTTCTGTTTTGGGTGCTTCTACCCCACCAGCGGCACCCACTAAATAGGTTGTCCATCACGGGCCTGTGGTAGCTGTGATGGAGCCCCAAGCACCCTGTAGCTCCACTGGCTCCTCAACATAGCACTTGCCCTTTGGTGCCACACAGCAGAAGTCCATTGTACTTTTGTGTTCCTTTTGGAGCAGCTTGTGTTTTTGGTTCTTGCACACGGCGGGAGCCTGATTGAATGCCCCTGCCAGTGAGAAGTGCAGGCACAACAAACGATGGCCTGCACGTCCACAAACAGGCAAGGGAGCTGGCAATGCACCCAGCAATGAGTGACTCTGTATCTTTGTTCTGGGGAATGAGGTGTCCCAAGAGATGTGATATGGTGTTCCTCAGGAGGTGGTGTCCCCAGGGCTGAAAGTTGGGTAAGGGGGTCCCAAGCATGCACCCTTTCCCCAAATATAAAACAAAACAAAAAAAATCAAAAAAACTGAGCTGCCAAACCCCGGGCCTTGGGCCATCCATGGATAATTATAAGTAAAAACGGAACCCCTCACTTTTTAAAAAGAGTACGCTCTAGGTCCTGAGGAAGTACAATGGTATCTATGACATGCGAAAATTATTATTCAAATATTTTGCCCCAAGAGTCCACCCGGCTCCCTTTTTATTTATTCATTTTTTTTCCCAGTACATAGGGACCAAGTTCCTGAGCACTAAAATGACCACCTAGCATCTCTGTTGATGGCAGCCAATCAGATATTATCTTTTGATCTTGTAGTCCCGTGGATGCCCCATAGTGATAGATTGCTCTATATTTTGATTTTAGTTTCTCAAAAACCACTTAACAGATTAACATAACACCAAATTACAAAAATCATGCTTTCTGGGAAAAGATCTAGCTTTCTGCCAAATGTGGTGTAATTCTGTTTAGATATGTTGCTATATTGTTGTCTAATTTTCCCTGTGGAAAGTGCATGGGTGAAAAAGGGTTTTGGAATCCCCTTATTCTTGGCCCCTGTTTGATGTATCCTCCCTCTAACTTTTCAGGAAGGTGCTGAGGTGGATGAACTTTTTTGGGGGAAACTTTGTGAAGATTCTTTGAATGACACCAATGCACGCACGCACGCACACACACACACACACACATACACAATACATTTGTAGAGCGCACAGCTACCTTCAAGGAGGCATCCTAGTACTAGCATAAATAGCACCTTAAAATATCTCAAGAAACTATAACTTTAACTCACTCCCTCGCCATGCACTGCTAATTACCCAGTATATTACATCAGTCATGACATCTATACATTTATTGATGACACACCTATACGTTTATTGATGACAAAACTGTGAATGGTGGGCACCTGAGTTATGGTTACTTTAAGGCATGAATTAAAGTATAACTATAACTGATGAATTTCTCTGGTTTTGTGTGTGTAAAATCTGAACCAAACTATATCGTCCCTGTAGCATTTGTTTTTTAGTGAGTTTCTAAGTTTTTGTAATTCTATTTCCTAACTATAATGTCCCCGTAATCTTTGTTTTTTTCCAGTGAATTTCTGTTTTATTTTTTAACGTAAAGTAATATTTAATTACCATACGTTAATCTAACCTATGACTGTGGCTAGGCCCTGAGGCCAACCCCATGCCTTGGGCTTTCCCTCCAGCCCCCTAACATAGTGTGGTTGGTGGTCTTTGTTGGCTGGGCCCCAGAAGATGTAAACACTGGGCCTGAAATCATCCCCGGGAGGGTGGGGTGTGGCCCCCCTGTAAATATAGTGGTGGGCCCTGAGGGATGGGTACCCGGGGCCAAAAACAGTCCAGGGAGAGGGGCCGTATACCCTTCTCTCCCAGAAAGATCCACTGGGCCCCAGGGGATGGGGCCCCTGCACCAAAATCAACCCAGGGAGGGGGACACTTGCCACCCTCACAATGCACCAGGCTCTTGGAGATGGGGTTCCCGAGGCTATCGGCCTGGGCGAGGGAGCCTGCGTTCTCCCATACCCATTAAATATGGTCCTGGGCCCTTGGGGATGGGATCCCCAGGGCAAAAAGTAGCCTGGGAAGGGGGACCCTGTGTAATATTGTAAATATGTAAATAAAGTAATATTTAATTACTATATATGAATCCAAACGCCGCCATGCATAGCCAATGGGAGTGCACAGCAGGGGGTTGGCTGACCCTCAGCATGCAGCCAACCCCATGCCGTGCAAAGTCTTTAGGTGTGCACAGTGGGGAGGGATGTTATAGTTAAGTTTTGAATTTACATGCACAAATCCAAAGGAATTCAGCAGTTATGGTTATCTCAGGTAGCTATAATTTGTGTCCTATTGTAACTATAAATAGTGCCCCCATCATGCACAGTTATCTTATCAATAATTTTGCTCCTAATGTTACACTGATATTTTAATAATGTTATAAAAGATGTCATGAGTGCTGTAATATCTAGGGTAATTAGCAGTTCATGGCGGGGGCATGAGTTATGGTTACCTCAGGGCATGAGATATTGTCATTAGAGTCCCAAAATGGCTGTCAATACTTCCTGGTTGAAGTGTTGGCAGCCAATTAGATCCCTACACAAGATTAGGAGAATTCATGAATATTCAATCATCTGGATATACAAATTTGGATTTCCTTCAATTTCTCGAAAACTATTGAATGGCAAATAACAAAAACTGCTTTCTGGAGCAAGAGCTATCTTTCTGCCAAATTTAGTGTAATTCCATCCAATGGTTTGAGCTGTAGACATGTTTAAAATCCCTATGGGAATTAACACAGGAAACACATTTCCTTTTTGATCCCCTCCTACTTTTTCTCAGTCTCCTGCTTGACGGATTACCCTGAAACTTTCCATGTACAACAAAACCCTAGAGGACACTTCACCGAAAGGTGCTAAAGATATAGGCAAGTCAAAAAACACTTTTTCTAGGTCCTAACTAGAACTACCTACTGGCTGTCGCTAGTAGGTTACACACACACACACACACACACAAACACACACACACATATATGTATGTGTGTGTGTACACAATGAAAAAAACAAAGGTTACAGGGATGTTATAGTTAGGCTCTGAATTTACTCATTGAAAACCATAGCAATTCAGCAGTAGAGTTATTTCAAGGAACCATAACTCATGCCCTAAGGTAACTATAAATCATGCCCTTGCCATGCACAGTTTGTTTATCAAGAATTTTATTGCAAATGTTGCAGTGATAATATCAAAGAGGCCATAAAAGATGTAATCAATTATATAATATGTGGAGTAATTAGCTGTGCATGGTGAAGGCGCGAGTTATAGTTACCTTAGGGATGCGAGTTATAGTTACTTGAAATAACTTTAACTATAACTGCTGAATTTCTATGGTTTTGCATGAGTAGATTCAGAACTTAACTGTAATGTCCCTCTAACCTTTAGTTTTTTCATTGAATTTCTATGTTTTTTTTAATGTAAGGTAATTTGAATTACTACACTCACTTCCAAACCCCCGCAGCGCTTGGCCTTGCTTCTAAGCCCTTATAACCACCCAACGCAGCACCACACATAGCCTTTGACCATGTGCAGTGGAGGTTGGCCACAGGGCCTGTCACTATAAGTGGATCTGTGAGTGGGTGCGTGAGTGGGCACATGAGTCTCTGAGTGCATGTATGTATGTATGAATGTATGTATGAATTGTAATACAGTGGACAGGATATCCGCCACGTTTGTGATGGAGTAACCCTCGGCATCAAACTCTAAATCAGGCCCTAAATGTGTGAAGCATCTCTTCCCTTTAAACGTCAAAATTGTGGCAACGTTCTCACATATGAACAAAACGAAATTTCCAATTGCCAAAAACTATATTACAATCCAATCTCTGCTTATAGTTTTACTCAACTGGCATGTTCAACATCACATCGTTTTTCTTGTCAGGCTTGAAAATCTAATGCACAGTAATGAACATGTTTTCACCTTCCAAAACTAAAGACTCCCAGAAAATTACCTCTTTGTCATAATTCTAAAAGGCAGCACACAAACTGCGTAGCATTTGTCTTTTTGCAATACAGTTGCCAAATATTGTGGCCACATTATATTCAACCATCAAGGGAAAACTATAAGGTTATCTATAAGTCATCTTTAGCAACTATCTCGACTTCACAAATAACTACCGGAATAAACATGATATCACCACCTTATCTTTTCTAATGATCTATACGTTGCTCTAAATTCTCCCTGTCTGCTCACCTGGAAACTAGGAGGCACTAGGGCCCCTCTCCACGAAGGTACTTATGTGTAGTAAAGTTACAAGTGCGGTCTACACACTTGGGTTGCAATATCCACACAACGGAATGCAGAGAGTTTGCCGTGCAGAGATTCCGCCCCAAGTGAGATTCCGCCCCAAGTGATTAAACCCTTATTTTTTTGATAAAATATTTGACAGCCAGACATATATGTGTATTACAAACAATTCTCAGCTCCATCTTGAATTCTAAACCTGATCGATATGTAGTCCAATATTTATCTAATGTCCTAAACCCGGGGCCAAAAACAGTCCAGGGAGAGGGGCCATATACCCTTCTCTCCCAGAAAGATCCACTGGGCCCCAGGGGATGGGGCCCCTGCACCAAAATCAACCCAGGGAGGGGGACACTTGCCACCCTCACAATGCACCAGGCTCTTGGAGATGGGGTTCCCGAGGCTATCGGCCTGGGCGAGGGAGCCTGCGTTCCCCCATACCCATTAAATATGGTCCTGGGCCCTTGGGGATGGGATCCCCAGGGCAAAAAGTAGCCTGGGAAGGGGGACCCTGTGTAATATTGTAAATATGTAAATAAAGTAATATTTAATTACTATACATTAATCCAAACACCGCCATGCATAGCCAATGGGAGTGCACAGCAGGGGGTTGGCTGACCCTCAGCATGCAGCCAACCCCATGCCGTGCAAAGTCTTTAGGTGTGCACAGTGGGGAGGGATGTTATAGTTAAGTTTTGAATTTACATGCACAAATCCAAAGGAATTCAGCAGTTATGGTTATCTCAGGTAGCTATAATTTGTGTCCTATTGTAACTATAAATAGTGCCCCCATCATGCACAGTTATCTTATCAATAATTTTGCTCCTAATGTTACACTGATATTTTAATAATGTTATAAAAGATGTCATGAGTGCTGTAATATCTAGGGTAATTAGCAGTTCATGGCGGGGGCATGAGTTATGGTTACCTCAGGGCATGAGATATTGTCATTAGAGTCCCAAAATGGCTGTCAATACTTCCTGGTTGAAGTGTTGGCAGCCAATTAGATCCCTACACAAGATTAGGAGAATTCATGAATATTCAATCATCTGGATATACAAATTTGGATTTCCTTCAATTTCTCGAAAACTATTGAATGGCAAATAACAAAAACTGCTTTCTGAAGCAAGAGCTATCTTTCTGCCAAATTTAGTGTAATTCCATCCAATGGTTTGAGCTGTAGACATGTTTAAAATCCCTATGGGAATTTACACAGGAAACACATTTCCTTTTTGATCCTCTCCTACTTTTTCTCAGTCTCCTGCTTGACAGATTACCCTGAAACTTTCCATGTACAACAAAACCCTAGAGGACACTTCACCGAAAGGTGCTAAAGATATAGGCAAGTCAAAAAACACTTTTTCTAGGTCCTAACTAGAACTACCTACGGGCTGTCGCTAGTTGGTTACACACACACACAAACACACACACACATATATGTATGTGTGTGTGTAAACAATGAAAAAAACAAGGGTTACAGGGATGTTATAGTTAGGCTCTGAATTTACTCATTCAAAACCATAGCAATTCAGCAGTAATAGTTAGAGTTATTTCAAGGAACCATAACTCATGCCCTAAGGTAACTATAAATCATGCCCTTGCCATGCACAGTTTGTTTATCAAGAATTTTATTGCAAATGGTGCAGTGATAATATCAAAGAGGCCATAAAAGATGTAATCAATTATATAATATGTGGAGTAATTAGCTGTGCATGGTGAAGGCGGGAGTTATAGTTACCTTAGGGATGCGAGTTATAGTTACTTGAAATAACTTTAACTATAACTGCTGAATTTCTATGGTTTTGCATGAGTAGATTCAGAACTTAACTGTAATGTCCCTCTAACCTTTAGTTTTTTCATTGAATTTCTATGTTTTTTTTAATGTAAGGTAATTTGAATTACTACACTCACTTCCAAACCCCCGCAGCGCTCGGCCTTGCTTCTAAGCCCTTATAACCACCCAACGCTGCACCACACATAGCCTTTGACCATGTGCAGTGGAGGTTGGCCACAGGGCATGTCACTATAAGTGGATCTGTGAGTGGGTGCGTGAGTGGGCACATGAGTCTCTGAGTGCATGTATGTATGTATGAATGTATATATGAATTGTAATACAGTGGACAGGATATCCGCCACGTTTGTGATGGAGTAACCCTCGCCATCAAACTCTAAATCAGGCCCTAAATGTGTGAAGCATCTCTTCCCTTTAAACGTCAAAATTGTGGCAACGTTCTCACATATGAACAAAACGAAATTTCCAATTGCCAAAAACTATATTACAATCCAATCTCTGCTTATAGTTTTACTCAACTGGCATGTTCAACATCACATCGTTTTTCTTGTCAGGCTTGAAAATCTAATGCACAGTAATGAACATGTTTTCACCTTCCAAAACTAAAGACTCCCAGAAAATGACCTCTTTGTCATAATTCTAAAAGGCAGCACACAAACTGCATAGCATTTGTCTTTTTGCAATACAGTTGCCAAATATTGTGGCCACATTATATTCTACCATCAAGGGAAAACTATAAGGTTATCTATAAGTCATCTTTAGCAACTATCTCGACTTCACAAATAACTACCGGAATAAACATGATATCACCACCTTATCTTTTCTAATGACCTATACGTTGCTCTAAATTCTCCCTGTCTGCTCACCTGGAAACTAGGAGGCACTAGGGCCCCTCTCCACGAAGGTACTTATGTGTAGTAAAGTTACAAGTGCGGTCTACACACTTGGGTTGCAATATCCACACAACGGAATGCAGAGAGTTTGCCGTGCAGAGATTCCGCCCCAAGTGAGGACACTCCGCCTCCATTGTGGAGACTTAGCGCTTGTACTTAACTCTGCAAATCGGGCCCCAGTAGCGGTGTCATCCACCTAGATCAAGAGGAAAGAGAACACTCAAATAGCAGATTAATACTTATAGTATAGACTAGAGAACAATATCCACATCTGTTTTACATTTGATCCACAAGTGCCTGAGGTGTCATTACTCATAACACAATTCACCCTACCTATTGCTCTGCTCTCACTTCCTGATTGTGTGATCCCCTCTCATTTAAGAGGAAGGTTTTACTTATACTGATTAAACCCTTATTTTGTTTATAAAATATTTGACAGCCAGACATATATGTGTTTTGCAAACAATTCTCAGCTCCATCTTGAATTCTAAACCTGATCGATATGTAGTCCAATATTTATCTAATGTCCTAAACAGGTGCCATCTTAGCTCTGGGTATGGGCTCTAGCCTATTGTTGTTTATTTTATCTAGGTTTAATGATTCTAAACACCAACATCTATAACTGCAAAGTCTAAAATATCCAGGACCTAGGCTTCCACACATAATTTATTCTGCATCATAATATAATGAATAAAGTACCCTCCGCCATACATTATAAAGTTATTGCAAATCACTGTGGAGTACCATAACCATAGATAGGAAGGAGGCAGATGTCCAAGTTCCTTTATAAGTGTATGGAACACCTAGGTAACGTGCAATATGCTTATAATGTACGCGCGGGGTACTTTATCCCACATAATACATGGTCATACCATAACCTTTTCCACAGACCACTTGCAAACCTTGGTTCGTAGCTATTTCCTATGAAAGACCAAGCATGGTTGCAAATATGAAGAATCCAAATAAACCTCTAGTGCAAAATTAAACACATCACAAAACTGTTAGTTATTTGTTGTAAACAGATATTACAAACAGATCAATACAAGTCAGCTTTTTTTTAAAGCTGCAGTAGCTCAGATTGTGTAGAAGCATGTAGAAAGATAAACGTATTCTCTCTACTTGTCATTGTAAGATATTAAAATAGAGCAAAAGAATGAAAAGCAACATTCCATATTCATTGATTTAAACATCTGCTTCAAGTATGTTCCGTGACCTAACCTGCCTTTCTCCTTGGCTGTCGCTCTGTAAGCAAGCATTGTGATGTCAGAACTTTAGTGTAGTAACTTATGATAGTGAAGTTCTGATGTCTTTTTATATCAATGACTGAGTTTGTCACTATACACTGATTATAAAAAAAATTAGGGATCTGCATTTGTACAAGGATTACAGAATCCGTTATTTTTAAATCTTAATAAAAACAACTATTCACAAAATGCTACAAGGGCCAGTGCACTTGTATCCAAATGTCCTGGGCACACTGGTCATATGAGGAGTGCCCAACGTGACTCCTGACTGCAATGTGCAGACCTCTACAGGGCAGGGGCATCAATGGGGCATGCATGAACCTCAGGGGTTGGGATGTGTAATCAGGGTTTGGATGGTGGGGGTCACTCCTCTTCTCTTTAGGCTTCCCCTCCTTACTGTCCAGCTTTCGGAGGGACACCATAACCTTGCCCTTCCTTTCTGCCTTCTTTGGTGGGACAGCGGTGGAGCCTACAACATCAGGGGACCCAGATGAAGTGGTCCCAGGCCTGGAGGTGTGAGGAGCTGCTTTTTTATTGCAGGTGGAATTAAATTGCATACATCAATTGATCATGATCCTTAGTCATAAATCAAAACGTGATCCTATTACACTTGCTGTAAATTATTTATAGATATACTTCAATGCTACCCACTACCCGTATCTTAATACTATCTCAAAACAAAACGCCCCCATCTAAAGATCTTATTTCTTAATCTCTCCTCCCCTCCTCGACCTAAGCCTACCTCGAATTACTCCACTTCCCCTATATCGCTTTGTACCTCCTCATTGCTCCAACCCGTTAAGCATACAATTTTTATTTTGCCCGTGTTGCCTCCATCTTCGCCTCCCATGCCGCATACATAGGGGGCACTGGTGATTTCAACAGCTGCAGAATCAGTGATTTGGCTATTAACCCCTTCTGTGCCGCGGACGTAGTGGTTACGTCCTGCGGCACAGTGCTGCTGTGCCGAGGACGTAACCACTACGTCCTCGGCACACAGCCCAGAGGGAGCGCTCTCGCTCCCTCTGTGTGCTTCCCCCCACCCCCCCAAAGTCAGGGATGGAAGGGGAAGCCCTTCCCCTTCCACCCCCGACCCCCCCACCCCCCCATAATGACGTCAGCGCGCAATCGCGCGCTGACTTCATTATGGGGTTCTCGCCGCACAGGAAGCCATTTGCTTCCTGTGCGGCGAGCGGAGAAGAGGTGAGTTCCTCTTCCCGGTGGGTGGGGGGTTTGGTCTAAAGAGGCACCGGGGGAAAGGAAAGGCTTTTCCTTTCCCCCGGTGTCTCTTTGAGCATTCCTGCTGCCCGATCGCATTGCGATCGGGCAGCAGGAATGCCCACTAGACACCAGGGATTTCTTTTTTTTGTTTACTTTCCTGTTTCTTGTTGGCGGGGAGCGGCCCCTTGGGCAAGGGTCGCTCCCCTTTGGGGGGCAATTAGTTACGGCCATTTCTGCCCCCTTGGGGGCAGATTGGCTACTTTTTAGCCAGATCTGCCCCCAAGGGGGGCAGAAAACACTAGATCACCAGGGATTTATATGTTTATGTGCATTTATGTGTGGGGGGGTGCCCCCTTGGGCAAGGGGCGCCCCCCCCAAGGGGGCGCAGAACTGTTGGCCTTTTCTGCCCCCCTTGGGGGCAGATCGGCCTATTTTTTTTAGGTCCATCTGCCCCCAAGGGGGGCAGAAGCCACTTAGGCACCAGGGATTGTGTGTGTAGTGGATGGGGGGGGGCGCCCCCTTGGGCAAGGGTCGCTCCCCTTTGGGGGGCATGTCTTTTAGGGCCATTTCTGCCCCCCTTGAGGGCAGATTGGCTACTTTTTAGCCAGATCTGCCCCCAAGGGGGGCAGAAAACACTAGATCACCAGGGTTTTTTATTTTTATGTGTATTTATGTGGGGGGGTGCCCCCTTGGGCAAGGTGCGCCCCCCCCCCCAAGGGGGCAGAGAACTGTTGGCCTTTTCTGCCCCCCTTGGGGGCATATCGGCCTATTTTTTTTAGGTCCATCTGCCCCCAAGGGGGGCAGAAGCCACTTAGGCACCAGGGATTGTGTGTGTAGTGGATGGGGGGGCGCCCCCTTGGGCAAGGGTCGCTCCCCTTTGGGGGGGCATGTCTTTTAGGGCCATTTCTGCCCCCCTTGAGGGCAGATCAGCCTATTATTTTTAGGCTGATCTGCCCCAAGGGGGGCAGAGACCACTAGAACGCCAGGGATTTTTTTTTATGTGTTTATTTTTGTGGGGGGGCGTCCCCTTGGGCACGGGGCGCCCCCCCAAGGGGGGCATTGACCTGTTGGCCATTTCTGCCCCCCCTGGGGGCAGATGGGCCTATTTTTGTAGGCCCACCTGCCCCCAAGGGGGGCAGTATCCACTTAGACACCAGGGATAGTGTGTGTGTGTGTGTGTTAGTGGATGGGGGGGGGCCTTGGGCAAGGGTTGCCCCCCACTTTGGGGGCACATGTACCCAGGCCATTTCTGCACCCCTTGGAGACAGATCAGCCTATTATTTTTAGGCTGGTCTGCCCCCAAGGGGGGCAGAAACCACTAGAACGCCAGGGATTTTTTTTATTTGTTTATTTTTGTGGGGGGGGCGTCCCCTTGGTCACGGGGCACCCCCCCAAGGGGGGCATTGACCTGTTGGCCATTTCTACACCCCCTGGGGGCAGATGGGCCTATTTTGTTAGGCCCACCTGCCCCCAAGGGGGGCAGAAGCCACTTAGACACCAGGGATAGTGTGTGTGTGTGTGTGTGTTAGTGGATGGGGGGGGCCTTGGGCAAGGGTCGCCCCCCACTTTGGGGGCACATGTACCCAGGCCATTTCTGCACCCCTTGGAGACAGATCAGCCTATTATTTTTAGGCTGGTCTGCCCCCAAGGGTGGCAGAAACCACTAGAAAGCCAGGGTTTTTTTTTAATTTGTTTTTTTTTGTGGGGGTGTGTCCCCTTGGTCACGGGCGCCCCCCCCCAAGGGGGGCATTGACCTGTTGGCCATTTCTACACCCCCTGGGGGCAGATGGGCCTATTTTGTTAGGCCCACCTGCCCCCAAGGGGGGCTGAAGCCACTTAGACACCAGGGATAGTGTGTGTGTGTGTGTGTGTGTGTGTTAGTGGATGAGGGGGGCCTTGGGCAAGGGTCGCCCCCCACTTTGGGGGCACATGTACCCAGGCCATTTCTGCACCCCTTGGAGACAGATCAGCCTATTATTTTTAGGCTGGTCTGCCCCCAAGGGGGGCAGAAACCACTATAACTCCAGGTTTTTTTTTAAATTTGTTTATTTTTGTGGGGGGGCGTCCCCTTGGTCATGGGGCGCCCCCCCAAGGTGGGGCATTGACCTGTTGGCCATTTCTACACCCCCTGGGGGCAGATGGGCCCATTTTGTTAGGCCCACCTGCCTCCAAGGGGGGCAGAAGCCACTTAGACACCAGGGATAGTGTGTGGGTGTGTGTGTGTGTGTGTGTGTTAGTGGATGGGGGGACCCTTGGGCAAGGGTCGGCCCCCACTTTGGGGGCACATGTACCCAGGCCATTTCTGCACCCCTTGGAGACAGATCAGCCTATTATTTTTAGGCTGGTCTGCCCCCAAGGGGGGCAGAAACCACTAGAACGCCAGGGTTTTTTTTTTATTTGTTTTTTTTTGGGGGGGGCGTCCCCTTGGTCATGGGGCGCTCCCCCAAGGGGGGTATTGACCTGTTGGCCATTTCTACACCCCCTGGGGGCAGATGGGCCTATTTTGTTAGGCCCACCTGCCCCCAAGGGGGGCAGAAGCCACTTAGACACCAGGGATAGTGTGTGTGTGTGTGTGTTAGTGGATGGGGGGGGGCCTTGGGCAAGGGTCGCCCCCCACTTTGGGGGCACATGTACCCAGGCCATTTCTGCACCCCTTGGAGACAGATCAGCCTATTATTTTTTGGCTGGTCTGCCCCCAAGGTGGGCAGAAACCACTAGAACGCCAGGGTTTTTTTTTTATTTGTTTTTTTTTGTGAGGGGGCGTCCCCTTGGTCACGGGGCGCCCCCCCAAGGGGGGCATTGACCTGTTGGCCATTTCTACACCCCCTGGGGGCAGATGGGCCTATTTTGTTAGGCCCACCTGCCCCCAAGGGGGGCAGAAGCCACTTAGACACCAGGGATAGTGTGTGTGTGTGTGTGTGTTAGTGGATGGGGGGGGGCCTTGGGCAAGGGTCGCCCCCCACTTTGGGGGCACATGTACCCAGGCCATTTCTGCACCCCTTGGAGACAGATCAGCCTATTATTTTTTGGCTGATCTGCCCCCAAGGTGGGCAGAAACCACTAGAACGCCAGGGTTTTTTTTTTATTTGTTTTTTTTTGTGGGGGGGCGTCCCCTTGGTCACGGGGCGCCCCCCCCAAGGGGAGCATTGACCTGTTGGCCATTTCTACACCCCCTGGGGGCAGATGGGCCTATTTTTTTAGTAGGCCCATCTGCCCCTATGGCAGAATCCACTTAGGCACCAATTTCTAAATGTTTGATGGTGGGGTGTTTGTCAACTGAAGAAGTCTTTGCATTTGTGATAAAAAAAAAATTCCTCCTTTTTGTTCTAGTTCAAAGCTTTTGCTTTATTTGCTGTGGCTCCTTGCGGTTTTGGCGGTGGTTAACCTGCAGTTTGCACAGTTGCATGTTTTAGGTAAGTAAAAACAATTTACTCCAAAGGAGTATTGTTGCCATGCATGAATGACATGTTTGTAGGGGGTGTACTACATGCAGGATTGTGTGTGAAATTGTCCTTAGGTTTGTGCACAATGATATTTGTTTTGTCTTATTTCTAATTTGCCTTTCTTTCTTTATTTTTAGTGGGATATCATTGGTGATTGCTGTGTAGTTGCTGGTGAATCAAGCTTTTTCAGGCAAGTGAGCGGTATAGTTTTTGAGTTTATAACTCTTACTAACAAAGCTACACTTTGTTACTTGTCTTTCACAGTGCTGGTTGTTGGTGGTGAATTTGTCCAGTTAATTTTAGCAGGAGAGATCATGGCTAGCCGCAGGATGACCGCTCAGCAGGTGGTTGGTATGCTTTTTGAGTCACAGTCTGATCATGACTATGAGACGGACTCTGCATCTGAGGCAGAGGAGGAAGTCAGAGATTCTGGCAGTGATGTTTCTGTTGGAGGGGAATCTTCTGATGATGAAGCCACACTCAGTGCAGATGAAGGGCCTGTTTTAGAGGAGGACATTGATGTGCCAATAGTGCAGCAACCTGGGGCCGAAAGGTTTCCCGTTATAAGACCTGATGTCTTGGTTGCCCCAAACATGGAGCAGCCAGAGTTGCCTGCCTTTACTGGTCTCCCGGGGTGTAACGCCAATACAGAGAACTTTATGCCTATCAATTTCTTTGAGTTATTCATGGATGATATGTTTTTGGAAGAGATTGTTGAGCAGACTAATTTGTATGCGGAGCAGCATTTGAGGGACAACGCTGCTAGACTTAGGCCACACTCTAGAGCTGCCCAGTGGATTCCCACAAATTTGGAGGAGTTAAAAAAGTTTTGGGGTTTGACTTTTTTGATGGGGTTGATAAGGAAGCCGTCACTGGCTTCTTATTGGTCTACTAGTCCCTTGATGGCAACAGCTATATTTCCAGCGACCATGAGTCGTAATCGGTATTTGCTTCTTCTTAGGATGCTGCATTTTGTTGACAATGCATTAGCCTTGCCACGAGATCACCCAGATTCTGACCGTCTTTTTAAGATTAGGCCTGTCCTTGATCATTTTGTAGATTTGTTTTCGGAGGTCTATGTTCCAGGCAAAGAGTTAAGTGTGGACTAGTCTTTGGTCCTCTTCAAGGGTCGTTTGGTTTTTAGGCAGTACATTCCTAGCAAAAGGGCACGATAAGGAATTAAATTGTATATGCTGTCTGAAAGTAGGACAGGATATGTGTATAGTTTCCATGTGTACACTGGTAGGGATTCCAATATTGACCCCCCTGGTTGTCCTCCACTTTTGGAGTTACTGAGAAAATTGTGTGGGATCTTGGTAGACGACTGTTCAATAAAGGTCACCATTTGTATGTAGATAACTTCTACACTGGTGTGCAATTGTTCAAGGAATTGTTTAGAGTGGACACAGTTGCTTGTGGCACAATCCGTTCTAACCGGATAGGCTATCCAAGGGAGCTTGTCTGTAAAAAACTTGAGAGAGGACAGTGCTGTGTCTTGCGGAACGAGGAGCTGCTAGCTTTGAAATTTTCAGACAAGAGGGATGTCTACATGCTAAGTACCATCCATGATGAGAGTACTTCCCCTGTGACTGTTTGGGGCCAGGTTGCTGAAGTGCGCAAACCTGTGTGCATTTTAGAATATAATAAGCACATGGGAGGTGTAGATAGAGTTGACCAGAGGTTGGAACCTTATACTGCTATTCGTAAGTCTTACGTTTGGTATAAGAAGTTAGCACTTCACATCTTCCACTTAGCAACCTTCAATGCTTTTATTGTGTTTAGGGATAGGTCTCCAGAGTCAAAGATGACATTTGTGAAATTTCAGGAGTCAGTGATAGAGAGCCTTATTGTGGTGGAACAGGCCAGAGTTCCTAGAGAAGCAGTGGTGGAGGATGTGGCTAGATTGAAAGATCGCCACTTTGCTGAGCACATTCCTCCCACACCCAAAAAAGACTTTCCAGCTAAGAAATGTAGAGTGTGTTTTCGAAGAGGTATCCGGAGGGAGACTCGAATGTACTGCCCAGATTGTCCTTCAAAGCCTGGGCTGTGTGTCGGTGCTTGTTTTAAGAATTACCACACCCAGAAGAATTTCTGGGAACACCCATGAGTGTAAACTCATGTCTGTTTTGTATTTTCATGTGTTTAGTTTCATGGTTAGCATTTCTGTCATGTTCTTAGTTAGAGCTTTTGTGTTTGTAGTTTTGTAATTCTTTCTACTTAGTTAGGGGTTCCTCTGTTAAAAAAAAAAAAAAAAAATGATGCCATTGTGTGTGGAGTGGGGCTTGGCTGAGAGTGTACATATTGACTTGCTGTTGGCTACTGCAACACACTGCCAGCCAAACACCAGTCCACACACTCCCATCAGCTGGTGTGATTGTTGTATCAGGCCTGTGGGCGTATGTAAGTGATGGGCCCTTGAGTGGCGCTGTCTGTCGATGTGAGTGTTGTAATGTGCTGGGCCCGTGGCTGACGGTGTGAATGGCCTTGTGTGTGTCATGTATGAAAGTTGTGTGAATGGACTGTAAAGCGGTTGGTGCCTTGTCGCGGCTTTACAGCTCACGAGCTGTGAGTCATTGGTTCAGTTTTTTGCCTTTCAGTTACTAACAGTGCATTTCATTTTTGTGAAAGCTCTTGTTAGTAAAATTTGATCCACTGAACCATCACTCACCCTCGTGCCAAATCCAACCAGTATGTGTGGTAAAAATGACAAAACCTGCTCCGCTGTAATCAGGCGTCGCAGCACACCTGTGACACGCTAGGTGCCTCAGGTGGGACCCCGATGATGAAGCATGCCACCAACTTGGTTGGTGGGTGAGGGGTCTTTTTCACATAACCGAAGTGTGTTTCTTTTCAAAATTTTAGTGTTTGGCACATCACGGACGTATGTGGGCACATCAAAACGATATATTACAAAACTACCTGTGTTTGGGGGGGAGAGGGCACCTATGTTTTTGGTCCTGTGTGCGGCCTTCATCTAGGGAAACCTACCAAATCCAGACATTTTTTAAAACTAGACACCCCAAGGAGTCCAGGGAGGTGTGGCTTGCGTGGATACCCCAACATTTTCTTACCCAGACTCCTCTGTAAACCTCAAAATGTGCTTAAAAAAGCATATTTTCCTTACTTTTCTTCGTAGGATCACCACTCCAGCACAAAATTCCTACTCCCCAGTGTTCCCCTCAGTCTCCCAAGTAAAATGACACCTCACTTATGTGGGTCCCCAAAGCAGAGTCAGTCTAAAGATGTATAAAAGAATATGTCCTTATAAACTTGCTGTGCTATCCCCTCTATCTCTACAAGTTTTGGGCCTTATTCTGTTGCAGGCACCTGGCCCACCCACACAAGTGAGGTATCATTTTTATTGGGAGACTTGGGAGAACGCTGGGTGGAAGGAAATTTGTGGCTCGACTCAGATTCCAGAACTTTCTGTCACCGTAATGTGTGGAAAATGTGTTTTTTTAGACAGAATTTGAGGTTTGCAAAGGATTCTGGGTAACAGAACCTGGTCAGAGCCCCGCAAGTCACCCCATCTTGGATTCCCCTAGGTCTCTAGTTTTCAAAAATGCACAGGTTTGGTAGGTTTCCCTAGGTGCCGGCTGAGCTAGAGGCCAAAATCTACAGGTAGGCACTATTTTCAATGAAAAAATGTGATGTGTCCACGTTGCGTTTTGGGGTGTCTCCTGTCGCGGGCGCTAGGCCTACCCACACAAGTGAGGTATCATTTTTATCAGGAGACGTGGAGGAACGCTGGGTGGAAGGAAATTTGTGGCTCCTCTCAGATTCCAGAACTTTCTGCCACAGAAATGTGAGGAACATGTGTTTTATTAGCCACATTTTGAGGTTTGCAATGGATTCTGGGTAACAGAACCTGGTCCGAGCCACACAAGTCACCCCATCTTGGATTCCCCTTGGTCTCTAGTTTTCAGAAATGCACAGGTTTGGTAGGTTTCCCTAGGTGGCGGCTGAGCTACAAGCCAAAATCTACAGGTAGGCACTTTGCAAAAAACACCTCTGTTTTCCTTCACAAATTTGGCTGTGTCCACGTTGCGCTTTGGGGCGTTTCCTGTCGCGGGCGCTAGGCCTACCCACACAAGTGAGGTATCATTTTTATCAGGAGACGTGGGGGAAGGCTGGGTGGAAGGAAATTTGTGGCTCCTCTCAGATTCCAGAACTTTCTGCCACAGAAATGTGAGGAACATGTGTTTTTTTAGCCAAATTTGGAGGTTTGCAATGGATTCTGGGTAACAGAACCTGGTCCGAGCCACACAAGTCACCCCATCTTGGATTCCCCTAGGTCTCTAGTTTTCAGAAATGCACAGCTTTGGTAGGTTTCCCTAGGTGGCGGCTGAGCTACAGGCCAAAATCTACAGGTAGGCACTTTGCAAAAAACACCTCTGTTTTCCTTCAAAAATTTGGCTGTGTCCACGTTGCGCTTTGGGGCGTTTCCTGTCGCGGGCGCTAGGCCTACCCACACAAGTGAGGTATCATTTTTATCGGGAGACGTGGGGGAACGCTGGGTGGAAGGAAATTTGTGGCTCCTCTCAGATTCCAGAACTTTCTGCCACAGAAATGTGAGGAACATGTGTTTTTTTAGCCAAATTTTGAGGTTTGCAAAGGATTCTGGGTAACAGAACCTGGTCCGAGCCACACAAGTCACCCCATCTTGGATTCCCCTAGGTCTCTAGTTTTCCGAAATGCACAGGTTTGGTAGGTTTCCCTAGGTGGCGGCTGAGCTACAGGCCAAAATCTACAGGGAGGCACTTTGCAAAAAACACCTCTGTTTTCCTTCAAAAATTTGGCTGTGTCCACGTTGCGCTTTGGGGCGTTTCCTGTCGCGGGCGCTAGGCCTACCCACACAAGTGAGGTATCATTTTTATCGGGAGACGTGGGGGAACGCTGGGTGGAAGGAAATTTGTGGCTCCTCTCAGATTCCAGAACTTTCTGCCACTGAAATGTGAGGAACATGTGTTTTTTTAGCCAAATTTGGAGGTTTGCAATGGATTCTGGGTAACAGAACCTGGTCCGAGCCACACAAGTCACCCCATCTTGGATTCCCCTAGGTCTCTAGTTTTCAGAAATGCACAGGTTTGGTAGGTTTCCCTAGGTGGCGGCTGAGCTACAGGCCAAAATCTACAGGTATGCACTTTGCAAAAAACACCTCTGTTTTCCTTCAAAAATTTGGCTGTGTCCACGTTGCGCTTTGGGGCTTTTTCTGTTGCGGGCGCTAGGCCTACCCACACAAGTGAGGTATCATTTTTATCGGGAGACGTGGGGGAACGCTGGGTGGAAGGAAATTTGTGGCTCCTCTCAGATTCCATTACTTTCTGCCACAGAAATGTGAGGAACATATGTTTTTTTAGCCAAATTCTGAGGTTTGCAAAGGATTCTGGGTAACAGAACCTGGTCCGAGCCAAACAAGTCACCCCATCTTGGATTCCCCTAGGTCTCTAGTTTTCAGAAATGTACAGGTTTGGTAGGTTTCCCTAGGTGGCGGCTGAGCTACACGCCAAAATCTACAGGTAGGCACTTTGCAAAAAACACCTCTGTTTTCCTTCAAAAATTTGGCTGTGTCCACGTTGCGCTTTGGGGCGTTTCCTGTCGCGGGCGCTAGGCCTACCCACACAAGTGAGGTATCATTTTTATTGGGAGACGTGGGGGAACGCTGGGTGGAAGGAAATTTGTGGCTCGTCTCAGATTCCAGAACTTTCTGCCACAGAAATGTGAGGAACATGTGGTTTTTTAGCCAAATTTTGAGGTTTGCAAAGGATTCTGGGTAACAGAACCTGGTCCGAGCCAAACAAGTCACCCCATCTTGGATTCCCCTAGGTCTCTAGTTTTCAGAAATGCACAGGTTTGGTAGGTTTCCCTAGGTGGCGGCTGAGCTACAGGCCAAAATCTACAGGTAGGCACTTTGCAAAAAACACCTCTGTTTTCCTTCAAAAATTTGGCTGTGTCCACGTTGCGCTTTGGGGCGTTTCCTGTCACGGGCGATAGGCCTACCCACACAAGTGAGGTATCATTTTTATCTGGAGACGTGGGGGAACGCTGGGTGGAAGGAAATTTGTGGCTCCTCTCAGATTCCAGAATTTCTGCCACAGAAATGTGAGGAACATGTGGTTTTTTAGCCAAGTTTTGAGGTTTGCAAAGGATTCTGGGTAACAGAACCTGGCCCGAGCCACACAAGTCACCCCATCTTGGATTCCCCTAGGTCTCTAGTTTTCAGAAATGCACAGGTTTGGTAGGCTTCCCTAGGTGGCGGCTGAGCTACAGGCCAAAATCTACAGGTAGGCACTTTGCAAAAAACACCTCTGTTTTCCTTCAAAAATGTGGCTGTGTCCACGTTGCACTTTGGGGCGTTTCCTGTCGCGGGCGCTAGGCCTACCCACACAAGTGAGGTATCATTTTTATCGGGAGACGTGGGGGAACGCTGGGTGGAAGGAAAATCGTGGCTCCTCTCAGATTCCAGAACTTTCTGCCACAGAAATGTGAGGAACATGTGTTTTTTTAGCCAAATTTTGAGGTTTGCAAAGGATTCTGGGTAACAGAACCTGGTCCGAGCCACACAAGTCACCCCATCTTGGATTCCCCTAGGTCTCTAGTTTTCAGAAATGCACAGGTTTGGTAGGTTTCCCTAGGTGGCGGCTGAGCTACAGGCCAAAATCTACAGGTATGCACTTTGCAAAAAACACCTCTGTTTTCCTTCAAAAATTTGGCTGTGTCCACGTTGCGCTTTGGGGCGTTTCCTGTTGCGGGCGCTAGGCCTACCCACACAAGTGAGGTATCATTTTTATCGGGAGACGTGGGGGAACGCTGGGTGGAAGGAAATTTGTGGCTCCTCTCAGATTCCATTACTTTCTGCCACAGAAATGTGAGGAACATATGTTTTTTTAGCCAAATTCTGAGGTTTGCAAAGGATTCTGGGTAACAGAACCTGGTCCGAGCCAAACAAGTCACCCCATCTTGGATTCCCCTAGGTCTCTAGTTTTCAGAAATGTACAGGTTTGGTAGGTTTCCCTAGGTGGCGGCTGAGCTACACGCCAAAATCTACAGGTAGGCACTTTGCAAAAAACACCTCTGTTTTCCTTCAAAAATTTGGCTGTGTCCACGTTGCGCTTTGGGGCGTTTCCTGTCGCGGGCGCTAGGCCTACCCACACAAGTGAGGTATCATTTTTATTGGGAGACGTGGGGGAACGCTGGGTGGAAGGAAATTTGTGGCTCGTCTCAGATTCCAGAACTTTCTGCCACAGAAATGTGAGGAACATGTGGTTTTTTAGCCAAATTTTGAGGTTTGCAAAGGATTCTGGGTAACAGAACCTGGTCCGAGCCAAACAAGTCACCCCATCTTGGATTCCCCTAGGTCTCTAGTTTTCAGAAATGCACAGGTTTGGTAGGTTTCCCTAGGTGGCGGCTGAGCTACAGGCCAAAATCTACAGGTAGGCACTTTGCAAAAAACACCTCTGTTTTCCTTCAAAAATTTGGCTGTGTCCACGTTGCGCTTTGGGGCGTTTCCTGTCACGGGCGATAGGCCTACCCACACAAGTGAGGTATCATTTTTATCTGGAGACGTGGGGGAACGCTGGGTTGAAGGAAATTTGTGGCTCCTCTCAGATTCCAGAATTTCTGCCACAGAAATGTGAGGAACATGTGGTTTTTTAGCCAAGTTTTGAGGTTTGCAAAGGATTCTGGGTAACAGAACCTGGCCCGAGCCACACAAGTCACCCCATCTTGGATTCCCCTAGGTCTCTAGTTTTCAGAAATGCACAGGTTTGGTAGGCTTCCCTAGGTGGCGGCTGAGCTACAGGCCAAAATCTACAGGTAGGCACTTTGCAAAAAACACCTCTGTTTTCCTTCAAAAATGTGGCTGTGTCCACGTTGCACTTTGGGGCGTTTCCTGTCGCGGGCGCTAGGCCTACCCACACAAGTGAGGTATCATTTTTATCGGGAGACGTGGGGGAACGCTGGGTGGAAGGAAAATCGTGGCTCCTCTCAGATTCCAGAACTTTCTGCCACAGAAATGTGAGGAACATGTGTTTTTTTAGCCAAATTTTGAGGTTTGCAAAGGATTCTGGGTAACAGAACCTGGTCCGAGCCACACAAGTCACCCCATCTTGGATTCCCCTAGGTCTCTAGTTTTCAGCAATGCACAGGTTTGGTAGGTTTCCCTAGGTGGCGGCTGAGCTACAGGCCAAAATCTACAGGTAGGCACTTTGCAAAAAACACCTCTGTTTTCCTTCAAAAATTTGGCTGTGTCCACGTTGCGCTTTGGGGTGTTTCCTGTCGCGGGCGCTAGGCCTACCCACACAAGTGAGGTATCATTTTTATCGGGAGACGTGGGGGAACGCTGGGTGGAAGGAAATTTGTGGCTCCTCTCAGATTCCAGAACTTTCTGCCACAGAAATGTGAGGAACATGTGTTTTTTTAGCCAAATTTTGAGGTTTGCAAAGGATTCTGGGTAACAGAACCTGGTTCGAGCCACACAAGTCACCCCATCTTGGATTCCCCTAGGTCTCTAGTTTTCCGAAATGCACAGGTTTGGTAGGTTTCCCTAGGTGGCGGCTGAGCTTCAGGCCAAAATCTACAGGGAGGCACTTTGCAAAAAACACCTCTGTTTTCCTTCAAAAATTTGGCTGTGTCCACGTTGCGGTTTGGGGCGTTTCCTGTCGCGGGCTCTAGGCCTACCCACACAAGTGAGGTATCATTTTTATCGGGAGACGTGGGGGAACGCTGGGTGGAAGGAAATTTGTGGCTCCTCTCAGATTCCAGAACTTTCTGCCACAGAAATGTGAGGAACATGTGTTTTTTTAGCCAAATTTGGAGGTTTGCAATGGATTCTGGGTAACAGAACCTGGTCCGAGCCACACAAGTCACCCCATCTTGGATTCCCCTAGGTCTCTAGTTTTCAGAAATGCACAGGTTTGGTAGGTTTCCCTAGGTGGCGGCTGAGCTACAGGCCAAAATCTACAGCTAGGCACTTTGCAAAAAACACCTCTGTTTTCCTTCAAAAATTTGGCTGTGTCCACGTTGCGCTTTGGGGCGTTTCCTGTCGCGGGCGCTAGGCCTACCCACACAAGTGAGGTATCATTTTTATCGGGAGACGTGGGGGAACGCTGGGTGGAAGGAAATTTGTGGCTCCTCTCAGATTCCATTACTTTCTGCCACAGAAATGTGAGGAACATATGTTTTTTTAGCCAAATTTTGAGGTTTGCAAAGGATTCTGGGTAACAGAACCTGGTCCGAGCCACTCAAGTCACCCCATCTTGGATTCCCCTAGGTCTCTAGTTTTCAGAAATGCACAGGTTTGGTAGGTTTCCCTAGGTGGCGGCTGAGCTACACGCCAAAATCTACAGGTAGGCACTTTGCAAAAAACACCTCTGTTTTCCTTCAAAAATTTGGCTGTGTCCACGTTGCGCTTTGGGGCGTTTCCTGTCGCGGGCGCTAGGCCTACCCACACAAGTGAGGTATCATTTTTATTGGGAGACGTGGGGGAACGCTGGGTGGAAGGAAATTTGTGGCTCGTCTCAGATTCCAGAACTTTCTGCCACAGAAATGTGAGGAACATGTGGTTTTTTAGCCAAATTTTGAGGTTTGCAAAGGATTCTGGGTAACAGAACCTGGTCCGAGCCAAACAAGTTACCCCATCTTGGATTCCCCTAGGTCTCTAGTTTTCAGAAATGCACAGGTTTGGTAGGTTTCCCTAGGTGGCGGCTGAGCTACAGGCCAAAATCTACAGGTAGGCACTTTGCAAAAAACACCTCTGTTTTCCTTCAAAAATTTGGCTGTGTCCACGTTGCGCTTTGGGGCGTTTCCTGTCACGGGCGATAGGCCTACCCACACAAGTGAGGTATCATTTTTATCTGGAGACGTGGGGGAACGCTGGGTGGAAGGAAATTTGTGGCTCCTCTCAGATTCCAGAATTTCTGCCACAGAAATGTGAGGAACATGTGGTTTTTTAGCCAAGTTTTGAGGTTTGCAAAGGATTCTGGGTAACAGAACCTGGTCCGAGCCACACAAGTCACCCCATCTTGGATTCCCCTAGGTCTCTAGTTTTCAGAAATGCACAGGTTTGGTAGGCTTCCCTAGGTGGCGGCTGAGCTACAGGCCAAAATCTACAGGTAGGCACTTTGCAAAAAACACCTCTGTTTTCCTTCAAAAATGTGGCTGTGTCCACGTTGCACTTTGGGGCGTTTCCTGTCGCGGGCGCTAGGCCTACCCACACAAGTGAGGTATCATTTTTATCGGGAGACGTGGGGGAACGCTGGGTGGAAGGAAAATCGTGGCTCCTCTCAGATTCCAGAACTTTCTGCCACAGAAATGTGAGGAACATGTGTTTTTTTAGCCAAATTTTGAGGTTTGCAAAGGATTCTGGGTAACAGAACCTGGTCCGAGCCACACAAGTCACCCCATCTTGGATTCCCCTAGGTCTCTAGTTTTCAGCAATGCACAGGTTTGGTAGGTTTCCCTAGGTGGCGGCTGAGCTACAGGCCAAAATCTACAGGTAGGCACTTTGCAAAAAACACCTCTGTTTTCCTTCAAAAATTTGGCTGTGTCCACGTTGCGCTTTGGGGTGTTTCCTGTCGCGGGCGCTAGGCCTACCCACACAAGTGAGGTATCATTTTTATCGGGAGACGTGGGGGAACGCTGGGTGGAAGGAAATTTGTGGCTCCTCTCAGATTCCAGAACTTTCTGCCACAGAAATGTGAGGAACATGTGTTTTTTTAGCCAAATTTTGAGGTTTGCAAAGGATTCTGGGTAACAGAACCTGGTTCGAGCCACACAAGTCACCCCATCTTGGATTCCCCTAGGTCTCTAGTTTTCCGAAATGCACAGGTTTGGTAGGTTTCCCTAGGTGGCGGCTGAGCTACAGGCCAAAATCTACAGGGAGGCACTTTGCAAAAAACACCTCTGTTTTCCTTCAAAAATTTGGCTGTGTCCACGTTGCGGTTTGGGGCGTTTCCTGTCGCGGGCTCTAGGCCTACCCACACAAGTGAGGTATCATTTTTATCGGGAGACGTGGGGGAACGCTGGGTGGAAGGAAATTTGTGGCTCCTCTCAGATTCCAGAACTTTCTGCCACAGAAATGTGAGGAACATGTGTTTTTTTAGCCAAATTTGGAGGTTTGCAATGGATTCTGGGTAACAGAACCTGGTCCGAGCCACACAAGTCACCCCATCTTGGATTCCCCTAGGTCTCTAGTTTTCAGAAATGCACAGGTTTGGTAGGTTTCCCTAGGTGGCGGCTGAGCTACAGGCCAAAATCTACAGCTAGGCACTTTGCAAAAAACACCTCTGTTTTCCTTCAAAAATTTGGCTGTGTCCACGTTGCGCTTTGGGGCGTTTCCTGTCGCGGGCGCTAGGCCTACCCACACAAGTGAGGTATCATTTTTATCGGGAGACGTGGGGGAACGCTGGGTGGAAGGAAATTTGTGGCTCCTCTCAGATTCCATTACTTTCTGCCACAGAAATGTGAGGAACATATGTTTTTTTAGCCAAATTTTGAGGTTTGCAAAGGATTCTGGGTAACAGAACCTGGTCCGAGCCACACAAGTCACCCCATCTTGGATTCCCCTAGGTCTCTAGTTTTCAGAAATGCACAGGTTTGGTAGGTTTCCCTAGGTGGCGGCTGAGCTACACGCCAAAATCTACAGGTAGGCACTTTGCAAAAAACACCTCTGTTTTCCTTCAAAAATTTGGCTGTGTCCACGTTGCGCTTTGGGGCGTTTCCTGTCGCGGGCGCTAGGCCTACCCACACAAGTGAGGTATCATTTTTATTGGGAGACGTGGGGGAACGCTGGGTGGAAGGAAATTTGTGGCTCGTCTCAGATTCCAGAACTTTCTGCCACAGAAATGTGAGGAACATGTGGTTTTTTAGCCAAATTTTGAGGTTTGCAAAGGATTCTGGGTAACAGAACCTGGTCCGAGCCAAACAAGTCACCCCATCTTGGATTCCCCTAGGTCTCTAGTTTTCAGAAATGCACAGGTTTGTTAGGTTTCCCTAGGTGGCGGCTGAGCTACAGGCCAAAATCTACAGGTAGGCACTTTGCAAAAAACACCTCTGTTTTGCTTCAAAAATTTGGCTGTGTCCACCTTGCGCTTTGGGGCGTTTCCTGTCGCGGGCGCTAGGCCTACCCACACAAGTGAGGTATCATTTTTATCAGGAGACGTGGGGGAACGCTGGGTGGAAGGAAATTTGTGGCTCCTCTCAGATTCCAGAACTTTCTGCCACAGAAATGTGAGGAACATGTGTTTTTTTAGCCAAATTCTGAGGTTTGCAAAGGATTCTGGGTAACAGAACCTGGTCCGAGCCACACAAGTCACCCCATCTTGGATTCCCCTAGGTCTCTAGTTTTCAGAAATGCACAGGTTTGGTAGGTTTCCCTAGGTGGCGGCTGAGCTACAGGCCAAAATCTACAGGTAGGCACTTTGCAAAAAACACCTCTGTTTTCCTTCAAAAACTTGGCTGTGTCCACGTTGCGCTTTGGGGCGTTTCCTGTCGCGGGCGCTAGGCCTACCCACACAAGTGAGGTATCATTTTTATCGGGAGACGTGGGGGAACTCTGGGTGGAAGGAAATTTGTGGCTCCTCTCAGATTCCAGAACTTTCTGCCACCGAAATTTGAGGAACATGTGTTTTTTTAGCCAAATTTTGAGATTTGCAAAGGATTCTGGGTAACAGAACCTGGTCCGAGCCACACAAGTCACCCCATCTTGGATTCCCCTAGGTCTCTAGTTTTCCGAAATGCACAGGTTTGGTAGGTTTCCCTAGGTGGCGGCTGAGCTACAGGCCAAAATCTACAGGTAGGCACTTTGCAAAAAACACCTCTGTTTTCCTTCAAAAATTTGACTGTGTCCACGTTGCGCTTTGGGGCGTTTCCTGTCACGGGCGATAGGCCTACCCACACAAGTGAGGTATCATTTTTATCTGGAGACGTGGGGGAACGCTGGGTGGAAGGAAATTTGTGGCTCCTCTCAGATTCCAGAATTTCTGCCACAGAAATGTGAGGAACATGTGGTTTTTTAGCCAAGTTTTGAGGTTTGCAAAGGATTCTGGGTAACAGAACCTGGTCCGAGCCACACAAGTCACCCCATCTTGGATTCCCCTAGGTCTCTAGTTTTCAGAAATGCACAGGTTTGTTAGGCTTCCCTAGGTGGCGGCTGAGCTACAGGCCAAAATCTACAGGTAGGCACTTTGCAAAAAACACCTCTGTTTTCCTTCAAAAATGTGGCTGTGTCCACGTTGCGCTTTGGGGCGTTTCCTGTCGCGGGCGCTAGGCCTACCCACACAAGTGAGGTATCATTTTTATCGGGAGACGTGGGGGAACGCTGGGTGGAAGGAAAATCGTGGCTCCTCTCAGATTCCAGAACTTTCTGCCACAGAAATGTGAGGAAAATGTGTTTTTTTAGCCAAATTTTGAGGTTTGCAAAGGATTCTGGGTAACAGAACCTGGTCCGAGCCACACAAGTCACCCCATCTTGGATTCCCCTAGGTCTCTAGTTTTCAGAAATTCACAGGTTTGGTAGGTTTCCCTAGGTGGCGGCTGAGCTACACGCCAAAATCTACAGGTAGGCACTTTGCAAAAAACACCTCTGTTTTCCTTCAAAAATTTGGCTGTGTCCACGTTGCGCTTTGGGGCGTTTCCTGTCGCGGGCGCTAGGCCTACCCACACAAGTGAGGTATCATTTTTATCGGGAGACGTGGGGGAACGCAGGGTGGAAGGAAATTTGTGGCTCGTCTCAGATTCCAGAACTTTCTGCCACAGAAATGTGAGGAACATGTGTTTTTTTAGCCAAATTTTGAGGTTTGCAAAGGATTCTGGGTAACAGAACCTGATCCGAGCCACACAAGTCACCCCATCTTGGATTCCCCTAGGTCTCTAGTTTTCAGAAATGCACAGGTTTGGTAGGTTTCCCTAGGTGGCGGCTGAGCTACAGGCCAAAATCTACAGGTAGGCACTTTGCAAAAAACACCTCTGTTTTCCTTCAAAAATGTGGCTGTGTCCACGTTGCGATTTGGGGCGTTTCCTGTCACGGGCGCTAGGCCTACCCACACAAGTGAGGTATCATTTTTATCGGGAGACGTGGGGGAACGCTGGGTGGAAGGAAATTTGTGGCTCCTCTCAGATTCCAGAACTTTCTGCCACAGAAATGTGAGGAACATGTGGTTTTTTAGCCACATTTTGAGGTTTGCAAAGGATTCTGGGTAACAGAACCTGGTCCGAGCCACACAAGTCACCCCATCTTGGATTCCCCTAGGTCTCTAGTTTTCAGAAATGCACAGGTTTGGTAGGTTTCCCTAGGTGGCGGCTGAGCTACAGGCCAAAATCTACAGGTAGGCACTTTGCAAAAAACACCTCTGTTTTCCTTCAAAAATTTGGCTGTGTCCACGTTGCGCTTTGGGCGTTTCCTGTCGCGGGCGCTAGGCCTACCCACACAAGTGAGGTATCATTTTTATCGGGAGACGTGGGGGAACGCTGGGTGGAAGGAAATTTGTGGCTCCTCTCAGATTCCAGAACTTTCTGCCACAGAAATGTGAGGAACATGTGTTTTTTTAGCCACATTTTGAGGTTTGCAAAGGATCCTGGGTAACAGAACCTGGTCCGAGCCACACAAGTCACCCCATCTTGGATTCCCCTAGGTCTCTAGTTTTCAGAAATGCACAGGTTTGGTAGGTTTCCCTAGGTGGCGGCTGAGCTAGAGGCCAAAATCTACAGGTAGTCACTTTGCTAAAAACAGCTCTGTTTTCTGTGATGTGTCCACGTTGTGTTTTGGGGCATATCCTGTCGCGGGCGCTAGGCCTACCCACACAAGTGAGGTATCATTTTTATCGGGAGACGTGGGGGAACGCTGGGTGGAAGGAAATTCGTGGCTCCTCTCAGATTCCAGAACTTTCTGCCACAGAAATGTGAGGAACATGTGTTTTTTTAGCCAAATTTTGAGGTTTGCAAAGGATTCTGGGTAACAGAACCTGGTCCGAGCCACACAAGTCACCCCATCTTGGATTCCCCTAGGTCTCTAGTTTTCAGAAATGCACAGGTTTGGTAGGTTTCCCTAGGTGGCGGCTGAGCTACAAGCCAAAATCTATAGGTAGGCACTTTGCAAAAAACACCTCTGTTTTCCTTCACAAATTTGGATGTGTCCACGTTGCGCTTTGGGGTGTTTTCTGTCGCGGGCGATAGGCCTACCCACACAAGTGAGGTATCATTTTTATCGGGAGACATGGGGGAACGCTGGGTAGAAGGAAATTTGTGGCTCCTCTCAGATTCCAGAACTTTCTGCCACAGAAATGTTAGGAACATGTGTTTTTTTAGCCAAATTTTGAGGTTTGCAAAGGATTCTGGGTAACAAAACCTGGTCCGAGCCACACAAGTCACCCCATCTTGGATTCCCCTAGGTCTCTAGTTTTCAGAAATGCACAGGTTTGGTAGGTTTCCTTAGGTGGCGGCTGAGCTACAAGCCAAAATCTACAGGTAGGCACTTTGCAAAAAACACCTCTGTTTTCATTCAAAAATTTGGCTGTGTCTACGTTGGGCTTTGGGGCGTTTCCTGTCGCGGGCGCTAGGCCTACCCACACAAGTGAGGTATCATTTTTATCGGGAGACGTGGGGGAACGCTGGGTGGAAGGAAATTCGTGGCTCCTCTCAGATTCCAGAACTTTCTGCCACAGAAATGTGAGGAACATGTGTTTTTTTAGCCACATTTTGAGGTTTGCAAAGGATTCTGGGTAACAGAACCTGGTCCGAGCCACACAAGTCACCCCATCTTGGATTCCCCTAGGTCTCTAGTTTTCAGAAATGCACAGGTTTGGTAGGTTTCCCTAGGTGGCGGCTGAGCTAGAGGCCAAAATCTACAGGTAGGCACTTTGCTAAAAACAGCTCTGTTTTCTGTGATGTGTCCATGTTGTGTTTTGGGGCATATCCTGTCGCGGGCGCTAGGCCTACCCACACAAGTGAGGTATCATTTTTATCAGGAGACTTGGGGGAACATAGAATAGCAAAACAAGTGTTATTGCCCCTTGTCTTTCTCTACATTTTTTCCTTCCAAATGTAAGACAGTGTGTAAAAAAGACATCTCTTTGAGAAATGCCCTGTAATTCACATGCTAGTATGGGCACCCCGGAATTCAGAGATGTGCAAATAACCACTGCTTCTCAACACCTTATCTTGTGCCCATTTTGGAAATACAAAGGTTTTCTTGATAGCTATTTTTTACTCTTTATATTTCAGCAAATGAATTGCTGTATACCCGGCATAGATTGAAAACCCACTGCAGGGTGCCGGTCATTTATTGGCTCTGGGTACCTAGAGTTCTTTATGAATCTATACGCCCTATATATCCCCGCAACCAGAAGAGTCCAGCAGACGTAACGGTATATTGCTTTCGAAAATCTGACATTGCTGGAAAAAGTTACAGAGCAAAACGTAGAGAAAAATTGATGTTTTTTTCACCTCAATTTCAATATTTTTCTTTTTCAGTTGTTATTTTCTGTAGGAAACCCTTGTAGGATCTACACAAATTACCCCTTGCTGAATTCAGATTTTTGTCTACTTTTCAAAAATGTTGCGGTTTCTGGGATCCAGCGTTGGTTTCATGCCCATTTCTGTCACTGACTGGAAGGAGGCTGAAAGCACAAAAAATCGTAAAAATGGGGTATGTCCCAGTAAAATGCCAAAATTGTGTTGAAAAATTGGGTTTTCTGATTCAAGTCTGCCTGTTCCTGAAAGCTGGGAAGCTGGTGATTTTATCACCGCAAACCCTTTGTTGATGCCCTTTTCAGGGAAAAAACCACAAGCCTTCTTCTGCAGCCCGTTTTTCCAATTTTTTTGAAAAAAACTAAATTTTCACTGTTTTTTGGCTAATTTCTTGGCCTCCTTCTGGGGAACCCACAAAGTCTGGGTACCTCTAGAATCCCTACGATGTTGGAAAAAAAGTACGCAAATTTGGCGTGGGTAGCTTATGTGAACAAAAAGTTATGAGGGCCTAAGCCCGAACTGCTCCAAATAGCCCAAAAAAGGCTTGGCACAGGAGGGGGAAAAGGCCTGGCAGCGAAGGGGTTAAAGTACCCACAAATATTATTTGGCTAGAGGATGGACAATTCTGTATTTAGCGAAAAACTCCATAATGCCACTAATGGGCTGGGGACTAACTCGTACGATATCATGGTATTGATCTTTTGAAAGATCTTCTCCCAGTAACACGCCAGATGTATACATGAAAAGTACATATGGGCCCAATCCCCCTGGGTATCTTGGCATCTTGGACACTGATCTGTTGCTGCTGTTGCATCTCCTTTATTCTAGCAGGGGTGTAATAGAGCATTCATTTAGAGTACAGAGCAATATTTTTAAAATTTGCGCCTCTAAATACTTTTTGAGACACCTCATTGTGCTTTCACCATTGCTGTAGCCATATTTTACACCCCGTAATATTTTCTACGCTGACCAAGAGTTGTAAAATGGCCTTAGTTGCGTGCCCTTCTTGAAGTGTCTTGTACCATCTGCCAATACCTATCTGATTATCATAAAAAGCCTGACCTATAGCTTTATTAGGGCCATCTCTTACTTTTTCCGTTGAGTGTAGGATATGTAGGATTTTACAGTAACAGAATTCTACACTTACTGGGATGTCCCTTTTTCCCATTACGCACTGTACCCATGTCTTGATATGGTGCCCTGTAAACAAATCCGCTAGAGTCTTAATCCCGATTTCTTTCCATTTCTGAATACTTATTTGATTAAGTTCTAGGCCTATCATCCATACATCCCTAACTCGAATTAGCCAGTGGGTTTTAGAGATTTGATGTTTTTCCTGTGTTTGTAATATACTGGACTGAATCATTCCTGGTAATTTATATCTTACTCGTTTTGGTAGGCAGGGAAATTTGAGAAATCGTGAAAGCTGCATGTTTGTCTCTGCCAACATCTGACAAAGGTAGAAATTAAGATTTGGCTTTTGCACCGCTCTTGAAGCCCAACCCAATATTGTAGCTTCATATTAAGTTTGAATGTCAGGGAGTGCCAGCCCCCCATCTTCCACTGCAAAAGTTAACTTCGCTAGCTGTAAGCGAGGTGGCTTGTTGTTCCATATTAATCATCTTATTAATGAATCTAGCACCTGGATTTTTTTTTTAGGAACTCTCAAAACTGTGCTAGACAGAACAAATAATAACAAAGGGAGAATCACCATTTTGACCAATGCGGTCCTTTCTATAATCGTCGAAGTCGATTTGTGCCATTGCAAAAGTAATCCTTGGATTGTTTGAAACACCCTTGTATAATTTAGCTGAAACAAGTCAGCTGAGTTCTTGGACACATATGTGCCTAAATATCTGATGGAACTGGAAGATGCTACCCGAATATCTTTTGTCAGAACTGACATTTCTGCATTATAAAAGAGAGCCTCTGATTTAGCTTGATTGATTTTATATCCCCCACCCCCCAGGTCTGAAAAAGCCTTGATCTTTGAAAAAGCTCTGTCGATATTGTGTGGATTCGCGCGAAGATATAGAATCATATCATCGGCGAATAGCTTCACCTTAGGTGCTGAAGGTAGTGGGGCCTGTATATATTGGTCCTGCCGAATCATCACAGCCAGTTGCTCAATAAAAAATGCAAACAGCACTGGAGACAGAGGACATACCTGCCTCGTGCCCCGTGATATTTGTACACGTCCTGCTATTTGTGCGTTTACCAAGACCTTGGCTTGGGCCCCGGCGTATAACCTGTGTAGCATCTGGATGAACTTCTCTGGGAAGCCAAACTTGCCTAAAACCATAAACAGTGCTTCCCATTGCACTAAATTGAATGCTTTCTCAGCTTTGAGCATTATGACCGCTGCCGGATGTTGATTGTGGGATAAGTAGTCTATTGCCTGCACCAAGAAGTTAGTTTTAGTAGAGAGTAACCTCCCTGGTAAACATCCACATTGGTCCTCATGTACCAATCCTTGCCCCACCTGAGCCGTACACCAAGTATCTTGGTGAATAATTTATAGTCATGATTTAAGAGACTAATTGGATGATAAGAACCAGGATATTCCGGGGGTTTATCTTTTTTGATAAAACTAACCACTATAGCTCTTCAGAATTCAGAAGGGACCTCAGCTCCTTCTAATATTTCATTAAATAAATCTACTAATATGTTAGCGATTTGAACCTCTATTATTTTGTAAACCTCCGCGGGGAGGACATCTTCTCCTGGAGCTTTTCCATTAGGTGCTCCCCTTATGACTTCCACTACTTCTTTGAGCAAAAGAGTTCACGGGTATCCCTGACCTTTGCCACTTCAATACGAATTAAATTAGGATACAGTTGATTCTTGATGCAGTATTATACCTTTTTGAGTAGCACGTAAATTCTTTCTCCTTGGGATGGTCAGCCCGCCACACATCTGCTATCGCTAAATCTGAGATCAATTTAGAAAGCATTTGGAAGGCTCTTGGTTTATTCTGCGTTTTGTTCCTCCGTGATGTATCCAATTGAATATTTGGTATAATGTTGAAGTCACCTCCAATTATAAAATAACCTGGAAGTCAAGATAGATCAATATATAAAGCCTGCAATGCTCCTGCATCATCTTCTATTGGACCATAGAAGCTTACAAAATGGATCACTTTGTCGGCCACCATAACAGTAACTACAATCCATCTGGCCTGCAGATCTCTAAAAACTGCCTTAATCTTCCCACAAAGTTTCTCGAGAACAGTACTGCTTCACCTCGTACCGCAGCATCAGCAAATGCAAAGAAAGCATAAGCGATAGACGCAGGGAGTTTAGGAAGCTTGCTTTTGGCCTTCAGATGAGTCTCCTGCAAGAGGGTGACTTATACCTGGGATGCCTCCAGCCAGTTGAGAACTGCATGTAGTTTGGCATTATTATTACCCCCATTTACATTATGAAGCTACTCTTAACTTATACCCAATCATTCCTTGGTATTCCACCCCCATCGCCTTGCCAGGGAATTGTATGATAATAGCATTCTTGCTTGCGCCCTCTTGCTGTATATTGTCCTTAGATGAAGGATATAGCTGACTAGTCTCCAGATCTAACTCCACCTTGTGTTCCCCCCTCCAATGCCCACCCCTGCCAACCTTCAACTGGGTTGCTTGCCGAGTATTTACCTCCACCCTGTGAAGCCGCCCCCTCTCCCGCCCCTCCCCCTTATACTTGTCGAGGCCCTTTCCAGTCCTGGCCCCTCCCTCCCTTGTGTCCCCCCTGATGCCCCCACTGCCTCTACCCCACCAATAACCCAAAATTCAGTGCACTAACTTGGCTCTCCAAGAGCCTGACTCCCAAGGATGCGCATTCCGACGGGTGGAAGAGATGGATTGCGTACTTTAAAAAAAAAGAAAAAAAAAAAAAGAACTTACACCAGAGCATTGAAGAAAATGTACAAAAAATCTTATACATCCCCTATTTTCCTGCCTACCCCTCTTCCTCCTCATGCCTTGTTTCCCAGATGACCTTCACTTGTCTTGTCATTGCTTGATTCACCCCCCTTCCTCGCCCTCTATGATTATATATAATTTCAAAGAACTTAAAAAATCTTTTGCATCCTGAACCCGTTGGAAAATATGCATTTGACCATTACACAGAACTTTCAGTTTAGCTAATTGAACAATCCCATCTGGTGCCCCAAGCCTTTTAAAGTCATCAATCAATCCCACGAATTTGCAGCGCCGTTTAGCCGCTGAGGCCGACATATCTGCAAACACATGAAAGCTGAATAAATCTCCCGACCTAAAATTTTGATCGCCTGCGAGAGGAGTTGCTCTTTGATCCTAAAGTCCCCAAAGTTAACTGATATAGTACGAGGGTATTTTGAGTTTGTGGGGCATGCAAAAGGTACCCTATGTGCTGGCATTATAGAAAGATCTGCATCAGTCTTGGCTGTATCCGGGAGAAAAGAGTTGCGAATGAGATCTGAAACTATCTTGGTAACTGAAGATGCTGCCTCCAAATCCTCCGGGATCTCTACAAACCTAAGATTTGAGCATCGTGATCTATTTTCTAATTCATCTAGCTTGATCTGAAGCTCTTCAAGTTCTGATTGGATCCGTGGTATGGTCGACCCAGATTAATTTCCCAAATCCTCCAGATCCGATACTCTCTGTTCGACCTAGGGGCAGGTCTGCTTGTTGTGGCAGCACTGCAGACTGCTGTCTGCAGGGCATTGCTCAGCCCAGAGGAGGTGCAAGGAGGTGGAAGGCAGGGGTCTGGGAAGGGTAGCAGAGGTGGGGGAATCAGTGTAGGGAGTGGATGTTGTGTGTGCTTCTGAATGTTGGGAATGTGCATGGAGGTGGTGGCATTTGTGGTGCATGTGATTGTCTTTGTGCTCTGTCTGAGGGGATGCATGCTGGTATGAAAGTGTGCTTTGGATGCGAAATGGGAGAGGGATGTGGGAGTGAGAACAGGTAGTTGGAGGGGGGACGGAAAAAGAAGGAACACTGGCTGCTGTTAATGAAGAGGCCAGAGCCTAAAACAATCTCTGAAGAGAAGACAGGGCACAGTGAATGCCTTCCAGGAATGCATTTGACTGTTGCATCCGGGATGCCAGTCCCTGGATGGCATTCATGATGGTTGTCTGCCCAACAGAGATGGAACTCAGGAGGTCAATAGCCTCCTCATTGAGGGCAGCAAGGCTGACTGGGGCAGGGTAAGAGGTGCCTGTGATAAAGAAGATGCTCACCCTCCTGGGTGAGTGGCACAGGCAACTGGGTAGAGAGCTACAGGGCCCCTTCTCCATCGCCAGATAATGCTGATGCACACAAAGACAGAGGAGGAGAGGGAGGGAGGGTGGGACAGAGAGAGACAGGAAGAAATTGGTCAATGCGGCAAAACAGCCACACACAAGTCGCTACAACATACTCTAATGCCATGTCATTAAATGACATGCCTTCACTCACACATGCCACTGCAATAACAGACCATGCGTGCCAGCACAGTCATGCACATGTGTACGGGGAAAAAAAGCCATACCCTCAACACACGGCTGAACCAGCCCATTGGGTCATGGCTCGTTATGATCACAAGACCCAAACTAAATACCCTACTGGAGTTTGGAAGAATACTTGCACAGCCACATAACCCATGTACATATAGCTGTGTGATGTAAAACTTCAGACTTCGCAGACTACAGATACACCACATACCAGCAGACAGCAGATAGGGATATGGCCCAAGCCACACTGTTTGGATAGTTGGGAGTCAAATGTATGTGAACTCCAGAAGCAGGGACCCTGTCCACATCAAATACCCTGCTTATCTACTACACAGTTGCCATGTCATCGATACTACTCAGCAGTTAAGTTTACCTCAACTCACATCCTGCACGACATTTGAACACATGTATGTAGCACATCTGGCCTCTATGTATCCCAAGCCTAGTCTGACAGTAGCTTCCTAGCACACATTCCACAGCCTTCACATACTGCACAGGCTGAACCTATCATTTACCACATAACCTAAGTATGAATGTGTGTTCCCCCCCTTGTGGCTTCTGTGCTGCCCTCAAGTGCCCATCCACCTCAGGGTACGCCACTGCCAAAATGCGGGGCATAAGGGGGTCAGGGTCCGACGGGCACTCCTCCCTCGTTGGGAGGACATCCCCAGCTGGGCCTCACCGGTCTTCCTGGCCCAGCATCTAAGGTCCTCCTACTGCTTCCTGCAGTGGTTGCTCTGCCAAGGTCCGCATTTGCTTGGCGATGGCACATCAAATCCCCTTCTTCTGATAGGCGCTCACCTGCATTGATGACAAAGAGAAAAGGATACAGTCATGTAACGTGGCATCTTAGGGACTGCATTGGACACAACACATCTCATGAACATACGCACATTTCAACATTCCAGTTGTCCTCACAGCCCTCAGCCAGGTCCTTCCACAAGTCATTCCGTCCACATTCGTACCACTCACAGCACAGCCACAGTGGCCTCACCTGCTACCCTGGTGCCCCATACAACTGGACATACAGGGGTAGGACCCCCTCCACAAGCTTCTTTAGTTCTTTCTGTGAGAAGGCTGAGGCCCTATCCCCTGCAGCACGTGGCATCTTGGCTACCAGAGTCAGAACACAGCAGCACACGCAGTGGAGGTCTTCTCAGCATGAGTGCCAGGAGTCAAGTGAACATGAGCACATGAAAAGGCGGTCACGGCTACTGCAGACATCACGGTCACCGCCGGCAGTGATCACCATTTTCTCATGCCTCCCACAAGCAACCATGTTAACCAATGAGGAGTTGCATGGGAGTTGCGACCGCCTACCGCCATGACATCGTACGCCGTACTTCCATCTCTCTTGGGCATTCAGGACAGGCAGCTGCCATTTTACAACTACAATGTCTATAGAGGGGGTTTATGAGGTGAGTCATGGATGTTTTACAGTGACCTGTGCACAGCTCCACTGCGTCTACACAGTCCTTTAGGCACAAAATGATTGCTACTCCCTCCTATTCCCAGATACGGTAGAAGAATGATGGTGAGGAATGCTCCATTCTACAGGCCCCTAGTTGATCTTGCCACCCTTGAGGAGCGGAATCGTCAGACCATCATGGAGCTTGGGAGGCTGTTGGAGCCAGATCTGCAGCCTGATATTCGTCATCCCAATGCCATCACACCGACTGTACCGGTGTTAGCAGTCCTCCACTTCCTTGCCTCAGGGTCCTTCCAAATTAAAGTGGGCTGGGCTGCTGAAATGTCCCAGCCCATGTTCAACCACATCTTAAAGAACGTCCTATGTCCCCTACTCAAACATATAGGCAGCTATATCAGGTTCACTGAATGTAATGATCTGCCCATTGTGAAAGCAGCCTACTATGCTGTAGCACATGTGCCACATGTGATCGGGGCTATTGATGGGACCCACATTGCCCTGGTGTAACCCAGGAGGAGTGAACAAGTGTTGAGGAACCGTAAAAAACTTCTGCTCAACCAATGCACAGGTGGTATGTCTTGCAGACCTCTACATCACACAAATGACTGCCCGGTTCCCAGGTACAGTGCATTATGCCCACATTCTGTGGAACAGCAGCATCCCACACATGATGGCACCACTGCAAAGGGATCGTGCCTGGCTCATCAGTATGTATCGTGTCATATGTGTGTCTCTGTATTCTGACCACTCTACACCACCTGCCCGATTTACCTACAGTTTTCAATATGCCTATTACCTCCAGCACACAGGTGACTCTGGTGATCCTAACCTGCCATGGCTACTGACACCTCTCAGGCATCCGACTACAGCAGCTGAAAACCATTTCAATGAGGCCCACAGTAGGACTGGACGGGTCATCGAATGCACCTTTGGAGTGCTGAAGGCCAGATTCTGGTGCCTGCATCTTACTGTAGGAGGCCCTACTGTACAGACCAGCGAAAGTGTGCCAGATCATTGTGGCGTGCTGCATGTTACACAATTTGGCTCTCAGACGTCACATCTCATTACTGGATGCTGAGGAGGGTCCAGTGGCTGAAGAAGGGGACATGAGGAGTGATAAGAGGAGGATGATGAGGATGCAGCTGATTCCAACAATACTTCCACTGTCATCCTCCTGCTTCAACACCCTTTGCATGCTACGCAAGACTTTGAAATGGATTCCTTTAGAAACAAGAAGAACAGTCACCCATGCCCTCATTAGCAGCAGACTGGACCACGGCAACGCCCTCTACGCAGGAACCACAGCCAAGCTTCAAAGAAAACTCCAGCGAATCCAGAACGCAGCCGCATGTCTCATCCTCAACCTCCTTCGCCACAAACACATATCCACCCACCTCAGATCCCTACACTGGTTGCCCATCAACAAAAAGATCATTTTCAAAGTCCTTGCCCACGCTCACAAAGCCCTCCACGACACTGGACCGGCCTACCTCAACGAATGAGGAAACTTCCACATACCATCTCGACAGCTCCGTTCCGCCGACCTCGCCCTCTCTACAGTCCCGCGCATCCAACACACCACCTTCGGCGGCAGATCCTATTCCCACCGCGCCAGCAAGACCTGGAACTCCCTCCCCACCAACCTACGCAAGACCCTGGACCTTTTAACCTTCACAAAACACCTTAAAACATGGCTTTTTGAGCAGTAACCGGCAACCCCCCCCCGCCGCCTTGAGACCCTACCGGATGAGTAGTGCGCTTAAGAAATTATTTGATTGATTGATTGATTGATTGACTGACACGCAGGTATGTGTAAAAGCCATGCTATGTAACCTCTAGCAATGTCTGCTGTGTGAACGGCTGCCACCAGGGTTGTGTGTTCAATGTGGGTTTTGGGTGAACCCATAACTTTAGATGTCGTGGTGTGCTCTGTATTTCAGAACTTGTAAATGATTCCTCCAGCTTCTGGCACTGTCACATACATTGGTAGGACAATGGTCTGCCTGTTACACATTTCATGGCTGTCTATATTGTAATCATGGTAGATAAAGACGTAGGCAGTAACAGCTCAAAGGTGTTTATTTTGATGAGACAAGTGCAAGGGCTGATGAGTGGGGTCAAGTAGAGTGGGATCATCAGAGTACTTAGCCCACCTGTGGGGAGTTGAAGTCCAGTAAAATGGCCATGTGAAAACTGAGCTGTGACAGTGGACAGTCAACAAGTTATGACACACAAGGGGGCATGTTCTGAAGTGGCTCACTTCCTGGCGGTGGTCTTGGTCTTGGCATCAGTGGAGGCTGGATGTCTGGTTGGACGTCTTTGCTTGCGTGGGGGCTCCTCAGCTACAGGGGAGGGGGTGCTGGTGTCCTGCGTGTCCTGTGGCAGGGCCTCTATTCCACTGGCTGTGGCTGATGTGGAGGGCTCAGATGTGATCTGGCTAATGAAAGGGGCCTGCTGGTGGGGGTTGGATGACACAGGGTGGTGGTAAGTTCCATCAGCACTGCTGCTGTGGAGGCCATAGTGGCATTGTGGGTCTGCCATTGCTGCATGGCCTCTTTATAATTCTCCCTATGAAGCCTCTGGGCCTCCTGCAGGGTAGCGAGGATCTCGGCCATGGTGTCCTGGGTTTGGTGGTAATCACCCAGAACTTAGGTGAGGGGCTCCTTGCCATTGTGATGTTGTTGCTGCCCCCTCACTTAGACCACAGACCCCCTCCCACTACCCCTGGCCCCCTGTGCCTGTGCCCCTGGCACAGTATGCCCACACCCAATATGGTGGATGGAATGGTGTTGGCGTGGCGGGACCGACGGGCGGACAGTCGCTCTTTCACCATCAGTGGCACTGGCGGTGTTGGAATTCTGCCTGTGTTTCGTATGCTTGGTGATTGTGACTCGTAATACGACGGCCACTGTACCGCCAACACTGGCGGGATGGTGGTGGGGTTTTCCATGGCGGTCTTGCCCGAAGACCGCCAAACTCGTAATGAGGGCCTCAATTTTGACAAAATATTGTTCCCCTATTTTTCTTCTCTTACTAATATCATTTCTTCTTCAGTTTATATCGATCTCCAATATGAAACAACTGATATTGCTCACTTTGTGATTATTTACAGAGTAATGTTCTACTAACATCTTGATCCTAATAGCAGACTCATGTTCATTAATTCTAATCTGCAGTTCTTGACTCATTTCCTCGTTGTGTTTCTTTTTACAGGGGCACATAAAAAAGTACACTATATCATTGTTTCTACAATTGGTTAGGTCATGTAGGCTGTGTTCCATTCCATGGCTTATAGCAACAGAGCCAAATATGCATGGTGTGCAAAAGCTACAACCATTGAACCAATAGTTGCTTACTATTTTCATCATATTGTCAAAACAACCAACATCATAATTTTCCTTTTTCTATAGTTGTGAAGCAGCCTATTCCCAAGGTTGGTAGTCCTTTGAAAAGCAAATAGGGGTTTCTCCAGTCTATTCAAGATGTTCCAACTACTGTTAAATAGGTTCTTCATTTTCTTACTTATACTAGAGGAATCACTAACAAAGACAATATTGTTGTTTTGCATTTTGTTTTATTGTCTGGAAGCATACTTTCCCCATCATAATATATGTCTTTCTTACATGGGGTCCGCCTCTTTCACGTAGTTTACGCTTAAGAATTTATGCATTTCTATTATAAGCATAGATGAACAATTTCTCTTTAAACAAATACTGACCAAAAGGGGATAGCTTCCTTTTGGCTTTCAGGATGATAACCAAGACTATGTAATGATATGCTCTCGTCCATTGATTTTATTGATAATTCTACCTTCAGACGTTCAGACGCCTTTCTAATGATTATATCCGAAACTTGCCATGTTGCTATTCTTGGAGGTAACCCTCAAATTCGGTTCACCCAAATTTTACCATGTGATACACTCATTGAAGAGCTATTCAAGACTGCTCCAAACCAAATAAAATTGTTGGCAATAAAGCCCACTCAATATTTCACATTTTCCAAAAATGGTGCCCACCTCATTATAGATGTGTTTTGTCTCAAATTCGCCAACGTAAAGGCACTCTAACTAGGACCATGTGTGGCTCCAATGCTAGACCCTTTAAGCTGGAGAAAAATATCCTCCTTAGTTTAAAAAAATATTGTTCATGGGTATCATAGGTACCCATTTCACTATAAAATTGGATTTTTGAGGAAGTAGATATATTTTTAAAGAACTGTGATCCTATTATTCCAGCAATTTATGTTATGTCCAATGTGCATAAAAATATAGAGCATTCACACATAACGTCCATTATATCATGCCTCAAATCCCTTATGGAACCACTCAGTAAATATGTGGATTGCTTTTTAAAATCTTTGGTCTGTAGACACCATTTATCTATAAGAGATACAGGCCTTGTGATCTCTAAATTCAAAGGCCTTACTTTTGATAAAGACATGAATATCTACTAACAGTTGATATTGAAGCATTGTATAAAAATATTCCTCAGGATGATACAATAATGGTAGATTAAAATATGTAGATGATTCACAGCTACAGCGTTGTAGTATTGTTTGTTAGCTATAGCTTCATCCAACAAGTTGCACACCTTTCCTTTTAATTTTATAGTCTTCTTTGTGTCACTGTTTGATAATGTTCTTTAACACTCAATACTTTGATCATATGGGATTCATAATCAGTGGTATTAAATGCCACAATTCCTCCACTCTTGTCAGCCGGCTGTCCTGTTATTGAGGTTTCAGCACTGAATGATTTCAAAGCTAACCTTTGTTTTTGTGATAAATTATTTTTATCAAGAGGTGGATTTTCTAATATTTTGCCAATGCTTATCTCAACTACTCTTTCAACTACATTTATTTCCTCTCCCACTTAAAAAAGGAATGGATTGAAAGAAGACATTGGTTTTAGCCCTAATATACTGTTCGAAGAAGGTCTCTCTTTGCCGCCAAAGAATCGATTCAACTTGACTTTTCTAAACAATGCCCTAACTACTTGCTCAGTCTCACATTTGTTAACCCTACCTATTGGTACAAAACTAAGACCTTCAGTATCCCTTTCAATTTCAACAATTTCCCTATGTGATAGATTAATATGAGGACCCTTCTTCACTGCAGTGTTTTTGACTACTGTTTCCCAGGTATTCTTGATAAGGTTTATCTCTCTGAAATTTACCCCTCTCTTTCCCCCAGGGTGTTCCTCTGATTTCTCTTCAGGCGCTGGTCTAAAAAAGGCTGTTAGTCTTTATTGTTAGTGCCACTTGAAGTGTGAATTTCTTGCAGTCCCATCAATTCGTCATAAAGGGATTCAGAACATTTGCTCACCTTGGCCTTGCTTCACAGCCATAGAGTAATGGTCAGTTGTACCAATTACAAATGTAAATCTGACTCTTTGTGAAAGTAAATGAAGGAGGTGCACAGCAGTCAAAATATTGACATGGCTATAATTAACCCCTTCGCTGCTGAGTCCCCCCAAGTGCTGAGCCATTTTCTGGCTATTTAGGGTAGCTTGTGCTTTGGACTCCATAACGTTTTGCCCACATAAGGTATCCACATCAACTTTGCATCTTTTTTTTCTGCATCCTGGTGATTCTAAAGGTACCCAGAGTTTGAGGATTTCCTCAGAAGGGACTGAGAAATTAGCCAAAATAAAGTTAAATTCGGGGAGGTTTGGGGGAAAAAATAGGAAAAAAGTGCTGCAGAATAAACCATCTGTTTTCCCTAAAAATGGCATCAACAAAGTGTTTGCAGTGCTAAAATAACCATCTCCCCAGCTTTCAGGAGCAGGCAGACTTGAATCAGAGAACTAAAGTTTTCAACACAGGTTTGCCATTTTACTGAGACATAGTCCATTTTTCCTATGTTTTGTGCTTTCAACTTCCTTCCAGTTAGTGGTAGAAATTAATGTGAAACCAATGATGGATCCTGGAAAGCTATGCATTTCATGAAAGTAAACAAAATTCTAAATTCAGAAAGGGGTCATTTGTGTAGATTATTCAAGGTTTTCCTATATAAAATAACAGTTAAAACAAGAGCATATTCAAATTGAGTTGAAAAACACAGCCAATTGTGTCTCTATTTTCATTTCTGATGTTTTCTAACTATGGCAGGTTTACAAAAGCAATGTACCATTATGTATGTTGAACTATTCTGGTTGTGGGGATAAATAGGACTTGTAGGTCCACCAAGAACCAGAGGTACCCAGAGCCAATAACTGAGCTGCACCTTGTAATGGTTTTTCTTTGTATACAACAATTAATTTTGTAAAATATAGAGTGAAAAATAGGTATAAAGGAAATCTATATATTTTCAAATTGGGCACAAGACATGGGAGTTTAGATGCAGTGGTTATTTGCACATATATCTCTGAATATGTGGGTACCCTTGTTAGTATGTGTAATGGGTTCTTTATCCCGAAACAAAGAAAAAGGATATTGGAATAAGGTGACAGGTGTAGAAGGTGAGGGTTTAGCTAATTTATTCGTGCTCTGTTTTTAAGGATGGAGCTTTTTATCCCATGTTTCTTGTTCACATGGGTAGCCCTGTTTTAGTCCCAAAAATATATCACCAAAGTTCCCTTTCTCTTCTCTTTCAGGGTTCTGGTGATAGTCCATATGTGGCCGGGTCCAGCTTTGGGAAGGGGTCCGATCTTCCTCTACGTCAGTGGCCCAGACTCTCCAAAGGACATAGAAAGAAGGAAAACAAAACCAGGTAAGAGGGATATATATAATGTAGGTATAGCGGATTAGTAGGGTGGTGGGGTGGAATAGGTATAAGTGAAGGGAGGTGAGGGTATAACTGTCCTTTAGTTTGTGGTTAACCCTGTGGGTGTTCTCAGGAATTCCCTTCTTTAGAGAAATCCTCTGGCCCTCGGTTTCTTTGTGAGGTTAGGTTTTATTTTAGGGCTCTCCGTCATATGGTCTCCCCTTCCCTGCAGGACCTCCCTCTCTTTCCCTTATCCCCCCCTATCCCTAATAGCCACCCTGACCCAAGCCCCCAGCTGCGGTACGAACGTACCTGAGGTGGCCACGCACCTCCGGGGACGCGGCCGGCTCTTTGGCAGTCTCCCGGCTTCTCTCTGACGGGGGCGGGAGAGCCCCTGTACTTTTCCTCTTCTCTGGATCCTCCGCTCCTTCCACGGGTTCCTTTCTGTCGGTCCTCGACGTCCGGGTTTCCTTCGCTTCGGGTTGCGTTCGCCGAGCGTCTTCCTCCGTCTCTCTCTCTCTTTCACGTTCGGGTCCGTCTTTTCTTTCGTTCTTCGTCCAGACGCCAAAGGCGTCTGACGTCATAAGCCTGCGTCCCTCTCGAGTGTCTCGGGGCCCGGTAATTGTGGCCGTCACAATATCTTGAGAACCGGCGTCCGGAGACGCCCGGTTACACATCCCCTCCCTTGAATGGGGCTGTTCGAGACCCAAAGGTCCCGGGAACCGGGATAAATAGTCAGCCTGTCCCATAAGATCACCAGGGAGATGGCAAACCTGGAAGGAGAAAGGTTGAAGCTCCATAAACCATCTCAATATGCGACTGTTAGTATCCTTATATCTCGAGAGCCAGGTGAGGGGAGCGTGATCCGTATATAATAGAAAGGATCTTCCTAGGAGGTAATATTGGAGGCTTTCAATCGCCCACTTGATGGCGAGACATTCACGTTCTATAATGGGATATTTCTGCTCCCTGGGAAAAAGTTTACGACTAATAAAGACCACGGGGTGACTGATATCATTCTCATCTTTCTGAAAAAGCACGGCCCCCAGACCCACGTCTGAGGCATCCGTTTGGAGGTGAAAGGGGATAGTGAAGTCAGGACATTTTAAAATTGGTTGGGTAGTGAGATATCTTTGTAGGGTCTGGTAACTATGGGATTGGACGGAGTTTAACTTCGTGATATTTTTGGGCTGACCTTTCCTCAGGAGGTCGGTTAGGGGAGCGGCCACGGTGAAATAATGGGGTATAAATCTTCGATAGTACCCTACCAAGCCTAAGAATGAACGGACCTCCTTTTTCGTTGTGGGTGTATCTATCCGTAGGATGGCTTCAGCTTTATTCATTTGTGGTCTAAGTATTCCTTTCCCTATATGATATCCTAGATAAGAGATATCATGGAAGGCCAATCGACTTTTGGAGGCGTTGGCTGTTAATCCAGCCCCTCGTAATGCTGTAAAGATTTTGTTTAAATGTGCCAAGTGGTCCTCCCAGGTCTCGCTGTGGATAACGATATCATCCAGATATGCGGCAGCGTATCTGGTATGAGGTCGTAGAATGGTGTCGATGAGACGCTGGAAGGTGGCGGGGGCCCCATGTAACCCGAAAGGGAGAACATTAAAATGATATAGTCCTGAGGGAGTAGAGAAGGCCGTTTTCTCTTTATCTTTTGGAGCCAAAGGAATCTGCCAGTAGCCTTTGGTCAAATCGAGTGTTAGCTTTTCCCAACTTCTCTAAGAGTTCGTCTACCTTTGGAAGGGGATATGTGTCGAACTGTGATATAGAATTGACTCGTCTAAAGTCAATACAGAAACGTATAGACCCATCTGGCTTTGGCACTAATACGACCGGTGAACACCAGGGACTCTGGGAAGGCTCTATAATGCCTAGGTCTAACATCTTTTCTATTTTGTGTTCTACCAGAATCTTTCTAGCTTCCGGGATACGATATGGCCGTAACCGTACGACCTTGCCAGGTGGTGTTATGATTTGATGATGTACCAGCTTGGTTCTGCCTGGTATCGAGGAGAACACATGGGTATGATCATGGAGGAGCTGGGTTAATTGCTCACTCTGTTGAATCGAGATTTCGCTATTTATGGGAGGCACCTCGTTTCCGCTAGGATGATCAGTGGGACACCACCCTATCTCCAATTCCCTAACCGTGTTAACTAGGCACCCCCTGGTCGGTTCTCCCTGTGGCTCTTCCCACTTTTTTAATAGATTGACATGAAAGATCTGTGACCGGTTGGAACTATCTGTGAGCTGAACCTTATAGGTCACGGTGTTGAGAATATCTTGAGAACCGGCGTCCGGAGACGCCCGGTTACAGTATGTGAATTAGAACTGCCTCTTATCTCATGTTTTTGGCCATGTGATGCATTTTGTTTTTTGCTGGTTTTTGAACTCTGGACACTTTACCAATGCTGACCAGTGCGAAAGTAGAAGTGCTCCCGGTCTCAATTGTATTGCTGATTGGTTTATCCTTGATTGACATGTTTGATTTTCTAGTAAGTCCCTAGTAAAGTGCACTATGTGAGTCCAGGGCCTGTAAATCAAATGCTTGTTATGTGTGAGCCTGCAGCACTGATTGTGCCACCCACACGAGTAGCCCTGTAAACAGGTCTCAGACCTGCCACTGAAGTGTCTGTGCAGTTTTAAACTGCCTTTTCAACCTGGCAAGTGCACTCACTTGCCAGACCCAAACCTTTCCTTCCACTACATGTACGTCACCCCTAAGCTAGGCCAAAGGCAGCTCCAATGACCGGGCACAGTGTATTTAAAAGGCAGGACATGTACCGGTGTGTTCTACATTTCCTGATAGTGAAATAGTGCTAAATTCAGTTTTTATTAGTGCAAGGTCTATCTCTCCCTTGGGGTAACATGATCATTGCCTTGAAATATCTTTTAAGTGTAATATCCCATTGGGAGCAGATAGAGATGTGGAGTTTGGGGTCTGTAAACTTAGAATTTAAAAATACACTTTTTGGCGAAGTTGGTTTTTTAATTGTAAATTAGAAAATGCCACTTTTAGAAAGTGGGCTTTTTTTTGCTTAACTATTAATAACCAACTTGATTAATCTGTACCTCTGCCTGACTGCTGAATTCACGTCTGGGTCAAGATGACAGTTGGGCTGTTTGTACGTTCACTCTAGACAGTCTCACAAAGGGAGCTGAGGTCTGCCCTGAATATCCTGATAGCCCATCACCAGGCTGATGGGTCTTCCTGAGCTAGAGTGGTTGGAGGAGCTGACACTTGCACCTGAAAAGGGCTGTGCCTGTTCTCACACAAAGCAATTTCAAACCCCTATATATATATATATATATATATATATATATATATATATATGTGTGTGTGTGTGTGTGTGTGTTTTTCAAATTCTCGCTAATCCCACTCTCCTGACAGTAGGAGGTCTGGCAGGCAGCAGGCATGCAGACCACAATGCTGAAACCCGGACAAGGTGGTGAGAAGGATGGACAGACAGCGGGCATGCAGACCACAAGGCTGAGAGGATGGAGAAAACAGTTAGAAAGAGGGACAGGCAGGCAGCAGGCAAGCAGAAAATTGGGCTGAGAGGAAGGAGAAAGCGGTGAGAAGGACGGACAGGTTGGCAGTAGGCATGCAGACCACGGAGCTGAAAGCCTGGAGAAAACGATTAGAAGAAGGGACAGCCAGGCAGCAGGTATGAGGACCTCGGGGCTGAGGGGAAGGAGAAAGTGGTGAGAAGGAGGGACAGGCAGGCAGCAGGCATGCAGAACACAGGGTTGAGAGACTGGAGAAAGCAGAGAGAGGGAGGGCCAGGAAGACAGAAGGCATGCAGACAACGGGCCGGTGAGGGAGGAGAAAGCAGTGAGAAGGAGGGACAGACAGGCAGCAGGCATGCAAACCATGGAGCTGAGAGCCCTTGAGAAAGCGGTGAGAAGGAGGGACAGGCAGGCAGAAGGCATGCCGATAATGGGGCTGCTAGGAAGGAGAAAGTGGTTGTAAGGAGGAACAGTCAGGCAGCAGGCATGCAGACCATGGGGGTGAGAGGAATAAGAAAGCAGTTTAAAGGAAGGATAGGCAGGCAGCAGGCATGCAAATGATGGGGCTGAGAGCCCAGTGAAAGCATTGAGAAAAAGAGACAGGCAGGCAGCAGGCATGGAGACAACATGGCTGTGAGGAAGAAGAACGCGGCGAGAAGGACAGACAGGCCAGCAGGCACACACATCATGGGGCTGATGGGGAGGAGAAAGCATTAAAAAGGAGGTATAAGCAGGCATGCAGACCATGGGGCTGAGAGGAAGGAGAAAGCAGTGAGAAGGACGGACAGGTTGGCATTAGGCATGCAGACCACAGAGCTGAGAGCCTGGAGAAAACAGTTAGAAGAAGGGACAGGCAGGCAGCTGGTCTGCAGACCTCGGGCTGAGGGGAAGGAGAAAGTGATGAGAAGGAGGGACAGGCAGGCAGCAGGCATGCAGAACATGGGGTTGAGAGTCTGGAGAAAGCGGCGAGAGGGAGGGACAGGAAGACAGAAGGCATGCCGATAATGGGGCTGTGAGGAAGGAGAAAGTGGTGAGAAGGAGGGACAGGCAGGCAGAAGGCATGCCGATAATGGGGCTTCGAGGAAGGAGAAAGTGATTGTAAGGAGGAACAGGCAGGCAGCAGGCATGCAAATGATGGGGCTGAGAGCCCAGAGAAAGCATTGAGAAAGAGAGACAGGCAGGAAGCAGGCATGAAGACAACACGGCTGTGAGGAAGAAGAAAGCAGCGAGAAGGAGACACAGGCCTGCAGGCACACAGATCATGGGGCTGATAGGGAGGAGAAAACATTGAAAAGGAGGCACAAGCAGGCATGCAGACCATGGGACTAAGAGGAAGGAGAAAACGGTGAGAAAGAGGGAAAGGCAGGCAGCAGGCATGGAGACCACGGGCCTGAGAAGGAGGAGAAAGTGTTGAGAAGGAGGGACAAGCAGGCAGCAGGCATGTAGACCACGGGACTGAGTGGAAGGAGAAAGTGGTGAGAAGGAGGGACAGGCAGGCAGCAGGCACACAGACCACGGGGCTCAGAGCCTAGACAATTTAATAAAATTTTGCCCTGGGGAGGTGGTTGTCCCTGGGGCATGGTGGGCCACTTGCCTCCCTCATACTATGAAAAGTTAGCCCCAGGGATGTGGTGGTCCCTGGGCCTGGGGGATGTCCACAGGCCCTCCTCCTATATTGTACAACTATTTTGCCCTGGGTTGATGGTTTTCCCCAGGGATAGGGGGACCATGCGGCTCCCCACATATTATATTTGTGGCCTGGGGGTGGTTTGCAGGACCCCCCTATTACATATTTAATTAATAAGCCCCTGGGAGGTGGTGATCTCCTGGGCATGGGGGACTGCGCGTCCCCCACATATTTTTAGCATACTGTATAGCCCTGGGGAGGCTGTCCCTGGGGCTTCTCTAAGCGCTAGGAGGGGGCCCCATGTGCACCCCTCCTATTTTGCCCACAATGCCCCAGGGACCCCCCCCCCCCACCCGGGGGCACAATTAGATGCAAGCGCAGGAGACTTTTTTTTAAAATCATGGTGAAATTTGCAAATATTCATGATATTCACTATGATTTTAACCAGTATTTTGTTTCACAAGAAAACAGCAGGGAATAGTCTTCTGCTTGAGAAGAGTTGCCATCCTAAAAATGTGATTTATAGTATCCCTTATGGTGAACTTTTAAGAGCTAGAAGAAATTGCAGTGAAAATAGTGATTTTATGGTTGAGATGCAAACAACGAAAAACAGATTCCTAGAAAGAGGATACTCTAGTGAATTAATTGAGAATACATGTAAGAAAGTACTCTCATTAGATCGAGAGAAATTATTGATATCCCAAAAATGCCCTAATGAGGATGACTCTCAGATAATTAGGTTCATCACTACATTTAACATTCAAGCATGGGAAATTAAACGCATCTTATTGAAATATTGGAATATTCTTAAAAGTGATGAACAATTAGCAGATGTAATTGGCCAACAACCTCAGATGACTTTTAGAAGATGTGTATCCCTTAAAGACCGTTTATGTAAAAGCCTAATTCAATCATCGGAGGGAATAAGAGAACCTATCATTCAGGGGGTTTTCATATGTGGCAAATGTAAAGCCTGTAGGGTTAGTAATAATTGTAGTAAGGTTCAGCTATCAAGAGATGCAAGCCCTTTTATCATTAAAAAGCACTTTAACTGTAATACTGAATTTTGTGTCTATGCTCTTAGTTGCCCATGTAACAAGTATTATATTGGTAGTACTATTCATAAAGCGATAAAAATAATTTTGGAACATATGAGAGCTATAACCAATGAAGGTAAAACATATCCAATGGCCAGACATTTTGCTTTGGTTCATCAAAAAAATCTGGATTTTTTGAGATTTTGTGTGTTGGATAATGTCCCAGTTAATATACGAGGGGGGCAACAGAGAACTTGAATTGAGACAATTAGAATCTAAATTAATTATTAAATATTCCACTTGTGTCCCAGATGGATTTAATCAGGATGAGGAACTTTTTGTTCATCTTAGTTCTATTTAGACTGATAGGGAAGTATGTTTTATTGTGAACCACGCAAGGATGGAAATTGAATAATGGTATGGCTGGTGCACTTTTATTGTTGTTTAAAAGTATTCTTTATGTTTTGTTACAGGTACACAGAAAAAGTGGAAATGCAAAAGAGCTATTATTGTCAAATAAGGATGCCCAAGATTTAGGACAGAAAACATTGATGTGCTTTGGAAGTGCAAGGAGCTATTATATTATCTGAGCACACTCTACAGATTTGATAAGTATCATATATCAATTTTATATTTCCTGTGGGATTTTGTGTGCGAAGAAATATAATGTTATGTATTGCTTGGCACCTTTTAAATTATATACGTATAAGTTTATATGAGTTTACATGAGTTTTTCTAATGTGGGACACCTTTCAAATATGGCTGACACGTTAGTAATAAAGTATTTTTTCGGTAGCTATGTAAATATAAATGGAAAGCGATATATGTATACGAACTATAAGCATGTAATATGTAACATGTAATGTGGTCTCTGTTTATTAGTGTGAGTAGTGAAGTTAAATTTGATTAAGAACTTTGACAAACAATTGAGTGACCAGGCAGTGTAGTATATGGACTCCACTGCAAAATGGCCAACACATTTGCAACGAGTGCCTTGAGTCCTTTGTTGATGTTGTTTATTTTTCCTTTGATTTAAATGCATGCATAATGAAGCAGTGTATATGACCTGTGATCAAGGAGCTAACACTCCGAAACGCGTCAGGATTACTTTCATTTAATAAAACACGTTTGTTTCACCCCTCAGCAGCCAGGCTGATGCGAAACCGGTCCCAGGATGCTTGTTTCCGGTCCAGTGAGGACCTGGCTTGGCAGTTCGGTCTGGACTGTTCCCATGAGGAACAGGGTCAAGACTGATTTGCATATGGCTGGGTCCAAACTGGGGTGGCATGGTGAGCAAAAGAACGATGGATTAAACCCAGATCTATGACTGGGGGTGAGTGTTTGACAATGTTCAGCATTCCGTCCATCACTTGTTGTTTTTGCTTTGTCACCCTAAGTGGGAAGGGTATGCCCAGACGTGGGTCCCGTGCTTCCCATGCCACTGGATTCAAGCTAGCCTGGCTGATGAGGGGTGAAACCCCGAAACCGGTCCCAGGATGCTTGTTTCCGGTCCAGTGAGGACCTGGCTTGGCAGTTCGGTCTGGACTGTTCCCATGAGGAACAGGGTCAAGACTGATTTGCATATGGCTGGGTCCAAACTGGGGTGGCATGGTGAGCAAAAGAACGATGGATTAAACCCAGATCTATGACTGGGGGTGAGTGTTTGACAATGTTCAGCATTCCGTCCATCACTTGTTGTTTTTGCTTTGTCACCCTAAGTGGGAAGGGTATGCCCAGACGTGGGTCCCGTGCTTCCCATGCCACTGGATTCAAGCTAGCCTGGCTGATGAGGGGTGAAACCCCGAAACCGGTCCCAGGATGCTTGTTTCCGGTCCAGTGAGGACCTGGCTTGGCAGTTCGGTCTGGACTGTTCCCATGAGGAACAGGGTCAAGACTGATTTGCATATGGCTGGGTCCAAACTGGGGTGGCATGGTGAGCAAAAGAACGATGGATTAAACCCAGATCTATGACTGGGGGTGAGTGTTTGACAATGTTCAGCATTCCGTCCATCACTTGTTGTTTTTGCTTTGTCACCCTAAGTGGGAAGGGTATGCCCAGACGTGGGTCCCGTGCTTCCCATGCCACTGGATTCAAGCTAGCCTGGCTGATGAGGGGTGAAACCCCGAAACCGGTCCCAGGATGCTTGTTTCCGGTCCAGTGAGGACCTGGCTTGGCAGTTCGGTCTGGACTGTTCCCATGAGGAACAGGGTCAAGACTGATTTGCATATGGCTGGGTCCAAACTGGGGTGGCATGGTGAGCAAAAGAACGATGGATTAAACCCAGATCTATGACTGGGGGTGAGTGTTTGACAATGTTCAGCATTCCGTCCATCACTTGTTGTTTTTGCTTTAAAATATGTGAGGGACACTTTTGTTAAATTAGGTTGACTAGCCCAGTTTAAATCACCCTCCTCTATAATAAAGACTGACATCGCATGGACTAAGGTACCTTTTTTTTTTTTTTACAATGGAGAAAACTGGAAAGGGAAGCACTTGAGTTGAAGAAAACCTTGGTCCATGCCCATTCTCTACTGGTGTCTAGCCCTTTTATTGAACCTTATCCGACCTACTCCTTTAATCTCCATCACTGTTATCTTTTAACCAGGCCTTGATTTAATCAGTATCATTTCTTATTAGCATACCCAAAACCTGCTGTATGGAGTAATGACTTGGACATTGTATTTCTGATAAAGTTTCACCACAGAATTCACTGCATTTTTTGTAGCTTTTATGAAACTCCTGGTCCCAAGTTCAAGTCAATCAATCAATCCCTTGTAAAGTGCAGCTTATCATCTGTGGGGTCTCAAGGTGCTGTTGCGGGCGTGCTGCTCACTCAAAAAGCTAGGCCTTAAGTTCCTTCCTGAACTGCTTTAGGAAGGTGGCCTGTCTGAGCTTGAGTGGTAGCATGTTCCATGTCAGTGCTGTGAGATGAGAGAAGGATCTGACTCCACCTGTGTTGTTCCTGATTCAGGGGATGGGGTGAGCATGAGTTGGGAGGGTCAGAGCTGCCTGGTGGGGGTGTAGAAGGTCAGGTGTTGGTTGAGGCCGGTCCTATGTTGTGCAGTGCCTTGTAAGTGTGTGCCAGTAGCTTATAGTTGATGTGTTTGTCAACCGGGAGCCAGTGGAGGTGTCTGAGGTGGGCGGAGATGTGTCTGTGTTGGGGAATGTCCAGGATGAGTCTGGCTGCTGCATTTTCTGTAGTCTTGTTTGGAGCTTCTTTGTGATGCCGGCATAGAGTGCATTGCTGTAATTTAGTTTGCTGCTGACAAGTGGGTGGGTAACCATCCTTCTAGTCTTGGTGGGAATCCACTTGAAAATCTTCCCAAGTAGACGCATGGCGTCGAAGCAAGATGATGAAACGGCATTGACTTGCTGGGTCATGGACAGCTTGGAGTCCAGGATGATACCCAGGTTGTGTGCGTGGTCGATGGGGATGTTTCCTAGGGTGATTGGCTGCAAGGACTTGTCCCAGACAGAGGGGGTGGAGCCAATTACGAGGATCTCTGTCTTGCCCGACTTGAGTTTGAGGCAGCATGTTTCCATCCAGACGGCGACTGCTCCCATTCCGTCATGGAAATTTCTCTTGGCTGTTGATGGGTTGTCAGTCAAGGAGAGCATCAGTTGGGTATTGTCGGCATAGGATATGATGTTTAGGCTGTGCTGTCTGACAATTTTAGCGAGTGAGGTCATGTAGATGTTGAAGAGGGTCGGGCTAAGTGAGGATCCCTGGGGTACTCTGCAGCATTTTTTTTGGGTACCGAGGTGAACAGCAGGAGTCTGACACTTCCGGTGAGGAGGGATCAAATCTATTCCAGTGCTTTACAGTGGATGCCGGTGTTGTGAAGTCTGGTGCAGAGGGTGGAGTGGGAGACTTTGTTGAATGAGGAGGATGAGGGAGGCCGTGCTTCCATGGTCCAGTATGGTGCGGATTTCATTGGTGGCTGCAAGGTGGGCTGTTTTGGTGCTGTGGTTGCTCCTGAATTCGGACTGGGAGGGATCTAGGACCTAGTTTGCTTCAAGGAACTCAGTAAGTTGCATATTGATGGCCTTTTTAGTTACCTTGGATGGTAAGGGGAGCAGAGAGACGGGTCTGTAGTTTTTCAAATCCCTGGGTCATCTGAGTTTTTTTTTTTAGTACTGGGTTAATCTCTGCGTGCTTCAAGTCAGATGGGAAGGTGGCTGTTTTGATGGAACGGTTGATAGTCCGGCAGGGCTCTGGTGTGATGGTGGTGCTGGCCAGGTTAAAAATGTGATGTGGATAGGGGTCTGAGGTTGCCCCTGAGTGGATGGACTTCATGAGTTTATTGTTGTCTCCCATGGAGATAGGGGCCCAATCCTTCAAGGTCTGGTGCAGCGTTTGGTCGGTGGTTGTACTGGTGAGTGGTGGGGGCAGGCTTTGATTCTTGAATCCTTTATATATGTCCTGGATTTTCTGGTGAAAAAAGAAGGCAAGGATGTTGCAGAGGTCTTGTGGGGAGGAGGTGTCAGTTTTGGGGTTCGTGAATTCCTTGAGTATGGTGTGTGCGTTGGTACTGATGCGTTCTTGGATGGCAGATTTTTTAGAGGCTCTGATGAGCTGGTGATGCGTGGTGACTGTGATTTTGTAGGCTGTGTGGTCTTCAGTTGCTTTGCTGTTTCTCCACTTTCATTCAAGTCTTCTGCAGGATTGTTTAGACTCTTGGAGTTCCATCGTGAACTAGCTGGGTTTCTTGCAGTGCTGGTTTCTGGCAGATTTTCATAGGAGGGCTACGCTGTTAGTGCATTCCGTGATCCAGCGGTGCAGGTTGCGTGCTGAGTCATTCACATTTGTGGCGTCCAGTGGGAGGGAGTGGCTGAGTGTGACGGTGAGCTGTGCTTCAGTGACTTTGCCTTAGCTTCTGCCGAGGGGATGCAGTGGTCATCTTCGTGAGAGGAAATGGACACATTGGTGGTTGGTCCACTGGTGTACAGAGGTGTGAGAGATAGTGATGTTGTTTCCTGCTGAGAAAATTGGGTCGATGGTGTGACCTGCTGCATGAGTGGGGAGGTTGATTAGTTGCTTGAGACTGAGGGTTGCAAGGTTGTCCAAGAGGGTTGTGGTGTTTGAGTCATGGTGGTTGTCAAAATGAAAGCTGAGGTCGCTGAGTAGTATGTCGTACGTGGAGGGCGAGTGTGAAGGGGGCGACGAGATTGGACATGGTTTCGCTGAACTGAGGTCGGGCGCGGGCAGTCTGTATGGGAGTGTGCCACAGAGAGTTTTTGATTCCTTTGTTAAAAAGTACTCAATTTTTCCAAGTTAGACCTGCTCTTATGTTTGTACAGTTACTTCCCGATGAAAATACCACATATGCAGTTGCATGCATTTTACCCGCCTCTTCGAGATTGAGAAAATTGTGGGATGTGAAGGTTGTTTGATCATACCATTTTATTTTCCTTATTCTGCACAATGCACTTTATTCTATGATCAACTAACTGTATATTCATTATGGAGGGTGGTTCATATTTGTAGAATATTATTGTATTTTAATATTAGATACATGTCTTTTGGCGTGCCGCATGCTTTTTAACTTATTTACGTCTGGCCTTGGTCCGAATGTGACTGAATAAAGTATGTTTACTACTACTACTACTACTACTTGCTCTATATATATATATATATATATATATATATATGTCCAGTAGGTAGACATAGTGAGGACCTACTTTTTTGTTTTGACAATAACATTGGTGCTGTTTGACAAGTCTTCATGAAAATTTCAAAATGAGTACGACAGTTCAGCTGCTGTCTTGAAAATTTCAGAGTGATTTGTCAAGTGGGGGCCAAGAAAAAAGGGGTCCCAAAATGCTTTTTCACCATTTGATTTCCCAAACGGCTTTTGAACACAACCCCAACCCGAACCACTGGACAAAATTACATCAAATTTGACAGGAAGGTAGCTCTTGGTCCAGAAAGCAACCTTTTAGTTATTTGGTGTAAATCAGTTCAGGAGTTTTTGAGTTATTAAAGGGAAAACAATTTTTTGTATCTAGAGGTGCAAAAACACTTGCAGTGTATTCGTGAACTGTCGCGTCACAGGAAGGCCCTGATTGACTGACCGCTACCAGAGTAGAAAATTGTGGCTGAAATTTTAGATATTGGGGAACAGTCCCTGGCAGCAAAAACAAAATTGAAATGTAGTACAAAGGAGCCGGGTAGAAGTACCCTGACCCCTGGGTGCGATATAGGTGTGTGAGGGACACCTGATGAGAAGAAAACTCCCAGAAACATTTTATTCCATGTTCAAGGATTTGTATATCCGTCGTGATGCTCAGCACAGCCTCCTTGTGAATTTAGGGTGGATTTGCAAATTCTGTAGAAAATTTTACAAAATAAATATACACTCACATACTCACTCAGACACTCATGCACCCACTCAGAAACCCAGTCACTCTCACACCCACTGACAGACCCCTTAGACACTCTCACGCCCATTCACACACCTACTTAGACAGTTATGCACCCACTTAGACACTCTTACACTCACTGGCAGACCACTTAGGCACTCATACATCCACTTATAGACCCACTCAGAAACACACACACTCACAGACCTACTCAAACACACGCTCACTGACCTACTTAGAGACTTATGCACCTAGTCACGCACTTACACACCCACTTAGAGTCACACTCACAGACCCACTCAAATACTCACACATGCACTCAGACCCATTCAGACACTTATGCACCCCTTCAGAGGACCTACTCAGACACTTATGCACCCGCTCACAGATTGACTCAGACAGTCTCATACCCAGTCACAGACCCATTCAGACACTCATACACCCACTCACAAATCAACTAAGACACTCACACCCACTCAGAGACCCACACAGGTACTCACACACCCGGTTACAGACACATGCTCACAGACCTGCTCAGACACTTACTGACCCACTCACACATCCCTTGAGAGTCTCATGCACCCACTCACAGACCCACACAGACACTCATACACCCACTCACAGACCCACACAGAGACTTACACATCCACTCACAGACCCACTCAGTCATGCACCCACCTACACACTCACTTAGAGTCTCACTCACTGGCCAACTCAGATACTCACGTATGCACTCATAGATCCATTCAGATACTCATGCACCCACTCACAGATCCATTCAGGCACTCTCATACCCAGTCACAGTCCCACTCAGATACTTATACACCCACTCACAAACCCACTACGACACTCACACCCACTCAGAGACCCACACAGGCACTCACACACCCAGTTAGAGACCCACACAGACACTCACACACCCACTAACAGACAAGCAGAGTCCCTCACACACCCACTGACAGATCCACAGAGACACTCACACACCCGCTCACAGACCCCCACAGGCACTCACACAACCATTACCCACTCACAGACCCACTCAGACCCTCACACACCCACTCATAGACCCGCTCAGACACTCACACCCATTCACAGACCCACACATGCACTCACACAGCAACTCAGAGAACCACACAGACACTCACACACCCACCTACAGACCCACAGGGTCACTCACATACCCACTTACACACCCACACAGGTACTCACACACCCACCCACAGTCCCAGACAGACACTCACACACCCACTCACAGACCCTTACAAACCCACTTACAGACCCACAGAGACACTCACACACCACTGATCCACACAGGTACTCACACACCCACTCAGACACACACTCACAGACCCACTCAGACCCTGACGCACCCAATCACACACCAACTCAGTCTCATGCAGCCATTCTTAGACCCACTGAGACAGCCATGAACCCATTTACACACCCGTTCAGAGTCTTACTTACAGACCTCCTCATGTACTCACATACCCACTCATGAACCCATTCAGACACTCATGCACACACTCACAGACCCACTCAGGCACTCAAACACCAACTGATAAACCCACCCAGACACTCACTCTCACTCAGAGACCCACAGAGCCACTCACACATCCACTCAGAGACCTACACAGACACTCACACACTTACTTACAGACCCATGGAGACACTCACCCACCCACTCATAGACTCACATAGGCACTCACACGATTACTCACAGACACTTACACACCTACTTGCAAATCCACTGAGACATGAACACACACTTACAGACCCACACCGATGGACACCCACTCACAGACCCACTTCGACACTCACTTACCCAGTCAGATGCACAGAGTCAGACACACAGCTGTGAATTTCAAATATGCTGGCGTCTATTGAATGTGTAGATTTGTTTTGTGGATTTGCGACAGATTCTCAAACTGGAGTAAAAAATAAAAACATGGGACTTGGAAAGTAAATGAACCAGTTTTGGGGAAATAGGGTGGCTTTGAGAAGAACCTTTTTGTTCATTGTGTTTAGATGATATCTACACATAAAACAGGACATAGTCTTTCAAGCTGATGAGAAACACCCTGTTGCCTTTCGCTGTGAAATGAACTCCATCTATAGATACCATCCATGTCAAAGCGTTAAATTATTGTTGTATGTAGAGCCCATGTTATGGTCTCTGAGAAATGCAGAAAAAGTTTAATTAACATATTTCGTAGCTTTGTCTATCTGTGGACAGAATTTGTTTGACCACTTCCATTACTGCCTTTGGCATATGTTGGAGAACACCAAGGGAGAGAGAGGGAAAAGGACCATTAATTGAGCAAAGGTATCCTTCATTAGGATTTTCAGTCCTACCCCAGTAAGAGTGCCCAGGTCATTGGCACCACAGTGCACAATTGTGAGGTCTCGATGTTGGCAGTGCTACAATGCTTTCATCCAAAGAGAGCACTTGATGCTACTTTAGCCCTTTCTGGCCAACCCAAGTAATATCCACATTAGATAAACTCAGGACCCTGTCAATTTCTCTCTTTCTAGCATATTCCCTGGCCGAAAACATAAAGCTATGACCCACAATCTACACTCTAACAATTTTGAAGGGAAGGAGGATTACCACACAGGAGAAGACTGGAGCTGAATGAGACAGTTTACAGTACGAAAGGCAGTTAAAACAGAACGTGCTCAAAAAAGTTACATATTTGATTGGATGGTGTTAATATGCAAGCAGCAAAAACTAGGTAGTCATTTATATGGAAAAGTAAGCAGATCTGTGATTGACTCTGGTAACAAAATTGTAATGCAATTTTAGATATACTTTTAATTCCAAACAGTGTGCTACTTTTAAAACGTGTTGTGAACTTTTGACCTACTGGTTGGAAACTGAGCTAAGAGAATGTGGGGGAAGGACATTGAACAGACTGTAGTACGCTATTAAAATTAGAATTATTTAGACACATTGGTTATTATGGAGGCTTTATTTTCTTATTCACTCCTATCTTTTAAAGAGCATTGTAGATGTAAAGAATTAAGAGTACATTACTAAATACTTTTTCAGACTCCTGTGAAAATGTGCGAATCCATCGCAAAGTTTCATGGGGGGGCCGCACTGAACATCGTGATGGATTCAAGAACCTGCCCAAAACAGTAGGAGATTGATATTCTTAACAGAAGTCCAAGAAAGGGTTAACAAACACTGACCATTTAGAGGTGACATAATAAAAGTAAAGTATGAAATGCACATCATGATTTGCTAACTACAGTGCAATCACTGAGAGCAAAGTTCTTATGTTTAGGTTCACTTTTTCTGTAAGAAGAGATTCTAACTGATACCGTAAAAAACAATTACAGATCAACAAACTGAAGTATGTGAATAAAAGTGTATATATATATTTTTTTTTAATGTGTTTGAAAAGGCATGTGTGTACGTAAGGTGGATGACATGATGTTTGCAACATTTTTGACAGTGTCTGTGTGGATCTGTGAGTGGGTGTGTGAGTAGCAAACATGTATTGGGCCTACTGCAGAGCCTGTGTGTGCTGTTTTACTGCCAGGTCAAGTTGGTTTAAAAAAATCCTTGCTAAACTTTAAAGTTCCCTTCTAATATCTTTAAGTCACCCCTAAGGGACAGCGTATGTAGGCAATTGGGGAGGGTAAGATGTGCTTATTAAGTAAGACATGTTCTTTGAAGTCACAGTGAGTCACATGTGCAATTCTAGATCAAAATGCCCAGATGTCCATTCTGTCTTCCACCCATACTGTGACTCACATATCTATTAACAAAAGGATGGAGGCACTCACGAACCCAGTCAGACACAGACCAAAGCACTTAAATATTTAGTCACAAGCCCATACAGAACTTATGTATCCAGCAGTAACAGATAGTTGCACAAGGTAATAAACCCTAGCGGTCAGTAATAGAGCAACTAAGTAATATATACAGCCAGTTATATAGTGAGATAGTTACTTAGACATCCAGTGACACACCCAGAAAGATACTAATTCAATTGTTTTCCTATGTACTGAAGTACTGACACTCCTAGTTACCCACCCAGACAAGTAGTATTCAAGTATTCATTAGGACTCATACTGCAAGGTCTGTGCATGCGGTTTTACTGCCAGGTTGAGTTTTCATTTAAAACTACATGCTAAGCATTGAACTTCACCTCCATTACATGTAAGTCACCCCTGAAGAAGGGGTAGGTAGCCCATAGGGCAGGTTGCTATGTGCTTAGAAGGTAAGACATGCACTTTAAAGTTTTAGTGAGTTACATATCCTCTTCCAGACTCATATGCCCATTTAAACATCCAATCTGCCACCCATACTAAAAGTCACATACGTATTTACATAAGCATAGAAGCACTCACCACCCAGTCAGACAGAGACAGAGGCACTTGTACATTCAGTCATATGTTCATGCAACCCTTATGTATCCAGCTGTAACAGAGCCAGTTGCACACACAATTATATACCCCAACAATCAGTGATAGAAGCAGTAAGTAATATATACATCTACTTAGATATAGAGACCTATATAGGTACTAAGACAGCCAGTAAAATAGCAAGATAGTCACTTACACATTCAGTAACACATCCAGAGAGGTAATGATACACTTAATTACATGTGTACTCAAGTACTGACACCCTTAGTATCCAATACAGACAAGTAGCTCTTTCATTGTGTTGGGCCTAGGGGGGGGGGGCGGAGATAGAGAGAGAGAGAGAGGGAGAGAGAGAGATATATATATATATATATATATATATATATATATATATATATATATATATATATATATATATATATATATATAGTTTTTAACTGCCAGGTTGAGTTGGTATTTGAAACTGCTTGCGTAGCCTTACACTTTCCATCTACTACATATGTCACCCATAGAGTAGGGTGTAGGTAGGCCATAGGTCAGGGTGGTATGCACATATACTGTAAGAGATGTAGACTCATTAACCAAGGTAAACTTCCAGTCTCCTACCCATACTGCAAGTCACATATGTATTTACAAAAACAAGAAAGTCCTCAACCACACAGACAGAGACAGACACTTACACATTCAGTTACATGTGCATACAGCACTTATGTATTCATTAGTAATAGTCAGTTGCACACACTTATATACTTCAACACAGAAATAGAGCAAGTAAGTAATATATACAGCCAGTTATATACACATATGTAGAACTATAGAGATACTAAGAGCGCTAGTCATATAGCATCATACTTATTTACACATGTAGTGCCACATCCAGCGACAGACTGATACATTTATATACTTATGTATTCAAGTACTGATACTCCTATTCACCCATCTAGGCAAGTACCTTTTAAACATGCATTGGACCTGCTACTGCAGAGCATGTGTGTCCAGTTTTACTGCTACGTCACGTTTGTATTTAAAACTCCTTGCCAAGCCTTAAATGTCCTTTTACCTCATATAACTTACAACTAAGTTAAGCTATATTTAGGTCATAAGGCACTGTGCCATGTGCTTAAAAGGTAATTAATTTACTTTGAATTTATGGTGAGTTACCAACACACCTTCAGACCCATAAATCCAACTATACATTGTCTGCCATCTTTATTGTGACTCACATACCTAGTTACAAAAACAGAGACACTAAACACCCATTCACACTGTCAGGGGCTTTTATATATTTACACTCATACACCCACAGAGCACTTATGTATCCAGCAGTAGCAGATCAGGTTGCACACAGAGTTACATATGCCAGCAGCTACTAACACAGCTAGTAATCAATCTATACATCCACTTAGATAGATATTTAGAAACCCATGCAGCGTCTAAAATACCAGTCATACAGTGACATTCTTAGTCATGTATTCAGATAGACATGCACACATTTACGACCTATAGACTTACTAACAGAGCTAGTCATATGCTGACATAGTTGCTTACCTATTCAATGATACACTCATTCACTCATTCAGATATGTACTGAAGAACTGACACTACCAAGTCACCCATCCAGACAAGTAGCCCTTTAAACATGTATTGGGCTTCATACTGCAGAGCCTGTGTTTACAGTTTTACTGCCAGGTCGAGTTGGGATTTAAAACTGCTTGCTGAGTCTTAAGCTCCCCTTTTACTATATATACATCACTCTTAAGGCAGGCCGTAGATAGGCCATAGGGCAAGGTACTATGTATTTAAAGCGTGTACTTTGATGTTTTGCTGAGTTACATGCATACTTAGAGATCTATACACCCAGCTTTACATGCAGTCTCCCACTCACACTACAATTCATATTCCTATTTACAAAACCATACAGTCACTCAACCTCCCAGTCAGGCAGAACAGCAGCACTTACAGATTCAGTCACATGTCCATACAGTACTTATGTATCAACGAGTAACAGAGCTAGTTAGACACACAGTTATATACTCCAACAGTCAGTTATAGAGCCAGTCAGAAATATATATAGCTGATAGTATGCAATTATAAAGACCCCTAGAGCTACTAAGACAGTCAGTTATATAGCAACATAGTTACTTACACATCTAGTGACACACCCAGAGAGGGACTGACCCACTTGTTTAGATATGTACTCAAGTACTGATACTCATAGTGACGCATCTCAACAAGTAGCCCTTTAAACATGTGTTGGGCCTGCTACTGCTGAGCCTGTGCGTGCAGATTTACTGCCAGGTGGACCTGGTGTTTAAAACACCTTGCCAAAGCTTAAGCGCCTTCTTTTCTGTAAATAGGTGTCTCATAGAGTAGACTGTAGATAGATATACAGTGACACACCCACACACACTCTAGTGATTAAAGTTTCACACCCAGACACAAGCTCATAGATACATCAACATAGTGAAGCACACATGTACACTAACACACTCAGGCACGCACTGATGTATACAGTAACACATCCAGGAGTACACTTATCCATATACTGACTCATCTAGACGCACACTGTTGCATACACTGAAAACCCCAGACACACACTAGCACATATGGTAGCACACACACACACACTTATGTATACACTAATACACCCAGGCACACCCTGGTGCACATAGTGACACAGCCACACATACACTAATGCATACACCGAGACACCCCAGCACACACAGATGTGCACACTAACACACCTAGTACCACACTCATCCATACACTAAGACATACAGGCACACACTGACCCATACTGTGACACACCCAGGAGACAGTGATGCATATGCTGATACACCACTATACACTCTTATCCATGCAGTAGCGCACCCAGGCACACCCAGATACATACACTAACACACTCAACCAGACAATGATGGTGTAGAAGGCATTTAACGAGTCACTCTTCCTCCACGCAAAGGAATACACTGGGACTAGAGCTTTCTACTTTCACAAACACCTTTTATTATGCACTGAATTTTTTTCCAGTTTTAGTTGGTAGCTTCTCTCCAGTTTGTTCGTCCTTTTCCTTTCTTATGATGTGCCTCTTCTTCTTTTAGTTGATGGATTGTGGGTCCCTGGATAGTCGTCAACCTCGGACAGAATAAACATGGAATCAAGTAAGTGATTCTTCCCTTTTTGGGGTTATGGGGTTTGTGTAGGGGCTGGTGCTCGTGAGGGGGAAGTGTTGAGGGTTCCTATGGTGCTCACTCTGTATTACTCTTGGTGCTCCCCAGTTACCTTCCTGTGTCACCATCCCTCCCTCCTTTTCATGGCACTGTACCCCTCTCTCCGTTAATGCCTCTTTACCAAAATAGAATGTACCTTGGCAAGCCACATCTCTCCTGCGTTGTTGCTGGGTCTCTGGAGTGTGTCTCCTTCTTCCCTCCATCTCCTCACTCTCGGCCTTCTGTTTCTCCCACTGCTCCTCCGTCTCTGCTTGCTCCTGTCGTTCTCTTTCTCCGAGTCACGGTGTCTCCTCCCTCCTCGTCCCTCCTTTTTTTCGCGTCTCTGTATTCTCCTCTTGGTTTTTGTCTGTTTTCTTCCGCGTAACCCTCTTCTCCCTTTCCTCCTCCCAATGGACACTCTTGTCCGGTGTATTAGCCCAGAATTCAGAAAGACTTCTGGGTGGTGGTGTTTCCATGGTCCCCCTTAGGGCCCAGGAGGGCGGCCTGCCTGTGCTCAGGGAGTCATCCTCGCAGCGCTCAAGGGCGGCCGCCCTGTCACAGATGCATACAGTGACACACCCAGAGACACACTTATACATACACTAACATAACCTACCCTCCCAATTAAGCTTACACTGACACCGCCAGTCACACACTGATCCATACACCAGCATACCCAGGGACACACTTATACATACACTTACACATCTAGGCACACACTAACACATATGCTTACACAGCCAGGCACACACTGATGCATACAGTGACACACCTACTGACAGGCTGATCTATACACTAAGACACCCATGCATAGACTTATGCATACACTGACACACCCAGGCACACACTGATGCATAAGTTGACACACCAAGGGACACACTTATTTGGACATGAAACATGACACACTTAGAATGGCTATAACATACTGACATAACTGTTTAGGTAGCTACTTAAATTATTACATTATGAAACTTAATTGTATATAATGAAAAACGAAATGTTTTTATTTGTGTTTCCATTGCAAACATCTACTTGTAATTAAAAACAGAGAATTGTAAAGCTGAAAAAAACACAAACAAGAAAGAAACAGAGGAAAAAATACTGTCTCCTTGCAGTACAAAATGAAAAGGGACACGATGTGGAGAATGTGGTTAAAGAGGAAAGAGCTTTTGGTAAGAAAACTAAAGAGTTTCTTAAAATAGTGTGTAGAAAATGCAAAATGAGCAAAACCATGCAAATACAAAGCACTGTTTCAAATCAGCCAAGAAAGGAGAAAAGCTAAGTAATGTTAAGAGCAATAAATGTTATAAGATAGCAGATACTTTAACAAGAAGACAGAAGGTTTTTAAAGAAATAAGAGTCACAATGTTTGATAGTAGGGTAATTCAGAATGTGCTACAAACTATAAAGCCGTATAAAAGGAGAAGAGAAACAGTGAAACAAAACAACATATTGAAGGTGTAATTGATGAAGAATTTGCTCTGAAGAGTAATCTCTTTATTTTAATACTAAATAGAATTATAACAATGGATAAAACAGTGTTGCCTATGAAGAGGAGAAGCTAAAAAAAAGACTTGTGAATAGAAGTAATTTTCCGAAGAGAATGGAAGCACACGTCAAGCACTGAGCTTTTCTTTAATGAAGAATTCTACTTCCAAGAGAACATATTAGTGCATGTAGTTGAAACAACTGGTTGAGGCTATGATGTAAAAGATGGTACTCCTATTGCAAAAGAGAAGATGGTTCCTAGGAATGTAAAGGAAGTAATAGCTGAATAGGTACAAGGAATCCATTGATATATTTGAGAACCTTCCTAAGAAAGTTTCCATGCAGAAGTCCGAAACATAAAATATGGATTTTGCAAGGATTCGATCCATCACAGTAAGCAAATATAGTAATTTGCAAGGGCATTCACTGGCATGCTTATCAAAGAAAGTGTACAGAAGCACCTTTCATCACTTTAGACTGTTAGTTGTTCACAGTTCATCACTCTAAAATGAGAAACTTAGTGAGGAGACTTTACTTTGTGAAAACCCTACCTTATGATTAGAAGAGATGACTAAAGCTCTATTACGTGGTACTCTGGCAGAAGTAGAAACAGTTTGTGAAGATGTCAAGTTTCATTTTTTTGATCCTGCACAGGAGTCTAGGGAAAATAAGGAGTTGGTTACTGAAGGTGTACATGAACAGGGCACAGTTATTAGAATTGAAAGCTTTACTCAAAAGATTGCAAAGTTTTACACAGTTTCTTCAGAGAAACCAAATTGTGTTTGTATTCGTTGTTGATACACTCACTATAAAAGACAAACTCGCAATGTTTTGTATTCTCAAAAACTGAATAGAGGTAAGTGGCAAGAATTTACTGTATTTGTGTTTGTAGAGGAACGCTTTGACTTATCAACACAGAAAATTATATGTAAGTAGTGCTATGATAAGTTAGAAGATAACATAATTCCTGCTAGGGCAATACATAACAAATTAGAATTTGTTTCAGTTCGCGAAGAACTTAAAGAATTAAGGGGGTCATTACAACCCTGGCGGACGGTGTTAAAGCTGCGGTAATACCGCAAACAGGCCGGCAGTAAAAAAAAAGGGAATTATGACCATGGCGGAAACCGCCAACATAGACAGCCACTTTAACACACCGACCGCCACGGCGGTACAGACAAGCAGCTCGGCGGTCACCGCCAACAGACAGGCAGAAGACAAAGTACCGCCCACAGTATTACAACACACCAATCCGCCACCTTTTCCGGGGCGGATTCAACGTGGATAAAAACATGGAGGAAACAGCTTTTGCAATGGGAAAACGCTCACCTGAACTCACTCCACGAGGAAGGAGGCCACCAAGGAGCCCGAACTCCAAATACTCCCTGCGCTTGTCTTCCTGCTCCTCTACGAACACACTACAACACACACACCAATGCATTTCCAAACATCACAGGAACAACCCACAACCCCCCGGAAGAATGCAAAGACAAAACCAAATTACTTAAACCATTGTAATGTATCCAAATACAGTAAGCTCATATATACAGAAATATATACACATTCCAAATATATACATCACGATTAGTAGTGTAGGTATGCACATTTCAATGTACGTGGACCACTGGGCCCACACTGCATGGGCGAGGCCCACACTAGATACCTGTCCACAAACGGAGAGAACACTGCAGGGGCATCAGATAGAAATACAACAGGCACCTCAGGGGGAAGGGAAGGGGGGCACCTCAGCCGCATGAGTGCACCACGCCAGATCCACGACGGGGCTCCATGCCCATTGATGTATCCTGGGGAGTGCAAAGCCACAGTCTCTCAAGTCTCTCAAGTGGGTGGTTTGCCTACTGCTTTATCCTGGGGAGTGTAAAGCCACAGTCTCTCAAGTCTCTCAAGTGGGTGATTTGCCCACTGCTTTATCCTGGGGAGTGCAAAGCCACAGTCTCTCAAGTCTCTACAGTGGTTGGTTTGCCCACTGTACCATTCTGGGGAGTGCAAAGCCACAGTCTCTCAAGTCTCTACAGTGGTTGGTTTGCCCACTGTACCATCCTGGGGAGTGCAAAGCCACAGTCTCTCAAGACTCTACAGTGGGTGTGTTGCCCACTGTACCATCCAGGGGAGTGCAAAGCCACAGTCTCTCAAGTCTCTACAGTGGTTGGTTTGCCCACTGTACCATCCTGGGGAGTGCAAAGCCACAGTCTCTCAAGTCTCTACAGTGGGTGGTTTGCCCACTGCTTTATCCTGGGGAGTGCAATGCCACAGTCTCTCAAGTCTCTACAGTGGTTGGTTTGCCCACTGTACCATCCTGGGGAGTGCAAAGCCACAGTCTCTCAAGTCTCTACAGTGGTTGGTTTGCCCACTGTACCATCCTGGGGAGTGCAAAGCCACAGTCTCTCAAGTCGATGCATGTCTCCACTGGTTCTGGAGGGGGACTGGTGCCCAGAGTGCTTCATCCTGTGAAGGATTCAGGTAGTGGATGCAGTTCTCCACTGGTTCTGGAGGGGGACTGGTGCCCAGAGTGCTTCATCCTGTGAAGGATTCAGGTAGTGGATGCAGTTCTCCACTGGTTCTGGAGGGGGACTGGTGCCCAGAGTGCATCACGCTCCCCGTGACGGTCCCAGTTCCGTCACTGTCCCAGCTGCACATGGGCTAACGATGCTTGAGTTGACGGTCTTTGCCCTGTTCAGCGGTGCTTTGCCATGGCGGTCTTTGCCCTGTTCAGCGGTGCTTGACTTTGTAGTTTCTGACCTGTTCAGCGGTGCTTGCCATGGCGGTCTTTGCCCTGTTCAGCGGTGCTTGCCCTGTTCAGCGGTGCTTGCCATGGTGGTCTTTGCCCTGTTCAGCGGTGCTTGACTTTGCTGTCTCTGACCTTTTCAGCGGTACTTGCCATGGCGGTCTTTGCTCTGTTCAGTGGTGCTTGACTTTGCAGTCTCTGACCTGTTCAGCGGTGCTTGACTTTGCAGTTTCTGACCTGTTCAGCGGTGCTTGCCATGGCGGTCTTTGCCCTGTTCAGCGGTGCTTGACTTTGCTGTCTCTGACCAGTTCAGCGGTGCTTGCCATGGCGGTCTTTGCCCTGTTCAGCGGTGCTTGACTTTGCTGTCTCTGACCTGTGCAGCGGTGTGTGGCATGACGGTCCCTCAGTGCCCAGCGGGGCTGTGGCTGCCGGGGCCCTCCTGGGCACTGACTCTGGCGGTGGTCTCCTGACCAGTGACGATTGTGCTGCCCTCCTGGGCACTGACTCTGGCGGTGGTCTCCTGACCAGTGACGATTGTGCAGCCCTCCTGGGCACTGACTCTGGCAGGGGTGACAGGGGCAGGGGCTGAGGTGCCTGGGGCGAAGGTGATGCCCACCCTCCTCGGTGAGCGGACACGGAGCGAAGGCTGAGGGGCTGCCCGGGAGGGCGGTGCTGGTAGTGGGGGTGGCGGCTGTACCTGTAGAAGTGGGGGGCACAGATGGTGCCACCACCACAAGGGAGCTCCCATCGGAGGGCGAGTCCATGTCGCTGTCTGCTGATCTGGTGACTGACGTGAAGCTCCCCTCGCCCTCCGTCCCACTGGTGTATTCGGAGTCTGTGGTGTGGCTCTCCATGGCCATGTGGGATGCAGCTCCCTTGTGCTCCGGTGCCACTGTACCTCCGCCTGATGATGCTGATGCACAAAAGAACAGGGAGAGCACAAAAAGGGCTGGGGAAACAGAAGAAAGACAGGTTGAGTGCATGGCTTACCGCTACCGTGGGCGGACAATACAGACACAGCAGCCCCCTGCACTACGCCATGCTCTTGGCCTCTACAGATGCAGTTCCTGGGATATGGCCTACATGGCTATCAGTGTCATCTGTCCACATAGATGACACAGGGGCATTTATACCTGTACTTGGCACTCAACAGAGGTGGGGTGGAGTGGCACATGGCCTGTATTCTAGAGGGGCCTAGCCTACGGAACTCGCCCTGGCCTAGGGAAACCCACAGCCCTCCTCCCCCACCCAGACCCCTCCACTGCGCGCAAAGTCATCAGAATGTGAGTGTACTCACCCCCTTGTGTCTGCTGTGATGCCCTCAAGTGCCCATCCAACTCAGGGTAGGCTACCGGCAGGATCCAGAACATCAGGGGGGTCATGGTGCGACGGGCACCCCTCCCACGTTGGGAGGCCATCCCCAGCTGAGCCTCCGCCGTCTTCTTGCTCCAGCGGCGAATGTCCTCCCATCTTTTACAGCAGTGGGTGCTCCGTCTCTGGTGGACCCCCAGGGTCTGGACTTCCTTGGCTATGGCATGCCAAATATCCTTCTTCTGCTGGGCGCTGACCTACATGACATGGACAGGGGAAGAAGAGAAGTCATTAGCAACAGCACCGTCGAAGTGAGTGGCCCACATCCCTGCCCTTGCCATGTGGCGCATGCATTCACAATCCTTCATGCTCGCATAACTCTGCCCCCTTCCTACTTACATCCAGCCCTCTCCACCGAGGCATAGGCCATACAACTTGCACCCTATGTACTCACCTGTTGGTCTGGAGGACCGTAGAGTAGCGTGTACTGGGGGAGGACCCCGTCCACGAGCTTCTCCAACTCCTGTGCAGTGAAGGCAGGGGCCCTTTCCCCAGACGCACGTGCCATTGTCTCTTCCAGACCGAGGTCACAGCAGCACTTGCAGTGTAGGTCCTCTCCTGTCGAGGATCAGGTATCGAGTGACTGAACAGATAGAAAATGGCGGTCATGTCCGCGGCGGTGACATCCACGGCGGTACGTATCATCACCGCCGGCACACTTCGTCATTGGCTCCTGGGACCCATAGGGTCCAATGTTAACCAATGCAGCATTACGCCGCGGTCTTCGACCACCTACCGCGACGGTGTACAACGCCAGCGAAGTTACCTCACATCCAATTGTCCCAGTTTAGAGGTCAGGCTGCCGCCATTTCAGGGGCCCACATGGCTTCATTTACAACTGCGTCACATATACCTAGGCCTGGACTCAACACACTTACAGACAACTTTTTGGATTATGTTTCGTGTACTGTGTAGCTGTGGGTACATACCTCTGAGTTGCTTGACTCTGTGGTCGCTGTTGTCCTTCCTAGGCACCGTCAGCTGGGACATGTGAGGAGATGGTGGAATCCTCCGGTGTACCGACCGCTGGTGGACCTGTTGACAATGGAGGAGTGACATTTAATCATCACCTACAGGTTTGACCTTGCCACAATCCAGGAACTGTGTACCCAGTTGTAGCCAGATCTGATATCACCAATCCGCCATCCCACAGGAATCCCCCCTCAAGTGCAGGTGCTGTCAGTACTCCATTTCCTTGCAAGTGGGTCATTTCAAACAACAGTGGCCATGGCATCAGGGATATCCCAGCCTATGTTTTCCAACGTGTTGTCCAGAGTGTTGTCTGCCCTGCTGAAACACGTGAGGAGCTACATCGTTTTCCCTCAGGTGGAGGATTTGGCTACAGTTAAAGGTGACTTCTATGTCCTGGGACATATCCCTAACATCATAGGTGCCATTGATGGGACCCATGTGGCTTTGCCCCCCCCCCACAGGAGTGAACAGGTGTACAGGAACTGGAAGAGATATCATTCGATTAATGTACAGATGGTATGTTTGGCAGACCAGTACATCTCCCAGGTAAATGCTATGTTCCCTTGATCAGTGCATGACGCCTACATCCTGCGGAATAGCAGCATCCCGTATGTGATGGGTCAACTCCAGAGGCACTGTGTGTGGCTATTAGGGGACTCTGGTTACCCCAACCTGTCATGGTTATTGACCCCAGTGAGGAATCCCAGGACCAGGCAGAGGAACGCTACAATGAGGCCCATGGGCGGACTAGGAGGGTGATCGAACGCACCTTCGGCCTCCTGAAGGCCAGGTTCAGGTGCCTCCATATGACAGGTGGTTCCCTATTCTACTCACCAAAGAAGGTGTGCCAGATCATCATCGCCTGCTCTATGCTTCACAATCTTGCTTTGCGACGCCAGATGCCTTTTCTGCAGGAGGATGGTCCAGATGACGGTGTTGTGGCAGCTGTGGAGCCTGTAGACAGTGATGAGGAGGAAGCAGAGGAAGAAGACATTGATAACAGGGACTCTGTCATACAGCAATATTTCCAGTGACACACAGGTGAGAACACATTTTTTTACTATTACATTTAATTTCAAACTTCTACCTCTATCCTGTCTGTCAATTTGAAGCAGTATAAGCTAACTGAGTGGTACATTTCCATTACGGTTTCACAGGTGTGGTTACCAACGTGTGTCATCTGCTTGCATCCTTCATGGGCTTGTGATGTGTGACATAGGTATGTTGACATTACATTTTCGAATGGATTTCGTCATTGTCATAGCTAATACACATTTTATAAATCACAGACTGACTCCAGATTGTTTTGTGGTTCAAGGGTGTTTATTGAAGTGCTAATTATTGGAGGTGGTGGCAAAATGGTGATGGGTGATGGTGGAGGAATGTCCATGGCAGAGTCCAGTCTATTAGTCTCACAGGTGCACTGCCAATATGGGCATAGGAAGGGGAGCTGGAACAGTTCCAATCTGGACAGGGTCACAAAGTGGGACAGTGGGATGACAATCAGGGTGGTCTCATTTCCTGGCGGGGGTCTTGCCATCTTGCTCTGTCCTATTCCTGGATCTCAGGGACCGCTTGCGGGGTGGTTCTCCGTCTGCAGGGGGTGGGGTGCTGGTGTGGTGGTCCTGTGGCTGGGCTTCCTGTCCACTAGCGCCGGCGGAGGCGGTGGGCAGTTCATCATCCAGGCTAGTGTTAGGGGCCCCTTGGAATGCCACGGTGTCCCTCATGGTCTTCTGTATATCCTTCAGCACCCCTACTATGGTGCCCAGGGCGGAGCTGATGGTTCTGAGCTCACCCCTGAACCCCAAATACAGTTCGTCCTGAATGCACTGGGTCTCCTGAAACTTGGCCAGGACCGTCGCCATTGTCTCCTGGGAGTGGTGGTATGCTCCCATGATGGAGTAGAGGGCCTCGTGGAGAGTGGGCTCCCTGGGCCTGTCCGCCCCCTGTCGCATAGCAGCCCTCCCAGTTCCCCTGTGTTCCTGTGCCTCAGTCCCCTGGACCGTGTGCCCACTGCCACTGCCCCCAGGTCCCTGTTGTTGTTGGGGTGGTGGGTTATCCTGGGTTCCCTGTAGTGGTGGACACACAGCTGATTGACGTGTCCTGGGAATGGAGGTATGGGCCCGCTGGGTGGGTGCTGTGCTGGTGTTACCAGAGGGTGGAAGGTCAGTGTTGGGCTGTGCCTGTGCGAGGGGAACCGACTGTCCCGAGGCCCACGATGGTCCGGGCTGGTCATCTTGATCCAGTTGGCCAGAGCTGCTGTCATCACTGTGGGCCTCTTCTGTGGGTGGGGTAGAGATGTCTGGACCCTCCTGTCTGGTGACGTTAGGTAGTGGTCCTGCAGGGGTATAAAAGCATAATTATTGCATGTGTGTGTGTCATGGTGTGCAATGGGTGGGTGAGCCTGTACCCCAGTGCTAGCTTTCCTGTGTGGGGGCTTGTGTGATGATGGTTAGGGGTTGTTATGGGTATGTGCAGTGGGCATGCTTTAGTGATGGGTGTCCATGCTTTGTTGTGTCATGCAGGGCTTGGTGTTGGGATGGGTGGTTTGTATGATTAGTACATTAGTGAGGAGTTGGAGTGATAGGGGAGGGGGTGAGGGTGGAGGTGTGTGATAGCATGCAGGTAGGGTGGGGGATATGATAGTTAAGATTTGACTTACCAGTGTCCATTCCTCCACCGACTCCTCCGAGGCCCTCTGGATGCATAATGGTCAAGACCTGCTCCTCCTATGTTGTTAGTTGTGGGGGAGGAGGTAGGGGTCCGCTGCCAGTCCGCTGAATCGCGATGTTGTGCCTGGAGACTACTGAACGCACCTTCCCCTGTAGGTCGTTCCACCTCTTCCTGATGTCCTCCCGATTTCTTGGGTGCTGTCCCACTGCGTTGACCCTGTCGACGATTCTTCGCCATAGCTCCATCTTCCTAGCTATAGAGGTGTGCTGCACCTGTGATCCAAATAGCTGTGGCTCTACCCGTACGATTTCCTCCACCATAAGCCTGAGCTCCTCCTCCGAAAACCTGGGGTGTCTTTGGCGTGCCATGGGGTGGTGTAGGTGATGTGTGGGGTGGTGTATGTGGAATGAGTGTGGTGATGTGTAGTGGTGTGTGGTGTTTTGTGCATGGATGTTGTGTGGGTGATGGTGTTGTGTTCCTCTATGTGGTGGGGTTGTCTATTGCTGTGCTCTCTCTGTCACCTTCGTCTCTATTTTTTGGTCGTAGGGGTTTGTGGGTGATGTGGGTGTGTGTTTTATATTGTGTTGGGTGTGTGGGAGTGGTGTTTGTATGTGTATCAGGTGTGTGTATTTTGAATTGTCCAATGTGGCGGTGCTTTGGAGATGTGTTTGTATTTTGAGCGCGGCGGTGTTTACCGCCAATGGAATACCGCGGTTGAAAGACTGCCGCGTGGATTCGTGTGTCGTAATAGCATGGGCGTGTTTCTGTTGGCGTGACGGTGGGGGATTTGTTTTCGCCAGTTTATCACTGACCTTTGGTGTGGTGGAGTTGTGTGGGTGTCTGACTTTCGGCGGATTCCGAGATGTGGGTCATGATAGCTGTGGCGGAATTCCGCACCCGCGGCGGTGTATTGGCGGTCTTCTGCATGGCGGTAAGCAGCTTTTACCGCCGATGTTGTAATGACCCCCTAAATGTTTATAAATCAATTCTCATTTACTCTATAAACCCTTTTTCAAGCATTCGTTTGGATGGAACCAAAAACTGGAAAACTACTACTGACAGAGCTGCAAAAAGACCTTAAAGGAAGAGTTGTCTACTTACCTTCAGATTTTAAACAGAATATTGAAAATGTGGGTGTAGGAAGAAATATTGATGAACCACATTGTAGTGATTGGTGTGCCTACCAAAAACAACTAAATGTGGCAGGAGTTAGTCGTTGTAAATGAAGTTTAAAAAAAGCTACATTATAGCTGAAACAAAATATTATCTATTACAAAAATGTTAATGTAGTTGGAGATGTAGCTTGCACGGATGATGAAACGTTACCATCAAATGAACAGATTGAGAAAGTGGATAGATTGAACTCGGAAAAATATATTAAAACTATAGTATCCATCCACTCAGTTTCAAAGAAGTTATTGGTGATACTATTGAGCTCTGTCAAATGAAACCAGCAAAAGGAGCTCCAACGAGTGTGTGGGAGAAGTGTTTAGAGGCTTGCTGTTTTCCACAACTATTGCCAACAGGAGTAGGTGGTTGGTATGATGACTGCCCCATACAAATATCAGGAGCAGAGTATAGGTCAGCAAGATTATATTTAGAAGATCCTAAAGTCCATTAGTGTATTTCACACATATTCCATCTTTTGTTTGAGAGTGATTTGTCTGGACTATCACATGCTATAAACCATATATTGAAGACAGGGGTTTGTCTACAAAATATCTCTGTGAGAGAATTTCTCTATAAAGTTGAAGGCAAGAATGAAAAGTGGAATATAATTTAATTAATTTGATGACATGCCAAAACGGGACCAATGAATATTGGTATAGTTGTCATGATATTTCAACCACAGGTTTCACACCATGCTGTATTTATCTGCAACAACAGAAATCCCATTCTTGGCGAAGTTATGGATTTCTTTGGGCGTAGAGAGTACCAAGCAAGATGTGCTACTCATATGAACATACTGTTATTGATAAAAGATGCACCGATATTTGGAACAATCAGTGATGACTCTGTTCTGTCTTTCATCGAACAGTAGGTTACATGCAACATCCCAAAAGAAAAGAATGAAAAAGGCCTCAAATACCAAGTTCTGGGGTTTCAATCACATACATGTGGCAAGTACTTTGATCAAACATACAGATGCAAAGGAAAAGTTTATACAAAGTGCCGTTTTGGATTTCCAAGACCAAGGAAGAGTGGACACCTTTATATCTGCAGACCAATGTACACTGATGCGAAAATCAATGAAAAACACATAAAACCTGAGAACAGAGGCCTCCAAGTCCATTAATGACTATAATCCAGTCATTCTGCAAATGTGGAATTCGAACATGGAAATACAATTTGTTGCAGACATCTTGATCGCAGTTGCTCTTGATGTCACGTTGTACATTACAAAATCAGAGAAGACAGAGATAAGGAGATGTGGGAGGGAGATCTCTGAGGAAAAGTCTCTAAGAAAATATACAACTTCAGCTTGAAAATGCTTTTACGTAGGGAGATAGGTTCATTTGAATGCTGTGACATGTTGAGCTCAGCCAGTGTGTACTCAAATCAAGGGGAATTGTTTGGGTCACTCTAGACCTTGCAAGCATGCAAAAGCGAGTATTGAAGTTTTTCCTGGAAATTCAGTACCTCGCAGATTTGAGTTGCAAAGTACTATCCAAGAAGGAATCGACTTCTGGAAAACATCTGTCTGTATGAAATACCTCAACACTATAGATACAGAAACAATGTTACCACCAAAGTAACTGACACACGCAGGTACACACTAATGCATACACTGAAACACCCAGGCACACGCTGATGCATATGCTGACACGTCCAGGCACAGACTGATGCATACACTGACACATGCAGGTACAAATGGATGCATACACTGACACTCAGGCACATACTGATACTGAGACTGAGACATCCAGGCACATACATATACTATAACACCTAGGCACATACTCATGCACACCATCACACACTGAGGCATACGTTAATTCATACACTATTGCACCCAGACACACACTGATGCAGACACTGACACAACCAGGGACACACTGACACTTACACTGACACACTCAGACACAGATTGATACAGACACTGACACACCCATATAGACACTCATGCATACACTCAAATACCCAGGCACACACTTATACATACACTGACACCCAGGCACACACTGATCCATACATTGAGACAACCATGCATACACTCATGCAAACCAACAACAAAGTAAGACACACAAATAAAGCATATACTAGCACACACTGATACAAACACTACCATACCCAGAAACACAATTATGCATACACTGACATACCCAGGCACACACAAATGTATACAGTATCATACACAAGCACACACTGATACAGACAATAACGCACCCTGACACACACTGATACAGACACTGACACACCCATGCAGATACTCATGCATGCACTTCCATACCCAGGTACACACTCATGCATACACTGACATAGCCAGACACACACTGCTGCATACACTGACACCCTCAGGTAAATACTGATACATACACTGACACACCAAGACACACACTGACACAGACACTGAGAGACCCACATAGACACTCATTGATACATGTACATTCCTAAGTACACACTCATGCATACACTGACATACCCAGAAACACTCTTGCATACTCTGACACACCCAGGCACAAACACATGCATACACTGATACATCCAGACACACCCTCATGCATAAATTGACACATCCAGGCACACATTGATTCATACACAAATACACCCAAGGACACACTCATCCATACACTGACATACCCAGGCACACATATACACTCAGACATGTAGGCACACATTAAAAAAACGTGAACACACCCAGGCAGACACCAACAGATACACTGATATACTAAGGTACACCCTACTGCATACACTGACAAACCAAGGCACAGACAGATGCATACTCCGACACATCCAGGCTCACACGGATGCATACACTGACACACCCAGGTGCACACAGATGCATACACTGACACACTCAGACACACACTGTTACAGGCACTGAGACACCCAGACACACACTCTGACATAGATTCTGAGACACCCAGGCACACACTAATACATACACTATGACACCTAGGCACACACTCATCCATGCCCTCACATACCCAGGCATGCACTAATGCATACACTATTGCAGCCAGGCAGACACTGATGCAGACACTGACACAACCAGGCACACAGTGACACATACACTGATACACTCAGACACACATTGATACAGAAACTGACACACCCATATAGACACACATTCATACACTGACATACCCAGGTAAACATATACACTCAGACATGTAGTCACACATTAAAAAAACACGAACACACTCAGGCAGACACTGCAAGATACACTGATATCATCAGGTACACACTACTGCATACACTGACACACCCAGGGAGAGACAGATGCATACTCTGACACATCCAGGTACACACTGATGCATACACTGACACATCCAGGTGCACACAGGTGCATACACTGACACACTCAGACACACACTGATACAGGCACTGAGATGCCCAGACACACACACTGACATAGATTCTGAGACACCCAGGCACACACTAGTACATACACTATGACACCTAGACACACACCCACATGCATGCCCTCACATACCCAGGCATGCACTAATACATACACTATTGCAGCCAGGCAGACACTGATGCAGACACTGACACAACCAGGCACACAGTGACACATACACTGACACACTCAGACACACATTGATACAGACACTGACACACCCATATAGACACGCATTCATACACTGACATACCCAGGCAGACACTTATACATACACTGACACACCCCACCACATAATGATGCACAGACTGACACAGGTACACACACACTAATGCATGCACTGACACACCCAGAAACACGCTCATGCATACACTAACACACCTAGGCATACAATGATGCATACACGGAGATACCAAGGCACACTCACATGTATACACGGACACACCCATGCGCACACTGAGTGATACACTAACTCACCCAGGCACACACTGATGCATACTCTGACACACCCAGAGACAAACTTATATGTATTCTAACAAACCCATCCGACACTCACTACATAGACTAACAAATCCAGGCAGTCACTCATGCATATGCAGATACACCCAGGCACACACTGACCGATACACTGAGACAAACATGCATACACTCATACAAACACTAAAAAAGTGAGACAAACACTAATGCATACACTGACACACCCAGGCACAACTCATGCATGCACTAACAATTCAAGGCGGACACTTGTCCATGCATTGATACACCCTTGCACACACTAATTCATATGCTGACACACCCAGACATACACTGATAGAGACACAACATACCTAGGAACACAATTATGCATACACTCATATACCAAGGTAGTCACTAAAACATACACTATCACACCCAGGCACATACAGATGCAGACACTAACACACCCAGGCACTCACTCATGCATACACTGACACAGCTAGGCACACACTCATGCATACTTAGGGACACAATTTGCACACACTCACACACCCAGGCACATACTGACATACACTGACACACCCAGGCAATCACTGATGCATACACATATACATTCAGGCATATACTCATGCATACACTGACAGACCCATGGACATACTTGTGCACTCTGACACACCCAGGCACACATTGATTTATACACTCAGACACCCAAGCACACAGTCATGCAAACATGAACACACCAGGCACACAGCAGCAGATACTCTAAAACCCTCAGCTACACACTAATGCATACACTAACACACCCAGGCACACACTCCAGCATACACTGACACAGCCAGGCACAAACTGATGCATACACTGACACAGCCAGGCACACACTGATGCATACGTTGGTACACCCAGGCATACACTGATGCATACAATGAAACCCCCAGGCAGACACCCATTTATAAACTGACACACCCAGACACAGACTGATACCTACACTGACATACCCAGGTATACACTCTTACATACAATAACAAACCCAGGCACACATTGGCAGATACACTAACACACTCAGGCACACACAAATACATACACTGAGATTCTCAGGCACACACTGATGCATACACTGACACACCCAGGCACACATTAATGCATACACTTACACCTAGTCACACACTCATGCATACACCTACATACCCAGGCACACACTGATGTATACACTTACATAACTGGGCACACACTCATGCGTACACTGACATACCCAGACACACACCGACACACGCTTATGCATACACTACACTATAAAACCCAGGCACGCACTCATGCATACACTGACACATCCAAGTACACACTCATGCATACACTAACAGTCCCAGTTATACACTCATGCATACACTGATACACACAGGCAAAAACTAATGCTTGCACTCACACCCAGGCACATACTCATGCATACACTGATACACCCAGGCACACACTCATGCATACCCTGATATACCCAGGCACACACTAACGCATGCACGTGCACACCCAGGCACACAATCATTCATAAACTGAAATACCCAGGCACACACTGACACATACACTACCAAACCAGGCACTGATGCATTCATTAGCACAAAAAGGCACATAATCATAATTATCATACATATCTCATATATATATAGTCACACATCCACACTCATGTCTACATTGACATACCCATGCACTCACTAATGCATATACTGACATACCCAGGCACACACTGATGCATACACTGATATATATATATATATATATATATATATACACATCCCATTATCCAAACATATGTTCATGTACATAGGCAGAGACATTCAGACATGTAACAAACATGAAAGATATAGTTTGTCCTTCTTTAAACCACAAAAGGTGATTCTAACAAGAACCTTTTTTTGTAAACTTTTGTTTTTGTTTTTCAAACTTTTTTATTTTTGTTTTTTATCACCTATGGAAAATTGGCAAATATAAAAAAACCTTATTACAGAATGCGCAGAACTAGTGCAACAAGTTGTCAAAAAAGTTAACATTTGTGACTTCTTGCTGCATCCGCAATTGCTCGTATTAATGGTTCTTCAACAGTCAGCACTTTACGACAGGGCAGGCAAAAATTACTGACATTCGATAACTCAGGAGCCACTGCTAGAATCATAGCTGGAGCACGAGTTGGAGACAGTAAAGTGTCTCCTGGTGCCAGTGTAGGTAGAGTAGATGTTAAAGCTTGCTGTTGGTTTTCTCTCTGTGGTCTAGCTTAACGCTAAGGATGAATGGATTTTAAATGTTTTAACATAGAAGTGGTGCAGTGTGAGTACTTTTTGGAAGTAACCCTTGGAAAAAAGTATTCTTGCACATAGTGCATTCCTCCTTCCTTGCCACCACCTTCTTCTCCCTGAGGGGATGGTGAAGAATTTCCAGGCTATTGTTCCCTTCCTTGCTGGTAGTTTTTCTCTGATGAAGACTCCAATTTTCAGTGAATTTGAAAGGTGTTAGAGAAAGCACACAACCCAAAGGGAAACAAATGGGAGGGACTTCCTTCACACAAGGTGGAAAGTGTTTTCAGCCAATGAATTGCTTTTTTACTTTGTCACTTGAGTCACATGGCGACGTCATGACGTCATTGCAAATCAGTCATTTTCTAGAAAGCAACTTTAAATTTTCAAATTACTTACTGCTATGTCACTTTCCATAACATAATATCAAATCTCTGACCTCAAAAACTAATTTTGTACAGTGTATATATGATTTTACATGTCGCAAAAAAGAAATGCTGAGATTACGGAGGTTTAGCGAAACCTGAAAGTGCTAACGGGATGGTCCGCAATGGAATTGCAAATCTTAAAAGTATTTTAAAAAATATAAACACTATATCACAACCCGATATTACTTAATTTATGTAAAGAAATGAGGGCCTCATTATGAGGCTGGGGGTTTTATGACCACCACCCTTGTGGTGGTGGTCAGGACCGCCGGTGCTGTGGAGGTCCGACTGCCACATTAAGACCCTGGTGGACAGACCACCAGGGTTCTGCCGTCTCCGCCGGGATAGGTGATCCCGACGGGTTGACGGCGGATGGAGGTCATAATCTGCCAGAGCAGCATTGCACTCAGCGCTGCCCTACAGATTACGACCTATTTCTCTGCAGCCTTTTCATGGCAGTTTCACCACCATGAAAAGGCTGGCGGAGAACAGGTGCAGGAGGTCACAAGGGGGTCCCTGCACTGCCCATCTACTTTGCATGGACAGTGCAGGGATTCCCCCCCAGCACCCTCGCAATGTTCACTGTTCAATGTGCAATGTTACGAGCCAGAGACAATGATGCCGCCTTTTTCCCGCTAGGCTGATGGGCGGAAACCCTGGTTTCCACCCATCAGCCTAGCGGGAAACACCTCATAGGTCTGGAAAAGTAGTCACCACTACTGCGGTGGCCACCCTCGCCAGATTTTGGTGAAAGGGCTTTCCCGTCCACCAAATTCAAAATCAGGCCCTTATACTTTTTATTACTGTATTGTAATGAAGGATGTCTGGTTATGTTCACTGAGCTGAAAAATAAAACGCTAGTCGCACAGCAGCCTAATGTACACTTTCTAACATGTCACAATAGATTAACACCAACACAGAATAATACCCCAACCTCCACTGCAAAACAGAACAGAGAATTACGTTCCTGTTCTAGTAACTAGGTGATTCTGGAGAAAAAAGCAGTGCCTGTCAGTTAGAAAGAATAGCACAGCAGTTATTCTTAAGAACACCTCCTAACAAAAACTGAAATTAATTAAATATGCTAAAGTACCTCTTTAGAGAATTGGGCCTCGCCTCTTTGGCTTGCAAGAGGAATAATAGTCTGCTTATATGTTGTTATATGTCCCAAACATTATCAGTGTGTTCTACCTTTTGCCGTGCTAGGTGTCATAGACAGACCACAGTTACTCATAAGTGAGCGTGGTCAAACAATAGAAAGGCGAATAGACGTATGTGATGTTCTATGTACAGCTGCTTTATGTTGCAGTTGGTTGACTTTAATAGTTGTCTTCTGTTCTAAACTGAGTAAATCAGCCCTGAGAAGTTCTTTTTGGGGATTGGAAATTAAAGTTCAAACTTTCTTAAAGAACAGTTTGCAGAAATAAAGGCTAGTTATGGAAATACATAACAAAACAGGCATATATTCACTTTTCTCTGGTCAAACTCTGAAACACAAGCCATGTACAGACTGTTTAAGTGCACTAAATTACTATAGCAAACCAGTAATTACTCATAATCCATCAATGACATAGAGTTGGATTAACAAAAGGTATTTTAATACTACTTAACATAAGAGAACCTTAGAAATGTACTGAAAAAACAAAGGTTACAGGGTCTTTATAGTTAAGAAAACAGAATTTAAAAAATGTTAGAAATTCAGTGCAAAAACCGAAGGTTACAGGGAGGTTTGAGTTAGGATGACATTTGAAATGTACAAAACGCTAAAAACTCTGCAGTTATAGTTATCTCACCTAACTATAATTTACACATCCGCAATGCACACGACCTCACATATTACATCACTCAGAATATGGTCAGTGAGATCACTGATGACATCATCCAGCGAATGTAACTGTTTTATGAATTATCATGATTGATTTCCATTTTAGGAAGCCCTTGTGTGTTCCCTCAAAACATCACTTGTAGAGGTGCCACTGATCAAGGTTTTTCTTGTGTCTCGCTTGAATAGTTACTGGCTCCTGGCAGCTGCATGGCTACTGCGGCTCCCCATCGTGGATGCACTTAAATAATGAGGTGCCTTGATTACGTAGTGTATTAACACTTTAAGACATGCATTGATTGCACAAGGGAAACGCTGTGGTGCGCAGTTTCCTGTGGCTTTATAACATTGATGTGTTTATACAGTAACGGCAAGGTTCATATTTCATTCCTCGATGGGAAAGCTGAATATATGTCGGTTCTGCTGTGAGTGTGCAAGCTGGCGAATGTGCTTTCCAATCTTTGCTATGTGCATATAAATGAGGCATTGTCGGAACAGGGAAAGCCAGTGCTGGCGCCGGACGCACTGCGTTTGGCCGGACCTCGCTTGAACCACTTTTAATGTTTCATTTGTTCCAATAAGTTTAGCTGCTTCTTAATGAGACCATATTTCAAACTGCACCAGAAGGGTGCACATAAATCTTCCTTCTTCCTTTGACAGCCTCGGGGGGAATACAACAAACTATAACAGCATCAATTTAATGAAAATGTTTTAGTTGTTGTTTGCATTACAGAATGTGTCAGCACTTGGTTATGTACATACAGGTAAAGAATACTATGGCGCACGCACCTTCTGTCCTTGTGCGCATTGCTCCCTCATGAGGATTTTTTGGGAAACTCAACATGCAATTTAGACTAGCCTGAAAAGAGCCGCTAAAGTTGAGAAAGAGAATGTGGGCCTTCTCCGCCTAAAGCGAGTACTGTAGGTGCTAATTTTTTACTCAGTCGTTGGCTGCCACAGTTTGGACTTAAGTAGATGAAGATAGGAAGCAGTGGTAATTCACCCCATAGATAGTAGTAAATGGTTGCGTGCCAAGGGGCGTATGCTGCGCCTAGAAATGAGGCAGCGTTTATTAACTTAGCTAAAGAAAACCACATTTAAAAGATAGGGCACATCAGGGAACGGTCAAAAGAGAATTCAACACTACTGCGGTACAATAAAACAAAATCACTTTGCAGTAATGTAGTACAAAACCACCGCAACCTTAGAATAACAGATACAGCACCACAAAAAATACCCCACAAAAATATACACAAAGGTGCTTTTAATAAATTACCACGTACAAATCGTGTTTTCATAATACTGGGGTAAAAGTTGTTTGGGGCAAACACTGCCTTAACTTTGCACCAATTACACGATGTTGTGTCAGGCAAAGTGTTTTGCAATTTAGCCCTTTGTCTCTGATTTAGAGGGCGTCTATTACAGCAAACACAATCTGTTATCGGCGTTCCTTAAAAGTTGGACGATATTATGTCTTTAGTTTTTCTATTATTTGGCTTATGTTTTCTCAAGTGCATCCGTCCTGTTGATTTGGGGTATACCAGACACTCATGTGTGCTTGACATTAGGTAACCTGACTTTTAGACTGGAAAGAAGAGCGACTAGTAAGTCTCCCTAGCCCCTTATTACAGAAGAACAGAAGGATTCCTTTAGGATGCTGGGACAGAGGTAACAATGTCTGATGTTAGTATTACTGCACATCTTTGCACTGAAGCAGACAAACCAAATGCAGTGGATTGGTATTACTTAGCTGTAATAATCTAAATCTATTTATCCAGCAAAAGACTGGTGAAATCTAAATCCATACTACATGTGAGAAATACATCCAGTAATATAGTAACCGCAAACTATTTCCTATGTATATCAGTTAAACTTTAAAGGGATCGTTTAAGATATGGAGGGTGGCCTGCCTGCCTGCCTGCCAGGCTAGTGGAAGGCAAATCTTCACCTGCCCTATAGCCTTCGTCTACAAAATTCTTACTTCCCTGCCTCTATGGTGCTGCATTTCTCACAAAAAGTGCTTTAGTGGACACATCTGCAGTCCTTTTCTGACAGATCGTATGTCTAATGGTTGCCTTTTGTTGGTGGCGTGCTTGCCATTATTTTACTTTACGAAAAGCAGACGCAGCCCAAAGCTGAGATTTGCTTTAAAGTTTATATAAAATAGTTACAAAAACATGAAACTAGTTTTAAAGCCTAGGAACCATCACACATCACACACTTTACAGTAGTCACATGACCATACAATAAAAAGTGTGGTAGGGTGCACACATCACACACTTTACAGTATTCACATGACCATACAATAAAAAATGTGGTGGGAGTGGGCGGTGCGAAAGTGACAGAGGTCTTACAGGAAACTACCCTTCAATAATGAAAGGTTCAAATTTCATCATGAAAGACTAGGGACGTTTCTCAGACCCAGAAATAGTTTATTACTGTACCAAATCGTCTCTAAATTAGCTATGACCAACATCTCTCATATCCAGGAATCTGCGTGCAATTTCATTTATTTTTCCAAACTTTAAGGATAAACATTGTATCAATAAACGGTATCACATTGGTCCTGTTAATTCCACCTTAAGTTCTGCTGAATTGTGAGTTGTGTGCAGTAGTAATTCCTCATGTTTTTTTGCTGTATTACCACTAGTCAAAATGACAACTTTTATTGGGTGCACAATTTCACCCGATAAATTCAGATGCATTTTCACTCACAAATTTAATGGGAAAGGGCTGTAATTCAGAAATCATATGTGGTGAAAGACGCCTGGTAATTTCTAGACCCTCTTGTTATTCCCAATTACAGCCCTAAATACATGCCATTGCCCATAGCTGGAACGGTGATACTGGCTATGGAGAACTAACACTGAGCCTGATATAACCAGACTGCTTACTGGTCATCTTGGAATAAGAGCCTAATTTAAGGGTCCCAAAAGAAAAATCTTCTTCATTAGGTTCTGTTACAGGCAGTGCATCTAAACATTCTATCTTATTTTTTCTTGCTTTCTTATATGGTTTACTGTTTGTTAAGTCATTAATTTAAATTGATGAATGCTAGTGTGCCATCTAATCCTGGACTTTTGTTCCCTTTGGATTTCACAATAAATAAACATGTAATTTAGTGAGTTGACAATGTTCCTTCTCCTTTCACTGCAAGATCTTTATCATTATTGCTCATATGAATATCAGTGATAACTCTAAGCGCAGTAGTTCCTCAATTCTATAAACCATTCCTATGGCCTACCCATCATTTTCTACTAATCCCAATATCCCGCCTATGCATTAACCTAACTATTAAATTTCAGGACCCCACCGAGTCAATAAAACTGCAAACGTCTGGATTTTACCTTGCCTTGCTCCTCATTGTAATTTTCCAACCCCACCTCATCAGTTTGCTTATGTACAGTGAGAATGGGATCTCTAATGGCGTTTTCCATGACCAATTCAAGTTCTTTATGTGTTCTCCTACAATCCTTTTCAAACCACCTTTTAAAAGAAGGCATATCATGTTTTTTTCTCTATTTTGATTTAATGGCAATTATATTGTTTTTGCTTGTTTCATTATTTTCTGAAATAATTTTCACAGCTTCTTCCTTTAAGCAAACCTGTATTGAATTGAGAGAAGTTTTAATTACATTGGTTTGCATACTTTTCTGATCTCCACTTTTCCATCTGAGACATCTTACTTTTCTCAACAGTGTTTACACTCTTGTTTTAATAATTCATTATATTTTTACCGAGCTCTTCGCCTCCAGTCAATAACTTAATTTCTGCAGAACATGGTCGTTTCCTCTTCTGCATAAGGTCTTACATTTTATTTGGTGAAAATGCAAATATATAACTCTCCTGTAACCCCTCATCACGAAAACGTAGGAATTTTTCCACTGCATACGTGTCACATACTATGAGTGAAAACACAATCACTAGTATATGTATTTCATTAATGAGAGTTTTTAATAAATTTTCACTTCATTTAAATCAATTGTTCATTCGTAGTATACACTTTTATCAACATTATTTACCAAATCTTCTTGGATCTTTTTTATGTATTCAATTAAATTTCCAGCAGTAATTGTAAGAAAGCTAATAAATGTATCCCGTTCAACGTTCAATGTATGATTGTAAAAACCTCCATTAAAGGATGCTATTGGATGTTAAATGAAACAAAAACATTCATAAGTGAATATCTCTCCCAGAGGTTACATTTCAGCACGTTTCTTTTCCCATGTACTAGTATCTTGTGTTCCAGATTCCAATCCAGACCTCAACATCAATTTAACCCTGATTTGAGGAGCTGAAGTGACCTCAATTCATCATATTGAATAGATAGTCTCCATTTTGCACTTTTTGTTTGGGTGCCCTCAAATTCATCAATCTTAAATTCTTTATCTGCCATTCAGTTATATCATTTCCACCTGTGTTCTCTTTTTACACACATGCAGATAATCATCCTCTATGATGATTATCTGGGAGTCAACCTGGAGTTCCTGCCAGAACACAAAAAAATGAGGCAAAAGCTTGCTGATGCAGTTGTCCGGAGACGACAAGAAGGGCTTAATGGGAACAACACTGTTACAAACTCTTTCACGGAAGGGACCAATGCTCGCACAGAGGGAATTTTCAATAATACAGCTATCAATTCTACCCTCAGTCACAGAAGGGTTATCGCCAACAGTACTTCCAATAACAGTACAGGCCACCATTGGGGGCAGCTTGCTCGAGATATTACAATCAAAAGGCCTAGAGCTTCCAAAAAGACCATTCAAGGCAGCAGTGACAACTTACGAGCACTATTCCCTACACCCCATTTTACACGAGTGAAAGTCATTCCAATTACTTCAACAACTGGGATGCCATTACTACAGATAAATGAATGTCAGATCTAATTCAATATGGCTACACCCTGGAATTTGTTCAATATGTCAAAAGAAATAACATTTCTAAACTCACAGACTCAGTTTATGATACCTATGGATGCATCCCTCAAAGGATGGTAGGCATATGTACAAGATTTTAAAGTCAGCAGAAAATTGTCATCTCAGGAGATGAAGATGCACATTAATATTCTAAAATTAACTGCAGTTGCCTCAGATCTTCAATCCTTTCTCCTGAGAATCAAACACTCATGGTGCTAGCCTGTACCGACAACACAACTACAATGTACTATCTGAACAAGCAGAGTGGAACACAATCAGGCCTGCTGTCAAAGGAAGTTCAAAAGTAATGGAAATGGGTATGACAACACCAGATTACCTTAAAAATGAAGCATGTTCCTGAGACAGACAATGGCAGACACCCTGAGCAGAAAATCAAGAGAGAGCTGTGAGTTGGAACTAGAACAGCATCGACTATTGAAGATTTTTCTAAAATAGGGATCTTCATACCTGGGCTTATTTGCTGCAAATCTCAACTGAAAATGTCAATACTATGCCAGCAGATATCCACAGAAAACGTTGTGGTGAATGCCTTCTAAATACCATGGACGGGGATATCTGGTTGCTCTTGGGGTGTTATTAAAACACAGGAGAAGAGAATTGGGAATATATCAACCCCACACGAACTCCTGTACTTAAGCAACTTTACCACAAAGTGTGTGGGGGATGTGAAGGACCAATCTCTATTAGCCTATTTTGGTTAAGAGTGGAAAGCCGGTTCTGCTGTCTCCTACATGGACATGGGACATCGCAGTAGCAGTTAAATGAATTGAGAGGTGGGTAAGGGAGTTCCCTTTACGGACTAGGTGGTCTCACACACATTATAGTGTCATGCTTCATCAAGTGACTACCTAGCCCCTTGTTAAATGAACTCCCAGGGAGTGCTGAAATGTATCTGTCTGGATAAATCGAGTGATCCAGTCGAAAGGTTGAAAAATATGCTAAAATTACCTAACAAATCACCTATTTGATGTAGTACTTTAATGGAGGTGTTTGTTGGTAAGATTAAAAGGAACATTTATAGATATATTCGAACATAATGATTCAAAATGTCTTAGAGGGAAAATGGGACCAACATGTTTCTGCCCTCTCTTAGAGCCATGAATGGTCTGGGGCATTCTTCAGGGTCAGGGATCCCTAATATTTACGAGGCTAGTAGGGATTGCTACTCAGTGAGCAAATATATTAAAATGCACAGGGGGCCTACCTGGATGTACTGATAGGTAAAGCCCAGTAGAGGAGAGGCGGTTAGCCTCAAGTCTGGAAACATGCGAAGAGGAGTTGGCCCTTAAAGTGACACTTACTCCACAGGCGGCATCTTGCCGGATGACCTAGGTATCTTGCATACGCAAACGTGAGACGCCTAGGTCATCCAGCGAGATGTTAGGTAATATTAGCATCTTTTTCAATCTTTCAACTGGATCCCTCGATTTATCCAGACAGATAAATTTCAGCACTCCCTGGGAGCTCATTTAACAATGAGGTCGAGTCCGCCCAGGTAGTATCATCTTACCTGGGTGGGGCTAGGTGGTCATTGTTATGCTATTAATTGTGTTTGACCAATGACTTTGTGTTTCAACGCTGCGCATAGTAGTTGCTCAATGTTCACCAGTAGCACATTATTCAGTTTAGCTGCCTATTGGCTTTAACATGACATTAGACATTACATTTGGTATTTGGGTTAGCTGCCTGTTGGCTTTAACATGGTATTAGCCCTTACATTCTGTATTCAGTTTCGCTGCCTATTGGCTTTAACATGGCATTAGACATTACATTTGGTATTTAGGTTAGCTGCCTATTGGCTTTAACGTGGAGTTAGGCATTGCAGTTGAGACATTGCAGATGAGCTGTGTTTTTCCAAGCTGTGTTTTTCCACATGATAGACCAAGCTGTGTTTTTCACACCAAACCCTAGATGATAAGAGAGCGTAGATTTTGTGTTTACCTCTCAATCCAGTCTGGGAACGAGTGAAGTTTGGTGAACTGGCCACTCTCCAAGTTTATTCGGTTCCCACACTGAGTTTGCTTTTAACGATGGCCCTGGGCAACAGCGAGGGGGAGAAAGATCTTGACTTCAGACAGGAACGGACATCAGTTGCCTGTCTCCTGTTTGGGTAGAAAATCTCTTTCTCACAGTTGAACCGGAGTCATCAACTTGCAGACCTCAGAAAGATGAAGCGGAGTGATAGGCCCTACGGTGATGCAATTTTGACTTTTATGCTTTGCTTTGAAGTTATGCTATAATATAATCACATGTATTTGCTGTGTACATTGCAACTGAGAAGTACTTTGATATATTTTGCTTTCATTGCTGTGACTACTTTTAAACGTGTGCTTCCAACCTACTAATTTTGTCTTTCAGGAACCTCGTGGTGAAGTAATAATAACAATAAATACCTTCTTTAAACTAAGAAATGCATTCCAGAGAAGTTTTGTAAGCTCGGTCATAAGATAAGAGAAGGAAAGCAAAACAGTCATATGATGAAGCATGACACTATAATGTGTGTGAGGCCACCTAGTCAATAAAGGGAACTCCCTTATCCGTCTCCCAATTCACTTAACTACTACTGCGGTGTCCCATATCCATGTAGGAGACAGCCAAACCGGCTTTCCACTCTTAACCAAAATAGGCTAATAGAGATTGGTCCTTCACATCCCCCACACACTTTGTGGTAAAGTTGCTCTTGGGGTGTGCCTAGCTCAAGTCTCAAGGTAACAACTATGTTGTGACAGATATGTATCCAGAAGCCATAAAAGAGTTTTAGAAGAAAATTGTGGTCATTCTATCTGGCGTGGTGAAATTCTGTATGTAGCTCACTGAAAAGGTGTTTTAAGATATATTCTTTCCTAACGCAATGAATCAAGACTGGGCAGTACCACAAGACGCGGTCATGGGAATCATAGTTTTGCATTTCTGGCTCTGAAATTATAACTAGGATTTTTAGAAAGGTCTTAGAGTATAAGACTTGCATATGGTATCCGCAATACCACAACTCAGATATGAATGCTCCCAAGTGTGAATGATAGCCTGGGGCACTTGTTACTGGATGGTAAATCAACTCTGTGCAGTTGTATTGTGTTGGGTTATACAGTATCAGTTTGCATCTCATAAAAATAATACCAAGTTAGCAAGAAAGCAATGTTACAAAATTTTGATTCTTCTCGTTCATGACTAGTTTCCTTTCTCCAGGTCAAGTGCAGCTTTTTCTTAGACTTAAAAAAAGAGACAGAATAAACTCTGGTTTTCCGTCTCGAGATCTCATGTAACTGGATTTTGACTTCTGTATATAATATTTTGCCTACTCATGAGTTTGAGGTAAATTAGTGGATGCATAGTTCCAAACCCTATGAGAGCTGTAACAGTACAAGTCAGTGGAAGCAACAGATTCCTAGCTTGTACCAGTGATCTGTGCTTGTTACTTCTTTTCATAAACTGCATTTAATGGATTTGGATGAAAACCTGAATTGAGCCCCTGCGTTTGGTATTGGAGTCTGTGAAATTTGAACTCTGACCACACAGTAGACTGAATAGCCAAACTAAGTATAGGGCTACTTATGCAGTGGGGGATAATTGTAGACTTGGTATTAACTATGGAGAGTGTCTACATATAAAGTATGGTCTTTGATTGTATAGTGAATCTGCAAAAGAGGACCCATTATTCTTGAAGCAGTGATCCATCTTTAGTTGGGAAGACCATTCAATGTAAATCAAAGGAACGTTTCACCATGGTTCATGTTTTGGTGTAAATATCTATAAACATTTGCGTGTGGACATATTACTATTTATTGCATTGAGCCGAACACCAAACATGGACTGGCAAATGATTTCCAATGCAAACCATATATAAGATACAGAAGTTACAGAAGCTGTTAACAAGGCAATGTTTAAAATAAGGCTTTCTAAGTGACAAAATAGATGAGAGTGAAAGTCAAGTTGTTTGTAATGTCACTAAGAAGCTCAGGTGAAAAACACCCATTTTGGTTTTAACTGATCATTGGTAATTGCATAATGCGTAGTCACCACTTTCCTATTACATTCCTACCAAACTACTCCCATAGATCACCCTTAGAAGGAATTTGAGATCCTAAGGGAACCCTAGAAATGTCCCTTCTTCCTCTGTGCAGTCTTGATGCCTCAACCGCACTAAATATATAAAATGCCTGTTACCTGCTGCCACCTCCACCTCCCTCAGAACCACCTCCCTGCCCACATAGTTTTACACTGTTTATTTGCCTACCTTCTAGTTACTGTGTCCATCTCCTTCCCCACACACCCCCTTCCCTTAATTTACAGTCAGTCCAGTTATTAAATTGCAGAATTGGGAAATTTTAGACCTGGGTTCTAATCTCAGGATAGGAACTTGACTAAACCCTTGTGATGTTCTCTCTATACTAAACATACCAAAAGCAAGTTACATAATGTATAATATTGGAATGTAAAATTTATAAAAACCCAGCTTAATGTACAGATCTTAAATCATCTCTTCTCTCACCTCTCCGTTTGCACAGTACTCCATACAGTCTAATCAAAAATATAAGTATAAAAGTGGGAAGGGATGGTTAAATAATTTGCTGGCTTCTGGACCTCATGATGTAGTGCCCCTGCCCTAATAGTGTAAAAAGTTTAATACAGGAAGATATTTTGGAGGTTCCTTTTTAGTGATTAATTGAAATTAAAATCAGTTTATTGGTTCTTTATTTCAATTCTGCAATGATTTCTACAAAGACACCAAGTTGTATGGACTTCTGTTCAGAGCAAGAGTGAACCCACATACCCACTAATTGCTGAAAAAAACAAGCAACAAGCTTTTTTTTTAAATACATATTTTTATTGGGATGTAAACAGTACAGTCCTATCACTCTACAGTCGTCAACATTTTTCTGATGGGGGAGCTCTGTTTGTTCAACAATAAACTCCATTCCATTGGTATTCATCAGGGACAACCCTCTCTGTTGCAATCTCATTTCATTAATCAGCTTTACCTTGATATACACAGGTCTCCACTCTGTGGCACTCAGAATAAGTTGTGTGCTATACTTCTCTGATTTACTATAACTGCAATACAACAAACTTTCAACATCATACTGTACAGTGTCACAAATTACCATGTGTGAAATAGTGCTAGATAAGCTCTGGTCGAACACCAGCCGAGCGACAAAGTCTGGGAAGATAGCCAACTGTCGAACAATGGAAAAGACAAAAGAACAACTAGGGTGGGGAAAGCAAAAAACAATAATAGAAGGATAAAAAGAGAAAGGTCTCTGGATGGATCAGTCCTAACCATTGTGGCTGGTGGTACAGGGCGCGTATCACAGGCAAGTATTTCAAGGGGGTTATATGTCCAATTGACTTGAGTATGGTCAACATAAACTTATATGGGGGAATGGTGGTGACTATTGAGGGACGCCAAGTTCATGTCCGTGGTCTCCTCATTGTGAGCTACGTCTCACTGAAGAGTCATGTATTCATGTCAGCAAAACTGAGGCCTCAAAATCGTTTGCTACAGGCTTCTGCTTCCACCACCTCCTCCCCAGACTCCTCACCCTCAGTTTCACTCTCATACACTGTCAGGGTCTGAGTCAGTTACTCCGCCAGGGCACTCCCACCTCTCTAATACCTCCACCCATTGTTCTGCCATGGGGTGTCTCCAAACTCCTCTCTACACAAAATAGTTTATTCGCTCTAGCCCGTGTTGTAACATCTCTGGTCCATGCGTCCACCTCGGTCCCATCTCAGACTTCCACGTCCACGTTAGCATGATTCTCTGTCTGGCCAACCCAAGTGCCAGGTCCAGGAATGCCAACCCTATGCGTCCTGGGCCTAGGAAAACAACCCAAGAGGGAGATGTTCACTGTGCAATGAAGGGAGCGCCCTAATGTCCTTCATAGATGTAGTAAAACAGTATCCCAAAACGTCTGTAGTGTCTGACAACTCCACAGCATATGCTGGAAGTCCGCTCAAGGAAACAGCATCTGAGACACTGTTGGGGCTCTCCCCGAATATATATAACCTGCAGTCTGTGCTCGGTGACATAAGCCAGGTGGAGGATATTCACCTGTACATAATGAAGTCTAGTATTGCATGAGACCATCTTAGGATAAGCCAATATCCTATCCCATTCTCGGTCTGCAATCTCATGACCCAGGATGCCCTCCAATCACGTTGAAGTGCTCCCAGCTGTCGGTGTACTGTAGTATTTACCGACTGGGATATCCAGGGCACCAGACATCTCACAGAGCCCAGAGTAAGGAGCCATTGGAGCACAACATGCTGCAGAGGTTCTTCCCTTCTTGTCCCCCATAAATCAACGAATGTGGATCTCAATGCCTCAAATGTCAGGAATTGTCAGCCAGGTAAAGCATGCTGTTTCATCAGCACCTCCAGGGGCTTCAGTACACCTAGCTCAAAGCAGTCTCCCACTCTCACCACCCATCCTTCAGACCAAGCTTGAAGTTGACCCATTGTAAAATAACTAACTGGATTCCCATGCATGAGCCCAACCAATGGCAATGCTGGTGCATATAACAGTGCCTACTGTGTTCTCATTCTACATCAACGCCAACAGTACAGGCTACCTGTAGCAAGGCACCCAACTAGGGGAGCACCACATCTGCACTCAACATCCTGGCCAGCAGGGGTCCCTGGTGTGGCGCCAATCCCACAACGTCCAAGTAATTCCTATGGGTCTCGTCAAGCCACCATGCCGCCCATTACAGCTGTGCTGCTAGATACTATAGCTCAAAATCCGAAACCCCCCATGCCTCCTGCAGCAGGTGGTCATCGCAGCATTCTGAGAGATATCCTATGGCGACCCCGATCCTAGATCAAATCCCGCAGTAAAACATCTAGCCTCTGAAATCAGGCCACAGGGACCATTACTGGTAGGTTAGCAAAGAACAATAGGAGCCGAGGGAGCATCACCATCTTGGAGATCGACACCCGAGCCATTAGCGGCAATTATAAAGATCTCCACAAGGTAACACAGGACCCCAGAAAGCGCAGGTCTCTACCCAGGTTCCCCTTGTACATATCTTCCCATCAATGGTACACTTGGATACCCAAGTATTTGATGGCCATAGGGGACCAGACAAGCCTCGTAGGTAAGTCCAGTGGTACCCAAGTATTCCGTCTGAAGGGGAACAAACATGTTTTGGTTCTGTTAACCCTCAGACCAGACAGAGCCCCAATGTCCCCAAGGCATCTAATCACTTCCCAAGCCCCGTGGTGCCACATGGCAAATACAGGAGTAAATCATCGGCATAAAGGGCGATAATATGATCATTATCATCTAACTGTAGACCGCTGCCTCTCCCCTCTCTATGGACCAGCTCTGCCAGTGGTTCAATTGCCAGAGCAAGTAGTAGAGGCGAGAGCGGGTAACCCTGACGAGTGCCTCATGAGATGACATAGACAGCCAAGATGGTAGCACATGTATTGACCTGCGCAGTCGGATTTATATAGCACAATGTGACTCATCTCATCCAGGCCTCCCCCTTACCCAACTTGCGCATGGCCCTCGTGAGGTAGGCCCAGCACACTGAGTTTAAGGCCTTTTGAAGGTCCACTGACGTAAGCATTGAATCCGGCAGATCCAGAACTGCAGGATGGTGAAGGAGGTGGTACAGTCTCCTAAAGTTAAATGAGTTGCTACAGAGCGGGATAAAGCCATTCTGGTCCATTTGAACCAGTCTCTGCATATAGGGAGGCAACAGGGTTGGCAGAATTTTACTCAGAACTTTAAAGTCCATGTTAAGCATGGATAACCGGCGGTGACCAGCGCGCCCGAAAGTTCAGATTTCGGTAGAGGGCTAACGGTAGCACACCTTGTGGTGTCGGGAATCAGCCCACCCTGAAAGATTCCCCGTAGAGCGCCTCCAATCATGGGGTCTTACCAGTGGCGATATCTTTATTGGTGTGTCTAATTTCCTGGGGTGTGATAGATCCCCCTAATGCCTCACGCTCTTCCTGGATCAATGTCAGGAGACGAAGCTTAACCAAGAGGTCATCTATGGCTGCATCAGGCACTGCTCCCGATTCGCTAAAGTGACGAGTTTTTTGTTCCGGATAGGGAACTTGATGACTTTGAAGGAGATACTCTGGAATGAAAATGACTTATTAATAAACCTTTTTTCCTTTGAATGAATAATTGTCTTCCCATAATAAAATATTATGCTACCGTTCATTCGGGTCATGCTTTAAACCAATTTGTTATAATGAGATTATTTCATCTTTGCATAACTATGCACTGTCCAGACCTTTCTAAAATCATGTATCAGATTATTCTCAACAAATAATTCAAAAGTATTCATTGTTTGATGTTTGAGTGAGCTATGCATTCCATGTACCACGCGCTGTATAACTGCTCCAGCGCGCGAAAGCTTTCCCCTTTAGACCCCTTTAAAAACCTGCATCATAAAAGTTTTATAAAGTATAAATTCCTCTCTTAATAGTTCCCATGCGGCCTGAATTATCAGAGAATTCATGGAGTGGTACAGAGGCGATAAAATCTTTGAAGCAAAACAGTCAATTGAGAAAATATGAGCGGAAATAGGCCCATGGATTTTTCTACAAATCTCTCTCTGCATAGGTGCAGTGACATAATGAAGACACAGTGTGGATCTGCATTGAGAAGACTCCTGCCTTTAATCACGGCTGCATCGCCTGGGGTTCTGAAGGTCGATATTTACTGCATGGAAAATGGAGCTTGAAGCTTACTGAGCAGAATAACCAGCAACAGGTCGAAAACTCGCTCGAGTAACGGTATTTGAAGAGCCCAGCGCCTGTCCCTTCACTGACAGTCTGTACCTAATTATAACGTTAATAATATGATAGGGAGATGTTTCAATCAATGTAGCATACCCGGGGCTTAAAAAGAGAATATCTAGGCTCTAAAGTACAACCTACCAATGTTAATTCTACTCGAACACAGGGGGATTAGCACAGGATCACACAGTTTGTGCACAGACAATGATGCACTTTGTCATGTGCAGTAAGTAGGGTGACCACCCGTCCGTAAATTTCACGGACTGTCCGTAATTTCGCCCTGCCGTCCGTTGTCCGTGATGAAAGGCTTAACGGACGGCATTTGTCCGTAATTTTAGCCTTTCACCAAATGGACAAGGGAAGGTAGTGCGAAATTACGGGCGATTAGTTTCCCCAGCAGCTTTCAAAGGCAGGGAGTCTCCTGTGCTCTGAGGGAGGGAGGGGCAGACAGATAAGAATCAGACCCTCTTGCCAGGGGGTCTCCTTACCTAAAGACATGCAAATGTGGGCAACTGGTAAATCTGCAAATGCAAAGGGGCTTGAAAACCTGCATTGACTTTGCTAAAAGGAGTCACTTGAAGTTTTCTGGTGTCAAAGATATTTCTTTTAGAGAGGTGTTTTAATGGTGTTCCAAGGTGAGCTGTGGAGTGTGTGGTTTTAATGAATTGTTATACCATTTTTTAGTACTAGGTATAAACTGTATATTATTCAAATCTGCATTTGAGAAGTGCTTTTTTTTATTTAACCGAAATGTATTTGCGCATTTTGTAGCACCTTTTATTATGATGTAATTGTATTTTTCACAGTTCTTTCAGCGACCTCTGTACCTCATAGTACTAACAAACATTGGCAAAGCCAACAGGTCTCGCCTACGAAAGAGTTATTGTCTTTGCTAATGTGTTTTAGCCATTAGCCATTTTATACACCAGAGTACCTGCTGTTCAGCATGGTTTGAAGTTAGTGGCATAGTGGTGTGGAGTGGAGTAGAGTAGCATAGGAGCAGTGGCGTAGAGCCCAGTGGTGCAAAGTACAGTGCAGTGGGGTACAGTGCAGTTGTTTAGAGTGCGTTAGCGTAGAGTGCAGTGGTTTAGAGTGCAGTGGCATGGAGTGGCGTGGGACAGAGTAGAGTGGCATAGAGTGCAGTGGAGTAGAGTGACATACAATAGAGTGGCAGAGAGAGCAGTAGTATCGAGTGGTACAGTGGCATAGATTGCAGAGTAGACTTGCGTTGCCGGGAGTGCAGTGGCGTAGTGTAGAGTGGTGCAGAGTAGAGTATAGTGCTGTAGAGTGGAGTGATGCAGAGTAGAGTGGCATAGAATGCAGTGGCATAGAATGCAGTAGTACATAGCAGATTGGTGTATAGTACAGTGGTGGATAGTGCAACGCTGTGGAGTAGAGTGTCAATGCAGTGATGTAGAGTGGCACAGAGAGCAGTGGCGTAGAGTACAGTTGTACAGAGTAGAGGGCAGTGGAGTACAGTGCAGTTGTTTAGAGTGCATTGGCGCAGAGTGCAGTGGCATAGAGTGGCATGGGGTAGAGTTACATAGAGTGCAGTGGAGTAGCAGAGACTGCAGCAATGCAGAGTGGTGCAGTGTCAGAGTGCAGAGTAGACTCATGTGGCATAGAGTGCAGTGGTGTAGAGTGGTGCACAGAGGAGTATTGTAGAGTGGTGCAGAGTAGAGTATAGTGCCTAGAGTTCAGTGGCATAGTGTAGAGTGGTGTAGAGTGCAGAGCTGCAGAGTAGAGTGTCAGTGCAGTGGTGTAGAGTGGTACAGAGAACAGTGGCATAGAGTACAGTGGTTCAGAGTAAAGGGCAGTGGCACACAGTGCAGTTGTTTAGAGTGCACTGGTGTAGAGTGCAGTTGCATAGAGTGGCATTGGGCAGGGGAGAGTGGCATAGAGTGCAGTAGAATAGAGTGTATTGGTGCAGAATGCACTAGTACAGAGCAGAGTGGTGTAGAGTATAGTGGCGACCAGTGCAGTGTGCGGGGGTGGAAGGCTTAGCAAAGGTAGTGCAGGAGCATGGGGTTTCTTCGGGTCAGTGAGTTTACAGGTTCTGGCAGGGCAAGAGAAAGCTGTGCATGATAACCCCAGATGGTGATCCATGGAATGGTCAGTAGGAAACAATGAGCAGTGTATTAAGCCTTCCTTAAAAGTATTTACTGGTAAACCCCATCTAATGCAGGGAGGTGGGCAGCGAGCCACCCATTGGACCTTTGCAGCTGAATAATAGCATTCTAAGCCCAGAAGACCTAATCCACCCGCAGTAACAGGTAACTTTAGAGTGGAAAGAGCTACCCGATGGCACTGCAACAACCAAATCAGATGTGTGGCCTGTCTGAAGAAGAATTGAAGCACGAGCAGGGGAAGGTTTGCTAAATAATACTATCATTGGGGTAGCACACCATCTTCGCTAGTGCCACACGGCCCACTAAAGAAAGCAGAAGAGAAGACCAAAAAGCAAACTGGGCTTGGAGGGACCATTCGCTCTGCCGAGATTTTCATCCTGGAAATTAGTGTAAGAATGGTAGATCTTAATCACTAGATATCAAAAGGTAACTGGTTCCTAGTTCAATCTGAGATCTAATTGTATATAGAGGGGAAAACAGTGCCATATGTTTAAGAAACACTAATTACATTTTAAAATTTGTACATTTTGTTTGTAAAATTTACATCCCAAATATTTAGAAGATTCTATGTGTACTTGACACTTAAGGATAACCCAGATCTCTAGTTTGGCTTTTGCTCAATTTCAAAACCATTTAAAAACATGGACAAAGCAGGCAATTGCCTTGCACAACCTTGCCCCCTGCTCACCCTTCACAAGCACTAACAGCGAACCATTGCACCAGAAGAGTTTGCCAAGGTGGATGGGTGTTGCTTGTTCGACCACTTGACAGTGCCTCTTCTGTTTCGCTCCTGTGTGCAGAGACAACTCCCCAGGTACCCAATACCTTCGAATAGTCTTGGTGGACCCACCTTGTCTGATTTTAGGAATTGTCCCACCTTGTTCTTCTCTTCTTTATTTATCCAGTTTTTATCAACAACGCTTTGAATTACTTGCTGAGGATCTCCCATTTGATCTCAATTTCATCCTCCTCTTTTATTATCTTTGATTGGTAGTCCAGGCTCCCATTTCTGAGATAAATGTAGAGTCCCAGACATACACTCTAGTGCAGTGAGACTACAGACAAATTATGGGTGCCTCACATCCTGACATTAGGTGTGAGACTGTCGTCCACACCATCTGCCCAGCCTCTTTAAAAAAAATGTAGGTTTAAAGTCCATGGGCGGTTGGGGTAAGCCAGATGTTTTTGTTTAATTTGTTTAAATTAGCTTAAGGTTATTTACCTTAATGTTTCCCATACTGTTTGCCAGGGGTTTTAAAATGTTCAGAAACATAATCAAAATGTTGCTGTTACTTTCTCTTCAAGAAAGATCGGGTAGATTTGGGTAGGGGCAGATGGGCTTTCCACAGTACTGAAGGGCATTAATTTACTACTGAACAAGGACGTAATGTGACACCTGAATGTAGCATACCAGGAGGCAATCACAAAAAGACCACAGTGAATAAAAAGTGCTATGTTAAAAAAGAGTAAATAAATGCACTGACAAAATAGTGAGGCATGGCCTCTCTTGCGTGTGTCTGTAAAACTGACGTTTGTTCTTGAATTTTTGTCCTGAATTTTGACCCTTTGTCCTGAATTTTTGTCCTGAATTTTGACCCTTTGTCCTGAATTTTTTACAGGCCTGTCCAGAATTTGCCTCAATCCCAGGTGGTCACCCTAGTGCAGTGACGTGGAATATATAACTCATGCTGTTGCTACCTTCCTCAATTTAGTATAGAGGATCCTGGATAAACCTGTGATTCTAAGTTTATGAAACTCCTACACTTTTAAGCCGAGTTTGGCTTGCTGTTGATGCATTTGAGTGGTATCTTCAAACCTGGCGGATCAATTGATGACCCCAAACCCCTATTAAGGCTTGACAATGTTTTAGCTTTTGGAACTCTACATATTAGAACTGCTCGTTTGGCAAGTTGTGAAGATTTATGAGGGCGAATGTTGGGACTTTTTACATTTATAATTTTTTGGGGATGTATTTCGGGAACTGGCAGGCTTGTTATTGTAAATACATACATAGGATACTTGTGTGTAATGTTGTGATAAGTGTATACATTACCGTACACTGTTCACCATTCAGCACCCTTCAAAGTCCATCCTATCTACATGAATCATTCAAAACTACTGGATGCCCTGTGTACCTAGCTCCTACTTCTATCTTCAGCATTTCTCGTCAAAAATACTACAAATTGTGTTTGTAAATAATTAAACAAGTAAATAAATAATTAGCTCTAATTTTCTTTCTTTGAAAAAGGTAAATCATTGTCAGGGAGATTACATACTTTCATAGCAATGACCACCACACCCCGTACTATATACTTTCATTTTTGGAACGTGTTTTCAGATGTAAAATCCAGTGTTCAGCATAAGGTTTCTGGCACCCAAATTTTGAGAATGAGGTTCTTAGCCACGGTAGGGCATGCACAACCCACCAGCAGTGGCCTTGGGAAATGTAATGCCTCCCTAAACGTTGCAAGAATTTCATGCACCATTGTCAAAAGTGTATTTTGTAGTTTTTGCCTCCCATGTGTCCTCTAAAAAGTGCTAATTTGAAGCTCCTGGCTGCATTCTGGTAATCTCTGCAGTGATATCCTCAATTGGGGGTACTGTAAGACTGTTACCTAGACTTGCCTTATTGTAGCACTGCTCGGTCTTCCTTATATTATAGTATTGCCATAACTACTAACTCGTAGCCCAAACAGTTAATATGGTAGAAGACCTCTGCAATATTCCGTAACAGACTATGGCAGTCATTCTGACCGCGGCGGGCGGCGGTCGCCGCCCGCCATGCGGTCACTGCCGAATGACCGCCCGCGGTCAAAAGACCGCGGCGGGCATTCCAACTTTCCCGCTGGGCCTGCGGGCGCCCTCCAAAAGGGCGCCCGCCGGCCCAGCGGGAAAGCCCCTGCAACAATGAAGCCGGCTCTGAATGGAGCCGGCGGAGTTGCAGGGGTGCGACGGGTGCAGTGGCACCCGTTGCGATTTTCACTGTCTGCTAAGCAGACAGTGAAAATCTTTGTGGGGCCCTGTTAGGGGGCCCCACGACACCCGTTCCCGCCAGCCTGGTTCTGGTGGTGAAAACCGCCAGCAACAGGCTGGCGGGAAGGGGGTCGGAATCCCCAAACCGCCGGTTCCCCTTTTCTGACCGCAGCTTTACCGCCGCGATCAGAATAGCCCAGGAAGCACCGCCAGCCTGTTGGCGGTGCTTCCGCTGCCCTCCGCCCTGGCAGTCAGAGACCGCCAGCGTTGGAATGAGGGCCTATGAGTTTTATATAATCTTCACAAAATACACTGAATTCAATAGTGCCATCTTGTACTTGACAATCGTGGACCTCAAGACCGCATTCAACTTAGTTGACCGGAACTTCTTGTGGACTACAAGTAATGTAGAACCAAGAAATCCCCAAAGAACTGCTCAGGGCACTGGTACAGCTGCATCAAAACACCTCAGCAAAGGTCAGATAGGGAAAAGATTGAGAACTTTACACAGATGTTTCTAAACCCTGATTTTATTCAATTTATGTGTAAGCGATATATGTATCTATCTATTGGACATGAACCTGGACGTGGCAAAACAGGGAGATGAAAATATTGTGGTCCCAATACTTAAGATGTTGCTGTTCGCCTAACCTTCAAGGAAATGGCAATGCATCATACACTGAAGGGAACAAACTGCCACAGGAAAAAAGCTTACAATAAATATGAATATAGCCACACGTATGATTATGAACCAGAAGACCGCTCTAAAATGAACATTTACTGTAAATGGGGGTCCACTAGAAAGAGTCACAACCTGTACCGTTCGTGGGATCCGTGCTTCACTGCAAACGTAAGATTCGGCAAGACCCCATAAAGCCCATCCTAAATGTACATAGGATGAAGGTTGTTGCGGCTGCACAATATGGAGCAGAACTTTGGGGTAATCAAAAATGGCAGAGAACAGAAGATAGAAAATATTTTTTTGAGAAAATATTTGCTTTTGGTATCTGGCACTCCAATAAAGCCTTTACGACTAGAACTTTAGCTACACTGCAGAGAAGATGTGATTCGGCTGCACCCAGTCCTCTGTGGGGGTAGGACACATCTAAACTCCCACAGTGAGGTGTATCTAAAGTTGTTTTATGATGTTCTGAGAATGGAAGAAAATAAGAATATCTGCTGGACAAAGGACATGGGAAAACATTAAAAGTTACTGTGGCGAATTGTGGGAGAATCCAAACAAACTGGAACCAACAAGTACAATGGGCATCAAGGTGAACTACTGGCAGAGAAAAACAAATATTCTCTTTACCGACAGAGAAAGTTCCTAGTTGAACAAACGCTTGACACTAATAAGGTCTGGATTTTGTTGCTCTATTTATTGAAAATTCGGGCTTGGAATTTCAACGTTAAGAGCTCTGACATTAAGATGGATAACCAAGGAAAGGATACCACTGGTATATGCACCCTCATACTTGAAGATCTACAGACAATCAACTGCTCTCTATCTACTCCTTTCTATAACAAGTACAGCCACACCATTACAAATACTCAGCCTCTTGATTAGGCAATTTTAAATTAGGGGGCAAATTTACTTTTGGTGATTTCCCCAGAACTTTCAACACTCACAATGACTTGCCTCATAACTATCTGATACACCTATAATTTGTGCCTGGATCTTTGGCAAGCAACACCAAAGTTGAACCTGGTTTTTCTGATTGCCAGTGATTTGGCATCTTCTCCATATGTTCATCATCGACATGATCTAGGTATTATATAAAGTGCCATCAACTACTCAAAGCACCAAAGTACTGTGGAAAGAGATCTGTAGCTATTCGGTAATCAACAAGAGATTGTCAGCAGATTGACATCAACAATGAAAGTCTATATATTTTTTCTGCTGCGTGGCTTAATCAGCATTCCCTTCTCACTTCTTCAGGCAGCCCATTCCATAGTAAGCAAGCCTGCAAGGAGACATTGGACCTGCTGTAGCTATTTTGATGGAAGAGGTTTTCAGAAGACTCTTAATGCATGATCTTGGAGGTCTTGCTAGCTGGTACATTTGTAGCTTTGTTTTTCAGGATTCGGGTGCAGTAAGTAGCACAAATAGATTTGTGTACTTTTGTTAGGGTTTAAAATTTTACTCTAACTTCAAATAGCATGCTTCTGTGGTTGTATATAATATATTTTCTATTATGATCATTGGCCTCTGTCCTTGCAGAAGGGTTTTGATTAGGCCTGGGTGGAGTTTGCAGAGCTCTGCTATGTGGAATTCCACAAAGTGACTAAAAAAAGTTCACCGTGCTACGCGGAGTTCCGTAAGCAGCGGAGTGCTTTATGTCACACTGTTCCCACTGATTGTTCCATGCTGAAAAATCAGTGCGAATGGCACCACATGCAGTGCAAGAGATTGCTGCTTCTTTTCTGCGCTCGAGTAGATTTTCTACTCAAGCAACAACTTCCTAAATGCGAACAGATGATTTCTCAAAGCGGCAGTAGCGAGGATCTGCGACTGCCCACGTTGAGAAATCTAGCTGGGAGGTGGTTTTTGCTATGCCCCTCTCTAAAGTCCTTAGGACACCTATCATCTACAAATTCCCCTGGTCACCACTTTAACAGCATCACATTCCAGCGTCTTAGTGGAGGCTGTGTATATAGTTTTAAGAGAATTAGGGAGTTATGACCCCAGCGGTGAGTGGAAATGTAGTGGTAGTACCGCCAACAGGCTGGCGGTACATACCACCACATTATGAGAATGGCTGGCTGGCTACAGCCAACCCACCACTTCTCCACTCTTGCCACCATGGCGGTATCAGCCGCCAGGCCGGAGATGTCAATGCATTCATTCACGCATACTTCCAGACATGCTCGTACACATTCTTACACACAATCACACTGACATGCAGACACGCACTCACTTCACCATTCTTACATCCATACACTCACACATGCAACCACACAAACAACACAACACACACAGACGCATTCACACAGACACTCACACATTCATGCACACAACCAGACACACACACACGCAACACCTCCCTCCCCAGTTGAAAGTCCGACTTACCTTGTCCAACCAGGAGGTCGTCCGGCAGGGAACAGGAAGGGGCGCTGCAACCCGACAGCAGCGTCCCTCCAGCAGAACACTGCCAGGCCGTATCACAGGTTTTTACCGCCATTGCTATAATGAGGGCTTTAGTGTCAGATGTGGTTGCCATGCTCTTCTCTGAATACCGGGTCCTCGAAACAGTATTGTGGTAGTTTCCACTTGGGGGTCGAAGGAAGTGGGGGTGTCCATTGAAGGTCCATTATGTGTGTATCATGGTCCAAAACTATACATCCCAAATAATCTGAATGTAAGAAAAAGGGGATGCGTAGAGGAGAGCATAGGAAGTGATCAAGTCTGACATATAGGTTGTGGGATATGGAATGGAAGAATTAAAGCTGAGATCTAGTATTTTGAGAGCACCATATATCTGCTAGGTTCCAGTGGTGTAGCCAGGTACAGAAGAGGTCTGCCTGCACCTGTTGGGGGGAGCAGGGTAGTGATGGGTGGGACCTGTCAAAGGTAAGGTTATGTACACAATTATAGTCACCCCCCAACATCCCTTGTAGGAGGGTCTTATGGGCGAGTGTTGTGGATAGTGTATCCCAGAAGGCACCCTTTTCGGTGTTGGAAGCGTGAATGCTCCCAATGAGAAGTGGCTGGCCGTCAAGGCAGTCTTCAGGGAGGACATATCAGCCCTTCTTGTCAAAGATCGAACTCATTTCTTGAAATGGGGCGCCGGGGCAAATCCATATTAGGGCACCCCACGCATATGCCGAGTACGTTGTAGCACAAATTTGGCACCTCCAACATTTGCATTAGCGTCCAGCTCTCTAGTGGTGATATATGTCTCCTGTAAGAGGACAACCTTTGCCTGTTGACATTTGATATATGAATAGATAGCAGAGCATTTCCTAGCAGAATGCACTCATCGGATTTCTAATGTAAGGAAGTGTATGTCAGTCGGAGGAGTCAAAGTGGCATAAAGAGATGGAGGGTAGAGGGAGGGCCTGTGTGAAGTAGTGTTGTCTTGTTGTGCCACCTAGGTCTCACCTGATAGCCGTTGTAGGGTCTGCCTGCAGAAGAGAAAAAGCTATGTGGGGGGAAATGCATAGGGGGAACTGTGTCAACTCAGGGTTTAAACATTTCCAATACTGGTGGCCACCACAATGAGTGGTACACCCAAACTTGACATTGTTAACTAACTCTTGAATATCGTGTGGGGGAGTCGGTAGCAGACAGGAGAAGGGTGGCTGTAGTGCCTTTATTATACTTAGTTTGCCCAAACTTGACATCATTAACTAACTCTTGAATATCGTGGGGGGTGGTCGGTAGAAGACAGGAGAAGGGTGGCCGTAGTGCCTTTAGCATGCTGGAAAGCATTGTGCCAGACTCAATGGGAGGCTGCCAAAGGCCCAGACACTGTATGTTATAACCCTCCGTGGGTTGGGTAGCAGAGCGGAAGGCTCAGGGGAGAAGCGAGTGAGGAGCTCAGGGCACAGGGACAATTTTGTGGCAGGGGGTCATGCAGCAGCAAAGTTATTCCAGCAGTAGATTAGGATGTGATAAGGATCAGTGTCATGATGTTGTCAATCATGTGGTGCTTCGGAGGTCCAATAGTAAGATAAGATTGTCCACAGTTTGCGTTATCCCAGTGGAGGAGACTGTGAGCCTCTAGAAGAGTCCTTGGATTGAATGGTGTCTTCATCAGAGGAGAAAATACGTGAGCCATTCTCATCATCCGTGGCTTTAGAGGTGGTGCCCACGTTAGCTACTGCCTGGAGGGCTCACCTGTGATTGTTTGTTTCATGTTGGGCGAGGAGGTTGAGGGTGGCTGAGTGGCGGGAGTCGTACAAGGCTTTTCCTGTTACCGCCCTCAAGGGTTGGAAGAGGTCATTGCCGGTTTGGTGTGCATCTGTGGCATCTAGCCTTAATGGTGGTTTGCCTATTCCAGTCTTCCTTTGGGTCTGTAAAAAAGGTAGTAGTGCCGTGCAACATTAATTTGTATTGGGTTGGGAACGATAATGAATATGACACTCCCAGCTGGCAAAGCTGTTTCTTGATTTCAAGGAAAGAGTAGCATTGACATTGGACAGCGGGGGTCTAATTGGGGAACAGCATGATGACCTTCTCTTCCACCCAAAGTGGGCCCATGCATCTGGTTGCTTGAAGAACTGCATCATGGTCCCTGAAGTGTAAAAGTTTCACCAGCATGGGGGGAGTAGGGGCCCTTGGTAAGACGCTGAGCTGGCACACAATGTGCCCTTTCCAGAGAGTAGAAGGGGGGTGAGATCCATTGAGGGGGTGAAGGTGTTGAACAAGTTTTGCAGATAGGCAAGTGGATCTTCTCCCTAAATTCCCTTGGGAGCCCTAAGATGTGGATATTGCTCCTACGGGAGCAACCCTTCAGGTCGTCTGCTCTATCCTAAAAAAAGCTGGACTCAGTTTTCCAAATTCCAGATTGCAGTTTGGTGATCTGCCATAAATAGTTGTAGGGTAGCAAGGGTTTTCTCATCTTCTGTGATTTTATCTGTGAATTTCATCATGCAGGTAACTAAGTTCTGCGGCTAAGGAGCCAAATCTGGTCTCTGTTGAGACCCGAGAGTGTTCAATTGCTCCCAACACCCTGTCCAGTTTATCTGAAGTGGAGAGAGAGAAGGGGTATCCTCTGGCTGAGGTGTGTCCAGGACCATGTAGGGCAGGCCCACTGAGGGCAGCGGTGAAGCAGTGGAATTGGAACGAAGCCTGCGCAGGGTTTGCCAGAACACGATCATGGGGAAGAGGTATCTGAAGTGAAGGGTTCAGTCAGGTGGGTGGGTCCCACCAGTTCTGAAGGCAGTAAAGAATGTTCTGTAGCATCAAACAGTTTCTGGATGTAGGCTGAGATGTAGTCCTGATGAGAGTCAATGTTTTCGAGCATGGTAAGTCTTCCATACTAGCCTTTCATGTTTGTCAGTACAAAACAGGTTAGGAGGCTGAGGGAGATGAAGACTCTAGATGCCCTACCCAGGACTCCCAGCCAAGACAGCATGTGATGGTGTGTTGGGGAGGGGCATTAGTTGTTAGGCAACCCAGATGTTGTAGTTTAGGAGCATCTGGGTCTCCCAAGATGACACAGTCAGTGGGCTCCCATAGCGACCGATCTGGAGGGGGGAATGAGACGTTAAGCAGCCTTGAGCAACCTCACTGATCTGGTCAATGAACTGCTCTGCCACCACCTAGCTCCACCAGCAAGTGAAGCCCGTCTGTCTTGAACTCTGACCCCGGTCAGAAGTTCGAGGCCCTTCTCCACCCGCAGGCTCCTGCCTGCGCCTCATCCCAGGTGTCTAATGGGAGAGCTCTGTTCTTCTGCTAGGCTGCCCTCTGTCTCTTTTCTCTTTTTTTCAGTACTCTCCCATTGTTTTTTCTTTTAGTGTGCTGCTTTTTGTGCCTTTCACTTTTCTGATCTTTCCTCCATCTTCTTCCCCATTTTTCTTGTTCCCTATCATTCCTCTCATTCTCGCTTTTCTCGCTCTCCCCTCTCTCTCATTCTCCGTGCTGCCCCCGTGGCCCTGTCCCCCCTTTTCCTGCTGTTTCCCGCTCCCAGCTGTCCTCCCCTCCTCCCTCCCTACTTAATGGCGGCCACTGGACCTGCCACCCGCCACCCCTACACGCCAGCAGCACTCGTTGCACAAATCAAGGATGCAACAACAACTGTAAGCAGACATCACCAGCTGACACCCACGGACCCTTCAGCTGCCTCCGCTGCTGCCAATCCCACACCTCCACTAAGACCTTCGACCCAGCACAACCCATCCACAACAACACACCGACGCCACAAACTTTGAAGTGCATTCTCCCCAACATCTGTTCCCTCCATAAACACACTACCAAAATCTGGGACCTCCTTGACAGCACCACCCCAGACGTCGCTTTCCTCACCGAGACCTGGACCAACACAACCTCAGGCACAGACATCACCACTGCCATTCCCCAAGGATACAAGATCACCCAGAAAGACCGCCCCAACCGCCCGGGGGTGGGGGTAATCACCATCGTCCACAGGCCAACCTCTGTCTGAGCACACACTCCGAAAACTCCACAAGCCTGATGGAACAGCTACACTTCAAACTACAGACTAGCCCGACATCCACCCCCAGGGGAACCCTCATCTACCACTCACTGGGACCCTGCATACTCTTCACCGACTCCATCACCAGCTGCATCGCCGCACAAGCCATCGCAGCCACCACCTACACCTTGCTGGGAGACCTCAACTTTCACCTCGACAACCTTAAAGACCCCAACACCGCATCCCTTCTAGACAACCTCCACAACATAGGGCTCTGACAGATCGTGACAGAACCAACGCACTCAGCAGGACACACCCTCGACCCTATCTTCACACAGGAACCTCCATCACTTTTAGTCACACCTCCAAACTCCCATGGACAAACCATCAATGCATCCATTTCACCTTCACCACACCCACAGTCTTCAGACCTCAGCCCCAACCACCACATAGAAATTGGACATAAATCACCATAGACCAGCTCACCGTTCACCTATCCAACTCCGCCCCCACCATTGCACACAATGATGCCCCGAACACTGCAGCACGCACCTTTCACAAATGGATCGCCAACTGCGCCAACACCATAGCCCCCCTCAAAAGGAACAACAGCACCCATGCCAAGAAAGCCAGCTGGTTCACCCCAGAACTCAGAGAATCCAGACACACCTGTCGTTGCCTCGAGAAAATCTGGAGAAACACTAAATCAACAGAAGCCCAAAGCAACTTCAGAGCTTCCACCACCGCACACCACTAACTCATCAGGAGTACCAGAAAGAAATCTATAGAAGAGACAATCTCCTCACACGCACACAACAGCAATGAACTGTTCAGCATCATCAAGGAGTTCGCCCAACCCAACAGCGAAACAACAGACATCCCACCCTCTCAAAACCTCTGCGACAGACTCAACACCTACTTCCACCACAAAATCAAGACAGTCTATGACAGCTTCAGCGAGGACAGCCTACGCACAGAACACCTTCCACCAAAACCTGACACCGACAAACCAACAATCACCAACAGGACCCCCCTCACCACCGAAGACACACTGAAAACAATGAAGTCCATACACTCCGGGGCCCCCACGGACCCATGCCCCCACCACATCTTCAACAGAGCCGTAGACACCATCGCCCCCAAGCTCTGCCTCACCATCAACCGCTCCCTAGCTGCTGCCTCCTTCACCGATGACTGGAAACACACCGAGATCAACCTCCTCCTCAAGAAACCCTCTGCAGACCCCGTCGACCTCAAAAACTTCAGGCCCATCTTCCTACTCCCATTTTGTTTGAAAGTTATTGAAAAAGACGTCAACAGCCAACTCGCCACTTCTATCGAAGACCATAACATCTTCAACATCTCCCAATCTGGATTCAGGAAAAACCACAGCACCAAAAGGGCCATCCTGGCCTCAACAGACGACATCCGCTCCCTGCTGGACTAGGGAGAGATGGTGGCACTCATTCTGCTAGACCTCTCGGCGGCCTTCGACACAGTCTCCCACCATACGTGATACGTAGACTTCACAAAGCCGGCATCAGAGACAAGGCCATCGACTTGATCCAATCCTTCCTCTCCGGTAGAACTCAATGAGTGAGACTCGCCCCCTTCCTTGCGAGCCCCACTCCTACCACCTGCGGAGTTCCCCAGGGATCTTCCCTCAGCCCCACGCTGTTCAACATCTACATGGCCCTGCTGGCCGCCATCGTCAGAAGCTACAGAATCAACATCGTCTCCTACGCTGATGACACCCAACTCATCTTCTCCCTATCTAGTGAACCCAACACAGCCAGACACAACTTCAGCGAAGGCATGGAGGCAATCGCCAACTAGATGAGAAACAGCTGCCTTCAACTCAACGCGAACAAGACAGAAGTACTCATCAAGGGCCCTCAACTCAACACGTGGAACTACTCCTGGTGGCCAGCCACTGTAGAAAACCCACCCACCCCCACAAACCAAGCTCGGAACCTCAGAATCATCCTGGACTCCAAACTCAACATGAACCACCAAATCAATTCAGTTACCTCCACCTGCTTCCGCACCCTACGCCTCCTACACAAGACTTTCAAATGGATCCCCCTCGAACACAGAAAGACTGTCACACATGCCCTCATCACCAGCAGACTGGACTACGGCAACAGACTCTACGCCGGAATCAATAAAAATCTCACCTTCAAACTACAAAACATCCAGAACCCCGCTGCCAGACCGGTCCTCGACCTGCCTCGACGCTGCCACATCTTGCAACACCTTTGCACACTACACTAGCTTCCCATAGAGAAAACAATCACCTTCAAGATCCTCACCCACGCACACAAAGCCCTCCACAACACTGGACCAGCCTACCTAAACAAACGACTCAGCTTCCACGCACCCCACAGGGCCCTACATTCAGCCCAGCTCTCTCTCGCCAAAGTACACCACATCAGGAAAACCAGAACAGGGGGACGCTCCTTTTCCTACCTCGCAGCCACCACCTGGAACATCCTTCCACTCCACATCACACAAACACCCCCCTCCTCAACTTCACGAAGGAACGGAAGACTTGGCTTTTTTAAGAATGACCACCATTTGTCAACACCAGGACAGTGCGCGCTCTACGGGCATCTATAATGCAAAAACCAAACACTCTCAAGATAATGTAATCTATGCATTGTAATGATATGTTATTGTTTAACCTTTTGCATTGCAGAATTCAATCCAAAAGATTCATTTTTAAGGTGCTTATAAATACTGTACATTTGCAATGTATTGCTGCAGGTTTTCAGAGTGAGTCAGGGTGTGGTCCCTTTCCAGGGCCTTCTAGAAGCTTTCCCTGCAGCATGCTTGGGTGTGGCTGTGGGCTGGGCCAAAACTCTATAAAAGGGAGTCAGCCCAGCTCCACGTGCTCACTATTCAGAGGTCCCGGTGCAGAGCAGCAGGAACTTCCTGAGCTCCTGTTCTGGTGGCCTACCTTGACCTCCCAGGCCTCTGTGCTTCATTCTTCAGTGGTGATTCCTAGTCAGGGCGGTAAGGCGGAGGTTGGGCTGGGCCCCCGACTCCGTATTCGTTGACACTCTAATTATTGGGTCTAATTTTGGATGATAATAACATTTTGCTCCTGCAAGTGTAACAGTGCGTTTAAAACTTTTCATGGCATTTGCATACACGCATTTGAATCGGCAAGACGTGCAATTCTTTTCTTGAGATTAATTTGTGTTATTCATTGTGCGCTACCATTCCTTGACAGTTTCATGGTAGCATTCGAATCGGCAACGCATGCGATTCCCTCATGGTGTGTAATTCTTGATATTCACTGTACGCTACCATTTTCTTGGCAGTTCCATGGTGACATCCGAATCGGCAACATGCGCGATTCAACTCTTGTGTGAAATTCTTGGTATTCATTGTGCGCTACCATTTCTGAGGCATTAAATGGTGGCATTCGAATCGTCAAGAAGCGCGATTCTTTTCTTGTGTGCCTTTCATGTTATTCATTGTGCGCTACCGTTTTTTGACAGTTTCATGGTGGCATTCGAATCGGCAACACACGCGATTCCTTCCTTGAGTGGGAATTTTGATATTCATTGTACGCTATCATTTCCGAGGCATTTTAATGGTGGCATTCGAATCGGCAAGACGCGCGATTCTTTCCTTGTGTATCAAAGATGTCAATTACTGTGCGCTACCATTCTAAGACATTTCCTTGGTAGCATTTTGAGTTGACGTGTTGTGTGATTTATTTCCTTGAATATACATTGTGTAATTTCATGGTGTACAATCCTTTATGGTGTTTAGTACACATATAAAAACCTGCAATGTGCGCAATTTATTTTTCCCATGCTGAAGAAAGTACTTGAATCTGAAAGTTCTAGTTAACCTTTTCTTGTCTCCTTCCCAGGTATTGGGTCATCAAAAATCCGAGTCAATTCTAGATTTATTCTAGGGCTGTTTCATGTTTTCAGAAATGACAAAGCTTAGAGTTATAGCATGGTACTAATTTCATAAGATGTAATTTTGATGTTGTGTTTTCACCTCTTGCTTCCTACAGGTCTCATTCCCAGCTGTTCCCTTCCTAATCCCCTTTTCCCTGCTTGGACTCTCTTAGACTCTGTGATAAATCTAATCAGTGTATTGGAGCGGTCTAGTGGTGGAAGTGTTAGGATCTGGTGACTCTGACACCATTGGACGCTACACATCCCCCCTCCCAGCGCCTTGAGACCCTCGCGGGTGAGTAGCTGCGCTTTACAAACACTGATTGATTGATTGATTAATCTGCCAGGGATGAGTTGCAGTTGTCCTGGGTGCATTTTGGTATCTGTGCAGTGGAAGATTGTAGAGGGGTTACTGGACTCATTCAGTGGTTGTGTGGGGGGTGGCCCTCTTGCATGGGATTGTAGTATTTGGGTACATGGATATGGTTTTAATAGGATGTGACCTGAGGGTGGGCTGCCACGGTGTTATTGAGTGTCACATCTATCACCCTGAGTGCAGGTTTGTAATATATATACTATAGGCCCCACCCGGCTTCTTTGCTAGTATGGTGGTCCCCCATGTGCCTCTGTTATGGTGCCGATGAGGGGAGTGGGAAGGAGGGAGGGGTCAGGTTTGTTGATGGCTCCTGTATTGTAGCCAAAAGAGTGTGGCCTGTACATCCTGCCTTTGAATGATATCCATGTCCCATCTCGATCTCTCTTTATATGCATTGTAGTTTAAGTGGCACAATCCTGTGAAAAGCTATCTGTACACCACACTTCTTTAATTGGACAGATTGCTCAAATATTTGCAGGGATCTGTTATCTTGTTGTCAAAATTGGTTGTTTTGGACTGTTTGGGTTTCCTTTAGGCATGGCAGGTCATGAGTCACCTTTCTGAAGTAGAGCTGCCATTTTATGTTCTTCCGGGGAAACTTCAGTTTTTGCAAAAAATAAAATTATATTTTCATAGGTTCTCTTCTGGCATTTCCATTTAAATCTTTGTTTTGACTTTTGTTACTTAATGGCATTGCAGTCTTGGCATTTTATTATTGTACTTCCACCTAACTTCTCTGCTTGTATAGTTTAAAATGTATTTGGCTCCGCATCACTATTTACAACAAACAAGAATCAAAGTAAACATAACTTTCCAGCATGACATGGAAATTTTCATTGTTAGTCCACAAACAAAAAAGTAAATGTGCTGTGGTAAAATTGGCCAAAATTATTGACATTTACCAGTCACATGACCCATTAAGCTGATCAGCGAGGGCTCTATGTCTCAAAAATGGTGACTGGATCTCCGTCAATGCTGAGTTTCCCTCATTTCCATCCACCTCTCTTCTCCTTCATTCCTGCTACTTTCTTCCCACATTCATCACCCTCCACAATGCTTGTTTGCCGCATTAAAAATAGTCTGGATTAGTAAATAGCTCCAACAGGTAAAGTCCATATTGCTTTATTACCGTGTCATTTACAGCTTCTTTTCATAATCTGTTAATCCAGATCTTTCCCTTTTCTCCTGATGTAGTCTAACCTTTAGTAGAGCTCCTTGTGTCACAAAGGTCATCAGAATGTGACAGTTTTATATTAATCGTAGTTTTAATTGTTCAACATAGAAAGCTGCACTGATACGCATTTTAAAAGTGCACTTGATTGTATTTCAGAGTTCGATTTCAGTAACGTTAGAAGGATAACATTGAAGTTATAATGTAATTTAGACTCTAGACTAAGTGCATATAGAAACCCTATTGAATTTCTAATGATTAGTAAATGATTGATGAGTTTAAAAATATGTGCAAAAGTGAGAGAAATGCAATTCTCTGTTGTACCAAATGAAATGCAGTAACAAATCTTTCTTGTTTGAAATTAAATGTATTATTCATAGTGATTACATATTATTAATGCTGAATTTATGCATATTACATGTGTTTTACTAAAACATATTATTTAAATGCATTATTATGATTCCCATGTGTTAGCATTAGTGAGGCCTGTTGACGCTTGTAATTTGTGACTGTGCTAGAAATGATGATTCATTTCCTAACGTGAACTTTCTTTTAGGTTATGTTCTCGTGAGAAACCTAGCTAGTTAATAATAGGCTCTATTGTTTAAGTATAGGGAGATTGTAGCTCAGTGTCTTTGATGGAAGAACGTTGTGGAACATGGATTAGTATTGTATACAATTGTTTCAAACTTGCATGGAGTCACATAGAAGGAAGATGTCCCCATGACAGACCTGGGAACGAATTGAACTGTTTCAACTTGGAGTTTGGTGATGGATTACTATTGGATGGTGCCCCTTTAACGTGACATGAACTGATATTTTTGACAAATCAGAAAGCTTTGTTAATTTTAAAATACTTTTGTGTTTTGCCCACATATGGTTCTACCCACACATGTATTTCCATGATTTGGTTAGTTGTAGGGTTTACCTGTGCTCAGCCAAAGACTGTTGACTCTGCTGATTTGAATTGACGGATGATTGTTAACTCTGAGCAAAGTATCCTCTCTGTAACTCAGATATTCTTGTTGACGATGTGCATTCTTCTTGAATGCTTAATTTTATTAATGTTAGTTTGACTAAATGTATTTTGGCGCCTCGGGCAACTCTTGGTGATTATGTATCTTTATAACTTGACTTAGTGCATTGTCTACATGACTTTGAGCATGTGTTCAAACATTTTTTTACTTTATTTTCTGATTGGAGTCTTCCTTCCGTGGCCATATTGTCCATGGTGTTTACATTGTTTGGGGTTGTATTGAAATTCTGTTGCTGGTTCTACCACACCATTTATTGGGTCCAATGATTCATCCACCTCGAAGAGCAATGATTCCTGTGAAGGATGAAAATGCTACAAAACCTCCTTTCTAGAACAACGCCATGCTGGTGACACACTTAGCTAATCTGTCACAGACAGATAAGGCAGCAGCTGGAAGTGGGGACAGTCTTAAATACTACACATCCATCCTTTTCCAAAATCAAACAAAGAAATAATCTTATATGTCTTAATCATGAATACACAAAATCAAGTGACTAAAGAATAACAAACTAACTATACACAGAATTTAAAACTGACAACATAGGAACTTTCTGATTTCACAAAGCCCCTGAGATACTTTGATTTCTCATAGATTCTCTATGGATTTGACCACCTATGCAACAGAATCTTTTTTCTAAAGGCAGTTCATTTTTTATTGTTTTATTGTTTTTTCACTTCCTTTATTTAGGTCAACTGTTAGAGTTTGTGAAATAATAACTCTATTAAAATGCAAAATTCTGATGTCTTCAGGCTTCAATGCATTTCTAAACATTTGTCTGACTTTTCGAGTTTCAGTGAACTTTGACAATGGTCTGGCTCCAGCTTGTGCCTGGATTTTCATCCAGTCTCCAACTTTTACATCTCTCAGCACATCTTGCATCAAAGTCTCCCTTCCTTTCCACCATTTTCTTTGGTTCTTTTTCTCTCTGTTCACCTCCCACAGAGATATTCACCCACCTTTTGTTCTGTTCAATCTAACATGAAACTAATTTAGTATTTGTTTTTCTTCCTCTAAAGAGCTCAAAGGAGGAAGTTCAAGTGGCTGTATGTGGCGTAAGTCAATATGAAACTAGTTCTGTTCTGAACTACCCCATTGCTTTTGGCCAGTTAGTCTCTTCCTTTGATAGTTTTGTTAAATTTCTCAACCATCCCATTAAATGTAGGATGATATAGAGCAGTTTTCTTATGGTTTATACCAAATGTTAGTAGAAAATCCTCAAACTCTTGAGAACAAAACTCACCCATATGATACAGTGACTTTTTTGGGGGTTACGTCACTCCTAACGACCTTTTCCAGGAAATGGATAACATCGCCAGACAAAATTCCACTCACACACGCCACTTCTGGCCACATAGAGGATAAATCTACCACAACACATAAATACAGAGTAGCCCTTTCCCTTCTCAATGGTCCTACAAAATCCAAAGCAATCTCTTGCCAACCCCATCAAGAAGGTTGCTACAGACCATTGGTACAGAACAAGATTTATCTGCCTTATTGCTTGTCCTACACTCCTATACTCAATAACACTCTGATATTCTCCTCTCCACTTCCAAGTCAAGTCCAGGACACCACAAATCTGACTTTATCCTTTCTTTGGTTTTATCCCCAAATGCCCTTCATGAGTGATATCAATGATCCTGCAACACTGTCTGAAACTATAAGTCTATCACTTCTAAAAGTTAACTTATCATGCATCGACCAGACTGTTTTCCCTAGGCTGACCTTCTTTGATGAATTGAGTGAACTGAGTGATTACATTCATAACCTTGGGCCTCATTGGCGGTCGGACTGCCGCAACTGTGGCGGTCCGGCCACAACTGTACCGGTCTGGCTGCCACATTACAACCTTTTAGGGTGGACCTGTCAGGGGACCGCCATCTCCGCAAGGAACATGATTCTCGACGGTCCGAGTTCTGCGCAGCTTGACTGATTACAACTCAGCTTTCCGCCAGCATTCTCATGACGGGTTCCTTGCCATGAGAAGGCTGGCGGAAAGCCCAGCTGGAGGCCACAGGGGGGCCCCTGCACTGCCCATTCCTCTAGCATAGGCAGTTCTGGGACCCCACTACCCAGCACCATTGGAATGCGCACTGTCCCATTCCAAGGGTGGTGTGTGCTACTGTATTGGCCTTGTCTCCCTTCAGGGAGCTGAGACCAATATCATAGCATAGGTCTTGCCGTGCTGCCCGGTGGGAGCCACTTACTACAATGTTCCCATCGGGCAGCCCAGCAGGAACATTGTAATATGCTGGGGGGGGGGGACAACACCGCCATGGCTGTGACACCCTCCCCACGAGTTTGGCAGTCTCACTATGGGACCGGCAAACTCATAATAAGCCCTCTGTCCTGTTTCGCCTCTTGTTTTCACTCACCTTCTGAAATGGCTTTGTCTCATCACAACACAAAACACTTTCTACCATCCAAATCACATCATTGAATGCTTTTTCATTCCTCTTTTCTTCATTGAGTAAAGGAAATAGACAATCTGCTGCATGGTTTTGTGCTCCTGCAATATGTTCTACAGAAAACATTAATTCCTGCAATTCCATAATCTATTTGTGGCATTCTGTACAAACATTTCTTCATGAATGTGTCTCTTAGGGGACATACATTCAGTTCACACACAGAACACATTGCCCCACAAAAGAATTAGGATTTCTTTATGGCCCAGCTAACCGCCAATACCTCTCCATTACTGAAAATAGTATTCTGCTCCTTTTCAAAACATAGAAGCACAGGCAATGGTGCCTTCCAGGCTTTTTTCTATTCATTTGAGTACTGCTCCCAAACCTGTGGTACTTGCATCAGTCATAACCTTGGTTTTCCAACCCAAAACATAAACTTGGAGATTTAGAGCACTTTTCTGTTTTAGTTGTTCAAATTCCTTCTGACAGGCTTGACGCCATAAAAACTACACTCCACGTTTACATAAGCAACAAAGCTCTATGGTGTTCCCTGATGAATTGGTTAAAACCTTACTATAAAATCCCATCATTCCAAGGAATGCAAACACATCTTTGTTTCCAGGAAAATTAAGGTTTGGATGTGGTGTCAACGAAGCCTTTCTTGGGTTTTACACCATGTCTCTTCACAATATGGCCTAAGCATGATACCTCATTGTTACCAAAAATGTATAGTTTTTCATTCAGAGCTAGTGTGATATTTGGACAAAGTATTGAGTTTCTAATAATGTGATACAAAAATAGCAGAAAAAGTACGATGATACAAAAATATCATGCTGCAGAAATATTGTTGACAAGAATATCGATTTATTTACATAAGTAATACAGTTTTCAAGCATATCTGTGTTGGTTATATCATTTTGAATAATATAGTTGTAAAAAATATAATTTTTTAAATTACCTATACTTGTTTAGTTCATATATTATTTTATATGTTAATTATTGTTTGTACAATTGTTAAAAATATTTGTAAATATAGTTTGTGATTTTAAGTGATATCTATTTTTTATTTTAATTGCTAATAGTAACTATAATAGTGGGTTGTGAAGTTTGTAGAGGTACCGGTGGGAAGTTAATTAACTGTAATTAATTACCAATTTATTATTTATTTAATTGTTAAGTAATTGTGTAAATTGTGTGGTTATATTTTTTAGTTATATCTTTGGTGTGAATTACTGGGTTCCTACGGGTATAGAGTGAGAAGTTAATTAACAATTAATGAATAAGTAATGAATAATTAATTTATCTAATTATTAATTACGCAAATTCTGTAATAATTATATTTTTTAAAGTATCCATTAAGTGCGGGCTATTGTGCTTGTAGGGGCAGAGGGTGGGAAGTTATTTAATAAATAATGAATTAGCAATTAATTATTCACTTATTAAAAATACTTAATTGATTACTAAATATGTTAATTGTGTTATACTTATTTATTTTAGTTATATTTTAAGTATGGGCTGGGTTTGAGGGGGTATAATGTGAGAACTTAATTAAGTAATACATTAGTAACATTTTTTGAATTCATATACATATATTATATATGTATGTGTGTGTATATATATATATATATATATATATATATATATATATATATATATTGCCAAATCAAACAATTGTAAACAATTGCAATCCGTTGCACTCCAGGAGAGTTATTCACTTTATTGTAATCATGTACAACACCAAAGCCACCACCAGGTTTGTTTGGACATATATACATATATAAACTTTTCCTAATAAGAGTTTCATATTTCTGGTCAACTAATAGGGTTATTAAAATATTAAAATATGTTATGAGTCTAAGGTGAAGTACTTTCCCTACTGGTGCACAGACTGGAGAAAGAATAGTAAATATTACCCCACTGGAGTTCAACACTTTCCCTACTGTTGCACAGATGAGTGAGAATAGTAAATGTAACCCCTCCAAAGTCCAGCACTTTCCATACTGTTGTATAAACTGGAGTGGGAATAGTAAATGTTCCCCTCTGAAGACCAGCGCTTTCCTTAGTGTTGCACAGACCAGAGTAGTATTAGTGAATTTAACCCCTCTGAAGTCAAGCACTTTCCCTGCTGTTGCACAGACTGGAGTGGGAATATTAAATGTAACCCTCCAAAGTCCATCGCTTTCCCTACTGCTGCACAGACTGAAGCGGGAATAGTAAATTTAACCCCTCCAAAGTCCAGCACTTTCCCTACTGTTGCACAGACTGGAGGGGGAATAGTACATAAACCCAGCCGAAGTCCAATGCTTTCCCTACTGTTGCACAGCCTGGAGCAGAATAGTACATTTAACCCCTCGGATGTCTAACGTTTTCCCTACTGTCGCACAGACTGGAGTGGGAATAGTACATTTAACCCCTATGAAGTCCAACATTTGGGAATCAATTAAATTTTTTGTAGTTGAGTGTTTAAGTTTTGTATGTTTCATTTTTAGATTATTATATATATATAAACAATTTCAAACAAAAGTGGTCTGAAAGTTGCTGGGTGGCGCACTCCACTGCCGGTGCCCAGTGACGCAGAGGACCAGTCTCGAAAAATACAAATAAACAAAAGTATTCACCGCACTCCACGAAGTCTCAATAGTGCATATTTATTTCAAAATAACAACCACCAACGCGTTTCAACTCCTCATGGAGTCTTGTTCACAGTGAATGAGTCCCTTTTCCCTTTTGCTATTTATACTCCATATCACTACATCATACACAATGCATTATGGATAGTGTAGTTTACATATGTTACAATGAAAATTTAAATTAGTAATTTTCTAAATGTATTTCTCTCTCTCCAAGATATGCCAACCTAACCTTGGGCTGGTGGGAGAGGGAAATAGCATGGCAGGATGGATACTCCGATTATTTGGACAAGGTAGTTTTATGGTTACGTTATATAGATGACTTGTTTTCGATTTGGAATGGTACTAAGGAGGAATTTGATGTGTATTTCAAAATCTTGAATGAAAATGAATGTGGTTTGAGCTTTACCTATGACATCAATGATAAACAAATTGTTTTTTTTAGATATCAGAGTATATGTAGAGAACGACCAAATCAATACAACTGTATTTAGAAAAGCAACATCCACCAATAGTGTTTTACATGGGAGCAGTTTTCCTCCAAAACCATTGATAAAGAGCATTTCATTTGGGGAATTTCTAAGAATGAGACGGAACTGCTCCAATGATAAAGAAATGGAGAAACAATTCAGTATGGTGCGAAAACGATTTATGCGCCATGGATATTTAAGGACAAATATTGAATTAAGTGAGAAGGGGGCCAAAAAGATATCTCAACGGGAAACATTGATAGATAAGGGTGTAAAAAGAGGAAGTGATAAGGAGGAAATGTGTCCTTGTCTAATTCTCACCTATAGCAAGGAAAGCAAGACATAGAATCAATATTTAGAAAACATTGGAAAATACTGAGAAGTGATCAGGATTTGGCAAGGAGAATAGGCTGTAAACCACAAATATCATATAGGAAGTCACGCTCATTGAAAGACATATTGGTAAAAAGCCACTATGTGGCACCAATTTCAATAAATTGTTTGAAGAATGAGGCAACTGGCTTTTATAAATGCAATAAATGCAAAGTGTGTCAGATTGCAAGAAATACCAAAACCTATATGGATTATAGTGGCAAGGTCATACATATCTCATAGAGAATTACTTGTGACAGTCAATATGTAGTTTATATGCTTGAATGTGAGTGTAAATCAGGCCTTTACTATTTTAAACCATATAGATATATAATGAAAATCAATGCTTTTGTATTTTATTAACGATGTTGGTGTAAACTATATTTTTTTCTCAATATTTTTGTACTCACCATTATAAGTATGGGGAGATGATATTTTTTAATCAATATTTTTGACACAATATTTCTGTATCTCAATATTGTTGGATCGATAGTCTGTCAGAAGCCGCTAGTGTGGCCTCTTTGAATTTCTCTAGAGCACTGAAGACTCTCCTACAGTATTTTTCCCATGTTTCTCCAAACATATCCTGCTGGAAACAGTACACTCCTTTCTCTGTAATACCGAGGCCACAGATATTACTCTAAATGGCATTCTTAGAAACATATATGGATCCATGGGAGTTGCAAAAGTAGTATGTTCTAGTAAATTGGAATGCAGTCTAATCTAGTGTGAGAAGACTGAGAGATTTATTAGTGTGAAGAATCTCACATCCACCAGAGTAGACATCATCTCTGAAAATGTTTGGTAAAGGATATATGTCTACTGCAAATTCTTTGTTCAACTTTCTCAGGTCCACTCAAAAGGAATGGCTCCTGTCGACTTCTTAGCTACTACAATGAGATCTAACCACTCTGAAGCTTCAATTGGTTTAATGACTCTTGCCTTCTTCAGTCTTTCCAATTCCTCACAAACAGCATTCTGCACACTTAATTTAATCTTTCTAACCATAAAGGAGTAAGGAATCACTCCTGGCTTGAATTTATGCAATAGACATTCTGTTTTACACTTCCTAGTTCGTTGCTAAAAACATCAGAAAATAATTGTTCAAAATCAGCACAACCTTTTGCTACTTATCGCACACACCCACCTATGGTTGTGCTTTGGGATCAAGATAAACCCCTAGTTTTTTTGATGGGGTCAATCCAAGACACAAAACTATAACATTTGTTGCTTTTGAAATACAAGGGGACTCTTGCTGCTATCAAATTGATGAGATTTTACAAACTTTTTAAGTACAATCTTGGAGTTTTGCTATGTGCCCTGGAGAAGCCGCGCTGTTCATGGGACAAAACGCGTTCGCTGTGCTCATGTCTTTTTCGTGTTTGACAAGATAAAAATAAAGATCAATTTGAAAATTTCACATGAACAGTTGCCTGTGACAACTTGATTAAGAAGTTGGACTTTTGCACAAGACCTATTTGTTTTCTTGAGTTTTACCCTTAAAAAAACTGGACTTTGATATGATAGCTTCAGAGTGCTTCTCCCATACCGTTTCCCATACTTTTTGATATACCAGTCCAAAATATTATCTGTCTTGACAACCACATACATTTTATCTGAAATTATGTGATTACAGTATTCAATTGTGCCAGTAAAATAGCCTGGCATTTTTTATTTTCCTGTCCCCGTAGCTTGATGTCCATACAATATAATCATATAGTCTGGCTAAAGACTTTTAAAAAAGATTTCTTTAGAGAGAATTGCAAATCTAGAATATGCATCAAATAACATATTAATGCCTACTTCATTTACAACAACTCTGAATGCTGAATTTTGCTACTTTTTTCACCACGCCCCCTCTTAGTAACTTTTCAGAAGACCAGCCAATATTTAATTAAATGAACCTTTCAAGCACATTGGTTATACAGAGTGCTCAGCATATAATGTGACATACTCCCCAAAAGACTCCTTTTCATTCTGCTCACATCTGCCACAATTGTATCTTTCCAGCATTGTGCTCCTCTGCGGCAAATAATGAAGATCACATTTTCTTTATAACTATTTGAAACTCATTTAGACCGTCTGTGTATTTTTTAGTAATATCAAGTAAATGCTCTACTGTTTCTTGTCCTTCAGACTTCAGCATATGCCTTAAAAGTACAAGTTTGTGCTCCACACGCAAACTGGTGGCACAAATGCTTGCATAGTTGTTGAATATTGTTTCCATTTAGGCCATTTTATAGAGGGTTCCCTTGGATGATTTCAGAAAAACTGTAGTAGTGTCACATTCTGTGGTCCAACAATCAAGAGAGGTACCCTCACACCACTAAAGGGACAGGGCTAATGTAAATACACAAACAAAAGATTCCCTTTAGGGATATTTGTAATACAAAATATAGGGTTATTCTGTTACGAATATCCCAAAAGGTACTTACATTCTGTAGTACATTATTTTAATATTTACTAATCAAAAGTTATTTGGTGTTAGATTGGTTTGTTTTATAACTCAACCTTAGGTTATAAAGAAAAGAAATGGATTTTTTTTTTTTATTTATTCCAATGTTCACCAATTAGAATATCCTCCAATGTTTGGAGCAATCCAAATCTCACAACTCAACTGCTACTTGCATGATAATAAGATGCAGTCTGTATGTACTCCCAGAGGGATACAGCAATGTTGTATTTGCTCTTCTGAAGCTGAGAGACAAGGAACTTTATAAGAAAGAGTCTCAGTAATGTGTTAAAATGTCTAAAAATAGGGAGGCAAACATAACAATATAGAGACCCTTAAGTGTGTTGCATAGTCTGCTCTGTCAGTGACCAATGAGAGGCAGAACTGCTTGCAAACACAACACTGGACTTGTGAAGCAAGCTAAAATTTAGTTAAAGCATGCTTAATCTTACCAAAGAATGCAGCGCTTTCAGTCAAAGTCTGGATTTATACAGGCTTATTGATTGTTGCACCATACATTTATACTGATGGAGATGGTCCAGTGGATACACTCTACCAATATGGTATATCATAAATTTCCAATATTATAGAAATCGATGCCAAGCAGATGCTACTTGCATTGAACTCATATAATACTTGGTGTAAGCAGAGAGCTTCTCTATGTACTGTGGTGATTCCTTCTATCACAATCATTAAAGATGGCTGCCATGCAGACCTGGAGTACGTCAGACATTTTGGACCTTCAATTATTGTTTTTGGAATTACATGTTTATGTTTGTTTGGGAGGGTGATGTGGCATGTTTGGATTCTTATATTAAAGGAGAGGCTTAAGTGATAGCTTAATCGCTCGCTTATGTGATTGACCCATTCAGTCCTTGGTAAACTTCTCCATTTCATTCTGTCATAGAAACCCCAAGGTACATATCTTACGGGAGTGGGACATCCAACCACAGTAGGTGCTTGAAAAGTTAACATTTGACAAGTTCATATTTTTTTCTTTGGGTAGAATGACAACATTTAATAAGTATGTCTTGAGGCCTGGAGTGCTTTGAGAGCTTTTTCATTTCCAAGCTGTCCTTGCTGTTCATCTCACAAGAAATCCCAGAACAGTAGTATGCCACAAGATAGTATAATGTCTTCTTCAGTCTCCACTTTCAAATTGCAGGTTTGGATACTGTAACAACTCAACAGGATCTATAGATACTCAGGGCCCGATTACACGTATGGCAGTCAGACTTCTGAAAGCTTGACAGCCCAACGGTCACATTATAATGCTGGTAGTTGGACTGCCAGCACACCGCTGCCACTGCCAGGATCATGGATCCCAATGGGTCTTCGGCAGTGCAAGTTCATGTCAACCATGGTGGTGCCGATTTCAGCACCACCATGCTGATTACAACTTGCCTTTCCACCCGCTATTCCATGGTGGGGAGCCCGCCATGGGATGGGTAGGGCAGGGGCCCCCCTGACAGCACACTCGGAATGCGCATTGTGTGCCTTGGCAGACAGTGTGCATTCTAAGTGTGCTGCCAGCACACACAGTGTGGCAGCATTGGCCTTGGCTCTCCCTGTCTCCCTGAGAGCTGAAGCCAACGCCGCTGCACTGTGTCTGCCGGCTGGCCAAGCGTGGAGTTCGTTATAGAGCGGTGGGAGGCCTCCCCACCTTTGTATTGGCGGTCCGGCGGTTGGACCGCCGAACTCATAATGAGGTCCTGAGTCTTTATGCACAGAGAACTGATTTGGGAAACAAATTGCTAAATCTTTTTTACTGATGTATTTTTACTTATATGTTTACTTATTTGTTTTCAGGGTAGGACTTGTGCAGAAAACAGGTCTGTGCACCAAATTAAAAGTGGCCCGATGATCAAATCATATAGCTTAAAAAGTGGCACACTTTTGTGAATAAGGACACTTTTAAACTTGTAAGGACAAATTGCATAGGTATTTCACAAAGGTATGGGAGACTGTATGCATTTGTGCTTGCTGCAGGCAATGTTTTTGGTAATAGAAGAGAAATCAACAATAAATAACGACCCACCAGAACAAAAAACAGGCCCAGAAATTAGTCCATACACTGATCTGTCTGACACATCTTTCAAGTACTGCCTGTTGGCCCAATAGCCCAGACTGACCCTGCTTAGATTGCAATAACCTTGGTGCATACAATTTCTCGTAGCTGTATCTCCACCTGGACCACTTCATGTTCTTCGCTATGACAAGATATGGGCCTGGTACTTTAATGTTTCTCAATAAGTTGGGCTCCTCTTTTATGTAACTAATCTGATGATACCTTTTGCTTAATTTGTTTTTGTCAGTTTCCCTTCATTTAGTTTGTTTGTAGTCATAGCTAGCTGGCAGCTTAGCTCTTTCTTATTTATTTGAGGTTTCTCCGGTTATCAGTTCAGGCTTTTCCCTAGAATGGAACCTCATATTCGCAGCCTTCTGTTCATGTGAGTGTATCGCTAAAGTTTTAAAAACCACATGAAGAATTGGAATCTGATCATCCGCCTGAGTGATCAGGTTTCATTCCTCTGGATAAAGTCTCCTCCCATGCGCCTGAGGGTGAATTTGCTTCGTTGTCTATCACTGGCTCATGCACTTATCTGCCCTTGCAGCCTGGTTGTTGCCTTTTCCCTCTGTTGTCCAAATCTAAACTACTCTTGTGGAAAATTGTGCCAATGAGCACCTTTTGAAGGGTTACCCATTAATGCTAGTGGATTGTTCGTTTTTGTCAGCTGTAGGTGTGGTACCTGGAGGTGTATTTGGTCAGATAATCACAACTAATGCTATGGTCTGCAACACTGAAATACATTGGTTGAATTGAAGCTGATTAGCTTTCAACTCACTGCTCAAGATGGAGTGAGAACACATGGGAGGAAGAACATGCAGAGTGAGTGTGACAACTATATCTGAGTACAGTCATGCAGACTATTTTTTATTCACAGTTGTAGCATGAGCAAAAAGAATGTCCATTTAGAGACATACCCAATGATAAAATTCTGCCATGAGAGTACAACGAATGAAATACATAAAATAAAGGGGCATATTAATACTCATTAGTGCCGAATTTGCGTCATTTTGTTTTACGCAAATTCAGCGCAAAACTAACTCCATATTTATTTTTTGATGATAGACCAGTCTAACGTCAAAATATTGGCATTTGCACCATTTTGCGTCAATGAAATGCAAAGTAGGCGTTCCATCTAAAAAATGGTGCGAACCCCATAGCCCCATATTTATCCCCCCATGCTAAAATGACGCACGGGTGGGAGGAGGGGCTAAATAATGGTGCAAAACTTGATTTGCACCGTTATTTAACTCCTGGGACAGACCAGGCGTTAGGGGACCTGTGGACCCATTTCCATGGTTGAACGCCATGGAATGTGTCCATAGGTGACCTCCTCAAACCCCAGGAACACCCCCACCCACACCAGAGGGACACCGGAGGATGTAGAACCCCATCCCAGGTAAGCCCAGGTAAGTATGGGTAAGTATTTTTTATTTTAAATTAAAGTGCCATCGGGGGCCAACTTGGGGCCCCCTAGATGGCACAGGGTGCAATGGCCATGTCCAGGGGACATTGGTCTCATGTGCTAGCCATTGGGGTGTAGGGTGTGACTCCTGTCTTTTCTAGGACAGGAGTCATGTGGTATGGATGGTTTTGCGTCAGAAAATGATGCTAGGCTGGTTAGAGGCATTTTTTTTGCCTCTAACCAGCCTAACATCATTTTATAGTGCAAACCCCCCTTCTCCCAAACCCCCACCCCTACCTGGCTAATGTAATTTCTTTATATGCTAGCCCACCCTTTGCGCCGGCAAATTTATTGCATGTTTTCACTGCTACAGATGTCTTCTGCTTCTGACACACTCTATCTTCCATCTTCACCATCCATGCCCCAAAAGCATGGCTCAAATTTAGCTTCAATGCCAAATGCACTGCTAGGTTTGCTGACCTCGCAGTCTCTCTCCTCTCCGCCTTGAAACATCTTGAATGCAATTCCTCCTTACTGCCAACTTATAGGTGGCCACCTCCTACCAGGTCATTAGGGCACTGTTTTTAGTTCTGAACTTTCTTGGGATTGCCTACTGCATTGTGAGTGTTGAAGTCTTGCAGTGCTTTAGTTGAATGAATTAGACTAACACAGGCGAAAACAATGATTTGTAGGTAAAACGTTCAGGACTGGAGACAGTGTCCATAATGTCCTGGAGTCAGATGGTCATCCTAGCCAGTTTGCACTTTGACATTGTCCACTGTAGTGCAGATATGCCAAAGCGGTTGATAACAATTTTGGTTTCACTGAAAGAGCTACAGAGAGCCATTATTTAAAAAGCACACTGTAGTATTAAAAAAGTGATGGATAGAATCCTTGAATTATTCTCAGCCCCTGGTAATTACTCTGGCTACATCCTAATTCATTGTTATGTTGCACACCATGCAACCTCAGTTTGGACCTTATTCACAAATACATATGTACAGCCACTTCAGCTCCTTTCTGGAAAGTGTTGGGGTGATCCATCAAGTGGGGGCTGAGAAAAAGTAGGAGGGCCCAAAACACATTTTCCCCATGCAATTTCACAAAGGCAATTTGAACAGCACTACAGACAAAATGGCTGAATGGATTTACATCACACATGTTTTTAAAGAGAAGCGGGGTCTACCTCCCAGAGCTGCTCAGTGGCCCCTGGGACCACATTCCCGAGGACTTTCGCCAATTTAAATAATTATGTATGAGGAGGGCGGCATGTGGCTACGCTCCTTGAGCCATTTTGTGACCCCTCAGACCTTGTCCCCTGGGTCCGAGGTGTTATTTTGGGAACATGGCTTTGCTCTCTTACACAGCAGGAGCTGAAACAAATGCTGCTCCCGCTGGGTGGGAGCAAAGTAATAGAGCCGGCTGGATAGGTGCTTACAGAGAAGCCTCATGGACCACAGGGTACATTGACCTCCCCTCGCAGCCCCCAACAATTATGTAGGTTGTGGTTGCCCTGGGAGTAACCAGAGCACTCGCTAAAAATAAAAAATATAAAAATAGACATGGGTAGTTCTGGAGTGGGCTCCCCACACTGCCATTTAAAAAAACATAAATAGGCTCTGGTGCCCGAGTGGGATCCTGGCACCCAAGAATATAGGTATGTTTAAAAAAAGATAAGTAGCATTGCCGCTTCACTATTGTAGAGGTGATGATTCTAATACAATATTAACTGCTCCCTGTTTAGAGCACCTCATAATAGTCTGCAAGAGTTTTTTTTGTAAAAATGATGTGGTTGTCATAGTGCCCTACCTACAATTTTCAAAAGTTTTGTGGGGGGATGCATAGAGCACAGGAGCCCCTCACAGTAGTTAAAAAAAAAATCAGTAACTTCTCAGGGTCATTTAATGCATGCCCTCAGGAGACCTTACCATCTTTTCCAAAGCACTCTGATGGAGAGTTTTATGCTCTTCAGCTAGAGTGTGGGGGCCCTAGTGGTTGGTTCTATGGCTACTTATTGTGGCCAGTAGTGAGTCAAAAAAGACTAAAGCACACATTCATGGTTGAGTGGAATAAAAATGTTTTATTTTAAATATTTTTTTGTGAAAATAATTATTATGTATTATTATATATATATATAAGCATTTATTTATTTCTTTATTTATATAGTAGTAAATTTAAAAAAGTAATATAAAGTAAAATATATAATTTATTTATTAATGCTGTTATATATATACAGTACCTACTAGGTATAGTTAGGACCTTACTTCCATAGAAAAAGCGTTTTTGACTTGCTGATATCAATAGCACCGCTTGACGAACCTTCATGAGATTTTCCCAAAAAAGAGCATACTAAGGTCTTGTTGAGCATGGAAAGTTTCAGGGTGATCCGCCAAACAGGGAGCAAGAAAAAGAGGGGGTCAAAAAAAGTGTGTCTCCCATGTTGATTCCCATAGACTCTTTGGAAACTCCTGCAGCCCGAATCGTTGGATGGCATGGCACCAAAATTGGCAGAAAGGTATCTTTTCATCCCCAGATCACGTTTTTTCTTATTTGGTGTTAATCCATTCAGTAGTTTAAGAGAAATTAAAGGAAATCCAAATTTTTATATATAGGGCAGTAAAGTATTCATGATTACTCCAATCTCATGCATAGAATTTATTGGATGTCAACATTTCAACATTTCAGTAAGTATTGGCAGCCATTTTGGGACTTGGCTTCAGCCAAGTCCCAAAAAAATAAAAAATAAAATGAAATGGAAAAAAAGAAAAGGAGCCAGGGTCCATGGATCCCCTTGGGACCCAAAAAGGGCTAAGAAACATTTTTTTTAAGTTCACTGTAAAAGTTGTTAATATTTGCAAACTTCACCATGGAGTAAAAAAGAAATCAAGCGCGGATGCGCTTTATCTGATCTTAAAAACATGATGAATCTGTAAGCTTGTGAAACCTCGATGTGGGTATATTTCAGGACCCCTGTCCCCCATAAAGAAAGAGGAGCATAAAAATTACACAACAAATGGGAGAATTGGAAACTTTTCACAGCCCCCTTTCTCACTCGCTTTGGGTGGGGGGGCAGGGGTAGTTAAAGGCCGGTATTATCTAGCCCCATGCAGGAACTTGAGGTGGGAAGCAGTGGGGCTGTCCCCCAAAAAAGTAGTCTCAGCTTGGACAGAAAGGGGCAGGACGGGATGGAAGGAGGCCTCTCCCAATAGCTGCATCCTTTGTTCCCCACCTCCTTCCCCAGTTTCAAGCCTCACTTGCCCATCCTAACTTTGGGGGTGATTCTGATTCTGGCGGGCGGCGGAGGCCGCCCGCCAGAATTCCGCCCTCCATTATACCGCTCCGTGGTCAGAAGACCGCGGAGGGTATTATGAGTTTTTCCCTGGGCTGGCGGGCGGTCTCCAAAAGACCGCCCGCCAGCCCAGGGAAAAACTCCCTTCCCACGAGGATGCCGGCTCGTAATCGAGCCGGCGGAGTGGGAAGGTGCGACGGGTGCAGTGGCACCCGTCGCGTATTTCAGTGTCTGCAAGGCAGACACTGAAATACTTTGCGGGGCCCTCTTACGGGGGCCCCTGCCGTGCCCATGCCATTGGCATGGGCACGGCAGGGGCCCCCAGGGGCCCCGCGACCCCCCCTACCGCCATCCTGTTCATGGCGGCTTTCCCGCCATGAACAGGATGGCGGTAGGGGGGGTCAGAATCCCCTCGGCGGCACAGCGAGCTGCGCCGCCTTGGAGGATTCTTAGGGGCAGCGGAAAACCGGCGGGAGACCGCCGGTTTTCCTGCACTGACCGCGGCCAAAGCGCCGCGGTCAGAATGCCCTGCGGGGCACCGCCGGCCTGTCGGCGGTGCTCCCGCCGACCCTGGCCCCGGCGGTCTAAGACCGCCGGGGTCAGAATCACCCCCTTTGTTTGTTAACGACACCTTGGCCATCTTGCCCGGCCTACTTTTAAGCAATATAAATCCACAGTTTCACTGTCAACTTTACCCAAGAAGTGCACTCAGTAAACTTGAGAAGAGGGCCTGGGTAGAAACAACAGACTTTTACTGGCACTCACTGGGGCAGGATAAAGTCACAGTGTAAATACCCAGGGAGGCTTTGCCAAAGTGTCTGCCTCCTTTCGATATTTTGGAAAATCACTGTAATTCCACTAGCACCGGACCCGTGTTCTGCATCTACCGGCCCAACATGGCCCAGATCAGGCACCTTGGCATCCTCTACCTTTTATCTTAAACTTTCATGTCAGTGAACATCCGGTGAGCGCAGAAACACACGCCTAAGCCAGGTGCCATTCACTTTACAACTTTCCATAAGTCCTTCTAGAAACACAAGTTTCACATCAGTGCAGTAAAATACTAGGATATGATGGGTGTTTTTTCAAACAACCCTTAAAAAAGTTGCTGGTTGCCAGTGGCCATGCACACTTGAGAATTATTTACCTCCTGTAAGGGGATCCTTTTGGGCAAGTGGAATAGAGGGGGTGCTAAATTTCATGTGCTGCCTGTAGACACGTTACTTTAAACTAGACCAGACCACAGGCAGTAATGCACAGGCCCCGATTTATGCTGGTACCACTTGTTAATCATAGAGTTTAAAATAGTAAAAATGGGTCTGAAAATCAATATAGAAATATATTGTGGTTGTTAAAATGGGCCAATTGAGGTCACCAAATTCAGTATATGAGGGCATTGGGACCAAGGGAGTTTAAGGGATTTAAGTGGGGAGCCAGGATTAGATGACTGGATCACCTGTTTCCCCTGGGTGACTTTTAGCCACTATACTATATATCCCTGTTAATATGATAGTGCAACATACTCAAGTAAAACAGGATCTCACACATACACACACACACACACACAGACAGACACACACACACACAACAGGCACATGCTCCAAACAGATACACAAAAACACTGTTACCCCAACACACACATAGATACACAAAAAACACCAGTTCTCCATTTAGTGTTTCTTCGAAAATTACCTGCTTGATATTAACAATGCAAAATTGTGTCATTTAAAACTTGATCAAAACGTCTCCTTTGAATGATGGTGCTTGTCATTTTCTCTGTAAGTAGCATTTCCAACAGTCACCAGCTTCCCCAAAATATTTGAAAAGATGAAGACCCCAGCCGGGGATAAAATATGACAAAACTAAAGATGTAACGGAGGCTTCTTTGGAACTGTAGCACATAGGGGCGACTGCTTTCCCATGGCAAAGGAGCGGCGCCCCACTGGCTGAGGCAGAAAAAGAAAATGATAGTTTACCATCATTTTATTGTTCTGCTTCTGTCACTGCCAGCAGTGCAGGGAGGGGTGGGGATAGGCCATGGGAGGTGTGAGGTGGGAGGGGGGAGAGGAGAGAGTGCACCTAAGTGCACGTGTGTGTTTGGCCAACCAAACACACATGCACACTTCGGTTTCTCCAGCCCAGCTGTCATTAACTGCACACACCCCAGAACTGTGTCTGAGAGGCAGTCCGAGCCGCTCAGACTAATCCTGGCGCTGCTTTCATGCTAAGTTTAGCATGAAAGCAGCACCAGGACTGCTAGGGAGCCTGTGCTGGTGTCCCAGCATTGAATGCTGGGGCACCATACAAGGAGCGAGACAGTAGGGATGGAAAGCAGTGAATACTGGGACACCACAAGAGGAGCAAGGCGGCAGGGACGGCGGCAAGGTAAGTGCGTTTTTTTTTTAATGTTGACCTTGTCTTTGTTCCCACCTCCCTGCCCGATCCCTTGAATTATGCGGTGGCTGCCACTGGTAGCACACTTGGGCCCTCATTACGACTTCGGTGGTCCAAGGACCACCATGGTGGAGGTGGTGGTCCCACCACTGCGGCCCCGGTGGATCTGACTGCCATATTATGAGCACAGGGATAGAACAAACAGAACACAGCCAAGTCGCCGCTCGAACCACCACAGCAGACGGACCACCACAGCTGTTGGCAGGCATATCCAGGCCGGTGGTGAGGCTATTTTCCACAACCCTATAACAAGGCTGCACACCGCCAGGATTTCTGGGGCGGTCGCATTACCAAGAAAACCCTGACGGAAACAATTCACCCAAAAGGGAACACTCATCTTCAGGGACACAGGCAGGTCCGCAGGCACCATGGCACGCGAATTGCAAGTCTTCCCAATGCTTCTGTTGGCTTTGAACTCCAGGACCAGCAACAGTAACGAAGACACTGTTAAAGGGTAGGATAAGGGTGGTGGTAGTATGGGAAATTAATATAGCACACAGGATTCGGTTCAGGTAGTATAGTTCCATTTTTATTGTCTGTTTTGCATATATGAGACAACAACGAATTCTTGGTCAGGTATGTGGTTTTATAATATTAACTGCTTTTAGAACTAAAGGGGGAGGGATGAATAGGTCTGTGTTGGTGAGAGGGGAAGAAGTAGTGAAACACCACACCTATTCCTTAATTCCCCATGCACCTTGTGATGATTGAATATATTAGTGCACCTTTTTCCCTCAGCCCCACCATCCCTGTCCCTTTTCTCTCCCCGTGCTCTTTTGTACCCAGTGCCAGCTCAGAGCCCATACCTGGCTGAGCCAACACACACACACACACATTCACACACGCTCAATTGCAAATACACCACACATACGTGTGGAAGGAAAGCCAAGACAAGGTTGTTACAATCTACACCTACAGTGTAGTGATGTATATAAATATATAGATGAATATGAAAACATTATGAACATCATTATGAACTATCTACAATGGGGCCCAGTCCAGCAAGTCCATTGTGCCCGTTGTACACTGGGCACAGAATGAGGGACCAACTTAACTGCAAACTGCTGGCCTCCACTGGGCAGGGGCAACAATGGGCATGCAGGCACCTCAGGGGTGAGGGGGGTGGGGGTGGTGGTTTGGGTTTGTGGGGGGATCCTTAGGTTTGGGCTTGGAGGGGGTACTTAGGCTTGGAAGGGGGGTTGAGCTTGGACTTTGATTTAGGGGGAGAGGGTTTGAGTCTGGCCTTGGGAGGGGTGAAAGTTGACTTGGTGGAGGTAGAAGTCTTAGGAGGGGAAGGGGTACGTCGCATACCAGGGGAAGACTGGGAGGTGGAAGGCAGGGGTGTGGGGAGGGTAACAGGGTGCTTGGGCGGGCAGGGACAAGTTCAATGGTGGGGAACAGGGAAAATTCTCATTGGAAACGATTCTTAGGGGCACAGGGATGGTCATGGGAGTGGAGGTAGAGGGAGTAGTTAAGAGGTGAGTACGTGGAGGTGATTTGGGTGCAGGTGCATGCTTGAATGCCATGTGTGTGCTGTGTTACTTTTGGATGGGTTACTGTGGGCGTTTAGATGCAGTGGGAGGAGAGGGTGGAGGAGATGGCAGGGAGATGTGTGAATGTATGTTGTGGTGGTGTGTGCAGGTAGGGTGGATATGCTGCACGTGAGGGGGCTGACAGTGGTGCTGAGTGTGCATGTGGTGTATGGGCTGCATGTGTGCAGGTCTGATATTGTGGTGACGGTGGCAGTGAGTGCTAATGTTGCAGTGTCTGGGACTGATGAGGTGGTGACTGCAGGTGTGAGTGGTGTAGTGCCGGGGAAGGGGGTGGTGGTGGTGGGAGAGTCAGTGTAGGGAGTGGATGTTGTCATGTCTGCATCTGAATGTTGTGTGTGTGCATGGCGGTGGTGGTGTCTGTGGTGCTTATGTCTCTCCCTGCGTACAGTGTCTGTTGATGTGGATGAATGTGGGTCAGAAAATGTGCCTTTGATGGGTGAGGGGAGAGGGATGTGGGAATAGGAACAGGTAGTTGGAGGGGGGACAGAAGAAGCAGGGACACTGGCTGCCATCAATAAGGAGGCCAGAGCCTGAAACGATCTCTGCATGCCAGCCACAGCACTGTGAATGCCTTCCAGGAGCACACTGCACTGCTGCATCTACAATGCCAGTCCCTGGATGGCATTCATGATGTTTGACTATCCCACAGAGATGGACCTCAGGAGGTCAATGGACTCCTCATTGAGGGCAGCAGGGCTGACTCGGGTGGGGGCAGAGGTGCCTGCGGCGAAGTAGATGCGGACCCTCCTGGGTGAGTGGGCACAGGCAACTGGATTGGGAGCTACAGGGAGGGCAGTGCTGAAAAGGGGGGTGACATACAATGATATAGCTGGAGTGGTCCTAGATGGGTCTGCCACCACCAGAAAGCTGCCATCGGAGGAGGAGTCTGAAGATAGTGTGGCTGATCCTGTCTCCCCATGGCACTCCCCTCTCCCTCCGTCCCACTGGTCCCCTCAGCTGTGCTGGAGTCAGCCTCCTGGGTCCCGTCGGCCGCAGCTTCCCCACTTCCCGGTGCTCCTTCTCCTTTGCCAGATCATGCTGATGCACAAAACGACAGAGAAGGAGGGGGAGGGAAGAAGGGTGGGAGAGAGAGACAGGGTGCAATGGGTCAATACCAGCACACCAGTCACACAGTGTAACAACATCATCATCTGCTGCCATGCCACGCCATGCCCTCACCTATGCATGCAACAACAGTGGGACACCATGGGCCAAACTATAGCTATGCTGATCTGTGCTGCTGATGGTGGTACAATTGTACACATGTACTAGATTTGACACACTAGTCACACATGCCCAGTACTTGCCAACTCCACATGGCCGTTTAGGGAAACAAAACCTGTACACCGCTATTAACTGAATCCTGCATGGGTAGGTAGCATACCCACTAAGCCAATGACATCTACAACACTGACATCTTTCCCCATTCCATCTGTTCAGTACAGTACAGGGCAGCAGAATGAGGACTCACTCATCTCTCCTGGCACAGCGTTGGCAAAACACAGATGACAATGCCCTGACACCTAAGGTGAACTGTTGACGTTGGCAGGAGCTGGCTACCAAAACTTGGTTGTGGGTGACCACATACATTACACATTGGAAGTACTTGCCCTCATAAGTCACTAACTGAATGAAATAGGCACACATCTCTGAAAAAAATCCTGGTAGGGTGACTGAGACCCATAGTGGCTCACAACCCAAAGCACCTAAGCAACACATTAACGAGGTGAGAGTATGTACTTACCCCCTTGTGGCTGCTGTGCTGCTGTCAAGCGCCCATCCACCTCATGGTAGGCCACCGCTAAAAGGAGGTCCATTAGGGGAGTCAGGTTCCGACAGGCAACCTTCACTCATTGGGAGGACGTTCCCAGCTGGGCCTCCGTGGTCTTCTGGACCCAGCGCCTCAGGTCCTCCCATCTCTTTCTGCAGTGGATGCTCTACCAGGCATGGACTCCCAGGGTCCGCACTTGCTTGCCAAATCCCCTTCTTCTGATGGGCGCTGACCTGTATGGGTGACAGACAGAAGTACAAAGAAGGACATCACCGGGACAGCAGTAGACAACACAAATCTCATGGCAACACACACGTCTACATGCCACTGGCCGGTCAGACTCCTCACCCACCTCCATGCATCACTCTTTCTGCCATGTCCCAATGCCTTACATCGACATACACATCCCTATCAGACAGGACGTGACAACAGACTCACCTGATGCTCTGGTGCCCCATGCAACTGTGCATAAAGGGGTAGGACCCCGTCCACAAGCTTCTCTAATTCCTCCTTGGAGAAAGCTGGGGCCTATCACCTGCAGCATGTGGCATCTCGGCTACCAGAGTCAGAACACAGCAGGACACGCAGTGAAGGTTTTGTGTGCAGGAGTGTCAGGAGTTAAGTGAGCATTGCCACATGAAATGGCAGTCACGTCTGCTGCGGACATCACCGTCACCACCGGTGGCGATCACTATTGGCTCCAGTCTCCGATAGACAACCGTGGTATCCAACGATGAGTTGCATGGGGGTTGCGACCACCTTCCACCATGATGTCTAACGCCGGCGGGATTAGGTCACTTCCATCTGTCGTGTGCATGCAGGACAGGTGGCTGCCATTTTACGTGTATGTTGTTGTGAATGTTAGGTGCGTCAAGGGTGAAAATTGTTACTTTTACACAGCTTTACTGTGTCCAAACAGTCAATGCAGCTTTTTCTGACTTCTCCCCCTCCTATTCCCAGATATGGTGCAATGTTGAGAATGAGACATGCTCCTGTATACTGGCCCCTAGTTGACTTTTCCACCCTGGAAGAGCGACATGTCATTCCGCCGGATCGCCTGAACCGTCAGACCATTATGGAGTTGGTGACCCAGTTGGAGCGTAAGATGTTGCCTGTCACCCGTCATCCCAATGAGGCCTCCCACAGTACAGGTGTTGTCAGTCCTCCACTTTCTTGCCACTGGGTCATTCCAGATGACAGTGGGCTTGGCAGCAGGAATGTCTCAGACGATGTTTCATAACGTTTTGATGTTTGTCCTGTTAAGACATCTGCCCTGCTACATCAGGTCCCCCCAACATGCTGATTTAGCCACTGATAAAAGGGCCTTCTAAGATTCTGCACATGACCCTAATGTGATAAGCGCCATAGATGGCACATACATTGCCTTGGGGCCACCCAGGAGGAATGAACAAGTGTTCAGGAACCGTAAAAAGTTATATTCTATAAATGTGCAGGTGGTGTGTCTCGCTGAGCAAATTATTTCACAAGTGACTGCCAAGTTCCCAGGTTCTGGAACTGCAATATGTGTGCTACACACTGTGGTGTCAACAGTATTGCTGCCCCTCATAAGAGTACACATTGGGAGGCAGTGCAACATTGCTGTATTGACTGTGGAACCTGCCTTGAGTTCAGCTTTCTCTGTTGTGATGGAGGGACCATTGGGAATGGTTGTCTTGTTAATGTGGGTCTCACATGGACACATGGGCAGAGCTGACACTTGCCAAATCACCCTTGGGACTTTGTTATTGTGGTGCATGTGTGGAAATTTTTTACACCTATAGTAAATGTTGTTCCTGACTTATTCTACTTTCAGGGCATTGGTATGGTGCACTCTGGTTCCTGCATCACCTGCTTCCTCCCTTGACACATGTGTCCAGCCCCTGCGTGTTCCACTATCAGCCATGCTGCATATCGGTCCCCCTTCCTTCACTTACACATACGTTGGCAGGACAATGGGTTGACAGTTAAACATACAATGCCACTGTGTTACTTCTTGACCACATAGACAGTAGCTGTGCTCAGTAGTGTTTATTTGTGACTGACACGTGCAAGGAGGGTTTGTGGGGTCATGGTGGGTGGGCTCATCAGAGTAGTTTGGCCAACTGTGTGTAGTCTGGGTCCAGTATAGGGAGCCATGGGAGAACGGAAAGATGACAGTGGACAGTCAGTAGGGTGTCTCAGTGGCACACAAGGGAGAATGTTCAGGAGAGGGTCACTTCCTGGCGGTGGTGTTGGTCTTGGCATCAGTTCCTGCAGGATGTCTGGTTGGACGTCCTTGCTTGTGTGAGGGCCCCTCAGCTACAGGGGCAAGGGTGCTGGTGGTCTGCGGTTCCCCAGGCATGGCCTCCATTCCACTAGCTGCTGCTGCGGTAGAAGGCTCTGTTGGGATGTGGCTAGTGGAAGGGGTTTGCTGGTCAGTGGAGGACTCACACAGGATGCTGGCCAGTTCCTTGAGCACCCCTGCAATGGTGGACATGGTGGCATTGAGGGCCTGCCACTGCTGCATGGCCTCCTGATGGCTTTCCCCCTGCAGCCGCTGGTTCTCCTGCACGGTAGTGAGTATCTGGCCCATTGTATCCTGGGTTTGGTGGTATGCACCCAGGACTTGGGAGAGGGTCACTTGGGCAGTCTCTTGTGGTGCCTGCCCCATCCCATGGACCACAGGTCCCCTCCCACTACCCTTGGTCACCTGTGCCCCTGGCACAGTGTGCCCACTCCCATTAGCACCTGTTGTGAGTGTGTGCCCTTGACTCTGGTCCCTGTACTGTGCTGCTCACATCTGATTGCCCCATCCTTGGGGCACTGGTTTGGGGAGATAAGCTTGGCTGAGTTGTGGTTACTACATGGGAGGGGGAGTCCGGTATGTCCAGGGTGGGGCTGCTGGGTATGGACTGACCAATTGTCCCTGATGGGCCAGGCAAGTCGTCACTGTCTGGGCATCCACTGGGGCCTTCATCCTCGGAGGGCTGTCTGAGCCTGGCATCCGCTGACGTGTGGCAGTTGGACCTGTGGATGGGAAGTGAGTGAGTTTAATTTTGTCTTTGTTGCCCACATTGTGTGATGCATGATGTAGCCTGACTTGCATCCCAGTGATGGCAATGACAGCTGCAGCGATGCAAATATTGTTTGGGGGATGTGGATTGTTCCATTGTTTCCATGTGCCATTGAGGGTGGAGGGTAGTGGATGACATTGCTGTCATTAAAATGTGTTGGAACGCCGTCAAGGCTGGCAGATGATGTGGCATGTGGATTGGTTGTCCATGCAGGTGTTCCACTATGAAGTGTGACTGTCTTCTTCTGATGTGTAGGGAGTGTTGCGTTGTGGAAGTTGTGGTGCTTGGCACTGTGCTTGGTATCTGTACATTTGGGGGTGACTGTGTGGGGATGGTGGCAGTGGCGTGGTGAGGCATGCAGGGGAGGGATGTGGGGTGCCTGGGTGAATGCAGAGGTGTGGGATGGGGTTGAGTGGGGAGTGATGGGTGGTGGGAACTCATGCTAGGCAGGAGTGGCTGATGGCTGGGGGGTGCTGTTGACTTACCAGAGTCAATCCCTCCGATGATTCCAGTCAGGCCCTCAGGATGCATGATGTCCATGACCTTCTCCTCCCAGGTTTTCAGCTCAAGGGGTGGAGGTGGGGTCCCACCGCCAGTCTTGTTCAGGGCAATCTGTTGCCTGGATGCCATGGAACGCACCTTCCCCCTGAGGTAGTTCCACCTCTTCCTGTTGCCCTCCCTTGTGCGTGGATGTATGCCCACTGAGTTGACCCTGTCAAAGATCCTCTGCCATAACTCTGTTTTCCTTGCATCAATGTTTTCTGGACCTGGGCTCTGAAAAGTTGTGCCTGACGATTTCATTTACTATGACCGTCAACTCATTGTCAGTGAAATGTGGGTGCTTTTGAGGTGCCATTTTGGTGGGGTGTGGGGGTTTGGTTGTGGATGCAGGTGGGTTGTGGTGTTGATATGTGTGTGTGCCTAGTGCACAACATGCAGTTGTGTAGTGTGTGCTGAGTGTTCAGTGTGAATATGCTGTGGTGTATGGTGTCTGTGTAACTGGGTCGTCACTATGTGTGCTGTTTGTAGGATCTGCAAGGGATTGTGGGTGTGTGAGAGGCTGATTTATAGTGCCGTGAGCAAATGTGTGTTGTTTGTGTTTGTGCCTAAGGTGTTGGGTATTTTAACTGTCCAATGTAGTGTTGCCTGCTATTGGCAGTACCTTTTTTGAACCACAGTGGTGTGCACTGCCAATCGTGTTCCACTGTGCATGGTCTGCTGGGCAGGGATCTGACATGTGATAGAGCAGACGGCATGGTGGCGGCGTGGCAGGGCTGGTGGTCTGACAGTCATTCTTTCACCATTAGTGTCTGGCGGTGTGGCATTTATGGCCGATTTTGGGTAGTTTTCACTTTGTGACTCGTAATACGGTGACCACTGTACCGCCTGCATTGATGGTATGGTGGTGGTATTCTGCACGGCAGTCGTGCACGGATACTGGCAAAATCGTAATGAGGGCCTTGGTGGGTCCAAGAAGGGATCATTTTGGAGTATGTCATTATTCCAAAAAGAAAATGTGACTGAAAAATACTTTTTAGTTTTTACATTTCTTGGGTGAATTAGGGAAAAAACAGAGAGCAAAGTGACCATTCCCAGAGCTCAACATGAGTGTGAAACTCTCCTGATTGGGATTCAACTTTTAATTAATGAGATGCTATGAGCCACACACTAGAAAGAATTATTGGACTTCCAGAAGCAGTGTGTTAGACCTTAAATCGTATTTGCGCAGTGTAGCGCGTTAAGCCCTGAACATCTATTGGCCATTTCAGAAATGAAAAGTCCTAGATCGCTTCATCATGTATGTGTTTGGATTCTCTGCCCTACACCTGTAGAAGGAGTGCTTTTTATGATCCTCGGGGGCCTGCTCCAAAGTGCACTTTAAATGAAAAGCAATTTAATTACAATGCATTCTTTCTCTGTTAAATGCGTAACATTCGGGTGACACGAATGTCCAGACAGGCAGAAATTCCATTTACTACATTAAAAATGATATTTATGAAAAAGAGACCGCTTATAAACTTCTGTCCCAGATACTTGCCTAACCCTTTCCTCACTAACACATTGGTTTTGTAAACACATTTCTTCCAGGCTTCTCAGTGGACTTCCCCCATGTTTGAAATGCTCCTGCTGCAATAAAAATGTTCTCTATAAAGTGAACGCTGCTTCTCCGATCTAGATACACGTTGCAAAAAATGTATTAAACAAAAAAAAGAAAAAAACAGAGGCCCTCATTACGAGTTTAGCAGTATTACGACTTTGGTGGGCAGACCCACCTGAAGACAGCCGTCCCTGCCAGGATCATAGATCCCGATGGTGTGACGGTGGTCGGGCTTGTAATCAGCCATGGCGGTGCTGAACTCAGTGCCAGCTGGCTGATTACAACCCCTCTTTCCACCAGCCTTTTCATGGCGGGGACCCCGCCATAAAAGGCTGGCAGAAAGCCAGTGCTGGGGGCCACAGAGGGCCCCTACACTGCCCATGGCATGGACAGTGCAGAGGCCCCCTGCCTAGCACCGTCGGAATGCGCACTTTCTGCTTTGTGCATTCCAAGGGTGCTGGAGTGTTAGGATATTGGCCACGGCTCCATTAACGTATTGCAATGTTCCCGCCGGTCAGCCCTGTGGGAACATTGTAATATGCTTGTGGGGACATCATCATCATGGTGTCCTCCCCTTGAGTTTGGCGATCCCGTGGTGGGACTATCAAACTCTTAGGCCCGTATTTATACTTTTTGACGCTAAACTGCGCTAACGCAGTTTAGCGTCAAAAATTTTTGCGCCGGCTAACGCCATTCTGAAGCGCCATGCCGGCGCCGTATTTATTGAATGGCGTTAGCCGGCGCAAGCAGACCGGCGCTGCCTGGTGTGCGTGGAAAAAAACCACATACACCAGGCAGCGCCGGCGTAGGGAAAAATGGCGTTAGGGCGTCTTAAAAATGGCGCAAGTCAGGTTGACGCTAAAAAATCGCCTCCACCCGATTTGCGCCATTTTTAACGACGCCGAGACGCCATTTACATGACTCCTGTCTTAGTAAAGACAGGAGTCATGCCCCCTTGCCCAATGGCCATGCCCAGGGGACTTCTGTCCCCTGGGCATGGTCATTGGGCATTGTGGCATGTAGGGGGGCACAAATCAGGCCCCCCTATGCCACAAAAAAAAAAAAAAAAAAATATTTATACTTACCTGAACTTACCTGAATGTCCCTGGGGTGGGTCCCTCCATCCTTGGGTGTCCTCCTGGGGTGGGCAAGGGTGGCAGGGGGGGTCCCTGGGGGCATGGGAGGGCAGCTGTGGGCTCATTTTGAGCCCACAGGTCCCTTAACGCCTGCCCTGACCCAGGCGTTAAAAAGCGGCGCAAATGCGGGTTTTTTTGACCCGCCCACTCCCGGGCGTGATTTTTGCCCGGGAGTATAAATACGACGCATTTGCGTCGCAGTCATTTTTTTGGACGGGAACGCCTACCTTGCATCTCATTAACGCAAGGAAGGCGTTCACGCAAAAAAATGACGCTCTTTACTCCTACTTTGGCGCTAGACGCGTCTAACGCCAAAGTATAAATATGGCGTTAATTTTGCGCCAAATTTGCGTCGAAAAAAACGACGCTAATTCGGCGCAAACGGAGTATTAATATGACCCTTAATGAGGCCCTAAGTATGACTCAATTGAAATGTAAAAGTATGACTGATAGGGTCGAGGGAACACAGATGCAGATGGCAGAAGGTCCATTCCAAAACATTCTCACAAAAAGTTGCGCAAAACAATCCTTTCCAGATAAGCCCCTTTTAGATATGTGCAGTCTGGAAAAAATGAGCGCACCAATGTAATGATATGTTAACCTCACAATAATGCAAAAACTTTCTGGCATCGAATAAAGCCACTTTATTTTGGTGCAGTTTTAATGTATCACAAACTCGACCCTGAGATATTGGAGCTATATACATGAGCACCAGTTACATTAAAAAAGGACACATTCTTTTTTGGGAGGCAAAGGGAGGTTAATTGATTTGCCTAGAATCACAGGATGTTGAGCCCACCAAGAGAATCAACCCTCGTTCCCCAGTTCTGAAGCGTGCATCTCTTGTTGTTACCCAACATCCTCTCTCAGGAGCCAGGCCTGTTAAAATGTTGACTTGTTTGGAAATGCAGTGACATTTTATTATTATTACCATTTCTTCTATGATTTCCTAGCACCTGAATCATCTAATGGTATAAGGCTCTTTGCGAGAAATAAAATAAGAAAAAATAGATAAAGCCAAAGGGAGTCTTCCTGGTCCTGTGGAGGATGAAGCACTGCCAGCAGGCTGTTGGGGGGCTTTCTTTCATATATATTCATCAAGCACTAGAAGCCTGGTATTAATAGAGCTCAATCACAAGTGCTAAACAATTGGGGAGGGGTCAAATGAGAGGATATATTTTATTTTAGATAGGGACCTTGCTGCGAAAACCTTCCTCTACTGAGTTGATTCATACCTCTGACAGCAGTAGTGCTCAGTTATCTTTAAAGGTTTTCAGAGCTCTATAAATGACTTGGACCGATTGCCCCTCTGGTGGTTGGATTAACGTAATTAAAATTACCTAACATAAAAACATATAAATTAACTGAAAAAAATCAAAGGTTACAGGGATGTTATAGTTAGGAAATAGAATTAAAAAAATATAGAAATTGACTTGAAAAACCAAAGGTAACGGACGTTATAGTTAGGATCACATTTCAAGTGTACAAAACCATAGAAATTCAGCAGTTACAGTTAGAGTTATTTCAAGTAACTCATGCCCTTGGGTGGTTAGGGGGGTTAGCCACAGAGACTGGCAGCAGGCCCAAACCTGCAGCCAACCCCACCGTGCACAGCGGGGTGGTTATAGGGGATTGTCTGCAGGCCATGTGTCCAACCCCCGCCCTGCGCACAGCCAAAGGCCGGGTGCAGCTGAGATTGGATTAACGTATAGCAATGAAAAATACTTTACGTTAAACAAAACATAGAAATTCACTGAAAAAATAAAAGGTTAGAGGGACGTTATAGTTAGGAAATAGATTTTTTTTTTTAAACCCATAGAAATTCACCTAAAAACCTAAAAAAACAAAGTTTAAAGGGACGTTATAGCTAGGCTCACATTTTAAATGTATAAAACCATAGAAATTCACCTGTTATAGTTAGAGTCCTCTCAAGTAACTATAACTCGTGCCGTAAGGCAACTATAACTCCCACCCTCACCATCCACTGCTAATTACCTCACAAATTACGGCACTCATGACATCTTTGATAACATCATTGATAATATCCATATAATATTTGCAATAAAGTTTTTGATGAAAAAACTGTATGGCGGGGGCATGAGTTATAGTTACCTTAGGGAATGAGTTATAGTTACTCTAACTATAGCAGGTGAATTTCTATGGTTTTGCATGTTCAAAATGCGAGCCTGACTATAACGTACCTGTAACCTTTGGTTGTTTAAGTCAATATATATATATATATATATATACATATATGAATAGGACTATGCATCTGGGCCGATTGTAACTTTTGGAAAAGGTATCATAATGCTGTGAGACAGTTTAAGCAGATGGGGCGCCAAGCCTACATGAGATAGTTACTTCAGAATCTGGGTCTGATATTTATTCATATTTAGAGGAGCAACCTGGTACCAGTAACAAAACCGTGTTACCTCTAACTACTGTTGACAAATATAATTTTTACAACTAAATCGAGATCCACAGAAAAAAACAGACCCAGGAAGAGGAGGAAACAACAGAAAAGGAGGAAGACTTGAAGAGGAGGCTTGAAAAGACAAAAACAAAACGCCACATGGGAGATCAATACAGCAGACAAAGAGGAAATGATGGGTAAGAACTGATTGATAATTATTAACCTTTCCTCACTTGAACTTAGTGAAGATAAGCAGTCCCTCTTAGAAATGGGGTTGTCTTTTCGTCCCTTGTCCCTTGTCAAATATGGATTATTGTAGGACTGGGATAGACTTGTTCCTTTTTATTCACAAATTAAAATTGATGAAAATATTTTCCCAGCAAGAAGGCAAACGGAAGTAAGTCCCCTCCATCGCCACAACGGTGGATCACACCTTTGACACTCTTTGTTTAAGGGACATTGAGGGTTTAGTTACCTTATAAGAACTTGAGGGGATGCAAGAGATTGGGATACAGACAGGGATTTGTTAATCTCTATGAATCTGGAATTGTATAGAGTGGGTCCCGCCCCATATTTTAATGTTTTACTCTCCTTGTCACAATTTTAATCTTGTCATGCTGTATCGTCCTGGTTATTGCAGTCCACGCTTTGCTATCTATGATGCAGTAGCTTTATTAAAGCATTATTGAAACATATACTGCCTCTGTTTGTCATTGTGTATGTGAGACTAATGTAACTGAGAGAAACGGATGAGACCTGAGTGACCACCGCTTCCCTGAGAAACCAGTTATGTCAAGCGCTCGACTGCCCAATCATCCCTGCCATTGAGTAGAGATGAGGTACTGCTAGTTAGCCAAAGCCGAACCCGGATTGGAGCGACAGGTGTCACCTGTAGTGGGTTAGACTCAGTCTCCCATACCGCAGGCGATTCTGACACTCGAAATCCAGTAGTCTCATTAGAATAATGAGAGCCTATGTGACAGCCGTCATAGGCCAGCAGAGGCCAAGGTGGGCCTACCCTCCGGCAAAGGTTTCCTCACTCTGTAGGTGCCTGGTATAAGGCTGTTTATTTTATGTGTGTATCCCTTGTGCCCTCCCTTGGGAAGTTTTGTCAATATGGGTAAAAGGAAGGCAATCAGTGGCTCTACCTTGGCCTCGCAAACCCACCCACTGTCCCCAATTTCCACATTCCTAGTGCAGGCCATGGATTTGGTATCCAACAAAATCAAACTAGCAGAGCGACGACTCACTCTAATGGCGGAGGACTTTTGAAACTATGTCTCTCCCTAAGGCATTAAGCCATGCTGTTCCATGTGATTCTGCCATTTTTGGCAGCATTCCTTTAGATAACTCTTTATTGTTGTCCCTTAACCAAATCTGCCTCTCTGAGCCGGCCAAAGGTGTTGCAGGCGATTTTGTGGTAGAAGACGGTCTGGATGTTATTGATTGTTCTTCTGTTCCAATTCACTCTTCGGACTCTGGCCCAATAGCGAAAATGTGAAGAAGGGCCCCAGAACTAAATCAAGCTGATCTACGTTGATCTTGAAAATTCATAATCCAGTTAATCCTGTATCACTGCTACTACCCAATGTTGACTCCTGGACCTTGTTGAGGATTTGGTTTAATAATTTATTGGACTCCAAGCTGCAACATATCCATAGTCGGCTAGCCTTGATATAATCTAGCCTGGGTAATATACTGTCTGTGGCAGAGAAGGGCCCTGTACATTTACAGTCTTGGATGACCCAGACAAAAGAATCAGATTGGTCTTCTTCCATGCTAGCTTCTTCTGATCCTAGTCATTTTCCTGATGTAGTTGCCCAGAGTTTGTTTTCCAGTACATCAGATGGTGGTTGCAGTGATGGTTCAGATAATCAGGTGGCCACTAACATTGTAAATCCCCAACCACAGGAGTTAAATTCTCAGTTTGTTAATAATAATATGTTGCAGTCTGCTAACCAACAAAGTCAACGATTTGTAGAGCATACTCAGTTTCAACTCCCTGTTATTGATCTGTCCCCAACTTCATGTCCCTATGTTGCTATTTTAGATAATGTGCTTAGGCTTCAAGGCAATAGCATTGAAACAACTAGAGCTTTCAAAAACAAAGTTATTTTTTAGTTAAACACAAATGTATGCTTATTTAAAGAGATTTTGTTTGTGCAATGGGTCCTTTGGCGAGGCAAGCCCTTGGCACCTTGTGTTTATCAATTTCCATGTCCCTGGTGTCACCAGGGAAGTACTCGCATTAGCCAGAGCTGGCATGGTGAGATTCAAGTAGATTAGAATATTACCTCTTGGCATCTTTTATAAACATCTAGCTCCTGCCCATATTGCCGATCCTATTGAAAATCAAAATCCCCAACATGTCCCTGTATTGGCTATAGGGAACCGCCCTCCCCCTACACCCTTCCCACTCAGAAATGGATATTCAGCTTTGAAAGGGCTGGAAGATGTTGATTAACAATCATTCACAATTCTTACGAATGGGGCTAGTGGACCTGTCTTCAGGAGTCTAGAGGCTCTGGGGGGAGAGCACTATTGATATGCTGCCTGCTCCCCTTTACCAGCCCCTTGTGCCAGAGTGCATTAGGCCTTAGATTCTTTGGTTGCAATTCACCTGGAGAGGCTTCAGTTTTGCCTGTTGGTACGCAACCTTTTGTTAGCACGATGTTGAACCTGAAATTTCTTATCTGGAATGTAGCTGGTTTGGAATAAAAGTTAGAGTTTGAGGGATGGCGGTTGTTTATATCCAACTGTGATATTGTTTTCATGCAAAAAACCTGGGCTGTGTCCTAAATAGTTCTTGATGGGTATATTCGTTTTAGCCATTTTGCTACCACCTCAACCTCTGGTTGTGCTAAAGGAGGTTTGGTGGCCTGGTCCAAGGTTGGTATTGGGAGTAAAATGCATCCGGTAGCAACGAATATGGGGGGTACAGGTGTTCGAGGTTTGTTGGGGTGAACTATTATAATTATGATTTTGTATCTAAAAATAATTCTACCTTTCTTGGCCTCTCCGCAGTTATTGGCTCTTTAGCTGACAGAGCCCAGTCTAAAGATGGGTAATTTATTCTTTTACTGGCAGGGGATTTAAATGATAAGTTGGGGAATACGGATCTATGGGTGGATTCTCCTTTTGATCCCATTAGCTGTGATGAGGATCAGGTAGATATGGACTTGAAGGGTGGGCACTTACATGCTTTTTGGCTGACACAGAACTTAGCCAGTCCTGCTATCAGTTCAGGTAGCATAGTGGTTCCTACATTTATCAGGCGGGCTGTAGTTCGATTATCGATTACGTGTTCCTCTCTCTGAAACTTTTAGCATTGATTTGTTGGACTGAAGTGATACCATCTGTCTATAGCGACCACAACCCCCTAGCCATACTTGTTGAAGTTCCTCCGCAGGTTGGGACGAGTGTGGTCTGCCCTCAACAGATACTAAAGACTGAGGATAATGACAGGAGGGTGGTCTGGTGTTCTGCCAACTTAACACTCGTAATAATCCAGGTCCAAAGTGACTGTTCTGATATGATAACATTGTAGTTAGCGGAATTTGGTGATACCGCTAACTCATTATCAAGTTTTGTTGAGCTCTTGTCTTGTATTAGGTCTATGTTGTGTAGACCCACAAAGAAAGGCCCATCAATTGATAGTTTATTGTACAACAAAGAGTTTTGAAAGGCAAATGAAGTGGAGGGCCGAAATCAAAGAAGAGCAGTGGGAAGCTATTGTGACTGCATGTCAAAAAATGATACTTGGGCCTTTTGGCAGGTGGTTCAAGCAGGCTTAGCTAACAGGAACTCACTGGATGTCATTCGGTCACACATTACCCCTGAAGCTTGAATTGAGCATTTTTCCATTATTTGTGGGTCAGATGACTTAAGGGTCGATGATTCTCAGGTGAATTTGCCTTTCAATTTTAACCCCCCTTTTTCTGTAATAGAGCTGTCGAAGGCTCCCCAGTAAGGCCCCGGGGCCGAATGGGATTCTGCTGGATCTGTTTATAAATGAACCGGAGTTTTGGACCTCAATTTTAACTTACATTTTTAATTGTGTGTGTGGGGTGAGGCCCCCAATGTCTTGGCGGTCATATGCATGGTACCATTTTTTAAGTTCTGGATCCTGGGTGTTATCTCCCAGTTTCCTTGTCAGACTCTTCCTCTAAATTAATAGGTCAGGTTGTGTTGGAGCGCCTGATTTCTTGGGTGCAAGAAAATACAAATTCTCTATCAGGTCCAATATGGAGGGTTTGGGTACAATAGAACCATGCCTTAATTTTTCCCTCTTTTTTGTTAAGTATAAATTTTTGAAGAACGCCCCAATCCATTTGGCATTCATGGATTTGTCAAGTGTGTTTGACTGTGTTAATAGGCAGAAGTTGTGGGAAATGTTATTGTCAGTGGGCCTTGACGTTGGGTTGGTTAACCTTTTGAGACTTTTACAACAGGTTTTTAGGACAGAAGTTAGGTTTCGACCAAATGGTGAGTCCACTTCATTGTTTAGAGTAAATCATGGCGTGCGCCAAGGGTGTGTTCTCACTCCCATTCTATTCCTTTTGTACATTAATGTCCTAGAGAGAACCTTTGTTTCTGTAGGAACTGATGTACCTCATGATTGCAATAGCACCATTCCCGCTTTACTATATGCGGATGACGTGATCCTGCTGGTAAGAACGGCCAATGGGCTCAAGCAGTTGGTAGCCAGCTTTGTTGAATTCATAAAAGGTCTGGGCCTTGAAACTAATTGTATGCAAACTTTTTTAATGGTATGTGAACCTAAGAATATTAAGACTCGCCCAGTGCATATAGGAGGGTGTACACTGACTACAGTAAGCTCCTTTCAATATCTCAGACCGGAGTTTGATGAAGCTTGTAGTTGGCTTCCTTGTTTGAAAGGCAGGGCCTCTTGTTTTCTGCATACACTGGTAAATACCTCCTCCCTATCTGCTATTATAGGGAGAAAGCCAGTTGCCCCTATACTAGAAGTTTACAAGAGGGCAGTGCGTACCTGCTGTGACCTATAGTATGGGGTTGTGGGTTTATAAAGAGGTTGGGAGCATCCAGGTGGAAGAAAAATTATTCTGCCGCTGGTAGCTGGGTGTTCCGCCATCTACCCCGCACTTTTCCGTTCATCAGGAGTTGGGTATAGAATATTTACAGGAGAGTAACAAAGTCTCTCCATTGGAGCGCTGGTGTGCGATTTGGGCCAATAAGGGGGCTGTGCTCAACTAGTTGCTTATTAAGGACTGCTGCGCTAGTGAACTTGCCTTCTTGATCCCGTGGCTGAGATATATTAAGGCTTCCATGACAGCCCCGGGCTGCCTTCATTTGTTTGACAATCCGCATTTAATATCTAATAAGGATGAAGCTTGGGTTTGAGACTGCGTCCTCAAACATAGACAGGCAGCTCAGGAGACTAACGAGGTAATGAAGTTGACAGTTAGGGAGTATTGTGTGGTCCAAATGTCAATGCGGTCTGTGCCTTACCTCTTATATGTTCATAACATGTCCGAACACTTGTTATTGACCTGCTTCAGGTTGGGGTCCCTCCATTGAATGCTGTCTTTTCCCCAAAAGCAGTTCTCTTCTGGAGGTATCTGCGTCTGCCCTTGTGATGAACAATCCCCACAAACACTGTTGTACTTTGTTTTTTCCTGCAACTTTTATAAGATTATTAAGAAACGATATTTGGAACCTCTATTACGAAAAAAGGAATTTCCCTAATTGTAGGGCAGCGTTGCTTTCTCTCCAACAGTTGTATGACTAAGATGTTTGTTGTTCTGTTGGCTGCTTTTGAAAAGGTGTTGTGGCTTGGCGCAAGAAGCTGTTGTTTTAGCTGTCCTTACAATTACGCAGTTAGATGATTTGTTCTGTTTTATGGGGATTTGCTACAGGATTGCTACAGGATTTTTAAATGAAAGTTTTATTTGTACATATGTTTTGTTTTAATAATGTATTGTATTTTGATTATTTTATGATCTATATTTATACGATCAAATAAAGAGTTATTAAACTGAATTGACTGACGAAAACAAAAGTTAAAGTAACATTATAATTAGGTCTGGTAATAATATCTTTCTTTATGTAAAAAAAAACTTCAGAAATTCACTGAAAAAAACACAATGGGTAAAATGATGACTGGAATTCACCATTTATAGGTAACTACGATTCAGGTTATATGTGATATTTTACATGATAGCTACTCCCAAGGAATGGAATTCAATTGAAAATCTACTGTCCTGTAGTTGCGATTCTTTGTCCGATCAGGACACCTTGCACTTTTTTAGTGCCTCTCGAATTTGCTATGTAAATATATTGTACCACTGGTGAGAGGGGAAAATTGTATTCAGGTAAGGCCGGCAATGACCTTTATACAGATGCTCCAGTTTCAATTAGTGTGTTTAATGTTGCTTGTGTTTATCAGAATCCCTCAAATTGGGATCCTCATTGTCAAGTAGAACCCCTAATATATATCATCTAAATTAAGGGCTGATCTTAGCTGGCACGTTCTCAGGGGAGATATTTTATTGACTTGTGGTTTACAATTTTAAGAATGTGGGCCTCTTTGTGTTTTGTATTTTCAGCTGGAAAACTTTGCTACAATATTTTTTAAAGAAATTATGTGGCTTTTTTCTCCTTACCCAGGGGAAGTCATGGATGCTATATCCATATGAAATGGAACCTTTAAAGAAGGCATGACTGCAGCTGTCCAGCGCCCGTGCAAGCTTCAGGGGGTTTGCTTTACCAAGCCCTGCTATGAGGCTAAGCAATCTCTGAGGAAGGCTTTGAAGGGTAAACCAAGAGATATAACCATAGTAAGAGATGCGAGGGCCCATTATAACTCTGTCCTGAGGGACAGAAAGCAACAGCTTGAGGAGCAGGCTTAGGAGGAGCTGGAAAGGGCCCCTCTATCTAAGAACCCCGGCCTTTTCTGGAAGGTGGTCAATAAGGGCTCTATTGAAACGGAAACTTCTGAGGGCTTGAGTTGCAATATTACCCCTGTGATGTGGGTGGCCCACTTTTGTGGAATTTTTTCTGGGTGCCCTATAGAAGTCCAAAGGGGTGATCAGCAGGGACACTCCCCAGATCTAGCTATTAGGTTTAACCTAGAAGAGGTCAAGGAGGCGCTGCAACGCAGGCCGAGTCACAAAGCCCCGGGTCCCGATACTATTCCAATGGACTTATACAAACATTGTCCACAGCTGTGGGCACCAATTTTGCTCACTGTTCTCAACGCAGCGGTGAGTGTGGGAATCCCTGCTACTTGGAGATCGGCACGTATTGTCCCCATTTACAAAAAGGGCAATTGTAATGATCCGAAGTCGTATCGCCCAATTTCACTGCTTGACTCCTCAGTAAAAAATTTGGGTCGGATTAAGTCGCATTGAGGATTGGATGTCTGACAACTCAATCTTGTGGAGGGCTCAGTATGGCTTCAGGGAGTTTAAATCTGCTTATGCAGATTGGCAAGTATACACAGGCCACAAGGGGCACCCTGTACCTTGTTTTTATGGACCTAAGCTGCGCCTTTGTTAAGGTAAATCGTAGTAAGCTCTGGGATAGGCTTACTCAGATGGGCATGGATCCTCTCATTATGGAGCTGCTTCGCTATCTCCACTCAGGTACCAATACTAATGTGAGGGTTGGGCAGCATGGTGAAAGTACGGAGTTGTTTGAACTAAATAGGGGAGTGCAACAGGGGTGTGTTCTTGCCCCTACCCTTTTTCTGCTGTACACAAATGGGTTGTTTGATATTTTAGTTAAGAGATGTAAGGATGCTCCTAAAATCAGTCGCAAGAGTATTCCTGTATTGATATACGCAGATGATGCTGTTTTTATGGCCCGCACCATGAATGGTCTACATGAGGCAGTTAAAGCATACGAAAATTTCATGACATCGTTAGACTTGAAGATAAATTGCAGCAAATCTCATTTTATGGTCTATGGTAAACCTCTAAGTAAGGTGGGAATTTTTAAATTAAAGGAACAGGTGATTGGAAAGGTGCAGGATTTTCCCTATCTTGGAGTGATTTTTGATGATAAGGGTACCTGGAAACCCTGTATTGCCAAGAGAGGGAGTCTTTTTAACTCTACTGTAGGTGCTACGTTTGAATTTGCTGCCAGGGCTGGTAACAAACCTATAAAGCCCCTGCTCAAGGTATACAGACGTAAATGTCTTCCAGTTTTGTTTTATGGGGCCCCACTCTGGGGTATATAGAAAAGGACCCCTGTGACTGAGGAAAACCGTTTTTGTGGAAGGTTATCAGGGGTGGGTCAAAACACTTCTGGGTTTTGTTTGCACCTTGAGATGGATTTGGATTTCATAGAAGACACCATTAAATTTGCTCCAGTTTTATTGTGGATTTCAATATGGATGAACGAATCTGCGCCCCTAAACAGGGAAATCTTGCATGATTGTTTGTAATGCGATCACGCTAATGAAATTCCCTGGCTGGCTTCTGTAAGAAATGTTGTTAATGCTTTGGGGCGTCCAGACATCTTTGATGCTCCAGAGTGTTTATCCAGAGTGGACAAAAAGTGGGTAAAGGAGAATTTTCTACAAATGGCAATGGCCAAGAGGGAGGAGACGGAGCTAAGGAAGAAATCAGTGAGGGACTTTATTATGATAAAGATGGGGGTGGGCTCAGAGACCTACCTCTCGGAGGTCAAAATGTATGGGAAAGGACCCTCATCACGCGTTTCCGTTTGGGGGTGATCAGAACTAATCTGTGTTTCCTGTTAGGGCAGTTTGATCAGAACACCATAAAACTGTCTCCGTGTGATGGTGTTTCCCCGCAGACCCTAATGCACTATACTTTGTTTTGTGAGCTATATGCGCCTTTTAGGAAACAATGTTTAGTCCCCCTTTTGAGGGACAGGGGTTTTGTGCAATACCGTCCAGCTGTTTTGTGGTTATGTATGACTTTAGAGGCGATGGTGTTGCGAGGGATTGGTTCTTTTCTAAAGGGAGCAATAATTTGGCGGAATAGTGTAAATTTTTAATCATGGTGTAGTGTCTATACAAATTTTTATTGTACGCATGGTACCATCAATTTTGAGTTTTAAAATGTTGTCATATTTGGGGGGTTGCAAGGTTTAAGAGATTGTGATGTGTTGTGGATTTATATGTTTTTATGATTAACAACTTTTTCTAAATAGCAAAATAGTGATTTTAATTTTTGACCTGTCAAATGTGTCTAACAACCGGGAAAGTGCCTTATTGTTAAAATTCGGAGTTGGCACTATGGGGGTCATTACGACCCTGGCGGAACAAGTCCGCCAGGGCCGTGGGACGCGGTGGCACCGCCGACAGGCCGGCGGTGCCCCGCGGGGCATTCTGACCGCGGCGGCTCAGCCGCGGTCAGAGAAGGGAAACCGGCGGTCTCCCGCCGGTTTCCCGCTGCCCCAAAGGATTCCGACTCCCCCTCCCGCCATCCAGTTCCTGGCGGTTCTCCCGCCGGGAACCGGATGGCGGGAGGGGGAGTCGCGGGGCCCCTGGGGGCCCCTGCCGTGCCCATGCCTATGGCATGGGCACGGCAGGGGCCCCCGTAAGAGGGCCCCTAAAAGTATTTCAGTGTCTGCAAAGCAGACACTGAAATACGCGACGGGTGCAACTGCACCCGTCGCACCTTCCCACTCCGCCGGCTCTATTACGAGCCGGCGTCATCGTGGGAAGGGAGTTTTCCCCTGGGCTGGCGGGCGGTCTTGTGAAGACCGCCCGCCAGCCCAGGGGAAAACTCGGAATACCCTCCGCGGTCTTACGACCGCGGAGCGGTATTTCGGAGGGGGGAAGCCTGGCGGGCGGCCTCCGCCGCCCGCCAGGCTCAGAATGAGGGCCTATATGTTTTATGCTACTTTTGGTTATGGGATCTTTGAAGGGTGAAGTGTGCTTGTGACAATGTGTCTTCCCAATCCTTCTGTACTTTGTGGTATTTTGTAAGCTGTACAAATCTTTTATAGTTCAATACTTATTGGCTCTTTTTAAAACTCAAAGTTTTAAACAACGTAGAGCTGTTTTTCGATTTTAAAAATTGTTACTTAGCGCTGATGTCTGCGTTAGAATGGGTCATTTTCTTAAAGCAGTTGTATGTTATCACAATTTTTTTATTTTTAGATCAGATTTCTGTATTTATTATTGTTCACCCTTACAGTATTTCCTATGTGTCTTTTATACATTGTGTACATTTTCTATTATGATTGTCTTCGACATTCGAATAAAGAATTGATTTGAATCAATCAGATATGGCTTTTTATCTTTTATGGTTATTTGTATCCAAGTAAAGAGTTATATGATTTGAAAAACACTGAAATAACTATAACTCCCCCCTCACCATGCAGTGCTTAAAACCTCACATTTTATGCCACTCATGACATGTTCTATGACATCATTGATAGCATCAGTGAAGACCATTGAAATTACAACATTGTTGGTATCACTGTGCCTGGCAGGTGTGTGAGTTATAGTTACTTCACATACTTTACTAACTCCAGTCCAACAAACATTGGCAAAAGTCAATAAGTTTGGGGTGAGGTTAGCTCAACTATTTTAACTGAAGTCTCACCTGTAAGAGAAAGTTGGAAAGTGTATAATACAATACATATATTTGAGGGGTTCCCAAATTCAAATATTAACATCTCAAAATATATCTGCTCGGTATTTAGAGTAAAGACCCAAATGGTAAGGACTACCAACCATAATTCCAATTATAACCCTAACACCACTAAATGTAGATTAATGTCAACATTTGTGTTTTTGAAAATAACTTACATTGAACACACTACCCACCCCATATATAGTAAATGCAGCCAGATAATAATAACACATATTATAAGAAAAACAATACCTATGAAACCTAATAATTACACAAAATATATGCCTCATACATTAAAACATATTTAAATTAAAGAAATGATGTTTTGAAACCCAAAGTTAAATGCACACCAAAGTAAACAACAAGCACACTCTAAAAATATATCCACAAACTAATCAGAAGTACCACACAGAAACGTTAATTACATCTGCACCTGAAAAATGTCCATAAACCTGAAAGATGAATAATGTCTTTAAAGAACAAAACCTCAAACTATATAATAAAAACAGTTGAACCTCGAAATATGTGAATCCCAATATTGACAATCAATTTGACCCATACAACTTATAAATGTCATTTTAATTAAAGAATACAAAAATTAAACTCTGTATTTCAAAATAAAACACACTCCAAACTATACCATAATCACACTACAGTAAAATATACACATGCAAATCCCAAATATAACCTACAACATTATTTGCATTTGAACTGAAAAAATACTAACTTAATGAAAATATTATAACATTAAAACACTACCCAACCAATCCTCCAATAAATCATATAATCTACATAAGAACAACACCACAAACTATATGAACCATAGTATTTATAATCATGAAACATTGTAAAAGAAAATATACCAAAACATCTGCTAAAAACAATTATACCTCAATTAAAATATACAGTAAGTTAGTATTCAAACAGTACCCACTGAAGCCCAAATATAGCTCACAAGCTGCTAAAAATGTATGTAATTCTAAAACATCTATAAATTATTAAAGACTTCAAAAAACATTTTTTAGACAAAACCTTAATAATGAGCATACACTTTAAGACACTTCTACACACTATATTAACTATCATGATATTTTGATATACTACATTTTATATATTGTATATTACCTGCAATGATACTTTGATATACTACATTTTAATCATGACATTATTGACAAACAGCAAAAAGTGGTGTGATTTTCTTATTATATTTTTTGCTTTCACAGTATTGTATTGATGATATTCTTGTTACAAATATTTAAACTAGATATTCAGGTGCGGCTAATCCACATCCTTTCCCCAACCAACTCAAAAGTAGTTAACTTAAACTTACCACACTAACACAGAGTATATGGTACTTCGTCAAAGACACATAATGAGCAAAGATGCTGCTAAACATAATAGTCAAGCAATGAACAACCTCTCACTTCACCAGAATGAAAAGAAATGAAATATTTTTCAGCACGCATATCCATGCACATAACATTCCATAACGAGATTTATCTTGTCACTATAGAGTAATAAATAAAAATAAACATCTCCTTTGTCTATTGTAATTTCCACAGCCACTATCTAAATGTATTTACCTTCAAACAATAGGAAACACAAACAATTACAATGTGAAAACAATACTTCGATTCTTGTCAACATGTAACCCGGAACCTTAAAGGGTGTCTAGATTTTGAACACTTTAGGGCCAAACAATCCTAATAAAGCATTGTGCAATTGCATGTAACATAACATTACTCACATTCTAACACACAATATTGGGTTTGTTATTAAGTATAAGTAAAAGAAGGCTCCTTAGGTCTTATCTGAGAACAACATACTTAAAATGTGTTTATATTTGTTTTATGTATACTTATGAAAAGAAATTATAATAACAATGCATGTTGCCGTATATATAATCATAAATGATCTATTGTTATTTAACTATGAAAGTTGTTTCCTACTTATTTGAATTGTTCCGTGGCATAATATTGATTGCAAACCTTTCAGAGTCTTAGCAAGCTTAGAAACCATAATTCTCCATGTTGTACATTGCACAGTTTCGAATAGTGTGTACAAAGCTGGCAAGGGAGCGAGATGTTATGTTAAGAATGGAGTTAGTATTGTGGATATGACAATATCTTCCTTTCAAGTTAGGAAAGATCCTGACATCTATCCAATAAGTTATGTTTTTGCTGGGAACAATTTCTGTCATGTAGTCTTATTGCATTGACTTGAATGAAGAGAATTGTATTTATGCTAGTTCTATTTTACACGTTTTGAGCCCTTAGCTCCAAGTGACTGCTTTCTAAGGAGAGCCGTGACCAGCTGAAATGACAGTTGTCTTTCATCTTTTGATTGAATGGCTGCTATTTTGCAATAAACACTGTTTGTACTGCAGGTTTCCCAATGAGTAGTTTTATATATTTAACACCTACCAGGCAGCATAAGCTAATGTGTGTGAAAAGATCCTATTGTGAGCTTAGAGCCCACCTATTCCTTACCATTGGTTGGCTTTATTGTCACTCTCCTTTACTAGCCTTTTATTAGCTAGCTTGTGTCGGCTTCCATATCTCTTCTTTTGTTAGTCCCTCTACTACAGCATGGCTGCATTATCCTCATTCCACTGCTTATTTTTCAGACACTACTTTTTATTTTCCATTGAGCAGTCCATGAGAGTGCATTTGCCTTACAGCTGCCTCCCTTGTGCACTTTTCTTCACCTCTCCACAGAAATCAAGATTGATCTCTCTCATCTGAGTGCTTCTACCCTGCCTCCTACCCTCACTCTGATGTAGTTCTCCTCCCCCTGTGTTGCTTTCTCACTGGTTTGCTTCTCCTCTCCAGGTCCATGTTGTACTCTTGAGCCTTCACACTTCTCTCCCCTGCGCTCATGTTGTTTTCCCATACCCTCCATGTTGCTTCGGCCCACTCACTTAAAAAAAAACCAAAAAAAAAAAACCTTTTGCTCTATTTTTTTTATGAACCAATTCAGCTTAGACTGGTAAATAAAATGAAGAAAAAGGCCTGTGTCCTTTTGTAGATATACACATGCATTGTGCGTGCCTAAAAAACGATGAAGCTGGTTTTGTCATAGGCTTTTTTTCTGCACTTTAGGCATGCTGCGTAGAATCAGGAATGCGTTCAGCATCGCTAGAAACTATTAGCAAAACCAATGGGTACCAAACGTAAGACCTATTGGCTTTGCCAATGCTTGTTTTGCTTCTGCTGTTTTATTTCAATCTGTCATCCTTATTTCTTTCACTTCAACAGCTTCACGCAGTTGTTTCAAGAGGACATTTATAGCACAGTGCGGAATATGTCGAGTGAATTCCCTTACGCATGTGGATACTGTATTTAAAATGAACACTAAACACCGTGCCTTCTAGCTAAGTATATGAGGGATCATTTCAAATTCCCTCACTTGCATTTTCCACCGGAAACAAGAACAAATTGTCCCAGTTTTAGCTTTATACTTTTGCACAGATATAGCTTAATTATCTTGCAGCCAGAGTGAAATGTTTGTTCAGCCATGCTCGCAGACAGTAGATGCTTAGTCAGCCATAATGTTGGTGTATGTAAGCTCATTATTTGAACAGCTAAATCAATATCAATTAAACGAAAAAAAACAGATTGATCTTCTGTGAATCAAAGGCTAGACTTTTCTGAAACTATTTTCTTGAGACAAAATCAGAGTAAGAGCTGCAGTAATAATAAGGTTTAGAAAACAATAGTTACAGGGAATGCTTGCAACAAGGTGCTGTCATGAGGTATGTGTGAGTTGTAAGTTAATTAAGGTTCTATGATGCCTGCCTATGCGAGTTATGCACAAACACTTCTTGTGAACATCACACTAACTCTGTTGCTTAAAAATGAACAAGTCACCTATTCTAAGTTCTCGGTATACTCTTTTCGCCGAGTCAAAAAGCGCCTGAAAGATATCTGATTCAGGCACAGAGCGCTGTGCTACAGCTTTGGACTCATTCATTTGTTTATCCATTAATTCATTGTTTCTGGAGCTCCATGGAAAACAATTGTGGACTTCTTCACCTTGACGCTATCATCACATTTTTTTTACATTGTCTGTCAGCATCTCATGCAGCCACCGCCTTTAAACCTGACCTCCTGATGGACACCACCTTTCTAACAAATACTCCCGTTTCTAGGCAATGTCAGCCTCTTCTCGCAAAAACTTTGTATCAGCCCAATAAAATCAAGCAAAGAGGCTATAGGGACCAATGTTACGACCCTACATGGTAAACGTTCACTCCTGTATCCCCATTGTCTCCAGTGTGTACTTGAACATTTCCCTGGCAGGGCCCACATTTACATCGGTTGAGCAAACCACCATTTGCCAGTCAATATCGACATTTGCGTAAAGTACCACTTTCATATCGGTCGGCTCAGCGCCCTTCCCATGCCTGTGTCCACATTTTACACAGAATGGAAACCATCCGTTAGAACTGAGCCGGTGTCCATCACCGCCTTGCCAGTCCTTGCCTTTTCCTGCCTAGCTATATTGTCTCCGTAGGTTCTGTTAACCTCATAGCGCGTGTAATGATAAAACAGTGTAGCACAGCAGCATAGCACGCGGTCGGTAGAAGAACCTAACTAACATTATTTTCGCTTAGTGCTGTATGATGTTACTCTCTGTAGGAACAGGTGCAGTGCCCCTTGCAATGGAGCCCTGGCTAACCTATAAATACCGTCACCTTGGTGGGTGGTGGTGAGGGCAATGCCTGCTCCATGCCAGACCAAGGCAGGTAGAAGACATACGCCTCCTCTGCTGAACCTGCTCCCACAGTCCCAGGTGCTGCTGGGAAGTGGGGATCCTCCTTGGGGAATTCCCTGGGCCGTGGGCGAAAGATAGGTGGGATGAGATGTCAGCCCTACAGAATCCCCATGGGGTTCAGCTGGTGCCTCACCTGACCCTTCCAGCCCTTCTCTGGGCCTTTGGCATTCCTGCTATGTCAATAGTACCCTGAGCCTGCTGGACGGAACATGCGCACTGAAATGTCCATCGGTGGAAGGATTTCCCACAGCTGTTCCTAGGAACCTCTTCAGACATATTTCACTCTCTCTCTTTCTGTAACAGTGTTCAATAAACTGTGAAATCAGCGTTTGCCTTCCTGCCGTTTCTCATGGCAGAGCACATTAGGCCCTATCCACGGAACCATTTTGGACCACATAAAGTCGTACTCCTGAAGCACTCTTCTACCCACTTTAACTTGCCTTTGAAATGTGACCCCTGTGTTATGTCATGCACTCATGGGCTATGAGAGTGCCCACACGACAGGGGCTCCTGGTAGTCACGCAGGAAGGCCTATAATAAAAGTGACACAGACCGTAATATGGTTTGTAGCTCGGGCGACGAGTCTTCTCTGACTACGCTTGCCTCCACCAATATTTATTAGGCGCGTTACCGTGGGGACTGGACGTTACCATTACTCGAGGGTGTATAGTAAAAACACCCCTGGGGAAACAGCTCATTGTCCATAATACCACGCCCCAGTTATATTACACCAGCACATCAAAAATGGAAATAACATGCAAATATTCAGGGAACTTTCATACACAATCAGTATAAATAGAATGGACTCTCTCTTTGCACTTTTTATTAAACAGGGAGTTGGACGTTTTTGGGACTGATACATTTAGGCATGTAAGGGTTTGTTTAGAGGACTCTTTAGTACGACTTCTCTTACTCATAAATGCTTCTGTGAATAGGCCCCAGTGTCTTTGTTACACGGTTGCAGTGGGTTTGTGTAGGCTTGCCAGATGTCAAAGCGGTGCTAAGGAATGAAATGTGAAACTGAAAACTACTGCACTAACTTTACATGCGCTCAGAGCAGCTTTACAATGGTATGCAGACCTTGGGCGGTGTTTTTCCAGCAGACGGACATTTCGCCACCTGCACTGTTACAGTCCCATCCATGCCAAGTTGAAAAATGATAGCAGTATTATAGCTCTTTAATTGTATACTATCTTCCATGTCCATGCCAAAGTGGGATACATAAAAAGAGCCTCTGGCATCCTGACACATGTGTCGCTCTGATTATAGCTTATCAGGGAAGCATCGTTTTTTTCTGTACCAAAGGCGTGTAAGTAAATACAATCACTCACCAGCTTAATGTTGCATAAAGTATGTTAAAGACATGCTAAGGGACTTAAGACATTCCTTGTGTTTAGGTGGAGAGCTAACGAGAGCATGTACAACACCAACAATTCTCTGCTCATCTCAAACACCTACTTTTCTAGTAACATCGTCAGCCTGAGTAGCTTTCAATAAATATGTTAACCTCTTCAGTTTTTATGCACCAAAATCAGGCATGCCACCCTGACCTGGAGCGAGTCTTTTGGGGTTGATTTTTGAGGCAAATTATGGGTTCTGCAATGGTTCACCTCTTTGCGGCACCTTTACTCTAGGGACAGGGCTGGATTTGTGAGATATGGCAATGTTACATATGAACGCCTTGTGATGCGAGTCTGGGTTACTTCCTGACCACTAATCTGGTTAACATTTACAAACAAGCTTGTGACTGCGCCTGTGGTCGGTCCTGGTTCCAAGGGTGGGAGTTAGCAGAGTTCCTGTGCTGCTGTTTGCCAATGACACTCTGTTATTCGCCAGGATGCAAATGCATCAAATGCTTTTTTTAACGGGCCTTGACATTTCGCTGGAGAAACAACTAGCAGTAAATATTGTAAATACATATGTCTTTGTGTGGAAGCAAAGGACTGCAGAATAATATTGGTGTAGGTTAAAAGGTCGGGTGACAGTTGCACTCTGTCAAGCTGGAGTTAAACATCCATGTAGGTTAATGACTGCCATCCTCCCATCTGTGCAGTTGCCAGAAAAAACAGCATAAATTATCAAATTATCTAAGACACTTTAATGGCATTCTAGTGCCATTTGTGTGCCTCTGAAGTTAAATCTTAAATAAACAAAATAATTAGAACTATTTGGAGGGCAAGAATTTTTGGGGGAAGCACACAACTGCTGCAAAATCAAATTATTAATTCCTGGCTCCCAACATATGGGTGGAGCCAAAACCCTTTTCTAGTGATGTTCACATAATTGTCTGGCGACAGCTGCGCTGTCAAGCCAGACAATAAAAACAAAGATAATGAGAGCTGGAAAGCACACCCAGCACTTAAAAAAAAAAATTAATTATATCCTGTTAAATTATATAAATGGGTTTGATTATTTGGATTGAGTATTTATTTCTTCTTTAAAAGCCCTCAGCATACCGCCAAAAGTAACCTGATTTTAGAGCATACTGATGATTCAGCTATTAAGTTCTATGGGAAATTTGGTCACAATGTGATTTAGAAGTTTAGAAATAAAAGGCATCAAAAGCAACTGCCTGTGGTTTAGAAATGTGAGGATGTCTAATTCCTTGAAGTGCTGCACTGACATACTCATGTGTATTGCTCTACTTACACAGTCTTTTTCTGTGAAAGGTATTGGATAAGCTGAGAAGGCTGGGCCCTAAAAGAAAAGCTGGAGGAGGTTTTTGCTTGAGTATCTTGGATATCCTTTGGTTTTTGCTTTTGTAAGAAAGACTTTGATTAGATCGCATTAGGGAACTTTCAGCTTTACTTTTTGTTTTCTTGTCTTTGTCAGAATGGAGTGGTACACGTTTAAAGCAGGAATTGTGGGTCTTTGTCAAGACTCAGACTTCTTAAATGATCTGGTCACAAAAATCCAGTCACAATGTGTGGCATTAATATTTGTGGCTACTAAAGAATTTTACGAATTGCGATTCAGTCTGATTGGTGACCATCTCTGGTATAAAGGCCTGGACAAGGTCAGCAGACCAGGTCAACTTTTTTTAATGCAGCTCATTTGCCTTAAAGAAAACAGGGCTGTGTTTAAAAAATAACGTTACTTTTTAGGTAAAAGTTTTTGAGAGTTAGTAGTGGTCCCTGGACCGCTACTTAATCCGCCAGCAAACCTTTTTTTGGTTAAAAAAAGTCACAAAGGGGATGAAGTCTAAAGGGCTCCTCTTCCTGTTTACAAATTGGTTACTACTTTAGCTTGGGTGTCTATAACTTTTCAATGTTTTGAAACTGGAATATGGTTGCAAAACAGTGATATTTTGCATTCTAAATTGGTATTTGGCAGGGATGCTTACAACACACCCCTTCTCAATAGTTATTGGGTAAGGGGTTGGAATCCCATTTTGAGAGTTAATAAAAGTTCATCTACTCCTAAAATTGGATTCTTTTATTTAAAAAAGGCATTTTTGTAATTGCAAACTATGAATCAGATTGTTTGTGGCCATAAAAACACTCTGTACATCAGGCTGAAATTATTTCAACACAACATAGTTTTGGACTGCAATGTACTCTAGCCTACCCATTCTCACTGTTTTTATAATGAATAAATAATTAAATAAGTTAATATCTACAATTTAGATGAGAGTTCTACCTTTAGATAGTTGTACTAGTCAAAGGAAATAAACGGTGATGACAACTCATTGCCCCCTACCAGTCATTGCTTTATGAGGGTGAGTCATGTTGTAGAAAAAGCCAAAAGCTATAGACCTTTACATTTACAAAAATATTTAATCCCCTTCCCAAGTCCTGTTTGTGTGTTTTTCCTAATGCACACTTTGTAGTGGAATCTGTGTACTACTTTGTAACTTCCCATTCTTTTGTTGTGTTACTTTTCTGTTGTATTTTTGGTCTACAGTGAAGAGAATCTACTTCTATATTGCTTCTTTGTGTACTTCTGGAAAATGATTTGGTTTATTTTATTTTATGTTCATCCAGATAGTCTTATCTCTGCAGGCTGCTGTCATGCATGTCTTGCATTTCTCTGGAATGTTTACTGCATTTCACAGTAAGCACTCCAAACGTCTTCCAGCAGCTGTGCATGTTGGGAGTGAGTACCAGTTGTAAGCTTTCTGTGAATATCTATTTTTAATCTGTGTCAATTTCAGTGAGGTGGTAAAGTGCAGGATGCCTGTCTGATTCTCCCTTTACACCTCGCTTAGAGATTATCCATTTCTTGGGTTGACATAAATGTGCAGAGGTGTGAGGGAGAGGGATGAAGTTGATGCGGAGTTGTCGATGTCAGAACTCCCTTCAGAGGGCCACTGGACAAGCGGGAGCTAATGGGCCCAGCCGTGGGTGTTTTTATCTTTTAATCCTGTTACCTGGGACTGACCTACTATCGGTCCTGAGCAAATGGGCCAGGCACTAACACTTCAGCACTGAGTCTCATTGGTATTGCAGGTCAAGCAGTCCAAGATTTCTCAGTAGGGGACAGGGAGGTTGATACAAATCGTACACAGACTTACAACTCAAAATACAATCAGCATCACCAATAAATGAATGTCCAGCTAGATACTTGCTTTCGAGAAAAAATGAGTAAATACAAAGTGAAATATGACACACAGCAAATAATACAGATAGTCTTTATGAGGCCAGCACTCTACTGTTTTCCAGGAATGTTCCAGAGTCCCTCTCCTTTATTTAAATACAATTGTTATTCCCCATTGACTTGATGTGATCATTCTGATTAGGCCCGGCCAGAAAGTACCAGTATTAGAAGTTCCATGATGGCTTCTTAAAAGTCTTAGCGTCCCAGTGCACTAGCGCTTTAGCCACAACAATTTCCCACAGAGACTCAATGGCCTGGCAGTCAGTCTTACCCTCTCTGCCTTGGATCTGAAGGTTTGGCATGCCTTAGAATGTGGCGCGGCCCAACAGTGAGCAGAAGTATGGTTACTGCAGCAAGGGGTCCACAACACTCCTCCAATCGTGCTGTAAGTTTTCTGTTTTTCCAGAGTCTGACAACTGGTCTTGGATACTCTAGGCTTCAGGTGATGGAATTGGTGCTCTTCTCCTGTGGTTCACAAACCCCACACCTGCTCTATCGTATGCTGCTCCAGGGCGATGGCTCTTTTCTTCACCAAGGGCTCCCCCTGGCAACATGAGTCACAAACAGTGTACTCCGGGTAACTGACCCTTCTTGACACAATACTGCATGGGAGATGGCCTGCTTCTTGCTATAGGCTGTACTGGAGCCATGATCCTTATCTTTACCGCAGCCTTCACCTGGCATTTGGGATTGCTGACAGCAGCACATGGGAGGGCTGCCAGATCGGTGCAATGGTCCTCAAGCCTCCTTACATCCCTCACCTGGCTTATGGGGTTTGAGCGGCTACTCAGGTGGATGGTCAGATCAATGCAACAGTTCTCAATCTGCACTGCGGCCCTCATCTGGGCTACAGGAGTTGCAATCAGCAGCACTTAAGCGGATGGCCCAATGGTCACAATGATCCTCAACGTGGACCCAGAATCTCACATTCTGCTTTAGTGATCCATTTGATAAGATTCCATGGAACCTTGTTCCCTACAAGTGCTCTCCTGCTCCTCAAAGTGTCCCCTGTTCTTGGCAGGCATGCAGATACTGGTGCTGCAGGCTCGAGGGCAAGTGGTCCTGATTCTCCTGGATGATTTTCCTTCACCCAGCTGGGAGACTGGGAGACCTGAGTCCCCAGTCCTGGTCACAACAGACGGAAGTTGAGTTGCGCTTCTCCTTGCTGATGTACAACTCCAATTTGACACTTTTGGGAGGCTCAAGCTCCCCTTTTAATAATTCATTTCCAGACACAAATGTGATTTAGTGTCTGAGTCTAGGAAGTTTGTAACGTCTGGGTTGTCCTCTTTGAAGTCCCCATTCCTCTGTCCTGCCCATAGTGCAGGAATCAACCTGTCACAGCAGGAGCAACAACACACTTTATAGTCCCGCACACAGGCCATGGGGGTTATTAGAGATTCACACCTGGATGCCAGCCTCACTGATCTAAGCCTCCCAAATGTTTACAAAGGCCCACAGTCCTATTCTTTATGATGGCATTATTAGCCTCATCTCCTTTCTGATATGTTCACAGTCCCCACTGATCACTGACCAGTGACCTGTACAAAATCAAAGAACCCTTTTGACGTGCAGAATAGAACTTTGCTCTCTCTTCATACAGTGTGTGTCCCACCCAGCTCTCAGCAATAAGCCATTCCACAAATTTGTCTGGGATGGCTCCTCCACCTCCACAAGACTCTCCCAAGACCCTGGGCTACCAATATGCAATGCGCAGGCCCGATATCCTGTAGCACTCATAGACAAATGTACAACACAGTTTGGACATGCACATAAGTGTGCTGCATAACACTACATGCTAACACCATGTAGGTTAAGGGTGAATTAAGCATACTTTACATGAGTGAGCTGGGAGGCCCTACTCCAGTAACACAGGTACAATGGCCTGTTCACACTGTTGATCACTTTTACTAAACCACTGTATCCTGCACTACCACACTCTTGCTGCTTAGCTCTGGATAAGGGCAGTAGCCCTATACCATTACCAGGGTAACAGTTTATGCTCCCCTCCTGGTCTGATAAGCTTGAAATCTGCGAGACAGGCCTAAGTCATGTCGCACACACCTGACTCGTGTTTGCCCAAGACAAAAAAATCAGTACCAAGGATCCAGATATTACTGTAGTTGAGGCACTTAGGACAGGGGTGCACGTTCAGTACCAAGCAGGGGACTTGTCCTTCCCATCAGTTGGTCAATGTGTTTTTCTGCTATACAAGGGTTTCAAATTGTGCTTTCTGCAAAAAACAAAATGGGACTAGTGGTCCCAGTCCCACTGTCTCCACTCCTACAGTTCTCCACGTATAGCATTTTGCTGTAGTGACCGCTTTTGTGGTTTTGTGCAGGTAGTAGGAACTTTGTGGTGCACATTAACCCCATCCCTTTTTTAGCTGGAAACGGCCATGTTTGCTTATACCTTTCCTTCAGAGAATTGTTGCTCAAAGTTTGAAACATGCTGGAAGCCATGAGTAACTCCCACCCTATCCTTCTCATGTCTTAATACTCTTTGTAGTGGAAGGGGGGTAATTTCACGTAGCTTATTTTAGAGGCGTTGACAGGAATGTTAATGCCGTGGGCAAAAAGAAGCACAGAAGGTAATCCAAGTTGTCCTGGCTGTTTTTTTTTTGCTCAATGCATTTGGATATAGTAGCCTCACTTCCATCTTCCTCAAGGTCGCTAGTTTTGTCAGGTGATATACTGTCTGTACTGCAGGCATGGCCTTGTTCATTTTTTGTAGGTTAGTTGTCCCAAAAGTTACCTTCCTAACAAACTTTTCATGGTTTGCGATTATTCTGTGTCATATTATAAATATGTTGTTTTGGTGCCTCAGAGGTTTCTTGATTCTTAAACCTTCTTTTTTGTGACAGGAGTCTCTGGCAGTGTGTCATGTGTGTCACTGGTTAACTTTCTGGCCACCCATGGTGTAGATAGGTGTACACGTCATCCAGCAGTCTCAAACCCTTGGTATAGTTTTAACATTGCTGTCCATGGAGATTGACTGACGTTATATCTGCTTTGTACCCTTCTGTCCCTACTCCTGTCAATTTGAACATTCTAATCCTTCAGTACATTTTAGTCTATTCTGAATACTTCCTTTTTGGGTGGATGGGTTCTTGATCTCAAAGTGGGAGTAACAACAACATGCTTTTTCTGGTGTTTGGCTTGAACTGTTTTCAGACTGCCGCTTTCCTTCCTGAGTTGTGGTTTGTAACCAGAACACACTTTGGGGTCCTCAGTTGTGCATGATTTGTCTGTGACTACTGAGGATTATCAGATAAACAATTGGAACTGATTGGTATCATTCATAATGCACACACTCTGACGAGGAAAGTGGCCGAAAGTTAATGCCCGTTTAGTGACCAAGAGACTTCACTCATTGAGCTGCTCTTCCTTGTCACAGTGCGGAGTTCCCTCCATCCCATCCTCCTTGTTTCATCTTTCTTTAAGAGTTGTGGTACTTTGGTGTTACAAACAGGACTTCTGGCTGAGGTATTTGTGTTCCTCATGGCAAGGGGCAGTGCCAAAAGAATTATTTTAGATTTAAAGGGCCCGCACCTTTGTGTTCCTGATATGACTCACCTTTATAGTGTAAGGGTTGTGATGAGGAAGAGGTTGACTCAGAGTAAACAGATATTTCTAGAATTGTCACAATTACTCTCTTAAAACCCTCAATCTAATACTCATACTCTTAGCTATTCGTTAACTTGTCAGTGGTTGCTAAGGATGTCTCATCTGACATTAGCTACTTGGCAGGTATTCACAGATGCAGGCTGTTGCAGTGACAAGTGTGTCATGCGCTTCTCTTCTCCACCCTCTCCAGGCTGGAAGGGGCTGACAGCGCGCCCCTGGCTATGTTTCCAAACGCTCACATTTGTCTCAATGAGCTAACTCTCGCTTTCGTTGGCATATACTGGAGAGAATTATTTGATATCAACAGAAAAAGGTGGGTGTGATGTTGACAATGTGTGCACATGAGGGGGCAGTGATTTTCAGTGTACAACAGCTCTGTGTGAGGTGAGTCTCCGCAGTCCTAAAATTAGTATTAGCAAAATTAAACTTGTAGTTGTGACTATCAAAAAAATAGTAAACTTAAGCAAAAGTGTAAGTTTACCTTTGTGAATCAGTTCAAAGGTGTACAATCAAGCCTGTTGTGGCAATTGTTGAAATTTTAAAAATGCACTGAATGATTTGAATAGAGCATGTGAAGTGGGGATTTTGTGCAAGATGTGAAAAGCTGATCCATACCTGTTTTTCTTTGCATTCTGTTGAATGTTGTTTCCTTACCTCTTTTATAGCTGCAGAACTACAATAGCCAGAATTCAAAGAAAATAGTATGTCTGGAGGAAGGACACCTGGCAGGTATCAAGTCAGATGTAATGTAAATGGCAGCCTAAAGCAGTGGAGGCTCCTCTGTTTGGGCGGAGGAGCGTTGACCCCCACCAGCAGTGGCAGCTGCATAACCTTTACCAGAAAACCATTATAAACTTTGTTTATGATGGTTTTCTGGTAAAGGGGGTGGGCCACGGGGGTGACGTGCACTGAGGAAGTGTGCTGAGCGCATGTGTGTTTGGCCGGCTGGCTCAGGCCATCCAAACACACATGCGCACAGGGCTCTCTCCAGCCCAGCAACAATTTTGCGGGGCTGGAGAGAGCCTGCACAGGCTCCCAGTCTGCGTGGGAGAATCCACCCTGGGTGCTCCCAACCAATCCTGACTCTGCTCTGAGCAGCCTCAGGATTGGCACAAGGCAGGCTGGGAGCCTGTGCCTGCACCGACAGCGAGGAAGCAGTGGAGCACGGCGTCGGAGAAGGTAAGTGTCTTTTAAAAAAAATATTGAATATTTATTTACTCCTATCCCCTCTCCCCCGTGCGCCACTCTGCCCCTTCCGAGCCTGCGAGCCGCTACTGGCCTAAAGATATATATATTTTTTCATTCCTGGTGATAAATGTTTCTAAAGGGTATTTGTTACACAACCGGTTTCTGTTGTGTAAATTAGGTTATTGGTTGAGAGTTGTGGAAGCCCCACTCAGGAAACAACTACAAGCATTATCAGAGTAAACCACAAAAAGTCACTAAATTAACCTTTGCCTAACCCTCTGGTAGTTTGGCATAAAGCAGTCAGGCTTATCTTAGAGGCAATGTGAAAATAATTTATGCAGCACTCAAATAGTAATAAAGTGAAATCACAGCACAAGAAAAATCCCATACCAACTTAGAAAAATAGAGTAAATTAAAATATTTTTTTTATACCAGAACAACAAAAATTCAGTGGAACAGGAAATATTCAATTATGAAGGTGTAAGTAGTGCCTAAAAGCCAAAAGTGGCACTCGCTGTCATCTGGTTGCTTTAGTTCAAAGGAAAGTCACAGGTACAGGCCAACTGTGATTGAGCAGAGATTGAATACAGGATCCAAGTTTGTCCTGCCAAAGTGTTTGTTCCCCAAATTTCTTTATTAGCATTGTGCAATTTGCAAACAACACAATACACAATTCACTAGGTCGAAATTCGTAACAGCAACACTTCTAGCTGCATTGTAACTTCCCAGCTGTCCTGGGACTGGGACTGGGGGGGGTTCCAAGCTTGCACACGCTAACTAGAAAGCCTGATTTTGAACAGATCATCAGAGGAAGGGTGGGGAGGGAGCCATTAGATATCCATTAATCGTTCTCAGTATCATACCTTCCTCAGCCCCAGCTGCAAAGTCCCAACAATGCCTGCTGGGGGGAAGGGTAGCATCCCAGCCATATTAGAGTGCGTCCCGATTCCTGGGGGTCACCTTCACAGCCACAGGTGAAACCGGGGCTGAGCAATCTTCCCTTCCCTATCTGTCCTCTACCAGGAGGTCCAACATCATGCCACACAACTCTAAGTCCCTCTCTGCATTGTCATTAGTGCAAACCCTTTAAAGCTTGCATTCTTCAGCCACTGCCCACTTTAGTAGGTCAGCACTCCATTTGCTCTGCTTTGGTGGTGCTGAACTTGCCCAATGACTAGCAATACAAAATCTGGCAAGTACCAATCCCAGTCGGGAAAATCTATACCCCATCTTCCTACCTTCCCTAGGGAGGCGAAAAAGGCCTAACACACAATGGCGTATCACCAGTTCTTCCCTAAACCCTGAAATTTGTTGCTCCTCCCTCAGTATTACTGTCCAAAAGGGTCCCACCCCATTGCACGTCCAAGTGACATGAATTAAATTAGCCGGGGTCCTGTCACAGAGTGCACAGCCCACTGAACGTGTCGGGTAGACTTTGTGTAGCCGCTGTAGCATCAGGTAGACCCTATGGAGGTAATAGAACTGTGTCAGCCTAAAGCTAGCATTGCTGGCTACCTTTTGCACCTAGAGCGCTGCTATTCCTCATCCGGTCCCCATTCCAATTGCCTCATGTGGACGTTACATCCGTCTGCCTATCATCCTTTAGGGCAGCGTCCAATTGGGAAATGAGGACCCTGCTTGGGCCTGGGTCCAGTATCACCATTAGGAAATGGGAGTCACTAGGGGCCAGATGTAGCAAAGGTTTTTACCCGTTCTGTGTCTATGGGAAAAAGTGTTCGTACATATGGCACTAGGTTCCTTGGGGAAAGTCGGGCATATCTCACGGACCATGCAGGACATGCTTTTGTACTGCAGAAACTGTTCCAGCCCCAAAAAGGGACCTTGCTTCTGTCAGCGTCACAAAAGAATCATTCAAAAAAACAGATCACCTGCCCTTAGACAACCTCCATCCAACCATTACAAGCCATCTATTGAGGCACAGATGTATATAATAGGGTGCAGCCACCATATAGGAAGAAGCTTCAAAACATGTGTGACAACCTTTTCCCATGCCTGTGCAACCTGGGTTACTATGAAAAGGATACCTGCTGGTACCCTATGACCACCCCCATTAAAAGTTTGGGGAGGTCATCCTCCACTATCCAACCCTATAGTAGATTCTTCTCTCAACTGTGGCCATCTTCACACCAGAGCGGGGGATACTGGAGGAGTCCAGCCAGATAATATAACATTGTGGGTCTGGAAGCCCCATTTCACCCTCTGCTAGGTCCAGTAGTAGATCCTCTAGTCTGACCCTACTATGTTTTTCTGCCCACACTAAGAACAAACAGGCTATTGAGCTACCTAAACAAGGAGTTTGGTAACACAAAAAACAAGTTCTGCATAGTGTAGAGACATGTGGGCTGGAACACCGTCTTACTAAGTGCCACTCTGCCCATAACGGACAGCAGGAGGGTGTTCCAAAATGTAAGGACTGCAGCGAGACCATCCACCACTTGACCCATATTAAAGTTGTACTGTTGCATCTGGTCCTGAGTTATCTGTATTGCCAGGTAACGGAATTGCACCATCTCCCAGGGCAGCCCCACCACTGGGAGATCAGCAACCCCACGATCAGCCAAGGACACCAGAGGAAAGAGCAACATTTTGTGTCAATTTACATGCAAGCCTGACACTTTCCCAAAGTCAGCCATAGGGTGTCAGATGTGCAAAGCCCTTTTGCGTTTCTTAATGGTCTGAATCGGTATGCAAAACGTCTTTTTCTTATGTATAAAGGTCTTTAAGAAATCGCAAATTACGATTTCTACCCTGTAGAAATTGCAATTTGCGATTCCCAGAATAGGATATTGCAAATAGGGATTTCCTATTTGTGATTCCTATTCTGATGTAAACAGCATTTCCTAAATGTGACTTGGGCATTTAGGAGATGCAATTCCCACTGACTTGAAGTTGGTGGTAACTAGGTGCAATAAAAAAAAAAAACTAAAGGTGCTTTTTTTAAATTGCAATAGAGCACACACATACCTCTTGGGCATATGTGAGCTCTACAGTTGCATCCCTATTTCTGAGCCTTTTGCCCTTTGCCATCCCTGGTTTTGCGTTTCCTAAATAGCGATTTCTTAATAAGAAATAGTTATTTAGGAAATGCAAAACCGGCCATTGACTCAAATGCAATGGATATCTAAATAATGATTTCCTAAAAGTGATTCCTTCTCTGTAGGAATTACTATTAGAAAATTGGTATCTCTGTACATAGCGTTTTGCATTTCCTAAATAGTGACTTCTATGAAGTCCCTATCTAAGAAATGCAAAATTGCATTTGTGTACATCTGACCCAAGACGCAGGAGGCGTAGCACTGACCTTTCCGGGTCAGTTACATATACCAGGGTATCGTCCACATGGAATGACATAATATGTGCCATTTACCCCACTCATATTCCTAAATCCCTGAGTCCATTTTTCAAGTACACTGCCAGCGGCTCCATGACCATTGCGAAGAGGAACGGGGACAGTAGGCATCCCTGTCTAGTTTCTCTCTCTGTTCTAAACACATCTGATACCACCTGACCAGTACGCACTCTTACCCTGGATTCCAAATATAAGAGGCACAACCACGACAAGAACCCTGAGCCCACCCACATCTTCCACAGTACTTCCCACAGATACTCCCAAGACAGAGTATCAAATACTTCTCAATGTCCAGGGCTACCAATGCTGATTCCACAGCTACGTCCTGGGTGGCATGCATTACATGAGAAAGCCGCTGTAGGTTCATATGGGTGCCCCTCCCCGGCATAAAGCCACACTCATCATTGTGCACTAAATGTGTGACTACGCTGTCCAGATGCATTGCATGAACTTTTGCAAGTAGTTTAACATCCACATTAAGCATGGATAGTGGTCGGTATGATCCAGGGTCACCTGGGTCTTTACCAGGCTTTAAGAGCATTATTGTTAAAGCCTCTCACATGTGTATTGGTAGAGTAATGCCCACCTTAGGTTCCTGGAGAATATCCAGGCGCCTAGGGAATAAAGTGGTGAAATAGGTCTGGTAATATTCTACCCGGAGGCTGTCTGGTCCCGGGCATCTCTCATGATCCATAGCTTAAAGGGCCTCCTGCAATTCCTCCAGTTGCATTTCCTCCTCTAGGCTTTCTCTCGGATCCACCAACAGTCTGTGGACCATGACTCCATTTAGCAGGGTTACCACTCTGCACTCCACATCTCTCTCTGGGACCACATGCACCCTTACTGGATGATCCTGAAATTTCAAGTTTATCACCACCTGTCCCACGACTGTCCGGCCATCTGCTGGAGTAAGGGAAAGAATCATTGGTGGGAGTCACTCACTATTGAGGAGTCAGGCCAACATTTATCCAGACCTGTCCACCTCTTTATGTAACCACTGACGGTAATCCCTCTGTACACGGCAGTGCAGCCTGTCCCTGATGCCTGTGGCCTGTCTGTGCTCCTCTGCTAGTGTTGCTTCCCCCTCAACCTGTCCCACACTGCTCACCGCTGCAGTTGAGTTAGGAGATCCTCTCCCTCGCTCAGTTCTGTTCCAATTTCCTCCTAGTGTTGTAGGTCTTGCCTAGTCTCACGCCCCTCACAACTACCTTTAAAGCAACCCCCTCCTTTCCATGTGCCCCTGGAGTGTTCCAGTTGGTGTCAAAGTAGCCCTGCAATACCAGTTGCATAGGAGCCTTATATTCAGAGACTCCTGTTGAAGCCTCTATTGAGGGATGCGCGTTCTATGTCCCCCCCAACCCACACTCCAACAGCTGGGGAGCATGGTCTGACAAAAAACTTACCCAGAACCTCACTCCCTGAATACTCAGCGCACCATCTACATACAACAGAAACCGATCTAGTCAACTTTGGGCTAGCTGTGTGGGTGTGAAACAAAAGAATTCCCTAGCTGTCAGTTTACGTTCCCTTCAGATGTCTATGCACTGTTGTCTAGTCATAGTTCACTGTAATCTCTGCACCATATTTGGTTTTATTCCCTGTCTGGGCAGATGACCCTCCATGCGTCCATCCAGGATACAGTTAAAATCCCCTGCTCAGACTATTGACATCCCCATGTATGTCCAGAGCTCAGCCTCTAGTGCTTCAAAAACATTTTGATTGTCTGTATAAGGTGCATATATATTAAGAAGGCACAACTCCACACCATCCAGGACACCATGCAGCAGTACGTAACACCCCTCTATGCCAGCCATGTGACTACACTGTTGAAACTGAACCCCTGGTGCTCCCGAGATGGATACCCCCCTGGCGTATGATGAGTATGTCGAGGAGTAGAGCTGGACCCTCCACCTTTTCAGCAATTTCTGTGCCTCCCCATCCTGTGCCTCCTGCACATCGCAATGTTGATCGCCACCCTTCGTAGGTAGGCATGTGTCCTATACCGCTTAATGAACTAATTCAGGCCCCTCACATTCCCTTTGAGAAAGCATGTGGGACCTCCTGTCATGGATAGACAAACATAACAAATCTGTGCAGGTCGCGCGTTGCCCATCGTTGTGGACTGTCCCTGTCGGCATGTGAAAGGCCCGTCAAAAGTTGTTTAGAGAAACCCAAGATGGCCGCTGCCATTCTCCATAGTGAGGAGACAAGTGTGGGTCTAGTGGCCAGGTTGCACTCACCTGTGAGCAATCCTGCAGCTGTGCCCCAGTGGTGGATATATGATGGAAGAAACACCAATGTGAAGATCGAGAAGGAAGAGGTGGTGGGTGAGGACTTTACAGAAGGGGGATAAGTCAAGATGAGTGAGGAGGAACACAGCAGAGGATCAAGGGACTGGCAGCTGCAGAGGTCATTGAACACCGAGTCAGGAGAAGGTCCGGACTGGCGTTGGCGAGAGGACTTCGGAACAAGAGGTTGTAAGGAAAACAGGGAAGGGACACCAACGACATTCGTGCATTTACCCAAGGGAGAGGAGGCTGAGGTTGACAACCCTGCATCTCAGGAGACGAGCCGTAGCCCAAGGAAAATGACGTGTTGTGTGCACATAGATTGGTGAAGGGAACAAAGATAGCAAGGCTGGTTGGGGCCAAAAAGCATCCAGCTGAAGGCCCAGAGTTTGCGGTGTTATAGCACTGGGCACATAGGCAAGGGTGCTGCATACCTTGAGAGTCACAGAACCTAAGTTCACTGGTGACTAGTGGTGGGATATATTCTGGTGATACAGACTATTAAAAGACCTCTTTTGTCTCCTAAGGGTCTACGATAGCCAAAAGGGGAGGAATACCAGACCAAGGGGGACAAGGGTCAGAAGAAGATGAGAGAAGTGACGTAACTTCAGACAGACATCCGTTATATACTCATGTTGACTTTTTCATCATTTGCCCAAACTATTCAACCTTTACACACCTTATCTAAGCACAAAAATAAACATACTAGATCCCATGTGGCGAGCGTTTTGTCTAATTGTCAGCCTTGTACATGGTGCAAACAGCAAATCTGCAAACAGCAGGTCTCACTGGAGGTTGCTTTGGCCGTTGTGACAGGCAGCAGATTTTCTGTAAGAACGAGCTTGTTTGATCCCACAAGGAGCCCAGACTTCAGGATTTTCCCCTTTTCTTCTTGAAGACACATCCACTGATGCCAGCCATGGGTCAAGGACCTGGGTAAACCTCTTCTGGACCAGGACTCACTCCAGCAGAGACCAGTTGGACCCAGGCAGGTCCAGATGCAGCTGATTAGCAGAACAGTTACAGAGAGCTGAAGCTTGTTGGGTCCCTGTAGCTCACATAAGAGGTTAGCCCACTGACTCTTGGAGTTAGTCAGGGGATCCTGGAATCAAGGTACGCAGGTATAATCTTTCTTCTTGTTTAGACAGCAAGGTAGTACTTCTGGCAGCAGGACTGTCCTCTAGCATTAAGGCATTCTGGCTGAATCTTCCACAGGCCCAGAAGTGTTCTGATGAGTGGCTGTGGAGGTCCTACATTTATACTTGATGCTGGCCTTTGTTTGGGGAGACTCCCAGTCCTTCCCCAAAACTGGTTCTGGAAAGTATCTCCCCTTTACCTGGTCAAGGCTCTAAAATGTCTCTGCTGCCAATGGGGTGGGCAGGCCTGTTGTCAGGTTCATTTGCGTGTGTTGCTGACAAAGCCCTTTGAATTGTAAGTAGTACTGGGTACTGCCCCTCCCCAGCTATCCTGCCATGATGGCCCATCCTGTCCACATCCATACAGAAACCCCAACAGCACCGTAATTCACAGTCATGTCACCCAGGACATTGGCAGAAAGCACAGTTGGTTGGGATAAGAAAATGTCACCTTTTTAAAAGTGGCATTTTTCAGAATTCTGACTTAAAATCCAACTTTACCATTAAAGAGGATTTAAAATACAATTCATTTGAGTGTAAACAGCATATTGCTAGATGCTCCCTATTAAATGTAATAAGGTAACCTTGTGTTAGTTATTGGTTGAGATAGGCCTTACAGCAGGGAAAAACGACGTAGACGTTTTTCACTGCCAGGGCATGTAAAACTTAAGTACACCTTTTTTTATTTTTTACATACAATGCATCCTTCTGTATGAGCCTTTAGGACTTACTTCGCAGGTGGCATATATTTTAAAATGGAAGATTTAAAACATGGCAAAAGGTTTATTTTGTCAACTTAAAATGGCAGTTTAAAACTGCCCTACAGGCTGCAGTGTAAAGACTGAAACATTTTTTAAAAGCCTACTTTAGTGGGTATTGTGATGAGTGCTGACTTCCACTAGTAGCATTTAATTTACAGGTCCTGGGTACATGTAATACGATTTACCAGGGATCTATATGTAAATTGAATGCCTCAATCAGATGTATGCCACTTGAGCCATGCCATGTTTTAGTGAGAGAGAACTAGCACTTTACAACTGATTAACAGGAAAAAAGTGCCTGAGTCCTAATACCAACAACAACAGCGGGTTCAGCAGCAGAAGGCAAAAGTCTGGGGGTGATCCTCCCATGAAAGCCATGTCTAACACGTGGATTCTCCTTTGATTGTCCTTGACAAGCTGCTGTCCAGACACAACCGTTGTGTAATGATGCCCCTCACATCATTCATGGAGCACTCACAATCAAGGCACAAATATGTGTGAGGTTTCAGAAATTCACTGTCATCAGCCCAACTGACAGCATGATCAAGGAACACAAAAGACTGTGCACCCTCTAAGGGACAACCTTCACCTTGTGTTGGAAAATGGGTTATTGGTAAGGGCAGGTAAGTACCTACACTTAGCAATAGGCAACTAACCTCCACTTAGGTCCAGTTAGGTCTCAGTAAATTAAACCTAGCTCAACCCTTGGTAGCTTGTCAACGAGCGACAAGGCTTAACTTAGGAGACAAAGCGTAAAGCATTCAAATATCGCAAAACAGTCATTAAATAAAACGCAGGAAACAGTTTAAAAATCCGAAATCACTGTATAAAAATAGATTATATTTGTATCTTTAAAATGACACCAAAACGAATAAAATCGGATAAGGGGAACCGGAGGTATGAATTTTTAAAGAATTAATGCTTTCTAGCGCAAAGAAGCAACTAGGGTTCAAAGGGTTAAAAAAGGTCACACTGGAAAACGAGTTAACACTGCCACACTTACTTTCAGAAGTGTTTGATTCAGGAAAGTGGTCCACAGCACCAGCCAAGCGTTCAGAGGCTCTGGTGTGCCTTTTGGGGTCTGGGACTACAGCTCCCACAATGCACCTCTTCAACTTATGGAGTTGCTCCAAACGTCTCCAAACTTCTGGATCTTCTTCCAGAGGTCCTTTTTGTGTCCTTGAAGTGTCCACAACTTGATTCAAGGTTCCAGAAGCTCTGAGTTGCTCCTTGGGAGCTGGGACTACAATTTCCAGAATGCACCTTGTCAGAATCCTCAAATGGCCAATGGACACTAGTCAGCTGGGCTCTGCTTGAAGGACTTGATGCAGGGGACTCTGGGAAGCTCCTTTGTACCTGTAGCAAACAGAGAGTCCTTTCTTGAAGCAGTAGAAGACAGGTAAAGTCCTTTTAGTGGTGAAGCCCAAGTGTGCAGCTGGTTCAGTCCTCCAGAGTGCAGTGTCCAGGTGCAGTTCAGGGGTCCAGCAGGGCAGTCCTTCTTCTCCTGTAGTTCTTCCTTGTTGGAATCTGATGGGGATCTGAGGTGTGGGTGCAGGTCTGTCAGTTTTATCCTTGCTCTTGGGTGAAAAACAGGAGGCTCCTGGTACTCCAATCAGTGGCTGGGTCCTTCCCCCTGTGATGACCACTTCCTGGGAAGTGTGGCAACAATCAATCCCAGGGAGCAACATTCCTCCAAAATCCATCATGGCTGAAAGTGTTTTCTGGAGGTTATATCTGGCTGAGCCCACCCACTGGTGTGGCTAAAAATCCTAAACACACCCATCTCCTGCCCTCTCCTAATCTAATCAAGGGGGCACCTAATTGTCTGGGTTTGCAGGATGTGAGGGTGTTGCTGGGTTGCTCCAAATGTCCTTCTCTGCCTTTGAAGACCAGTTTGGCAGCCCTCCCCCTTCCTGCTTCACCATCTGCTGAGGGGAGATCTCCTGCCCCAGGCACTTCTCTTTGTGCTGAGCCAGGCCACTTCACACCTCATCAAGGCAGCCTGGCCAGGCTTCCAGAGGCTGGCCAATTAAGCACAGCAGCAAAAAAAACTGCAGGGCTGAAGTTGGCAACTTTTCAGGTAAAGTTTAAAACTCTTTACCTGAACAAGTTATATTAAATCCCACAACTGCAAGTTGTGGGATTTATTATAACAATTAATTTGATACCAAACGTCTGGTATCTGTTACTTAACGGGATTTTAAATTTTTTAATAAAGTCTCCCCATTCTAGCCTATGGAGGCCATTCACTACAATGGGGGAAAAACAAATTTGGCTGTTTTACCTCACCAGGGCTTATAAAACTATGTTTATAAGGTCCCTGCTTATAGTTACATGGCACCCAGCCCTAGGGGCACATAGAGCACACCTTAGGGGTGACTTATATGTACAAATAAGGTTGTTTAATACTTTGGAACTACTTTTAATTCCAAAGTCAAATTTGTATATAACTTTAATTTAAAAGCAGCCAGCAAGGCAGGCTTGCCTTTAAAATGACACTGGGCACTTCAGCAGTGCACCTATGGGGGCACTACCAATGCTGGAGTCCCTAACCCTCCATGCCCTACCATATACTAGGGACTTATATGTAGGTTGACTGAGCCAATTATAATTATCCGAATTTGCATACTGATTTTACACAGAGCACAGGCCCTGGGACTGGTTAGCAGTACCCAGGGCACCATCAGAGTCAGGAAAACACCTGCAAAAAGTGGAGAATGGGGGCAAAAAGTTAGGGGGCTTCTGCAATCAGCCTTGTTCTCTCACACCCTGTACAACAGAATGTGTCCCACCTTCAACCCCACTACGTAACAAAGGACAGTGGTTCAGGAAGTCCAATCAGCAGCCGCTTGCTAACAAAATTTTCATTTAACTTTTAAAGGGAGCTCCCTCACCTTAGTCTTTCCACCCACAAGATTGCAGACTATGTACTTACATTGCCTGGGGAAAATGTACTCATCCTCCATTTTGCACCATGTTAAAGCAGAGGCATCCTGTATGGATCCCACTGTGCTTTGTAATTACTACTGTGAGTCACAACTGAGGCTGAACATCAATAGACATCCACTCCAGCATTTGCAAAATCTCCTTTCAGTGTCTGTATCCAGCCATTACTTTATACTTTCAACCTCTGAGCTGATCAGTTCTTCTTGCTGAAGTAGTGTACTGGTGGTAACCTTGCAGTGGACACAGATTCGTTGTACTCTAGTGCCACTAAAAGTACCCAATAAAGGACTATCTTCATGTGCTAATATTTCTTTCTACAGTCTTCCAGTCTCACACGGTGTCTCATAAAATGCCCACTTTATTCCTAAAATCCATATTGCAAATCAGATATTTACCTAAACCTCTGATGATCACTTCTCCTTTTTCCCTTTCAAATGACTTTCTCCTTCCTTTTGATCCTCTGCATGCCTTTTCTTTCTGAACATAACCATCTCTACATCTTACCTTAGTGTTTATAAACATATTTCTGTAAACTGCCCACAAGTCTATTTAAAGATCAGAATCTCTGTGTTGGACTTGACCCTCTCTGCAATGTAACCCCCAAATGTTTTGCTTTCGCCCCTCCTGTTTTTGCAACCCATTTTTTGTTGGCTTTTAAGACTCTGTGCACTTTACTCCTGCTAACAAGTGCGAAGGTGCTTGTGCTCTCTCCTTCAAACATGGTAAAATTGGCTTACACCCAATTGCCATATTTAATTTACTTGTAAGTCCCTAGTAATGTGGTGTACCATAAACTCCTCGCTGGTCAATTAAATGATACTAGTGAGCGTGCAGCACTTATTGTATCAACCACTTAAGTGGTTGTTTAAAACATTTCTCAGGCATGTCATTGCGGCCTGTGTACAGTTTTAAACTGCCTATTTGACCTGACAAAATAAACTTTTTTCTATGCTTAAAACTTCATTTTAATACATTTAAGCCACCCCTAGGGTTTGTCCTAGACTTCCCATAGCACAGGGTGCATTGTATTCAAAATATTGGACATGTAACTTTAAGTTTTACATGTCCTGACTGTGGAAAACTCACAAATTAGTTTTTCACAATTGTAAGTCCCACCTCTCTGATAGGATATCATTGGGTTACATTATTACATTAAATAAGTGATAATTTGTATTTGGAAACAAGTACAAATATCATGTTTGGTGTCAATAAAATTGTAATTTAAAATCCTCATTAATGGTAAAGTCAGATTTTAAGTCACAATGCTGAAAATGGCGCTTTCAAAAAGTTGGTATTTTCTCGTCCTAACCATTTTGTGCCCACAGCCTATTCCTTAGTCACATGACTAGATGTAGTTGGCAGTTGGTCTTTGTGTGTTCCTTCCAGACAGTCATACAAAAAGGGGAATCAGTATTGGCAGGCTGGGAAATCCTAAAAGAATGGGAAGGGTGGAGCTGTGCACAGCCCCACTTGCATCTCAAAGAAGCTGCCTCAGTTCACTCACAAAGAACTTCACATTAGCCTTTCGTGCCCCAGACATTCTGGTATCAGGGCAGGGAGGAAATAAGTTCCAGTGTCCTCTGTGGGGGGGAGGGGCTCTAGAAGTTTATTCCACTTTAAAGGTGGCACTAGGTAAAAAATTAGGACTCCCAGACCCACTCTTCAGTTCACTTCTGGATCTGCAGAGGACGCATCAGAGGACTGCCATGCTGCCTGTGGCCTGTTGAGTATCTCAGTAGACTGCGCTGCTGCTCCAAGAAAATTACCCTGCTACCTGGAGTCTGGCCTGTTCCCTCAGATGACTGCCCTGCTGCTTGAAGGCTGCTTTTCTGCTTGATCCCAGGACCCCCATAGTGACTTTCAGGGCTAGTTAGCTGTCCTCCTGATCCGAGCCTCAGTGACAAAACAGACTGCCACCATCTTCACCCACATCTTGACCCAGCCTGAGTGATTCCTGACCTTCCAAGTGGTACCACTCCAGCCCTGGAGCATTGGAAGGCCCACATAGCCCAAAACTTGGTACTTAGAAATTGTTTGGCTGAAAGGTGCTCTGAGAACCAACAAGAGTCCAGGACCTACCTGCTTGCCGATCTGCCCAAGGTGGATCGCTGGTCAACCTGACTTTGTGGTAGGACCCTCTATGTTCTTTCCAGTAGCAGCAAATCCTGTTCAGCACCTCCTTGCAGAAGGGGTATCCGGCCTCATGGAATTCTAATCGGCTACATCCTGCACCTTCGTCATGCTGGACATTTTTCACTAGCGAAAAAGAGACTAAGGGTTTGATTTAGAACATGGCAGATGGAATACTCTGTCACAACAAGACGGCTCTCCTGTCTGCTGTATTAGGATCCCCCAAGTATATAATGCGATCATAATACTGCGGATGTGCTATCCGTCACATTTGTGACAGGGTGTTCCCCTCCGCTAAGTTCTAAATCAGGCCCTAAGTCCAAATGTAAAAATCTTCACCTCAACTTCGTCCAGCAGCTCTCCGATGATGATGCCGCCTCCTCAGACACTCCTGGCTGCCTTGTCCTCTCAACTTTACCTTCTCAGACGTTTTTCTACAAAAGTTCTTCTAAGTCCGAATGTCTGCGGAGTCTGGGCCGACCTGATTCATCTATCTGAACCAGGCTCCATTGTGGTTGACCCCAGCTTTCAATTTTGCCCTGGTCTTGCATGACTTGATGTCTGCCGATGGCACTTTGACCTTTTAGGTACTATTTTTATTTTAAACTTTAAAAATTCATAACTCCTGTCCTGTCTGGATCGTTCTAAAAATCTCTAAGCACCAGTTGGCCACTCTGGCTTTAGCAGCCTTGCACTGGATGCCAGTGCAGAAAATAATCCACTTCAAGGCACTGTTCTTTGCCTAGTGGGCCTTGCATGGAAGAGGCCCAGTACTCAACCCTTACATTCCCAGGAGGCCTTTGCAGTCTGGGAATCTAAGGTTGATCACAGTACCTAGAATAAACAAGGCAAGGAGAGGGGGTCGCTCCTTTGCCTACCTTCCTCCCAAACATTGGAACAACCCCCCTCCTGTCCTTAATGATCCAGTCTAAATCCACCTTTAGAAAACATCTAAAAACTCATATACTTTAGTAATTTATCACTTGAATCAACTACAAAGAACCTGTAGTGAATGCATGAAAGGGTTTGCTTGCATGTACAAGATTAATCCTGATACCAATTAATAATCAACAGTAACACTGGATTTTGGATTCTGAAGCAGCATGCTGACCGGTGTAGGCAACCTCAGTTTCTCATTAGAGGTACTAAGTACTATATAAATTCAATTATATATCGATCTCTTTATGCCTATGTGCTGAAATTTCACAACAGAGCTTGCTTCACTCTACGTTTTTTGTAAGTTTTATGAAGTGTTTAGAAAAATGCTTTTGAAACTGATTTTTAAGGAGACGGACTTTAGAAGATGTAAACTTCCTTTTGTCTTTCTTCAAAGCTTTCATAACCTGTGTGTAATCAGGTTTTCCATTTTCTGAAACCAGCTATTTAAGTCTCTTATGTTTTAATCAACCATTGTCTAACGGGCTGACTCCCTTTGAATAAATCACAGCATTATTTAACCCCTTCGCTGCCAGGCCTTTTCCCCCTCAGGTGCCAAGCCTTTTTTTGGCTATTTGGGGCAGTTCACGCTTAGGCCCTCATAACATTTTGTTCACATAAGGTACCCACGCCAAATTTGCGTCCTTTTTTTCCAACATCCTAGGGATTCTAGAGGTACCCAGACTTTGTGGGTTCCCCAGAAGGAGGCCAAGAAATTAGCCAAAATACAGTGAAAATTTCGTTTTTTTTCAAACAAATTGGAAAAAGGGGCTGCAGAAGAAGGCTTGTGGTTTTCCCCCTGAAAATGGCATCAACAAAGGGGTTGCGGTGCTATAATCACCAGCTTCCTAGCTTTCAGAAACAGGCAGACTTGAATCAGAAAACACAATTTTTCAACACGATTTTGGCATTTTACTGGGACATACCACATTTTCACGATTTTTTGTGCTTTCAGCCTCCTTCCAGTCAGTGACTGAAATGGGCATGAAACCAATGCTGGATCCCAGAAACATTTCTGAAAAGTAGACAAAATTCTGAATTCAGCCAGGGGTAATTTGTGTAGATCCTACAAGGGTTTCCTATGGAAAATAACAACTGAAAAAACAAAATATTGAAATTGAAGTGAAAAAATCTGCAATTTTTCTCTACGTTTTACTCTGTAACTTTTTCCTGCAATGTCAGATTTTTTAAAGCAATATACCGTTACGTCTGCTGGACTCTTCTGGTTTCGGGGATATATAGGGCTTGTAGGTTCATCAAGAACCCTGTGTACCCAGAGCCAATAAATGAGCTGCACCCTGCAGTGCGTTTTCATTCTATACTGGGCATACAGCAATTCATTTACTGAATTATAAAGAGTGAAAAATAGCTATCAAGAAAACCTTTGTATTTCCAAAAAGGGCACAAGATAAGGTGTTGAGGAGCAGTGGTTATTTGCACATCTCTGAATTCCGGGGTGACCATACTAGCATGTGAATTACAGGGCATTTCTCAAATAGATGTCTTTTTTACACACTCTCTTATATTTGGAAGGAAAACATGTAGAGAAAGACAAGGGGCAATAACACTTGTTTTGCTAATCTATGTTCCCCCAAGTCTCCCGATAAAAATGATACCTCACTTGTGTCGGTAGGCCTAGCGCCCGCGACAGGAAACGCTCCAAAACACAACGTGGACACATCACATTTTTTTAAAGAAAACAGAGGTGTTTTTTGCAAAGTGCCTAACTGTAGATTTTGGCTTCTAGCTCAGCCGCCACCTAGGGAAACCTACCAAACCTGTGCATTTTTGAAAACTAGAGACCTAGGGGAATCCAAGATGGGGTGACTTGTGGGGCTCTGACCAGGTTCTGTTACCCAGAATCCTTTGCAAACCTCAAACTTTGGCTAAAAAAACACATTTTCCTCAAATTTTGGTGACAGAAAGTTCTGAAATCAGAGAAGAGCCACAAATTTCCTTCCACCCAGCATTCCCCCAAGTCTCCCAATAAAAATGATATCTCACTTGTGTGGGTAGGCCTAGCACCCGCGACAGGAAATGCCCCAAAACGCAACCTGGACCCATCACATTTTTTTAAAGAAAACAGAGGTGTTTTTTGCAAAGTGCCTACCTGTAGGTTTTGGCCTCTAGCTGAGCCGGAACCTAGGGAAACCTACCAAACCTGTGTATTTTTGAAAACTAGAGACCTAGGGGAATCCAAGATGGGGTGACTTGTGGGGCTCTGACCAGGTTCTGTTACCCAGAATCCTTTGCAAACCTCAAAATTTGGCTAAAAAACACGTTTTCCTCACATTTTGGTGACAGAAAGTTCTGGAATCAGAGAGGAGCCACAAATTTCCTTCCACCCAGCGCTCCCCCAAGTCTCCCGATAAAAATGATACCTCACTTGTGTGGGTAGGCCTAGTGCCCGTGACAGGAAATGCCCCAAAACACAACGTGGACACATCACAGTTTTTGAAAGAAAACAGAGGTGTTTTTTTGCAAATTGCTTACCTGTATCTTTTGGCCTCTATCTCAGCCGGCACCTAGGGAAACCTACCAAACCTGTGCATTTTTGAAAACTAGAGACCTAGGGGAATCCAAGATGGGGTGACTTGTGGGGCTCTGACCAGGTTCTGTTACCCAGAAATCTTTGCAAACCTCAAGATTTGGCTAAAAAACAAGTTTTCCTCACATTTCGGTGACAGAAAGTTCTGGAATCAGAGAGGAGCCACAAATTTCCTTCCACCCAGCGTTCCCCCAAGTCTCCTGATAAAAATGATGCCTCACTTGTGTGGGTAGGCTTAGCGCCCGCGACAGGAAATGGCCATAACACAACGTGGACACATCACATTTTTTCATAGAAAACAGTGCCTACCTGTGGATTTTGGCCTCTAGCTCAGCCGGCCCCAGGGGGGGGCAGAAATGGCCTAAAATAAATTTGTCCCCCAACCCCCCCCCCCGGGAGCGACCCTTGCCTAATGGGTCGCTCCCCACCTCTAAAAAAACAAACAAACCAAAAAAAAAACCACAAAAAAAAAATTGCCCTGGTGCCTAGAGGTTTCTGCCCCCCTTGGGGGCAGATCGGCCTAATAACAATAGGCCAATCTGCCCCTGGGGGGCAGCAATCGCCTAAAATAAATTTCCCACCCCACCCCCCCAACCCCCGCCCGGGAGTGACCCTTGCCTACGGGATCACTCCCCCTGCGTGACATTGGCGCCAAAAAAAAAATCCCCGGTGCCAAGTGGCTAAAATCGGCCAATCTGGGCAGAAATGGTCTAAATACAATTTGCCCCCCTGGGGAGCGACCCTTGCCTAATGGGTTGCTCCCTATCTCTAAAAAAACAAACAAACAAAAAAAAACACAAACAAAAAATTTGCCCTGGCGCCTAGAGGTTTCTGCCCCCCAGCCTAATAACAATAGGCAGATCTGCCCCCAGGGGGGGCAGAAATGGCCTAAAATAAATTTGCCCCCCCCGGGGAGCGACCCTTACCTACAAGGTCGCTCCCCTTGCGTGACAGCGCAAAAAAAAGATCCCTGGTGCCTAGTGGTTTCTGCCCCCCTTGGGGGCAGATTGACCTACAATTCCCCGATCTGCCCCCTAAGCGGGCAGAAATGGCCTAAATACAATTTGCCCCTCCAGGGGAGCGACCCTTGCCTACAAGGTCGCTCCCCTTGCGTGACAGCGCAAAAAAAAGATCCCTGGTGCCTAGTGGTTTCTGCCCCCCTTGGGGGCAGATTGACCTACAATTCCCCGATCTGCCCCCAAAGCGGGCAGAAATGGCCTAAATACAATTTGCCCCTCCAGGGGAGCGACCCTTGCCTAAGGGGACGCTCCCCATCTGTAAAACAACAACAACAAAAATCCCCGGTGCCTAGTGGTTTCTGCCCCCCTTGGGAGCAGATCGGCCTATTTACAATAGGCTGATCTGCCCCCCATGGGGGGCAGAAATGGCCTAAAATAAATTTACCCCCCAGGGGAACGACCCTTGCCTAAGGGGTCGCTCCCCTTACGTGAAAAACAAAAAAACAAAAAACTCCCTGGTGTCTAGTGGTTTCTACCCCCCTTGGGGGCAGATTGGCCTCATAAAAATAGGCCAATCTGCCCCCAAGGGGGGCAGAAATGGCCTAAATATAATTTGCCCCCTATGGGAGCGAAACTTGCCTAAGGGGTCGCTCCCCACACCTCAAACACAAAAGAAAAGAAAAAAAAAAAAAAAAAAAGTATCCCTGCTGTCTAGAGGTTTCTGCCCCCAGGGGGGGGCAGAAAAGGCCGTCAAAAAAAATGCCCCCCTGTGAGCGACCCTTGCCCAAGGGGTCGCTCCCTTATGTCACTTTCACTGGTGTCTAGTGGGGTTTCAAAAGCCGGATTGCAAGCAATACGGCTTTTCAAATCAAATCAAATCATTAATATTTATAAAGCGCGCTACTCACCCGTGCGGGTCTCAAGGCGCTAGGGGGAAGGGGGCTACTGCTGCTCGAAGAGCCAGGTCTTGAGGAGTCTCCGGAATGCGGAGTGGTCCTGGGTGGTCCTGAGGCTGGTGGGGAGGGTGTTCCAGGTCTTGGCTGCCAGGTAGGAGAAAGACCTCCCACCATCCGTGGAGCGGCGGATGCGAGGAACGGCAGCGAGCGCGAGGCCGGTGGAACGGAGGAGACGGGTGGGGGCGTAGAAGCTGAGGCGTCGGTTGGGGTATTCAGGTCCCTTGTCGTGGAGGGCTTTGTGAGCGTGGGTGAGAAGTCGGAAGGTGATCCTTTTGCTGACTGGGAGCCAATGCAGGTGTCTCAGGTGTGCGGAGATGTGGCTGTTGCAGGGTACGTCGAGGATGAGGCGGGCGGAGGCGTTTTGGATACGTTGCAGACGTTTTTGGAGTTTTGCGGTGGTCCCAGCATAAAGGGTGTTGCCGTAGTCCAGGCGGCTAGTGACTAGGGCGTGGGTCACGGTTTTTCTGGTGTCGGTGGGGATCCAGTGGAAGATCTTGCGGAGCATGTGGAGGGTGAGGAAGCAGGAGGAGGACACGGCGTTGACTTGTTTGGTCATGGTGAGAAGAGGGTCCAAGATGAAGCCGAGGTTGCGGGCGTGGTCTGAGGGGGTCGGTGCGGTGCCAAGGGCCGTGGGCCACCAGGAGTCATCCCATGCGGTTGGGGTGTTGCCGAGGATGAGGACTTCCGTTTTGTCTGAGTTCAGTTTTAGATGGCTGAGCCTCATCCAATCTGCGACGTCCTTCATGCCGTCTTGTAGGTTGGTCTTAGCGCTGGCGGGGTCCTTGGTGAGGGAAAGTATAAGTTGAGTGTCGTCGGCGTAGGAGGTGATGATGATGCTGTGCTTGCCTACGATGTCGGCGAGGGGGCTCATGTAGACATTGAAGAGTGTCGGGCTGAGCGAGGAGCCTTGAGGGACGCCGAAGATGATCTCGGTGGGGTCTGAGCGAAAAGGTGGGAGGTAGACTCTTTGAGAGCGGTTGGAGAGGAAGGAGGCGATCCAGTCCAGGGCCTGGCCTTGGATCCCGGTGGAGCGGAGGCGGGTTATTAGGGTGCGTGACAGACGGTGTCGAAGGTAGCCGAGAGGTCGAGGAGGATGAGGGCGACTGTTTCACCGTTGTCCATCAGGGTTCTGATGTCGTCTGTGACTGAGATGAGGGCGGTTTCCGTGCTGTGGTTGGTTCGGAATCCGGATTGTGAAGGGTCGAGAAGGTTGTTGTCTTCCAGGAAGTTGGTAAGCTGTTTGTTGACGGTCTTCTCTATTACCTTGGCAGGGAAGGGGAGGAGCGAGATGGGGCGGAAGTTCTTCAGGTCGCTTGGGTCAGCCGTGGGTTTCTTTAGTAGGGCGTTGATTTCAGCGTGTTTCCAGCTTTCGGGGAAGGTAGCAGATGAAAATGAGGAGTTGATGATGGTCTGGAGGAGCGGGGCGATGATGTCGTCGGCTTTATTGAAGATGAAGTGAGGGCAGGGGTCCGAGGGGGCACCGGAGTGGATCGAGTTCATGGTGGTTTTGGTCTCTTCAGTGTTGATGTGGGTCCAGGCGTTGAGGGTGGTGGCAGGGGGTGTGGGTTCGGTGTTGCTTGGCTGGGTCTGGTGTCCGAAGCTGTCGTGGAGGTCGGTGATCTTGCGATGGAAGAAGGTGGCGAGGGAGTTGCACAGGTCTTGTGAGGGTGTGATGGCGTTGGCGTTGGGGTTGGAGAAGTCTTTAACGATGCTGAAGAGTTCTCTGCTGTTGTGGCTGTTTTTGTCCAGTCTGTCGGTGAAGAAATTCCTTTTGGCTGCGCGGATCAGGTGGTGGTGTTCGCGGGACGCGTTCTTGAGGGCGGTCATGTTGTCAGCGGTGTAGTCCTTGCGCCAGGCTTTCTCGAGGGTGCAACAGGTTTTCTTTGATTCCTTAAGGCTGTCAGAGAACCAGAGAGGTTTTTTGGTGTTGGCCTGTCGATGCGTGCGTCTGAGGGGAGCAAGGTTGTCTGCGCAGTTGGTGATCCAGTTCGTGAGGCTGAGGGCTGCGTCGTTGGGGTCGGTGGTGAGGGTAGGTTGGTTGACGGTGAGCGCGGAGAAGAGCTGTTCTTCAGGGATTTTGTTCCACTGTCGACGAGGGATGGGTTGAGTGCGGAGGTGGCGGGTCTCGCGTTGGAATGTGAAGTGGACACAGCTGTGGTCGGTCCAGTGTAGAGCAGAGGCGTGGCTGAAGGAGACGTGTTTGCTGGCGGAGAAGATGGGGTCAAGCGTGTGTCCGGCGATGTGGGTGGGGGTGTTCACCAGTTGCTTGAGGCCGAGGTTGGCGAGGTTGTCGAGCAGGGCGGCGGTGTTGGGGTCGTTGTTGTGTTCCAGATGGAAGTTGAGGTCGCCTAGGAGGATGTAGTCCGGCGAGGCGAGGGCGTGCGGGGAGACGAAGTCGGTGATGGAGTCGCTGAAAGGGCGGCGCGGTCCGGGGGGACGGTAGATGAGGGATCCTCTGAGGGTGGTCCTGGGGTCGTTGCGAACCTGGAAATGCAGGTGTTCTGCGGCGAGGGGGGTGTCTTCGGTGGAGGTGGTGACGCTGATGGAGTCTTTGAAGACGATGGCGATTCCTCCTCCTACTTGGTTGGTGCGGTCTTTCCTGGAAATCTTGTAGCCTTCGGGGATGGCTATGGCGATGTCTGGGGCCGAAGAGGCGTTCATCCAGGTCTCCGTGATGAAGGCAACGTCCGGTGCTGTGAAGTCCAGGAGGTCCCAGAGTTCAACGGCGTGCTTGTGGACGGATCGAGCGCTGACCAGGATGCATTTGAGGTGGTTGATGGCGCGTGGGCTGGTGGTCATGGTAGTTGCGTGGTGGAAGATACGTTTGCAGGAGTGGCAGGCGAAAGGTCCATGGGTACGTTTTGGGTTAGCTTGAAAGCAGGTGTTGGAGCGTCCTGGGTTGAGGGCGTGGAGGGTGGTGGGGTCGTAGCGGAGCAGAGGGGTATGGGAGTGCTGAGGACCAGGGGTCGTGGCGCTGGGCGCGGTCCAGGCGTTTGAAGCCCTGGGAGAGACTTCAAAGGGAAGGAAATACATTTCCTTCCCTTTGAAGCCTCTCCTTGCCTCCCCCACGTGATCGAAAGAGAAATGCTGAGCATTTCTCTTTCGATTGCGCTGGAAGCAGAGCTTCCAGCGCGATGGGGGAGGCTCTGTGATTGTCAGCGCGCGCTTGCGCGCTGATGTCACAGGGGGAGTGGGGGAGGGTCGGGGATTGAAGGGGAAGGGATTGCCGGGGTGGGGCGGGGGGGGCAGCCCTCGGGGGGAGCGCTAGCGCTTCTCCCGAGGGCAGTATGCAGGACGTAATGGTTACATCCTTGGCGCCACACGGGCGCTACCATGGACGTAACCATTACGTGCCATGGCGGGGAAGGGGTTAAGAATGAGTTTTATTAGGTTCTTTTTGCTATAACTTTAAAATTTGATACTTGAAATGTTTCATGTTTTGTGGCTGACTATGCTCTCCCACAGTTCTCCCTGAATAATTTTCAGCCAGTCAAATATGCGGAAATGTATTGAGTTAAAAATGCCCGAGTATTGGGTTTGAAAAGTCCTGCACATGATAATGGATGTACACTCCTGTCCTGAGTGCCCAATTGTACTGATGTCTGGTTTCCTAATGCAGATTTTTTTGTTGCCATAGGCAGACACAAATCATGTGTGTGGACCCTGACGTAGGCCTTTCTCATAGATTGGGGTCTTGTTCGTCCAGAGAGGGCTTTCCAAGCACTAACTTCATAGTGGTTTGAGGCTACTGCTTTATCATAAGTTGAGCAGCACCAGTGTGGTTGTCGCAGCAGTGAGTAGTGATCAGTAGAAGTGAACGCATCCTTTTCAACTTGTGTCACTGGAGAGAGGTTTAAAGACTCAATAATTTTATAGTTCAGCTGCTGTGTGCTTAGCTCACCCTTGGCCTACATCGGTTTGACGAGAATTGCTCCGCAGCACGTGAGTGGTGTATCTGCGCTGGGTGTACATGTACCTGTGAGTGGTGCAATACCAAGATACTGCAGTAATGCACAGTGTGTGCATGGTAGATGCATGTGCTGGGTGTATGTGTACATATGAGAGGTGCAAATCTTGAAGAGTGCAATGGGTCCATGTTAAATACTTGTGCTGAACGTATGTGTGCCTGTGAGTGGTACAGTACATGCATATTAAATGTATGTGCTGAATTTATTTGTGCTGATGAGTGGTATAGTACATGAAGGATACAGTGCTGTGCAGTGTTCATGTATTAAATGGTTGTGCTTAATGTATGTGTGCCTATGAGTGGTTGACATAACCCCTTTCAGTTGGCAATGGGGCAGACAGGAGTTACTGGGCCCACCCATGACGGCTGAGGCCTTTTACTCCCAATGTCCCAAGGCTTGACCTACTAAGGAGCCTGCTCAAATGGGCCAAACACCCCTTCTACACCTGACTCTCAGTTAGGTAGCATCAGACGAGCAGTCAAGGCTCCTTCAGTGGGAAGCGCAAATAGATATCAACGAACACTACTCATAACTCAACGTGCAAGCAGGATGAAAAATAAACCAATGTCCAGTCAAATACTTGTTTTTATATAAAAATAAATATTTTTATTCTACTTGTGCAAAACTAAATTTAATTCAAAAGCAATAACACAATCCCTGTTGAGGTCTGGGCTCTGGTAGAGCAGGCCATTCCCTGTGCCACTAACTCTAGTGCAACAGGTTCAATGTTATTCCCCATTTACTGATGGCCAAATTCAGGGAATGTAAACTATTAGGCCTACTCAAGTGTTCACCCCTCTCACTCCTTTTGGAAGTTCAGCTACAAGAGTCCTACTCAAGAGGCCTACTCAAGTGTTCACCCCTCTCACTCCTTTAGGAAGTTCAGCTACAAGAGTCTACAGGATCATGGTACCGATTGCTGTATGTCCCTCAGAGACCCCGAAGACCCAGTTCATGGCTTACCCGCTCCAATGGTATGGAACACCTTAGCGGTGCAGCAAAGTACTGCTCTGGATCGGCAAAGTTGAGCTATGCACAGTCACAAGCGGCAGTACCTGGCAGATGCAGGCGCTCTCCACTGAGCCACGCTACTGATTGGTTTTATTGACTGCGATCGTACCCACTCTGATGATCGCATGGTAAGTCACACTTCCCTTTGCGGGGATGGTTGATCTCCTTGCTCTGACGGAGCTCCATCGATGTCCTTTGATCCTCAGGCTTCTGTCGGTGCAGTCAGCAGTTTCTTGGTCTAGGGTGATGGCCCAAACTCTTGACCTCAGCTTCTCCGATGGCCCCTCCTGACTTAAGGTGTCACCACTATGCCACTCCAAGTTAAGCCATGATGACCTGGCATTGATGTTCATGGAGGTCCCCTCCCTGGTACACAGGGCCATCCACCATGATGCTGTGCAGGCCTGGTGCTCTCCACATAACACTCATTCCTCGGCTCAGTCCATGGCAGCCCCTCATAGCACATGGGGGTCACTGAATCAATCCAGCACAGGCAATGGCCCGATTGGTGTAAGAGCCTCACACCTTGCACAGGGAGTCCTCACAATAGGGCTTCCACTGGACCTTACTCCTTCCAGTGCTCTCCTCTTCCTCACAGGGCACACTTGTCGTGGCGAGCAGGCAGATGCTGGTGCACAAGGCTCCATGGTGAAGGGAAATACAAGGAAAGATGTCCATTTCAAAGAAGCATAACCCCAACAGGAAACTTCAGAGCCTCAGACACTAAATTACATTTTGTGTTTAGAAAAGGACTGTAAATAGAGGTGTCTGAGACCTCAACCTTTGTCATCTGCCAAGCAGCCAGACGGCTTTGTCAGAAGAAAAAGCTCTGAAAAACTTCTGTCTGTGGTCAGGACTGGGGGCCAAGTCTTGCTTGTCTCCGTGCTTGGGGAGGGGACATCATCTGAGGAATCTAAGGCCTCCTGCCCTGGAGCCTGGAGCACCAAAGCCTGCCTGTGTTCCAAGATCGGTGTTCCCTGTGAGGAAGAGGAGAACGTTGATGGAGCGAGGTTCAGTAGGGAGCCCTGTTAAGTGCACTCCTTTTGTCAGGTATGAGGACATGGCTGTGTCACCAATCGTGATGTTGCCTATGTGCAGGACGAAGTTGGCGACTCTCGAATGCCAGAGGACTGCCGCCGTGAACTAATCTGTGTGCATCACTGTGCTGATCGACTGTAACCTGTGCATTGTGAGGAGCCAAGACTCATGTTCCAGAAGAGGCTGCCGCATGAAGATTGCCGTGCTGTGAGGGCCATAGCTCTTAAGCCATGGTGAGTCGTAACCGTTTATGCCAGAAGGGACCACTGCATGTAGATTGGCATACTATGAGGGTTATAGCCCTAGAACCGTGGTGAGCTGTTACCAGTATGCTGGGGGTGGGGGGCAGGGAGCCGCAGTTGATGACTTTGCTGTGCCAAGCAGGCTGAGTCCATATACGGGCAAGGTGCAGTAACCTCGAATGCCAGAGCGGGTCACTGGAAGCAACATGATGTGCAGCATGATTTATAACTCGCCAGCCGGGAAAGTGAGGCCACCATGAGAGCTCCATAACCATTGTCGAGGTGAGGGACCTGCTTAAGGATAGTCGCATCAGCACCCAGCCCCACACCATGGGAATAATTGGACACTTACCCTGTCTAAGGAGGAGCCACAATGAATCTCTGGTCACTTTGGTGGCATGACCATCTGTCAGAAGCTCTGGACAGGGCACACTAAGGAACTCTGGACTCCTCAACCCTGCAAGTATGGGTAAGTGTGATTTCGGGCCAATGGGTCCCTGCTGAACTTGCCTGCTAGATACACTGTTGACTTTAATATAGAGTCAGAGTGGACTTTTGCAACTCAGACTACTAGAAGGGGCTTTCCCTGGATGATAAATATAGTGAATGAGGTATAAATTCTTACACTAGGAGCGAGGAGGGAGTGGGACCCAGGGGTATGCCGAAAGAAATGCTGGAGCCCTGACCTCTGGAGGACTGTGCAGTTATTTGTGAATGCCATATTTTTCATTTGTGTTAGTAGCAGTAGAAATAAAATACTTTTCTTTTTTCATAAGAGTGAGTATTTGGCTGGATTAATTGATGCTTCTGCAGTGCTCCTTTTGCATAGGGAGCCTGCTTTCACTGCCCTGTATCCACTTCCACTCACAAGGAGCCTTGAACTGCTAGGACCACGCTCACCCTGTGAGTCAAATGCCGAAGAGACACTTAGCCCAGTTGCTCAGAATCCATGGTGGGTCGGGACTGGGATATCAGGAGTAAAAGGCCTCAAACCCCACGTTTGGGACTTCGTAGCTCTTGCTTGCCTCGGTGCCCTGTTATCGATCCGGGGCAAGCATATTTTTGTGCGGTACTATGTATCAAAATCTGTAAATGAATCCCTATTATTGGGGACATAATAATAACTGGATGCTACTAATTACAACCAATAAATTCAGACCCAGTGGTTCCTGATTTCATCGGGGGCGCTAAATATCAGTCCTAGCAGGGGGCCATTCATAACGAGGGCCTTTGATGCCAAGTTTTTAACAAACGTGTTTTGAAAAATAGTGGCTCCTTCTCACTGTTGCATAAAAGGACCAGTTTCAAAGGTTGAAGACACCTGCAAGAACTAGCCTTCGAATTTACACAGCGAAAATCATGAGTAAAACAAATGCGAAATAGTGACTCCTCTCATGCGTACTGTAGCCCTATGCATTTGTCTTTTAAAATACTATGTTGAGGACTCTTCATTGTCTATTTCGGATGCAGTTTCTCCTCATAAAACATATTTTGCTCAAAGGGGGGGATCTGCTTATGTTAGTTTTATAGGGAGGAACACATGAGAGAGTAAATAATATGGCCGCCATCTCTAGCCAGTGGTAAAGGCTTCAGCGTCTCAATTCTGATTTCCCCTTTAATGATAACCGGCCCATTAGTGCACGAAGAAATTCTAAATGGTGCACTATCTTCCACGATTAAACATTTTTAGGGATTTGCACGTGGGGTACAGGTGTTCACTGGAGCTAGGAGCACATGAAGACACCGTTCATTGACCATTAATTGGTGGAAATCAAGCTTTCTTAAAGTCACACCCTGTACTTTCAATCCTTGCTATGTTGTGCATCGTTACTATTTATTGCTAAACTCAAATGGTACACATTTGTTCAACCCCAAGAAGAGGAAAGACTGAGAAGACCTGCTGACCTGCATAGCAGTACACTTTAGGCTGCTCACCGATTTGTAGAGTTGATGCATTAGTCCATTGAGCAAGCTCGCGAACTCACTAACGTTATCACTGCACTGGCCATACATTTACAATTAGAACATACATATTTCGTTTTTATACTGACACCCGTTGATATTAACAGGATGGTGGAAGAAAAATGCATGCGGTCTATTGAAAAGCAGGCAGCCTTGGTATTTGGCAACAGTGGCAATTGGCAGCATCAGTGGCAAGCTACGAAGAAAAACTTTCGACGTTTGCCCTTATGTTTATTTGACCTATTAAGCACCAGATGCGATTAATGCAATCGAAAAATGTCTTCTCAGTTAAAACATGAACCTGACAGCTCAAGTTTCAGTCTACTGTAGTATGTCAACTACACAGACAGAGAATCCCATTGGTCACACTTAGTGCAGAGCCTGGGTACAAAAAGGTGGGTGTAATTACTTTAACTCTGTGGCTTATGGCCAAGAGTGGGTAATGTTGTCAGTGACAGAGAGAAATTACAGGAGTTCACCATCTTTGACATTTGCCACTCGAATGATCAATTATGGTTAATCTAGACTTTAAAGTTTTTATGTCGGGTTCTGTGACTGGAGTAGTGCTCAGATTCTCAAATGGTATGAGGGCACAATGATGGCACACTAGACCTAACGTCCATCAGGCCTCATCTGTTCCCCACTGAGGATGAACTTGCTGCCTAATCCACCCACATTTGTCCCTAAGTAGTCCTCTAGATGCTCTCTCCTTTGATCTCTTTACCGGGACCATCAGATGGGTATCACATTTGCAGAAGATAAGCTCCAATGATCCTTTTAAATGGCCTTAATTACACAATAAGGAGCAGAGAGTATGTGGCCTACCAGAGAAGGGAACCGATGCTTTTGTGTACCGCTAATGATATCAGTACCGCTTCTACTTTTATTACTGCTACTACTAATGATAACAGCAGCAATAACATGAATAATAATATGAATAGCATGATTATAGCTTTATATTATCATGTAGTATTTAATAGCAAACCTTTGTGATTTCTTAGTGTTGTGAATCAGATTTAATAGACACAAAGGACAATTTTCACGTGTATCAACTTCACTTAAGAAGAACTACATGCATTAGTTGACTTTCCCTCTCAGGCAACATCTTTTTAACACTTGCTGTGCAAGAGGTCTGTGATCAACGGGTTTAAATGCATCTACAAACACTAAAAACATCACAATCATGAGTAACAAAGTGTAGCTTCCCAAGAGATCCCTTCCTCACATCTGGCAAGTCCAGTTTTATGCTGTATGAAGGCTGGATATCCAGCTACTTGCCATCTATCAAGCAAAGATTGTTTGATGTGAGTAGGAAGTTTGTCAGCTAAAAGCGAATACAAGATAGAGATTAAAATTTGAAAGATGTAAGGGAAACTTAACCCACGTTCTTTGTGTCTGAAGGAACCAAACCTTCCACCACGAACGATTTACTAAGGCTCACCGTGGCCAGTGCAACACAATTATTTAAAATTTTGGCCATATGTACGAAGCATTTTTGTGGTCGGAAACGGCCCGGAGCGCAAACATATTTTTAGATATGTCAAAGCACAAATTGCGATTCTGAAACATGTCACCAAATCACAATTGCTGTTTGTGATTTGCTACTTGGAAGATGTGTGTTTTGGGCGTCCCTTCCAAATACCGATGTATTAATGTTTTGACTGAATTCCAGTCGCAAAACATTATGACCCTTGCCTTTTGAGATGGAAAAAAACAATTTTAAGAGCAGGTCCCATGTGCCACTGTCTACTATTAAAAAAATGAAACTTCAAAGTCTAATTTTTGTTCTTTAAATGCATCCAGTTTTTCTTTAAGGAAAACAGGGTACATCAAAAAAGTGTTTTATAATAAAGCAGTCACAGACATGATGGTCTTCTGACCCCAGCAGGCTATCATTCTTGTGATGGATGTAATTCCTAACGGTTCCCAAACTGCAAACTACCTCATTAATATTCCTGAGGTAGGTCGATTGGTGACCCACTAGGAAGCGCTATTTGAAACATGTACGTTTCTTACTTCAGGAATTGCGATTTCCGAATTGTGATTCAGTAAAAATTGCAATTAGGAAATCGCAATTCTAGATTTTTGTACATGTGGCTCTTCGTTCTGAAAGAAGGCACTTTTGCCTCTTCACCAGAATCTCAGAAGCTACAATGCTTTGGAATGGGAAAGACTGGTAAGAGTCTAGTCATGCGCTTGCAGTACTTTCCATGAGTCAGACAATTTCTCAGTTTTTTAATTGATCATCTGAATTTTCTGATGGAAGCCAGTTGCTACATTTTTTAGTTCCCAGGGAAAGAGATTATGAGGTTAAAGAAGAGTTTGGGTGAGATTATAAAAGATCAGAAACAAGATGAATACATCATTGTTGGTCGACAAAGGGCATAACCGTACGCTGTTGTTGGACTGCAGATTCAACCTGATGGTCAAAAGGGAGATGTAGTGACTAGAAATTCTCTATGAGCAGATGTTATCATGGAACACTGGTTGATAGAATTGTATCAACACCTCAGTACTATGAAAACGCCATGCAAACGGTGTGTTTTATTGAAGGGTGTGTGCAGTGCAGAGCCTCTCCAGTGCAATGCATGTTAGCCACCAAAAGTTCACATAGAACCCATACAGTTGTACTGTGTTGTTTTGCTTTGGAACCACTTGGCAGATCTCTCCAGATTGGCGGATGGCCCACAGATTGTAGTGAGACCTGTTTCTTTTGTGTTTGTTTTGTGAGCAAATGCAGACTTTTTATTTTTAGAGCTGGAATAAATGATCACTGAGCCATGTATCATCCAAAATACAATGAAAATATAGGATGACTTCAAACCACCCAGACTCTGTGTTTTCTGACTCTGAGTTTCGGGAAAGAAGAAATGACAATTAAAATTTGTCTAAAATCAGCATGGTTGAAATATAAAATGTGAATTAGATAAGGTTACCACCAGTTAAATCCATGTCATTAAGGGCACAATATCCCATTCCGGCTTTTAGATCTACATGCTATTTTGATCTATAACTTTACTCAGATTGATCCGATTGCTGAGAGACAGAGCTACAACTACACGTATCGTACCAGTTTGAGCTTTTACATTAATTCCCAGAATAAGAGTCTCTGATGCTATGAAGTGGTCAGAGTTCTCAGGTTTCCCAGTTCTATGTGTAAGTAACTGATCCATTTCAGGATTTGTCTTTGGATTTAGGGACTTGTAGTTTTGATTTGTTCCAAGTGGATTCCAGAATGCAAGGAAAACAAGCATATGCAATGCAATAAGTCTTGCATATTTTAAACAAGTTAAAAGTCATCTTTTGACAACTGCGCCCACGAGCAAAAACAAACAAAAAAATGAGTGGAGACTGAGAAAAGGCGACTTAACAAAATAAAATGAGGTTAGATAAAAAAAAAAAAACTATGACATTTTGTTAGTCCTGCTGGGCACGTTTGTGGCAGTCACAAGTCTTCTGTTTGCCGGGCACTGGAAGTTAGAACAAAATACTACCTCATTCACATTGGGAGCAGCAGATGGGCACTAATTAAGTGGAAATTAATTAGTGCCTGATCCTTGCTCCACACTGAAAAACAGAAATGATGCCAGACATACCTTGACAAATTACAAAGCTGTAAAGAAGAGGGCCACACAAACCAACAAATGGTGAGCGAAAGGCGGGCTCCATGCCCTCTACTGAACAAAACAGTGTCTTGCATGCGAGATGCATGCACAAGCGCATGTACTTGCAGACTCTACCCTAAAAACAGATTTAGATAAGTTACTGACGCATAGAACTGGAATACTTGAGAGCTCTGGGTCATCTAGAAACCTTAGAGAAACTGTAATTCTTTTTGTTCAATGTGTACCACTTGTGTTGTTGGTGAGACACACTTGAGAAATGAAGACCTACAAAAAGAGATGGGTGATGGCTGTGGAATTGACCCTAAGGCATTGGAAAGACTGTGTTTATTTGATTCTGCGTCTATTGTCTTTCCTGGGCTGCCTTGATTTAAATGGGACAATAGGTCAGGAGGCCATATTATTTAGGTGGCATTTCCTCTTCCTAATCCCTCAATAAATAATTGTTTAAACCTAGTGGAAGGCAAAAACGAAAACATGGATGGTTCCTACACCAATGAAAGCTGAGGGTAATTCACTGTACAGTCACCTCCTACATGTCACTGATCTCAAAGCTTAGGGAGGTTGTGGTAAGCTCTCGTATCATTGCCTGACAGTGAATTTATAATTAAAGATAAATATAAACTCCTTAAAGGAGGTATGTTTCTTTAACTGAGAGATTGCATTACATAAGTAGGGTATTTCTTGACAGATGAGTGAATGGATTTGTGTAGTTTTAGCCAACTGCTTTTTAATTTAATCCAAAATGCCTTAGACAAATGAAGTGACCTAGGCGAATCCTTTGTATTTTATTGAAAGGTGAAAATAATATACAAAAATGCAGTATCGTGTATTTTAGTTAAAAAATGAACGCTTAGCCCATTGAAACTTTTTAACTTGAATTTATGTTTTTATTAACTCTTACACCAAAGAGACAATTTACTCAAAATATAACACTGTATAACAATATAACACTGGCATCCCTGGCGTGGTCTACCCTAACTTTTTGCCTCTACTTCCCAGAATGTTGCTGTGTCCTAGACTCTGTTTTTGCTGTTTCGGTTTGTAAGGAAATGCCTCCTTGGCATGGTTACCCCCTGACTTTTTGCCTTTGCTGATGCTACGTTTTGATTTGAAAGTGTGCTGAGGCCTGCTAACCAGGCCCCAGCACCAGTGTTCTTTCCCTAACCTGTACTTTTGTTTCCACAATTGGCACACCCTGGCATCCAGATAAGTCCCTTGTAACTGGTACCCCTGGTACCAAAGGCCCTGATGCCAGGGAAGGTCTCTAAGGGCTGCAGCATATCTTATGTCACCCTGGGGACCCCTCACTCAGCACAGACACACTGCTTGCCAGCTTGTGTGTGCTGGAGAGAACAAAACGAGTAAGTCGACATGGCACTCCCCTCAGGGTGCCATGCCAACCTCACACTGCCTATGCAGTATAGATAAGTCACCCCTCTAGCAGGCCTTACAGCCCTAAGGCAGGGTGCACTATACCATAGGTGAGGGCACCAGTGCATGAGCACTGTGCCCCTACAGTGTCTAAGCAAAACCTTAGACCTTGTAAGTGCAGGGTAGCCATAAGAGTATATGGTCTGGGAGTCTGTCATGCACGAACTCCACAGCACCATAATGGCTACACTGAAAACTGGGAAGTTTGGTATCAAACTTCTCAGCACAATAAATGCACACTGATGCCAGTGTACATTTTATTGTAACATACACCCCAGAGGGCACCTTAGAGGTGCCCCCTGAAACCTTAACCGACTATCCGTGTAGGCTGACTAGTTCTAGCAGCCTGCCACACTCCAGACAATTTGCTGGCCACATGGGGAGAGTGCCTTTGTCACTCTGTGGCTAGAAACAAAGCCTGTACTGGGTGGAGATGCTTATCACCTCCCCCTGCAGGAACTGTAACACCTGGCGGTGAGCCTCAAAGGCTCTCTCCCTTTGTTACAGCCCCCCAGGGCACTCCAGCTAGTGGAGTTGCCCGCCCCCTCCGGCCACGGCCCCACTTTTGGCGGCAAGGCCGGAGGAGATAATAAGAAAAACAAGGAGGAGTCACTGGCCAGTCAGGACAGCCCCTAAGGTGTCCTGAGCTGAGGTGACTCTGACTTTTAGAAATCCTCCATCTTGCAGATGGAGGATTCCCCCAATAGGGATAGGAATGTGCCCCCCTCCCCTTGGGAGGAGGTACAAAGAGGGTGTACCCACCCTCAGGGCTAGTAGCCATTGGCTCCTAACCCCCACACCTAAACACGCCCTTAAATTTAGTATGTAAGGGCTCCCCAGAACCTAGGAACTCAGATTCCTGCAACCTAAGAAGAAGAGGACTGCTAAGCTGAAAAACCCTGCAGAGAATACGGAGACACCAACTGCTTTGGCCCCAGCTCTACCGGCCTGTCTCCCCACTTCTAAAGACACTGCTCCAGCGACGCTCTACCCAGGGACCAGCAACCTCTGAATCCTCAGAGGACTGCCCTACATCTAGAAGGACCAAGAACTCCAGAGGACAGCGGCCCTGTTCACCAAAGACTGCAACTTTGAAACAAAGAAGCAACTTTGAAACAACTTGCGTTTCCCGCCGGAAGCGTGAGACTTGACACTCTGCACCCGACGCCCCCGGCTCGACTTGTGGAGAACAAACACTTCAGGGAGGACTCCCCGACAACTTCGAGACCGTGAGTAGCCAGAGTTGCCCCCCCTGAGCCCCCACAGCGACGCCTGCAGAGGGAATCCCGAGGGAATCCTGAAGCTCCCCCTGACCGCGACTGCTTGCTTTTAAGAACCCGACGCCTGGTAGGGACACTGCACCCGCAGCCCCCAGGACCTGAAGGATCCGAACTCCAGTGCAGGAGTGACCCCCAGGAGGCCCTCTCCCTTGCCCATGTGGTGGCTACCCCGAGGAGCCCCCCCCTTGCCTGCCTGCATCGCTGAAGAGACCCCTTGGTCTCCCATTGATTTCAATTACAAACCCGACGCTTGTTTGCACACTGCACCCGGCCGCCCCCGTGCCGCTGAGGGTGTACTTTCTGTGTGGACTTGTGTCCCCCCGGTGCCCTACAAAACCCCCCTGGTCTGCCCTCCGAAGACGCGGGTACTTACCTGCTGGCAGACTGGAACCGGGGCCCCCCCTTCTCCATTGAAGCCTATGCGTTTTGGGCACCACTTTGACCTCTGCACCTGACCGGCCCTGAGCTGCTGGTGTGGTAACTTTGGGGTTGCTCTGAACCCCTAACGGTGGGCTACCTTGGACCAAAACTTGAACCCCGTAGGTGGTTTACTTACCTGCAAAAACTAACAAACTCTTACTCCCCCCAGGAACTGTTGAAAATTGCACTATGTCTAGTTTTAAAATAGCTATATGTGATTTATGTGAAAACTGTATATGCTATTTTGCTAATTCAAAGTTCCTAAAGTACCAACCTGCAATACCTTTCATTTGAAGTATTACATGTAAATCTTGAACCTGTGGTTCTTAAAATAAACTAAGAAAATATATTTTTCTATACACAAACCTATTGGCCTGGAATTGTCTTTGAGTGTGTGTTCCTCATTTATTGCTTGTGTATGTACAACAAATGCTTAACACTACTCCTTTGATAAGCCTACTGCTCGACCACACTACCACAAAATAGAGCATTAGTATTATCTCTTTTTGCCACTATCTTACCTCTAAGGGGATCCCTTGGACTCTGTGCATACTATTCCTTACTTTGAAATAGTGCATACAGAGCCAACTTCCTACACGGTTACACTAGGCACTTTACAACGGCTGATCAGTGTTAAAGTGCAAGTGCTCACTATGTGAAATTCTATGTGTAATTGGCTTTTTCATAATTGGCATATTTGATTTACTAGTAAGTCCCCTATGAAGTGCACGTGCACTAGAGGTGCCTAGGGCCTGTAAATCAAATGCTACTAGTGGGCGTGCAGCACTGATTGTGCCACCCCCATGAGTAGCCCTGTAGACATAGCCCAGACATACCACTGCAGTGTTTGTGTGTGCAGTTGTAAACTGACAATTCGAGCTGGCAAGTGTACCCACATACCAGGACCAAACCTTCCCTTTTTATACATGTAAGGCATCCCTAAAGTAGGTTGTAGGTAGCCCCATGGGCAGGGTGCAGTGTATGTTAAAGGTCGGGCATGTACTGGTGTGTTTTACATGTCCTAACAGTGAAATGTTGGTAAATTTGTTTTTCACTGTTGCAAGGTCTATATCTCTCATATGTTAACATGGGGGCTGCCTTCAAATATCCTTAAAGTGCAGTTGGAAATTTGGAGTTTGGGGTCTCTGAACTCACAATTTAAAAATACATCTTCTAGTGAAGGTGGTTTTAGATTGTTAGTTTGAAAATGCCACTTTTAGAAAGTAAACAAACACACGTCCATCAACTGTTACATTTGTCACCCCAAGTGGGGAGGATATGCCCAGACGTAGGTCCTGTGCTCACTATGCCACCAGATTGAAGCTAGCCTGGCTGAAGAGGGGTGATACCCCGAAACCAATCCCAGGACACTTGTTTCTGGTCCATGGAGGACCTGGTCTTGCAGTTCGGACTGGACTGTTCCCATGGTGAACAATTTACAGACTGATTTGCATATGGCTGGGTACAAACTGGAATGGCATGGTGAGCAAAAAAACTGATGGATTAAACCCAGATCTGTGACTGGGGTGAATGTTTGATTTGTTCTGCATTCCGTCCATCAACTGTTCTTTTTACTTTTAGAAAGTGGGCATTTTGTTGCTTAAGCCATTAGGTGACTCTGCCTGCTTTTGGATTCCTTGGCTGGGTCAGACTGACAGTTGGGCTGTTTTTGTCGTCTCCACCAGACAGTGACACAAAGGGTGCTGGGGTGTAACCTGCATATCCTGATGGGCCATCTGGGCTAGGCTGGAGGGAGGAGTAGTCACTTACACCTGAAAGGGCTGTGCCTGCCCTAAAACAAAGCAGTCTCTAACCCCCTGGTGTGCGTCTGGAGCCAGGCCTGGGCAAGGCAGGATCCTGTAAACAGCAGATACTTTTCTTTGAAGTTGGACAACTTCAAAGGCAGAAAGTGGTATACGTATTGGACCCAAAACCCCAGACTTTAGATCACTTCAGGGATTCAAGAGGAATCTCTGCCAGGAGAAGAGCTGAAGAGCTGGGGAGAAGTGCTGCCTCTACTTGTGCTTTGCTGAACTATCCTGCAGCTGCTGCTGGTGGCTGTGAAAGGGGACAAAGACTGGACTTTGTTGTGCCTTCCTACTTGAAAGGCATCTCCAAGGGCTTGAACTGACCTAGCCTCCTGTTTTTGAAGCCTCAGGGACAGCAAGTGCTTTGCAAACCAGTATCTGAGTCTGCATGCTGTAGATTCTAGCTTGCCAGAGGGTGCCATTCTAGTTTCTGGGCCACTGGAAGTGAATTTCTTTTGAAAATCCTGTAAAACAATGCAGGACGATGACGTGCGACTTTGCTAAGGACGCCGCTGCACAAAGCCTGCACCCTCATCTACACCTGGATCCATGGACCTCGCCAAGGTGCAAGACCCCACCACCAACGTAGGCCCGACATCGCTCCAGCTACTGACGTCTGAATCATCTGAGTTGGAGTGTCGTACAACTGACGTTCGTGACACCTAAATCCGTTGCAGTACCTGTGACATGATCGCGAGCCCGTGAGGTCGCCTCTTAGCATCATGGCTTCGCTAGACTTTGACTTTGTTGGCGGTGCCCAGGGACCAACTCCTTGCAGCCGATGCCGCCTCACCTCCACCACTCCGCAGCAAGGACCGGACGCCTCTTCGTGACAGCTCTGCTCCTTTACCCTGCAGCACCGGAACCAACGCCGCATCAGATTCAGCGACGCCTCGCTCCCGGACTCTATGAACCAGCCTGTTTTCCACACGTTTTGCTAAGATACTGTACCTGGAGGTTCATATGACTTCGTAAACGGCGACAGTGGCATCGCATTGTGAGAAATGACTCTGTCTATTTTTGTGTTTTTAATTGCTCAAGTCATAACTTTAATTGTGGATTGTGGATTTTTATCACATTTGGTCTTGGTTTATTTAGATAAATATTTTCTAAACCTATGTGGTGTCCATTTTGTAGTGTTTCACTGTATAAATACTTTACTCATTGCCTCTGGGTTAAGCCTTTCTGCTCAGGCCAAGCTACCAAGGGAGTGAGTGGGGGTCTGTTTCTCTTTTACCCTGACTAGAGGGAGGGTCCTTGCTTGGACAGGGTGCAACCTGACTGCCAACCAAAGACCCCATTTCTAACAAAGACTATAAACAGTTTCTATTTATAAACAACTACAGAGTTGAAGATTTATGTGACTTTTTTGGATTCCAAACTCATCTGGTACAACACTAGGCTGAACTGGGCACAGCTGACTTTGATTCACCAAAATGGCTGTACTATACATCACATGCTCCCAAATCTCCGGTGCCATCACACGGTTGATGCTTTGCCCCATGCAACAACCCCTAAACAACCTCCTGATTGTTTATGAGGGGTTGTGGGAGGGCAAGGAGTGTAAAGTCAAAGAGCAAATTTGAGCGTGAGTACTGCTTTACTTCATGTTTCTAAACAGTGATGAGAACACTTGGCATTTTGAGTAGCAAGAGCTGTGCCAATGATACTAAAGGCCAAGCGAAGGGAAGCCACTGCTACTCCTCACTTTAGTTGAAGTAAACCTGAATTTACCTCAAGACTGCCTCGCTCTATTTTCTCCCACAAATCTCTGCAGTAGGTTCAGGGAGGGCCTGACACCTGCCTAAGTGTCTATAATCTGTCTGCATATCAGGAGGAGAGTCAATATGGTAAGGAAGTGACCATCAACTTCAACTATATGGGTCTTTTCTGTGGGGCCTCATCTAAACGATAAATAGTTTACATAAGTTTGCACTCAATGTAGGAAAACATTTTACTATTTTATGCAAGATCATATTTAAGGGTGTGCAGGATACATTTGAAATATTCTGAACTGGTCTTGTTGCATATCTTTCATTTTTTTCTGAAAAATCACGACAGAGATCTGGAAATACGCATTGAAGACGTTTTGCTTCCTCACAAAGAATATATGGACATCATTTAGGGGTTGCAGTTGTGACCCCTAGCTTGCCTCGTCTAGCCCCTGGCACAGCCTTTGCGACCCCTGGCCTCAGAAGTGGCAAGAACACATGGGGGACTCAGAATTCTTTACTGTTGCCAGTTTTTTCAATATACTGATTGTCAATAATGATCTATTATTTACTAGTAATGGAATAAAAAATGGAGCCCACTTAGGCGGAACAGGACCTTTGGTGGCAGCTGTGGTAAGTAAAAATGGTTTGAAATGTATATTGTGCTTGTGGGTATAATTGTGTTTAAGTGAGAGAGAGTGTGTTTTTGTGTGAGTAATTGTGTGTTTATATGTGGGAAATTGAGTTGGTTGACTGGGGTGTGATCCCTGGTCAAGCAGCAACCACAATACTTGTCAGGGTAAGGCACAATCAGACCTTAAATTAACCTGCACTCACCTTATAGTTAGTAGCTTATAACAGAACAGTCAGGCTTTACTTAGAGGCAGAGTTTAAAGTATTTGTGGAACACTTCAAGCAGTAAAACTGTGAAATCACCACACAAGTCAAAAGTGCCAACTGGGGATATCTGGTCATGACAGACCAGAACTAAGTTAACAATTCAGGCTGACCGTGACGGAGTGTGAGCTGACTACAATGCCCCTTTAGGCCCACTGAACCAAAGTACCTCAAATCTTGGTGGCAAAGAATTGCATTTGGTTCTGAGCCATGCCGACTAGGAGATGCATCAATTTTCCCCACACAGTTGAGGAGATGCATCAAAGTTCCCCATACAATTTTGGTGATTTGCCAGTGCCAAAATGTGGGGGAGTTCGGGTGCGGGTTCTGAGTATTTTGACATTGAGACAATGTATTGATTCCAATGGGATCGGAAGCTGCGATGCAGAGTGTTAGTGTTGGTCTTGAAGCTGTCATCGAAGGGGTTGCAGGAACTTGTGCTGAAGAAAATGCCACAGTGTCGGTTCTGAAGGTGAAGCGCTAGATCTGTTGCAACCAATAGCAATGATACATCAATTTTGCCCATGCGACAGCAGCAATACATCATTTGTGCCCACGCAGAAGTGGATGCATTGGTTCTACTGGAGCAAATACCTTAGGTTCACTTCCAAAGGCCTAGCACTGGGGAGGCAGCACTTGGCAGAACCAACTCACAGACGGTAGAGTCCAGACGCAGGAGGAGTGTGGTTGGAAGTCTGTTATGTGCCTGAACGTTTGGATCAGGGGGCCACCCAACTAGCCCTTGGAGTCACTCTGGGTTGGAAAGATTCAGGTCCAGTCCTTCTTACTGTCAGGCAGAAGTGCAGCGGGAACATGTCAGCACAGCTGAGATGGAGTCCAGCAAACAGCTGTCCAGCAGAGTGGCAGGCCTTCAGCAACATATCAGTACTTCGTCCTGGCAGAATATCCACAGGTCCAGAGGTGTACTGAAGTGGTGATGTGAGAGGTCCAGTACTTATACCTAGTAGGGCCTTTGAAGTGGGGGAGACTTCAAACACATACCTTTGAAGTGCAGAGTCCCTGTCCTTCCTGCCCTGACTTCAGACTTACTTCACTTATGCAACCCCTTGTGTATGGACAGAACACATTATATTCAGGTGTAAGTGAGGCTATGCCCAGCTCCTCCCTCTCATCCTGCCCAGGATGGCTTATCAAGTTACACCTAAGCTACCCTTGTGTGTGGATGCCTAGGAGGAAAACACAAAAAAGACAGTTGTCACCCCCCTCTAGACATGTGATCAGAGACAGGCAGTAGGCAACTAATGCCTGAAGTAAGAAAATGCCAACTTTCTAAAAGTGGCATTTTCAGAATTGTATTTTCAAATCCGACTTTACCACAAAGTGTGATTTTAAATTGTGATTCCAGAGATACCAAAATCAAAAAGTTAATCTCTTCCAGATTGTGACTCACACTTACACTATGTATTAAGGTAACTTCAGTGTTGATCTATGGGAGAGATAGGCCTTGCAGTACTGAAAAACAACTTCAAGAGTTTTTCACTTCCAGGACATGTAAAACTTAAAAGTAAATGTCGAACTTTTTAAAGTACATGTCCAGCTTTTTAAATACACTGCACCCTGGCCTTGGTACTGTCTAGGGCCTACCTTAGTAGTAACATATATGTAATAAAAAGAAAAGTTTGGGCCTGGAAAACGATTTACTTTGCCAGGTTGACATGGAAGTTTACAAGTGCACACAGGCTCTGCTGTGGCAGGCCTGCAGCAGGTTTAAAGGGCTACTTAAATGGGTGGCACAATCAGTGCTAAAGGCCCACTAGTATCATTTCATTTATAGGCCCTGGGCACATGTAGGGCACTCTACTAGGGACCTATAAGTAAATAAAAAATGCCAATTGGGGATAAAGCAATGTTACCACGTCTTAGGGAAAGAGCACAAGCACTTTAGCACTGGTTAGCAGTGGTAAAGTGTGCAGATTCCTAAGGCCAGAAAAAACAAAGTCAGTAAAAACTGTAGGTCTGAAGGCAAAATGTTAGGGGAAACCATGCCATGATGCCAGGTCTAACATGTGCTTCCCGCCCTCAAGCTGAAAAGTGGGGAGAACTACCTATCCCCTCTAGAGTACTGTTCATAAAGGTGGAAGAACCTGGATAGACCATCAGCATTGGTGTGCTGTGTTCCAGTATGGTGTTCCACTATAAGGTCCATTCCCTGTAGGGAGATGGACCACCTCAACAGTTTGGGATTCTCACCCCTTGTCTGCATTAACCATCTGATGGGCCTGTGGTATGTCTGATCCTCAAGATGAGCACCAAACAGGTATGGTCTCAGCTTCTTTGGTGCCCAGATCACAGAAAAGGCTTTCCTTTCTATTCTACTCCACCTCTGTTCCCTGGGAAATAACCTCCTACTGATGAAGGCTGCAGGTTGATCCAGTCCCTCATTGTTTAGCTGTGAGAGCACAGTCCCTTTGCCATGCTCTGAGGCATCTGTCTGCACAATGAGTTCTTGGGAGAAGTCAGGGGCTGTGCACATGGCCTCCTTCAGGGTGTCAAAAGCTTCCTGGCATGCCTCTGTCCAGATCACCTTTTGGGGCTGCTTCTTGGAAGTCATCTCTGTCAAGGGTGCAACAATGGTGCCATACCACTTGACAAATCTGTAATAGCCAGTGAGGCCTAAGAAGGCCCTCATCACCTTTTGGGTCTTGGGGATTCCCAAGCCAGGATGGCCTAGAGGGGGTGCACCTTGCCTCCTCCCACTTAATGATCCAAGAAGTCCACTGAACCCTGCTGTATCTGGCACTTACTTGCTTTGATAGTCAGGAGTGCCTTCTTCAGAGCTCGAAGTACTTCCTTGAGGTGGCGCAGATGGTCCTCCCAGCTAGAACTAAAGAACGCAATGTCATCTAGTTAGGCAGGACTGAAGTTCTCCAACCCAGCCAGAATCTGGTTTACCAACCTCTGGAAGGTGGCAGGGGTGTTCGTCAACCAAAGGGCATTACCCAGAACTGGAAGTTCCTTTCTGGGGTGGAGAAAACTGACTTCTTTTCAGCCCTCTCGGTCAAGGTAATCTGCTAGTACCCAGATGTCAGATCGAACTTGTTGAGGAACTTGGCAGCTCCTAACTGATCCATGAACTCATCAGCTGTGGGGATGGGCTGTGCGTCAGTCTTGGGGACTGCATTGAGCCCACGGCAGTCCACCAAGATCAGAATGAACCTGTTGCCCATAGCTATCTTGGGGCCTAGAGGCCCAATAATGTTGATGCCCACCCTCTCAAAGGGGGTGCCAATGATAGGAAAAAGTTGCAGGGGAGCCTTGCGCTTCCCTCCTGACTTGCCACTGCCCTGGCAGGTGGGGCAGGATCTGCAGAACACATCTGAGGTCTTCCCCATTTGAAGCCAGTAAAAGTGAGTAACAAGCCTGTCAACGGTCTTGTTCTGCCCAAATGACCTACCAGGGGTACCTCCTGAGCCAGCTCCAGTAGGAAGGCTCTGTAGCACTGGGGGACCATCAACACATGGGTTGCACCAGGTTTAGGAACTTCAGGCTCCCTACACAGGAGATAGACCCCCAGTAAATCAAGTGATCACAGAGGTGTCATCAGCTGTCTGGGCCTTGGCCTGCTGCCACAGGCCCACAAGAGTAGGGGATTCATTCTGCACCATGCAGTGTTCCTCCCTGGTGTACCGCCTTTCTTCTGCCAATTGCCCAGCTAAGGTTGGCCCCCAGTTCAGCCCCATCCTCCCCTTTAGGCTTCGGGGCATCTACCTTAGAGTCAGCTTCCTCCCAGACCATAGGGGTTCCAGGAGCAGACTTCCCAGGCCCCCTGCCCTTCTTCTTGGCAGGACCCTGGGTCATTCTTCCAGGCTCAAGGCCCTCCTGACTACCCTCTTGCACACCCATTCATGCAACCTAATATCTCTGAGTACTACCTGAGCTCCACCTCCTTATAGGTGGTGTGCTTCAGGTCATTGTTAAACAGATGACTCACAGGCATGGACAGACTCACTGTTTAGAGGACCGCTAGAACTCGAGTTGATCACCCCGTTTTAGCTCTATTTTATAGTTCAGATTTTATTCATTTTAGAAAGGCTGCTTTTAGCAAAGATTTTAACATATTTTATCAGCCTGCTTTAATCCTAGGAAAATGAGGAACAAGCTGTTTGTTGAGTTAGCCTTTGCATGATATGTAATCAGCACTTTCTGTCAAGGCTGCAGAACAATGTACATGCTATGCTGTTTGTATAGTCATTTAAGAGACAACTTGTAGCACCTAGACACAGCATTGCTTCAGAGCTGTACATTCAACACAGTATGGTTTAATATATAAAAGCTGCACAGACCCAGAAGGGGCATAGCACACTTGTTGGAAATGGCCTTTCTGAAGGTTCACCACAAAACCTTTGGTCTTCCTCCTCTTCTTTTTCTGACCTCATTTTTGCTGGCTTTAGCACTCTGGACCGCTGCTAACCAGTGCTAAAGTGCATGTGCTTTCTCACTAAAACATAGTAACATTGGCTCATACCCAATTGGTATATTTAATTTACTTGTAAGTCCTCAGTAGAGTGCACTACATGTGTCCAGGGCCTGTAAATTAGATGCTACTAGTGGGCTTGCCGCACTGATTGTGCCACCCACATAAGTAGCCCCTTAACCATGTCCCAGGCCGGCCATTGCAAGGCCTGTGTATGCAGCTTCACTGCCACTTCGACTTGGCATTTAAAAGTACTTGCCAAGCCTTATTCTCCCATTTTTCTACATATAAGTCACCCCTAAGGTAGGCCCTAGGTAACCCCTAGGGCAGGGTGCTATGTAGGTAAAAAGCAGGACATGTACATTTGTGTTTTTTATGTCCTAGTTGTGGAAAACTCCTAAAATCATTTCCCACTACTGTGAGGCCTGCTCCTTTCATAGACTAGCATTGGGACTGCCCTCATATACTGTTTGAGTGGTAGATTCTGATCAGAAAGTGGTAACCAGGTGAGAAAATCCTGCTTATTGGTGAGGTTGGATTTTATATTACTGTTTTAGAAATGCCACTTTTAGAAAGTGAGCATTTCTCTGTACTTGAAAACCATTTGTGCCTCACAGCCTGTCTACAATCAACATCTGGGCTGGGCTGGTTAACAGCTTCCTTGTGCATTTCACCCAGACACCACAAACACAGGACACTCAGTAACACCTGCACTCATCTGCATACTGAATGTGTCTTCCTGGGCTAGAAGGGTGTAGGGCCTGACACTTACATTTCAAATGCTAGTTTGTCTTCCCTCACACAATGGACTGCCAAACCCTCTACTGGGACCCTGGCAGAGAAAACTATTCTGAAAGGGAAACTTTTGCACTTCAAAATTACTCTTTGAGTTCTCCCCCACTTCAAAGGCATTGTTGGGCATATTAACTGGGTCTCTGACCCCACCAACTTCGACACTTCTGGACTTGAACCTGCAACCTGTCAAGAGGAACTGCCTGGCTGTCCAAAGGACTCATCTAGACTGCTTTGCTGAGAAGGACTACTACCCTAGTGCTCTGCTTCCCTCTGTCTTTGCTGAGAAGTGCTCTCCAAGGGCTTGGATTGAGCTTGCCTCGTGTTTTCTGATGTCTCAGGGACAAAAAGACTTCATCTCTTCAAGAAACTCCTTGTGCGCTGACAATCAATGCACAGCCTGCCGGAAAAAATGCACAGCTGGCTTGAGACAGAGAAATCGCCGCACAGCCAAACCGGAACAATGCAACCCGGCTTCCAGAGTGAAGATTTAAAGCAGGGTCTGTTGTGCGTTAGAAAATTAGACGCATCGGCCTATGGGATCAATGCGCGCCCCACATCATCCCTGATCGTCAAAAACATACCTTAATCGCCGTGAGGAACCAAGACTGCATGTCGGAAAACAATGCAAGCCCCTTGCAGCGCAGAAAGGAACAACACATTGTCTGTGCTGTATTGGAAAATCCGACGCACACCATATTTTTCCATGCATCTGCGGGCTCCGTGCATGTTATTTTTGATGCAAACCAGGTACTTTGTGTAATCAAGAAACAACTGTTGATTTATAAGATTTAAGACTCTTTTTAATCTTGGAAAAGTGAGAGCTCAACTTGAGCTTATTGTGTCTTTATTGTTTTGACCTTATTTTATTCGGGTAAATATCAACTATTTTTCTCATCCTGTGTACTGTATGATTTATTGCACAAATACTTTACACATTGCTTTGTAAGTTAAGCCTGACTGCTCAGTGCCATTTTACCAGAGGGTGGGCACAGGATAATTTGGATTGTGTGTGACTTACCCTGACTAGAATTGTGGTCCCTACTTGGACAAGGGCGTATACCTCTGCCAACTAGAGACCCCATTTCTAACAGCATTTGTGCCACAACTGTCCTGAGACTCATGCTGGGTAACATGCAGCTTGGCTGGTGCTGATCTAGTAGCCTCCTGAGAGGACTGCCAACTACATCACAGACCAAATCCTGACTCTTTTTCCAGGTATGAGGTTAGGGCTAATCCCTTAGAACGGGCCAGGCAAAAGGATACAACTGCTATGCTGTCAGCATAGACATAGGATTAGGTAGGAACCTCTATATAGTACCACATACCCCATGATTGGATTGTTTATCTTTTTTTACCATGTTTGTAATGCTGATTACTTGGCATTGTTTCATCAGCCTAATTATCGCGCCTCACTCTTTGTATGCAAGATTTCAATGGTTTCAATAAATGTTTTGAAAGCTTATCTTGCATCATTTGTGTCTCATATTGGCATGCATGAGTAATAATGGTAAAGGGGTAAGATCTGTTTCCATTGCTTCCCTGGGGATTCAAAGCATCATGTTCAGGTTGCTATAATCAACTCCTGCCCCAGTAGGTTTGGGGAGTCGGGTGAGGCACTGTGAGCTAGGCAGGAGCTAGGCCAACAGTTACTAATGGTATGGATGGACTCAGTCTCTCACACTCTGCTGTCCTAGTATGCAGTCCTGTTAGTATAGTAGAAAATGTATAACATCACAGCTTGTTCTGTACAAGCCACTCACCTGATTTCCAGGTGTTCCAATAGTGCGATGGCAATTCCGCACTCACGGTGAGGATTGACGTGACCACGATGAAGAGTACATTGCCCTTTTGCAAGTCTACAAGGGAAAAGGGGTTTTAGGGAAGAGAAAAAGAAAAAAATACCGCCTTTTGCTTTGTGGACTGCAGAATCTGACTGCTGGACACTGGACTGTGTGTTGTGCTGGGCATCAGGACTTCTGATTTCTCAAAATACTGGGTTCTTGGTTTTTAGGATTCCGGTCTGCAAATAATTTCTTCATACATTAAACATGCGTAAACTTTGTACATTGCATAATGTCAGTGATTGTTGACAGTGCATATGTTTCTATAAGGCTGAACAAGTCTCTTCTGCATTTTACAACACTTTCAGAGTCTCTGCAACAATGTCCAAACTCAAAAACAAACAACTTGACTTAATGGCTTCTTTATGTTCCAGCCTAATCTCTTACCAATAATAGTTTTGATAAAATTGCTCTATTTACAGTCTCCTAATTCTCAGGGTAGCGCTTGTTACAGGAAATACGTCTTACCTTAATGTATGTTTAGTGGTATCTTGGATTCCCACTCAAATGATAAATCACTCTTATTCTTATTTCCATAAGTTATTTAAAAGACAGAGCTCTGTGTTGTTTCATTTAAGCGATTAATCTTTTTTTACCTTTAAATTAAGTTACTTGCTTGAAAATTTCATAAGAACCCAAACTGGGATTTTTCACCTTTCTTATTTTCTCTCTTTTACAGGAAATACGGGATCGTCAGCAGAAAATGGAAGAGGAGAGCTGGGACTCTGCAGGAAGTCGACCGGTGAGTGATGATTGCTGGAACTTAATTGCAGGCTGTCCAGAAGATGGGAAATGCTGGAACTCGACTGGAAGCTGGTCGGAGAACGAGGAATACTGGAACTTAACTGGAGGCAGGCTGGAGAACAAGGAACTTGACTTGCACTGGAACTCAACTGGAGGCAGGCTGAGGACAAGGAAATAGACTTGAGTGGAAACAGGTGAGCAGATCAATAGGTACAAAGCCAAGCAAGGCCTCAGACTCACAAACCTCCTTAAATAATCAAATGTGGACATATGCATATTAACAGTTGATTGCTTGTTAAGAAAATTTGCAACTATCCTCCTGATTGTAGCACACATTCAATACAAATCACATCGTGAAAAACATGTTTTAGTAGTTATAGGTGGAGCAGGTGGAAAAGAAGTTGGTTGCTTGTTAAGGAAATTAACAATTACCCTCCTGATTGTAGCACTTGTTAAACACAGAGCATATTGTGAAGAACACATGTTTTGGCAGTTACAGTTGGCACAAGTTTAGCACGTGGGATACAATGTGCATAAACAACAAGCATTAGTTATAATAAATGAGACATTTAACAAGCATTTGTTATTGCAAACTTGATATTCAAGGATGTAATGAATATACCCAAGTGAGTCTGAATGTTGCCAGCAACAGCACTTTACTGTAATCGAGCTCTTGGATGTGCTAGTGTACCCACAACAGTTCTCTTCCCCGAAGGCTAATGTGCTGGGCATAGTTTCATAGGATTTAATAGATGAGATTATCACACCAAACGAGGGGAATGAACGAAAGATGCAGGCTCCCAACAATGCTCCGAAGGATCATATCCTTTCCAGTCTATCAGATAATGCAACATACCATAGATTTGCTTAGCTTCTAAAATGTGATGTACCTCGTATTCCTGATGCCCATAGACAATAATTGGAGGGGGTGGTGAGTCAGGTCTGGTGTTTGGGTGGTAGGGTTTTAACAGAGATACATGAAATACTGAGTGTATCGTATATTGGGGAGGTCGTTTTAGCTTCATTGTAACTGGGCGTAAGACTTGTGTGATCTTGAATGGTCCTAAATAACTTGATTGTAATTTTCCAGGACCTGCTAGGGTAATGTTACGAATAGAGAGCCACACTAAATCTCCAATTGGGTACGTGGGTTCAGGGCTTCTGTGTTTGTCAGTTTGTAATTTTATTTGGGTCTTGTGTTTAGCTAGCTTGTTTTTCACTTTCCATCGGATGTCTTGTAAAATCTTTAATTGTTCAGTGACGGAGGGGAATTAAGGGGTTAAGTCTGGAAGGGTTACTAGGAAATTACGGGGATGGATGCCAGTAGGAAAATAAAACAATGAGCACCCTAACCCTGAGTGGATCGAGTTATTATTTGTGAATTCGGCCAGTGAAAGGGCTTGGTCCCAAATCCTTGTTAGTGAGGACAGGAGGCACCTGAGTGTTTTGTCTAATGTCTGGTTAACTTTCCCCATTTGACCATCCGCTTGAGGCTTTTTCTAGGCCAAGTGAAGAACAACATGTCTTCCAGAATCTTGATGTGAATTGACTCCCACAATCAGAGATAATTTTAATGGGCAAGGCATGGAGTTTGACTATATGATGTAGGAAAAGAGTGCCAAGCTCAGCAGCTGTTGGTAATTTCTTGAGAGGCACGGAATGTGCCATTTTCGACAAGAGGTCTACTACAACTAACATGGTAGTATATTTGTTAGATTCTGGTAAATCTGATTTAAAACCCAGTTTGACTGTGTGCCATGGTTTATGGGGAATTGGCAAGTGTTGGAGAAGACCAGTGGGAGTGAGGTGTGAGGATTTGTTCCGTGCACAGGTTGGGCATGAATTCACATAGTCATAAAAATCCTGGCACATGGTTTTCCACCAAACTTTTCATTTCATGAATAGTTTTCTAAAGTCTTTTGTATACCTGGGTGTCCAGCCAGAGCAGAATCATGGCTTCAGACTAGTACTTGATGTTGCAGTTTCTGCATCCCCTGGGTGCCCTATGCATGACAAGGTATCTGATTGAAGTTGTTTGGTCTCTGGTCTGTATGTGATAATGAAATACAAATCGCTGAAGAAGTGAAGCCAGCACATTTGTCTAGGGGTCAAAGCCTTAACTGAACTAAAGAATTGCAAATTCTTGTGGTCGGTGTAGATGGTGACAGTGTGCTTTTCTCCCAGCAAGTGAGGTCGTCACTCAGTAAATGCTGTTTTAATAGCTCATAGTTCTCTTTCAGCAATGGTATCATTTTGTTCAGCTGGAAGTAGTATTTTAGAATAAAAGGCTACAGTATGGAGATGCCCTGTTTGTGGATCTTGTTGCGATAACACACCACCCAGACTGAATAGAGAAGCATCAGCTTTAACATAAAATGTCTGCTCAGGATCTGGGTGGCATAAAATGGGAGCAGAGGTGAAACATCTTTTGAGAGTTGTGAAGGCCTGTTCCACTGCTCGAGACCAGATAAATGGTTGTCCCTTCTTTAATAAGGTGGTTATAGCGACCACTATTTGTGAGAATTGTGGGATGAAGCGCCTCTAAAAATTGGTGAAACCAAGAATATTTTGGACATCCTTAAAAGATGTAGGGGTGGGCCATGAAAGAATAGTGTCTGTTTTTGGGGTCCATGGTAATGCCTCTGGGCGATAAGTGATATCCAAGGAACTCTACTGAGCCAGTGTTAAAGGTACATTTTTCTAATTTGGCATACAGGGAGTGTTCATGTAGACATTGCAGAATGACCCTAATGTGCTGAGTGTGTTCCTGCTTATTTTTAGAGAAATCAAGATGTCATCAATATAGACAACAGTACAGACATCTAGGAAATTATGTAATATATCATTGGTAAAGTATTGGAATGCCGCCGGGGCGTTTCAACGCCCAAAGGGGAATCACAGTGTATTTAAAAAAAAAAAAAAATTTGAAAGGCAGTCTTTCATTTGTATTCTTCCTTGACACAGATCAGGTGATATGCACCACACAGGCATTTTTTTGCCACGAAGAAAAGAGACAACAAAATGGGAATAGTAGAATGTCATATAAACCCCAAATCCAACAACTCATTCAAATACTGGTGAAGATATTGATTCTCTGGTTCTGTTAATGCATATATTCTAATGCAAGGAAGGACTGCTCCAGGAACTAGGTCTATCCAACAATCATAAATCCTATGGGGTGGCAACGAGTTACTTGACTGGGTCAAAGACATCTTGGAAACCCCAATATTTTTGATAGAATAGTGGGAGAAGGGTCATTGGTTGTGGAACAACATAGGAGTGTCACAGGAAAGCGGGCTTCTTGATTGCACATGGTCATGCAGAAGGGGGAGTCCAAAGTGACTGTTTGAAAAACCCAATCAAGTTTAGGATTATGGCATTCCAGCCAAGGAAAACCAAAAACAACCTAAATCTATGAGCACTGACAGACTTTGTCTATTAGATGAAGGTTACTCTAATGGTCAGGTGTGTACGTACATAGTTTAGGGCATTAGTCAAGTATTGGGAGATCTGGTAAAGGGACCCTCTCGGAGAGTCGATCTCAGTTCTCTCTGAGAGCATTAGTTTTCGTGTTGCAGTTAGGGAACACTCAAACTAGTGGCAGATTTTTTCTTTTTAGGTTTAACTGTGAAGCCCCATGCAAAGTAACTGGATTTACCACAATATAGGCACAGATTGCCCTTTCGGTGCTGTTCCTTCTCTACAATAGATAAAGGACTTCTAACTCCCCCAATTTGCATTGGTTCTGGTTCCTATACTTTTTCTTCGATTTCTTCATTATCTGTTTTTAAAACAATTACCCTGGGTTCACTCCGAGGATATTCAGATTTCCTTTCTCCTAATCGATGATTATGGGAGTCATTACAACATTGGCGGTAAAAGCCACTTACTGCCATGCAGAAGATCGCCAACACACCGCCGCGGCCGCGGAATTCCGCCACAGCCATTATGACCCACAGCTCGGAATTTGCCAAAATCTAGACACCCACACAAGTCCGCCACACCAAAGGTCAGTGATAAACTGGCGATAACAAAACCTCCACCTCACGCCAAAAGGAATACGCCCACACTATCACTCACGACCCACAAATCCACGCGGCAGTCTTAAAACCGCGGTATTCCATTGGCGGTACACGCCGCCACGCTCAAAATACACACACATTTACAAAACACTACCACATTGGACAATTCCAAATACACACACCTGATACACATACATGCACCACTCCCACACACCCAATACACTATAAAACACACACCCACATCATCCACAAACCCCTACGACAACAATTGTGACAGAAGGACTGAGAGAGACACCAGCAGAAAGAACAATAGCACCCACAGGCACTCAACACCATCACTTACACAACATCCACGCACCTCACACAACACACCTCTAAATATCACCCACACATCACAACACACACTACCCAACACATCACCCACACCACTACATGGCACCGCAAAGACACCCCAGGTTTTCTGAGGAGGAGCTCAGGGTCATGATGGAGGAAATCATCCGGGTAGAGCCACAGCTATTCGGATCACAGGTGCAGCACACCAACACAGCTAGGAAGATGGAGCTATGGTGCAAAATCGTGGACAGGGTCAACGCAGTGGGACAGCACCCAAGAACTGGGGATGACATCAGGAAGAGGTGGAACGACCTACGGGGAAAGGTGTGTTCTGTGGTCTCAAGACACCAGATTGCGGTTCAGAGGACTGGCGGCGGACCCCCTCCTCCTCCCCCAGAACTCACAACATGGGAGGAGCAGGTCTTGGCTATGCTGCATCCTGAGGGCCTCGCAGGAGTAGCTGGAGGAATGGACTCTGGTAAGTCAAACCTTTAACTACTTCATCCCCCACCCACCTGCATGCTATCACATACTCCCACCCTCGCCCTCACCCCCATCACTCCAACTCCTCACACATGTCCCACTATCACAAACCACACATCCCAAACCCAAGCCCTGCATGTAACACCAAAGACTGGACACCCATCACCAAAGCATGTCCACTGCACATACCCATACACCCCCCTAAACCATTATCACAGAAGGTCCCACACAAGAATGGAAACACTGGGGTACAGAGTGACCCACCCATTGCACACCATGGCACACACAGATGCAATAATCATGCCTTTGCACCCCTGCAGGACCCCTACCCAACGTCACCGGACAGGAGGGTCCATAAATGTCCACTCCACCCACAGAAGAGGCCCACAGTGATGACAGCAGCTCTGTCCAACTGGATCTAGATGACCAGCCCGGCCCATCTGGGACCTCGGGACAGTCGGTTCCCCTCACACTGGCACAGGCCACTACAGAGCTTCCCCCCAGTGGAAACACCAGCACAGCACCCCCCCAGCGGGCCCATACCTCTGTTCCCAGGACACGTCAAGCAGCAGTGTGTCCACCACTACAGGGAACCCAGGCTAACCCACCACCCCAACAACACCAGGGACCTGGGGGCAGTGGTAGAGGGCACACGGTTCAGGGGACAGAGGCACAGGGAAACAGGGGAACTGGGAGGGCTGCTGTGCGACAGGGGGAGGACAGGCCCAGGGAACCCACTCTCCATGAGGCCCTCTCCAACATCATGGGAGCCTACCACCATTCCCAGGAGACAATGGCAACAGTACTGGCCACGTTTCAGGAGACCCAGCGGCTGCAGGAGGAACAGTATTTGGGGTTCAGGGAGGAACTCAAATCCATCAATTCCACCCTGGGCACCATTGTAGGGGTGCTGAAGGAACTCGTGAACACCAGGAAGGACACTCTGGCACAACAAGGGGCCCCTGACACTAGCCTGGACGATGAACTGCCCACCACCTCTGCCGGCGCTAGTGGACAGGAGGCACCGCCACAGGACCACGACACCAGCACCCCACCCCCTGCAGATGGAGAACCACCCCGCAAGCGGTCCCTGAGATCCAGGACAAAGACAGACAACAATGCCAAGACCCCGCCAAGAAATGAGACCACCCTGATTGTCATCCTTCTGTCCCACTTTGTCACCCTGTCCATACTTAAACTGCCCTAGCTCCACTTCCTATGCCCCTTTGGACAATGCACCTGTGAGACTAATAGACTGGACTCTGCCATGGACATTCCTCTACCATCACCCCTGACCATTTTACAACCACCTCCACTATTTAGCACTTAAATAAACACCCTTAAATCACAAAACAATCTGGAGTCAGTCTGTGCTTTCAAAGATGTGTATTAGCAATAACTGTGGAAAAATGCTATATCCAATGTAATGTCAACATACCTATGTCACACAGCTCTAGTCCATGCAGAAACAAAGCAGAGGTCACACAGTGGGACACACATCTGTGAATTTGAAAGGGAAAGTGACAACTGCGTGTCCATACACTGGGTGAAAATTTCAGACAGATGAGAGGTAGAAGAATTAAATCAGATGTAGCAGGCAGTGTTGTCTTCTTCCCTGTGTCTCACTGGAAGTATTGCTGGATCACTGTGTTCCCTTTGTCTATGTCCTCTTCTTCTGCTTCCTCATCTTCGCTGTCCACAGGCTCCACAGCTGCCACAACACCTCCATCTGGACCATCCTCCTGCAGAAAAGGCACCTGTTGTCGCAAAGCCAAGTTGTGAAGCACACAGCAGGCAACGATATTCTGGCACACCTTCTTGGGTGGGTAGAATAGGGAACCACCTGTCATGTAGAGGCACCGGAACCTGGCCTTCAGGAGGCCGAAGGTCCTCTCTATAATCCTCCTAGTCTGCCCATGGGCCTCATTGTTGCATTCCTCTGCCCTTGTCCTGGAATTCCTCACTGGGGTCAGTAGCCATGACAGGTTGGGGTAACCAGAGTCACCTGCAAATGGCGAGGGACAACTGTTAGACACACACGAACTCTTAGGGACATCCCCATACCCAGACTCCCAGTCACACTGTATTAGGTCCATGTCCTCACCTAATAGCCACACACAGTGCCTCTGGAGTTGCCCCATCACATAAGGGATGCTGCTATTCCGCAGAATGTAAGCGTCATGCACTGAGTCAGGAAGTTTGGCATTTACATGGGAGATGTACTGGTCGGCCAAACACACCATCTGCACATTCATAGAATGGTAACTCGTTCGGTTTCTGTACACCTGTTCACTCCTGCGTGGGGGGACCAAGGCCACATGTGTCCCATTAATGGCACCAATGATGTTGGGGATATGTCCTCGGGCATAGAAGTCACCTTTCGCTTTAGGCAAATCCTCCACCTGAGGAAAAACGATGTAGCTGCGCATGTGTTTCAGCAGGGCAGACAACACTCTGGACAACACGTTGGAGAACATAGGCTGGGACATCCCTGATGCTATGGCCACTGTTGTTTGAAAAGACCCACTTGCTAGGAAATGGAGTACTGACAGCACATGCGCTAGAGGGGGGATTCCTGTGGGATGCCGGATAGCTGACATCAGGACTGGCTCCAACTGGGCACACAGTTCCAGGATTGTGGTACGATCAAGTCTGTAGGTGATAATTACATGTCGCTCCTCCATTGTCGACAGGTCCACCAGCGGTCTGTACACCGGAGGATGCCGCCATCTCCTCACCTGCCCCAGCGGACGTGCTCTATGGAGGAGAACAGCGAGCAGAGAGTCAACCAACACTGAGGTAGGTAAACACAACTTTATCCGAAAATGTTGGAAAATCGACATATGGCTGTATTAGTGTTTAAGCAAGGCCTAGATATGTGTGACACAGTCAAAATTAATGCCATGTGGCCCCCTGAAATGGCGGCTGCCAGACCTGTAATGTGGGACAAGGGGATATGAGGTAACTGTGCTGGCGTTGTACACCGTTGCAGTAGGCGGTCGAAGACCGCGGCTCGATCCTGCACTGGTTAACATTGGACCCTATGAGTCCTAGGCGGCAATGACGATGTACGCCGGCGGTGACAGTACACACTGTCGCGGACGTCACCACCATTTTCTCTCTGTTCAATCACTTGATACCTGATCTTCGACAGGAGAGGACCTATACTGCAAGTGCTGCTGTGACCTCTGTCTGGAAGAGACAATAGCTTGTGTGTCTGGGGAAAGGGCCCCTGCCTTCAGCACGGAGGAGTTGGAGAAACTAGTGGATGGGGTCCTCCCCCAGTACACGCTACTCTACGGTCCTCCATACAAACAGATGAGTACACTGTGAGCATGCTGTATGGGCAATGCCTGTTTGGAGTGGTGTTGATGAAAGATAGGGGGGAGAATGAGGCGTGCATGATACGACGGTGAGTGCATGTGCGTCATGGCAAGGGTATGGATGCGGGCCAATGACTGTGACGGTGCGGACGGTTATATCTTCTCTTTTTCCCCTGTACTATTCCTGTAGGTCAGCGCCCACCAGAAGAAGGATATTTGGCGTGCCATCGCCAAGGAAGTCTGGACCCTGGGGGTCCACCACAGACGGAGAACCCACTGCCGTAAAAGATGGGAGGACATTCGCCGCTGGAGCAAGAAGACGGTGGAGGTCCAGCTGGGGATGGCCTCCCAACGTGGGAGGGGTGCCCATCGCACCATGACCCCCCTGATGTTCCGGATCCTGGCGGTGGCCTATATAGAGTTGTATGGGCGCTTGAGGGCATCACAGCAGCCACAAGGGGGTGAGTACACTCTCATTCTGCTGATTCAGCCCGCATTGTAGGTGTCTGGGTGGGGGAGGTGGGCTGTGGGTTCCCCTAGGCCAGGGCGAGTTTAGTAGGCTCGGTCCCTTCTTAGGGCAGGCCCTGTGGCACCCCACCCCACCTGTGTTCAGAGCCAACTACACCTAGTCAGGCTCCTGTGACTTCCATGTGTGCAGCAATCGGGCATAGGCCTTGTAACCCATGTCCCTGTGATTAATTAGGGAACTCTAAGTGCACGGCGTAGTGCAGGGGGCTTCTGTGTCTGTAGTGTCCGCCAATGGTAGCGGTATTGGATGCACTCAACATGTCTTTCTTCTGTCTTCCCCCCCCCCTTTTTGTGGTCTCCCTGTTCTTGTGTGCAGTAGCATCATCAAGCGAAGGAGCAGTGCCACCGGAGCAGGAGGGGGCTGCATCCCACATGGCCCTGGAGGGCAACACAACGGAGTCAGAAGCCACCAGTGGGACGGAGGGCGAGGGGAGCTCCACGGCGGGGACAGGAGCTGAGACCAGTGACACTGACTTCTCCTCTGATGGGAGCTCCCTTGCGGTGGCAGGCCCCTCTGTGCCCCCCGCATCTACAGGTACAGCCACCACCCCCCTAGCAGCCCGCCCTCCCAGCAGCCCCTCAGTGTGTGCCCCGTGGCCGCTCACCCAGGACGGTGGGCATCTCCTTCGCCCCAGGCACCTCAGTCCCTGCCCCAGTCAGCCCTGGTGCCCTCAGTGAGGAGGCCATTGACCTCCTCAGGTCCCTCACTGTTGGCCAGTCTACCATTTTGAATGCCATCCAGGATGTAGAGAGGCAGTTGCAACAGACCAATGCATACCTGGAGGGCATTCATTCTGGGCAGGCAGCCCAACAGCAAGCTTTTCAGACTCTGGCCTCAGCACTGATGGCAGCCATTGTCCCTTTCTCTAGCCTCCGCCCTCCAACTTCCTCCACCTAGACCCAAACCCCTGGACCCCAGCCAATCCCAAGCACAACATCAGACCAGCATGCACACACCTCAACACACAAGGGAAGCTCAGGCAAACATAAGCACCCGTACATCCCACAGGCACTCACACAAGCATCATACCCATGCAGACATACCAACAGCCACTGCCTGCCACAAGGTACACAAACGGAGACACACACCCACCCAACAGCCATCCACCTCACGACAGCCTCCTGCCCATGCACCTTCACCCAAAGTCACCAAACGTACACCTCCGACAACCACTACCTCTTCCTCCACTCCCAAACCCCCTCCATCTACCCGTCCCAGTGTGTCCAAAAAACCTTTCCTGTCCAACCTTCAGCTCTTCCCCTCACCTCCCCCACCCCTTCAGTCTCCTAGGGCCCGCCTTTCCAGGTCCCAACCCTGCACCTCAGCCACATCATCTGCGGGAACAGTGGTGCCAGTAATAACCGGCTTCTGGAGTGCGCCAGGCAGCAGGGCAGCCAGTGTGCCAAGGAGCCAGAACACGGACAGTCCCCCACCTCATAAGCACAAAAAGTTGGCCAGTGCCCGGCGGGAGAGAGGCAAAACATCTTCCACCAAAGCCTCTCCCAGGGGTATAGTTGGGAGTGTGAAGACTGCTGCGCCACCTTCCAAGGTGGGGAAGGGGCATAGTAAAACAGGCAAGTCTGCGAAAACCTGCACGGCGGACAAGACCGCCACCAGCACCGCTGAACAGGACACCGCCGCCACCAGCACTACTGAACAGGACACCGCCACAACAAGCACCGATGCCAAGGAAACCGCCGCCACAAGCACCGCTGCCAAGGACACAGCCGCCACCAGCACCGCTGAACAGGACACTGCCGCAACAAGCACCGATGCCAAGGACACCGCCGCCACCAGCACCGCTGAACAGGACACCGCCACCACCAGCACCGCTGAACAGGACACCGCAGCAACAAGCACCGCTGCCAAAGACACCGCCGCCACAAGTACTGCTGCCAAGGACACTGCCGCCACCAGCACCGCTGAACAGGACACCGCCGCAACAAGCACCGCAGGCTAGTGAGCGCCAAAGCTTCCGACGCTAATGAGGCCGCCACGAGCAGGATGAAGCACTCTGGGCACAAAGCCCCCTCCAGAACCAGTGGAGATTTACATCCACTACCTCTGTCCTTGGCAGGATGAAGCACTCTGGGCACTAAGCCCCCTCCAGAACCAGTGGAGTATCACATCCACTACCTCTGTCCTTGGCAGGATGAAGCACTCTGGGCACAAGGCCCCCTCCAGAACCAGTGGAGATTGACATCCACTTGAGAGACTGTTTGCACTCCCCAGGATGAAGCAGTGGACAAACCACCCACTGGAGAGACTTGATAGACTGTGCCTTTGCACTCCCCAGGATAAAGCAGTGGGCAAACCACCCACTGGAGAGACTTGAGAGACTGTGGCTTTGCACTCCTGAGGATAAAGCAGTGGGCAAACCACTCACTGGAGAGACTTGAGAGACTGTGGCTTTGCACTCCCCAGGATAAAGCAGTGGGCAAACCACCCACTGGAGAGACTTGAGAGACTCTGGCTTTGCACTCCCCAGGATGCAGCAGTGGGCAAACCGCCCACTGGAGAGACTTGAGAGACTGTGGCTTTGCACTCCCCAGGATGCAGCAGTGGGCAAACCACCCACTGGAGAGACTTGAGAGACTGTGGACTTGCACTCCCCAGGATAAAGCAGTGGGCATGGAGCCCCCTCATGGATCTAGCGTCGTGCACTCATCCGGCTGAGGTGCCCCCCCTTCCCTTCCCCCTGAGGCGCCTGTTGTATTTCTATCTGATGCCCCAGCAGTGTTCTTTCCGTTTTGATCCGGTATTGAGTGTGGGCCTCGCCCATGCATTTTGGGCCCAGTGGTCCACGGACTATGATGGTGGAATACCTTGGACTTGTATTATTGGTGTATGTATTTGTTTCCAGTGTAAATATATATATATGTATATGTTTTTGATTACTGTATTTGAATACATTACAAACGTTTGACTCATTTCCTTTTGTCCTTGCATTCTTCCAGGGGGGGTTGGGGGTTGTTAATGTAATGTATCAACATGTACTTGTGTGTGTGTTGTAGTGGGTGAGGATGGGGGTGGGAGTGTTGCGTGTGTGTGTCACTCTTTTTTCCCTCCCCCTCCCCTGTGTCATAGGTGCAGTACTCACTGTGGTCTTTGCCGCCGTCTTTGTTGTTCCCGGTAGAGAAGCAGGAAGATAAAGGCTGGGAGTATCTGGAGCTCGGGTTCCATGGTGTCCTGATTCCTCGTGGGGTGTAGAGGTGATCGTTTTTCCTTCCAAGTCCTGTTTCTGCCATGTTTTTGTTCACGGTGATTCCGCCACGGAAAAGGTGGCGGATTGGCCTGTTGTAATACAGTGGGCGGAACCTTGTCTTCCGCCTGTCTGTTGGCGGTTACCGCTGCGGTGTTTGTTTGTACTGCCTTGGCGGTCTGAGTGTTAAAGTGGCTGTCTATGTTGGCGGTTTCCGCCACGGTTGTGATTCCAATTTTTTTACCGCCGGCCTTTTGGCGGTTTTACCGCCGCTTTAACACCGACCGCCAGGGTTGTAATGACCACCCCAGTCTCACTACTAAATTAACTTTAGCACAATCTTCTGGTAATTCAATGATACAGGATAAACTATCTTTTAAATCATCCCTCAGGCCTCTGTAAAAAAGTGAAGTATGTTTTTCTTCAGGTCATCTAATCTCAGTAATTAACCGGTATAAATGAGTATTGCAAGTGAGGAGGCCCATGAACCCTTGCCATAAATTTAATAATTCTTTATTACAGGACTGGATAAAAACATGTTTCGCAAACAATGTCATTAGTGCTGCTTTAAAGGCAGCAAAATCATATGGGATGGGATCCAGTGGTGGCTTGTGAACTTTAAAGGTGGTGGGGTGCAAGACCAAATCCTAACTATGCCTGCATAGCTGAGCGCAGTTGCCCCCAGGCACCTTTAAAGGGTTCGAGAGGAGTTGCAATAGATACTGAGAAAATCTTTACATGGAACAACGTGGCCAACACAGAGCAGGGAAAGCATGACAAAGTTACCCAAAATACAGTGACTCAGAGTGAGAAATCAGAGGATAACTGTGCCTTATAAATCGAGGGCTGGTTTTGTCACAGTTGTAATCGTATCTGAGCTGAAGAATTCATACAGACTTACCCAAAATAGGGGACTGTGCATGAGGCTGAGTGTATGACTCCCAGAAGGCTGTGTCTGGGAGCGAGACATCCAGGAATCAAATGTGCCTGAGACACCAATGGCAGCATTCAAGACACAGTCATGACTTCATCTGAGACAACTAGAAGACTGAGAATGGGCCACCCAGAGGGACTGTGTCTGAGACTGAGACACTCAAGGACTGTTTCTGTGACACCCTGGTAACTGTGTTTTAGGTGCCCAATGGCTCAAACTAGGACACCAAAGGCCTGTGTCTGAAAATGAGATGCCTGGGGGACTGCCTGGGAGTAAAACAATTATAGAATGACTGTGCATGAGGCATCTATATCTGTTTCCAAGAAACACTGGTAATTATGTATGAGACATTCTGATAACTCAGACTGGGCTACTCATAGAGGCTGTCTTACAGTCTGAGACACCCTCAGGGTTGTGTCTGAGAAAGCCATCCAAAGAACTTTGCATGGAAGCAAGACTTCCAGCAGGTAATTGTGCATAAGACACCAACAGCCCGATTTACAAAGGTAACTTAGACCTGAAGTTTAAGTTTAGACCTGAAGTCTAAACTTAAACTTCAGGCTTAAACTTACACACTTCAGCCCTAACCTTAGACACTTCAGGCCTAAACTCAGTCTTCTGGTTTAGCTTTACCATTGTGAATTGGGCCTCAAGTAGCCTGGTGAGTGTGTGGGACACCCTGAGCGCTCCGAATAGGACATCTTGAGAAAAGGTGACCAAGACATCTAGACGACAGAGCATGAGAGTGAGACACGTGATAGTGAGGAGCCAGCCAACCTCTGGATGTCTCATGTCCATGCACAGACCTACAGATGGCTGTACTTCGAGCTGTTAGGGCTGTTTCTGAGATACCCTGGTGACTCCGCCCATCATGAAAACCCAGACTACGGCTTAAAGAGAGGGTCTATGTCAGCCTGACACATTCAAATTCTGTGCTGAGCATGCCAAGGTAGAAACTACATTAGTAACATGCAAAAGCATATCTTCTTCCACAAAAATGTTAATGTGTTATAGGTTGGGTCACAAGAAAAATTATGAACTTCTAACAAATCCAGATTTATGTGACACATCAGACTTTGAAAAAACAAATGCATGGACTTTACATTGACTGAAGTTGGCTGACTTCAGAAAGGGAAAGCTCTCATGTTTCCCAGTTCCATGTGTGAGCAGCTCATCCAGTCTAGGCTTTCCCTTTTGCTTTCTGGCATTTGTAGTCCTGCTGATTAATTTATAGAATCGGGACTACAGCTCAAAGGACGCAAAAGGGGAAAACTGGGACTCAGTGAGCTGGGAAACCTGAAAGCTCTGGGAAGGTCTTGCCTGTGATAGTTAATTAGAATGCTGTACTTTGCAAATTTGTAAATGATCCTACTCGACAAATAATAAATGGAATCAGAAAGGAATAAAATATGTTTCATAATCAATAAAGCACTGTACAAGATCTGTTGCCACTTTGTGGAGAAGCAAGTGTCTCTATTTTGGCACGAGTTTGTTGGGAGTATCATGCCCAAAAAGCCACTTATTTCATGAGGAATAATTTGCAGAAACTATACTAAACATCCAAATGGTTATATGTAGCAATTGAGTAGGACAAAAGACTTGTAAAGCTTTTCCACTGAGAAATTATGGATTTTAGAAAAGTTAAATACAAATAACGAACTAAAGCATATAGGCCCTCATTATAACTTCGGTGGTCTTTTAAAACGTCCGCCGAAGCTGCGAGCGCAAGTAAACCGCTGGCGGTATATCTGGTTCCCTATTATGACTTTTCCGCTGGCCCAGCGGAAAAGTCTCATCAACATTGCAGCCGGCTCGTAATAGAGCCAGCGGCAATCTTGATGTGCAGCGGATGCAGCAACACCCATCGCGCATTTCAGTGCCCGAAATTTGAGCAGTGAAATGAGCAATGGGGCAGTGCAGGGGCCCCCAGGAGCACCCCGAGTCCCCCTTACCGCCAGCCTCTCCGTGGCAGTGTTTACCGCTGTGGACAGGCTGGCGATTGGGGACTCATAATCCCCAGGGCAGTGATGCTTGCACTGCTGCCCTGGAGATTATGACCGCCAGGCGGAAGCCTGGCGGTATGTTAGAGGGGCCGGCGGTATGGCCGTGGCTAATGCGCCACGGTCATAATAGCTGGCGGAATACGGCCAGCCTGTTGGCAGTGTTACCGCCGGCCGCCAGGGTCGTACTGAGGCCCAAAGTGTTGTTACAGTCTAGCCTCTTGTCTATGGTAGCAGTTTAGGCATCGTAGTAATATGGGACAATACTATGGCCCTGATTCTGACTATGGCGGGCGGCAGAGGCCGCCCGCCAAAGTCCCGCCGACAAATGACCGCACCGCGGTCAAAAGACCGCGGCGGCCAGTCTTACATTTCCGCTGGGCCGGCGGGCGCTCTCCAAAAGAGCGCCCGCCGGCCCAGCGGAAATGCCCCTGCAACGAGGATGCCGGCTCCGAATGGAGCCGGCGGAGTTGCAGGGGTGCGACGGGTGCAGTGGCACCCGTCGCGTATTTCAGTGTCTGCATGGCAGACACTGAAATACTTTGTGGGGCCCTCTTAAGGGGGCCCCGCTGCACCCCCTACCGCCATCCTGTTCCTGGCGGGAAACCTGCCAGGAACAGGATGGCGGTAGGGGGTGTCAGAATCCCCATGGCGGCGGAGCGCGCTCCGCCGCCATGGAGGATTCTCCCGAGCAGCGGAAAGTCGGCGGGAGACCGCCGACTTTCCTTTTCTGACCGCGGCTGAACCGCCGCGGTCAGAATGCTCGAGGGAGCACCGCCAGCCTGTTGGCGGTGCTCCCGTGGTCGGTGACCCTGGCGGTCACCGACCGCCAGGGTCAGAATGACCCCCTATGTATGTAGACTGGTTTGACACACACTCTTTCTGCTGGCAGTGCTTTTGTGATTCATGAATGAAACCGCACCCTGGAGAGAAACTCATCATAACGTTAAATTATTTAAGAAATGTCCCATACACATGAACAGTTATTCAAACTGATCATATGTCTACCCTACTTCTGTAGAAGCTACAGCACATTTTTTACTTTAGAGCAGGGGCATAGCATAAGCACCTGCAGCCCCTGTGGTGGAGGGGATCCCAACCTTTCGGAAGCCCCAAATCCCTCGGGGGGGGTGGCTTCTGCCTCAAGACCATTGCATTTGTGAAATACAGGAGACTCAGGGTCTTCTGTTCACATTCTGTAGGTGGAGGCTTTATTTTATGTATGCCACTCTATGAGAGCACTCAAAATATACTTGTAGTGCCTACTTTCTGACATTTTATGTCAGGAACGTGCAGATGCAGGTGAACAGGGGAGTTGGCCCTCACACTTAAAAAAGCACTGATGCAACAGATACCACAAGATACTCAAATCGCACGTACCGGCAATACCGAACATACTTCAGCTTAAAATAACCGTGCCGTAGGCAAGGTGGATAAATTAACACGCAAAAGAAAGGATCACCTGGGATGAAAGTTCACCAAAGAAACATGCAAAACTGCTGATGTTCTGCTACCAGAAGGAACAGCATGCCCCGTAGGATATTCAATAGTGTGCATGAAAGAAGGCATGTCTTTTTCATGTTTAAATTAATTTAAAAAAACTAAATGCAGAAGTATCATTTCCAGAAAAAGAAGTGAAAATAAACTAAAAGGAGGCGCATCAGGAGCCCTTTATTGTCAACTGACAACAGAAGAAAAAAACAGGAATTTTAGAGGGCACGTTCATGATGTAAGTGTTGGAAGCAAGAGTGTCTGTGCACTGGAACACCCCCAAAATAACCATGCTGGAGATCAGAAGGTGAATGAGCATCACCTTGCGTTAGAGACTTTAGGGTTTAAAATTTGGGAGCGCTCACACTTCATAAAGCACTTAGGGCCAGATGTATCAAAGATCCGTTTTGCATTTCTTAAATAGCTAATTTTAAGAAATTTCTATTTAAGAAATGCAAAATGGGATGTATGAAATTTGCGGTTCGGTAATAGCGATTTCTTAAAATTCGCAGTCGCTATTACTGAATCACAATTAGAGAATGGGACTCCATTCATCCCTATGGGCATGTCGGCCCATAGGTTTGAATGGTTTTGCATTTCCCAATTTGCGAATTCCAGTTAGGAATTCGCAAATTATGTAATGCGAACCCCATTGTGCTGGGGGCCTAAGGCTCCCTCTGATGCACCCCAAAAAAATATTTGCGGACATGTGATGCACAGTGCGCTACATGTCATTTTAAAAAATGCATTTATAATGCATTTTTAAAAATTGCACATGCTTACCACCAAATTGGATTTGGTGGTAATTGCCTTTCCTAAATGCCCAATTCGCATTTAGGAAATGCTTGATACATGTGCTTTGGAAATCGCAAATAGGAATTCCCTATTTGTGATTTCCTATTTAGAGAATCGCAATTTGCGATTCTCTAAATGGGGTCTCAATTTTAAGGAATCGCTATTTTAGCGATTCCTTAGAATTGCACAGCAAATGCCTTTCATACATCTTGAAAGGCATTTTTGCATTCGCAAACAGCCAAATTGCTTGATACATCTGGCCCTTAATCTTGTTCACTTGCTACTAGTGATACAAAAAATGAAAGATTGGTGGGTATTGGGAGAGTTTTAAATCTCAAGCTTTCCCTTTCTCCTTTGCAAGTGCGTGTTGAGGATGGTACTGAAGAATTGTTCCAGGCATTCCCTGTCATGTACTGCTTTTTAACTGAGTGATAGTAGTTTTAAATGGTGAGTGAAGCATAAGAAATAAGGGTCTGGTATGGGCACTTTCCAAGTTCTGTTTTTCTTTCATTTTTCTGTCAATTCTTAGTACCTGAATGACCCAGCCCATTAACCTGCTTTTGACCCCCCCCATATCCCTGAGTGACCACCCTTCACTTGCCTGACAAACTAAATGGCAGCCATCATTCAATCACCTCTTCTGCCACAGATCACGTTGTGGACAGCCAGCCTTGTGTGCACCTCAAGCCTTACTCAACTCCTCCCAGAATGAGGTGGGACCATGGAGGCTTGTTCCCACCCCGCCCTGTGACGAGTTAGGAAATGGGTGTGGTGCAGTGGTACACAGTGTACCCTTGCTGATTGACAAGCAGCCTTAGAAACCCAGGGCTTATGCTTAAAGTGCCCAGGCTGTTTTCAGTCAGCGAGGCTGCAGAGCGTCATCAGGGGTAGTGCCTCATAGTGTTATAGACCACCGAAGGCCTAGGTTGAACTCAGGTAAGCCCTATAATTCCTGCAACGACTAGCACATGCACACTAGCACTTGTGCCTCTTAAAAGTGCCTGGTTTTGCCTGACCCTCATACAGAGTGAGGGTCATGATCTCTGAAGGTTTAGTGAATGAAACATTCAGAAAAAAAAACTATGAGGTAGAAATTCAGGCAAAAATTGGGACGGAACCCTGGCACCCTAAAAAAGTAACCACCCCTGATGGCATCATTGTTTTCTATAAGTGGGATAGGTCAATTGGCAGCAACACCACCAAGATAGGAAGCTACAAAAGCTACCTTGGCAGCATCAGATGTAAATAATTGCCATTGGCTCATGAAAGCAGCAAAGCGAGAACTATCCCCAGTGAATTTTTCAGGGTAGGCAAAGGGCACAGATGTCAGAGGAGTCACTGTTAAATGTAGATTATGGTCAGAGGGATTAGCAGGAGTGGAAGTGGAAGGTTGAGTACCAAATTTTGAGGGATTGATAATGAGCCTTGATCCTGAGGGTTCCCTCTATTGTGTGAAAGATGTGGAACGTGTTAGGGTATCCGTGAGCTCTTGATTCTTTGTTCGTAATTTCAGCACATGTTCCTGTAAAGTTTGTTCTAGAACTGCCAACTGCTCAGTAGGGGTTGAATGAGCTGCATAAGTTACAGACTCATGATCCGTGATGACTTCGCCCCAAGGGAATTTTAAGGTTGTGCTTGGCTTTCTGTTCTGTGCGAGCCACTCACCTAAATTCCAGGCATTCCAATGGAGTGATAACCCTTCCCCAATCCCGGTGAGGACTAACATCACTGCGATGGAGAGTACATTGCCCGCTTGCAAGTTCTCAAGGGGAAGGGGGTTTTGGGAAGAGTAACAGAGAAAATACCAGCTTCTGCTTAGTGGAGTGCAGAATCGGACTGCTGGACCATGGACTGCGTGTCATGATGGGCGTCAGGACTTCTGATTACTCAAAATACTGGGTTTCTGTTTTTTAGGATTCTGGGCTGCAAAAGAATTACCTCATTAATACATTTAACTTGCATAAACTATTGTACATTGCATAATGTCAGCTGTTGCTGACACACTGTGCATATGTTTCTATAAGACTGAACAAGATCTTCCTCTTTTTACAATACTTTCAGAGTCTCTAAAGCAATGTCCAAACTCAAAAACAATCAACTTGACTAAAGGGCATCTTTGTGTTCTGGCGTAATCTCTTGCCAATAATAGTTTTGATAAACTTGCTCTATTTCGAATCACCTAATTCTCAGGGGAGCTCTTGTTACAGGAAATACGTCTTTCCTTAATATCTGTTTAGCAGTATCTTGGATTCCCACACAAACAATAAATCACTCTAGTACTTATTGTCATAAATTATTTAAAAGCCAGAGCTCTGTTTTGTTTAATTTAAGCGATTAATCTTTCTTCACCTTGAAATGAAGTTACATGCTTGAAAATTTCAGAAGAACCCAAACTGGGTTTTTTCATCTTTCTTATTTTCTCTCTTTTACAGGAAATAAAGGATTGTCGGCAGAAGGCGGAAGAGGAGAGCCGACCGGAGGGTGAGGATTGCCAGAACTGAAGCTGATCGGAAACGAGGAACACTGGAACTCGACTGAAGGCAGGCTGGAGAACAAGGAGCTTGACCTGCACTGAAACTCAACCAGAAGCAGGGTGGAGGACAAGGAACTTGACTTGACTGGAAACAGGTGAGCAGAGCAATAGGTACGAAGTCAAGCAAGGCCTCAGACTCACAAACCTCCTCAAATAATCAAATGTGGACATGTGCCTTTTGTCAGTTGATTGCTTGTTAAGGAAATGAGCGATTATCCTCCTGATTGTGGCCCATGTTCAATACAGATCACATTGTGAAGAGCACAGGTTTTGGCAGTTACAATTGGCACAGATTTAGCATGTGGGATACAATGTGCATAATCAACAAGCATTGGGTATAATAAATGAAACATTTAACAAGTGTTGGTTATTGCAAACTTGATATTCAAGGATGTAATGAATGTACCCAAATAAGTCTGAATGTAGCAAGCAACAACACGTTACTGTAATCGAGCTCTTGGATGTCCTAGTGTACTTACAACACAGCTACCCTCTACGAACCTAAGACCTCCATCCCAATTCAGAGAGAACCAGAGTGACTGGGTAGTGACTCTCACAGTTATCAGCTGCAACAAGTTGGTGGCATGTATTCGGGACTACCTGCTTTGAGGATGACATCTGACTGTTGTCATGCTGGCTCCAGTATCCCTGAGAGCCTCCATCCCTCTGACCATTGATGGTGACCCACTGCCTATACTCCTGAGTGTTGCTAGGCATAGGGGCCCTCTGTACCATCTCTCTGTCACGCAGGGACACTGGGATAACCTCTACTCTGTCTCCCACACTGTTTGGACAATCCCCTCCACAAACACCACACTAGCCAGTCCCAGTAACCACAGGTGGGGTCTGTGCCCACTTGGGATACTTGTCACTCACCTTGAAGTGCCCTTCCTGTCAACACTCAAAGCACTTAGGTGGTGCCTTTACTGAAGACTTACTGTCAGGGAACCATCTCTTTTTTGCAGTTGGGGGATGGGAGTCCCGACCCCAGGGACTAGCTTGGGGCCCTTTAAATAACTCCTTGCTTTTGTTTTTATCTTTCCCCTACTTGTTCTTATGATGGGGACCCTGACCAACCTTATGGTGATTACCTCCGATACTTTCTTATGGTCCTTGGGGATGACTCAACGGTTTGCCTCCTTAGCAAGCTCCGTGGGATCAAAAACTCATGTCAATCAAGTGTTGGCGCAGATCTGAAAAAAAAAAATAACATGTGTTCCTTTGTGAACAAGTTCTACAGCCCCTGATAATCTTTAACTCCATAGCTTTTCCTCCTGTAGTCCAGTGCCTTGCAGAAAGAATCAGCACATTCCAACTAGGTCTGTTGGGCAAACTAGTTGCTGTACCTGAACTTCTGCCTATACCTTTCTGGGGCCCAACCATATTTTTTGGTAGGGACCTCTTTCATGGGGGGGGAGGTACCTCATCCTGTCCTAGTTATCCTAGGCCAGTAGGTTGTCCCTTCCGTTACTAGGGATATGCCTCCACAGACTAGCTCTCTGGTCAGCCTCAGGGATCCTGTGCATCAAAAAGGCAATTTCATAAGCCTCAAACCACATATCAATATTGTCTACCACAAAAAAGTCAGGCATCAGACCTTTAGGGATGGGGACTCTCTTGTCTCTGGAGGGCACTGAAGAATTACTAGCACCATCACTACTGGACCCCACTTACTTAGCTCTGATGTCCAGTTCTTTAAGACTTAGGCCCTCATTCTGACCTTGGCGGGCGGCGGAGGCCGCCCGCCAAAGTCCCGCCGTCAGGTTACCGTTCCGCGGTCGAAAGACCGCGGCGGTAATTCTGACTTTCCCGCTGGGCTGGCGGGCGGTCTCCTTCAGACCGCCAGCCAGCCCAGCGGGAAAGAGGCTTCCACGATGAAGCCGGCTCGGAATCGAGCCGGCGGAGTGGAAGCTGTGCGACGGGTGCAGTTGCACCCGTCGCGTATTTCACTGTCTGCGCAGCAGACAGTGAAATACATTTAGGGGCCCTCTTACGGGGGCCCCTGCAATGCCCATGCCAGTGGCATGGGCACTGCAGGGGCCCCCAGGGGCCCCGCGACTCCCCCTACCGCCATCCGGATCTCGGCGGTCCGACCGCCGGGATCTGGATGGCGGTAGGGGGGGTCAGAATCCCCGCGGCGGTGCAGCAAGCTGCGCCGCCGCGGAGGATTCAATGGGGCCGCGGTACACTGGCGGGACCCCGCCAGTGGTGCCGGTCCGACCGCGGCTTTACCGCCGCGGTCGGAATCCCCATTGAAGCACCGCCGGCTTGTCGGCGGTGCTCCCGCGGTCCTCCGCCCTGGCGGTCAAAGACCGCCAGGGTCAGAATGAGGGCCTTAGTTTCTGGGCCTTCCATTTTTTTGCCATGGTTAATGTCTTTTCCTCTATGACTCTCCCAGCCTTTTCCTTTTCCAATTTTAATTTGGCCAGCTCCAACTTGTCTCTCCTCTCTCTTGTTCCTCTAGGTACAGGCCCCAGGAAGACACAGTACGCCCTGCACATAAGGTGATCTCCACTCCTGGGGGTATGTTACCCTCCCCTTCACCAAGTTGCAGCCCAAGACTGTTGTGTGGGTCCTACTCTAATTCTTCCTCATTATCCAACTCCTCCTCATCATCATCTGTTGGGGCCTGGGTGGCCTCTTCCCATCCCTCAAGGCCTTTTGGAGGTCTGCTTTTTTAGTGCTCCACTTAGCAGGCATCCCCCTCTCCTTGAGCTGGGCAATGATGTAGCACACCAGATTGGTTAGATCAAATTCCATCTTTGCAGGTGAGGTCACAGACACAACAGCCAGGTAGAGAGAGGATAAATTTGGAAAAGTCAAAAAGCACAATTAGGGAGAATTTACTTGAACTGGTCTTAAATGTGGAATGGTAGTGTGCACCAAGTTACTGCATGGCACTGCGCAAACACAAGTCCTATCCTCACTCTGACCACCAATGTGAGGAATAGGGTTACTTGTCGACTGGGGTGTGAGCCCTTGCCAAGCAGCAATCACAATTTGTGTCAGGGTAAGGCACAAGCAGACCCTAAACTAACCTGTGCTCACCCTCGGACAGCTTGGCACAAGAGCACTCAGACTTATCTTAGAGGCAGAGTGTCAAGTATTTGTGCAACATTTCAAACAGTAAAACAGTGAACACACAACACAAAAAGCATACTGTGCCAGATTAGAAAAATAGAATATATTTTAATACATATAACAAGATCGAAATGACAAAAATCCAATAAGTATATCTTGAAGTATGAAGTTTTAAAGAATAAACTCAGTAACAGCGCTTAGAAGACAACAGCATCAACCGGGGATATCTGGTTGTGCCAGACTGGGACAAAGTCAACATTTCAGGCTGACCATGATGGATCATGGGCTGGTTACAGGGACCCCGTTGGGCCAGCTGAACTAAAGCACCTTAAATCCTGGTTGGGGAGTGTTGTGATGGTTCCGAACCACACCATAAAGGAGATGTGTTGATTTTTCCCGTGCATTTGAGGCGATGCGATGGAGTTCAGGTGTGGGTTCAGGCTGCATTGACGTTGAGGCAATGTGTTGATTCCAATGGGCGCAAAGTCTGCAATGCGAAATGTAGGCATCATCGTCAAAGCTGTTGTTGGTTGGGATGCGGGTACATTGCATGAAGAAAATGCTGCAGTGTCGGTTCTGAAGGCAATGCAGCGGTTTTGTTACACCCAACAACAGTGATGCATCGATTCTGCCCACGCAACAGCAGCTATGTATCGGTTATGTCCACGCAGCAGAGGGTAAATCAGTTCCGCTGGAGCAAACACCTTAGGTCTACTTCCAAGAGCCCAGGAATAGGATTGCACCACTTGGCAGGACAGACTCAGAGATGGCAGAGTCCAGATGCAAGAGCAGGGTTATGTCCCTGAGACTTCAGATCAGGGGGTCAACCAACTAAACTTTGTATTCACTCCAGGTTCTAGATTGGAGAGATTCAGGCCCAGTCCTTCTCCCAACCAGGGAAGAGGACAGGAGGCACAGGTCACCACAGCAGAGCAGGAGTCCTGCAAACAGCAGTCCAGAAGAGTGACAGGCCTTCAGCAGCACAATATTCCTTTTTCCTGGTAGAATATGCACAGGTCCAGAAGTGGTCTGAAATGATGGAGTCAGAGTTCAAGCACTTGTACCTAGTTGGGTCTTTGAAGTGGGGGAGACTTCAAAGACATGCCTTTGAAGTGCACATAGATCCTACCCTTTCTGTCCTGGCTCCAGCCTCACTACAGGGGGTTATGCAGCCCTTTGTAAGTGGACAGGACACACTCTATTCAGGTATAAGTTAGGCTGTACCCAGCTCCTCCCTTCCATCCTGTGCAGGAGGGCCTATAAAGGCCCATCACTTCACAACTAAGCTCCCATTGTGTGTGGCTGTCTAGGTGGAATACACACAGTCCAGCTGCAACCCCTGCCCAAACATGTGACCAGAGACAGGCAGTCGGCACCAAATGGCTATAGTAAAAAAAAAAAAAAAAAAATTTAAAAGTGGCTTTTTCAACATCGCAATTTAAAATCTGAATTGACCATAAGTTTTTAAATTGTGATTCCAGAGACACCAAACCTGAATAGTCTATCTTTCCAGATTGTAAATTACATGTATAAAATGTACTACGCTAACCCCAATGTTAACCTATGTGAGAGACAGGGCTTGTAGGAGTGAAAAAAATTCAAGAGTTTTTCACTACCAGGACATGGGAAACTTAAAAGTACATGTCCATCTTTTTAAATACACTGCACTCTGTCCTAGGGCTGTCTAGGTAGTACCTCACATGTATTAAAAAGGAAGGGTTGGATCTGGCAAAAGGTTAACTTTGCCAGGTTGACATGGCAGTCTACAACTGACATACAGGCTTTGCACTGGCAGGCCTGAGACAGATTTAAAGTGCTACTTAATTAGGTGACACAATTAGTGCTTCGGGCCCACTGGAAGTACAGGCCATGGACACCTGTAGTGCACTCTACTAGGGACTTATAAGTAACTTAAATTTGCCAATTGGGGATAAACAAATGTTGCTCCGTTTTAGGGAAAGCACTGGTTAGCAGTGGTAAAGTGTGCAGAATCCTAATGCCAGCAAAAATGAAGTCAGCAAAAACAGGAGGTTGGAAGGCAAAAACTCAGGGGAAACCACACCAAGGATGCTAGGTCCAACAGTATGTGTAGGTTTGTGTGTGTGTAAGTGAAAGTGAGTAAGAGTTAATGATAGGTAATGAGTGAGATTCAGGCCTAGATTTACTACTCTTTGACATAAAGCAATGCTGCACCAAAGTTGCTGTGCTGCCTTATGTCAAATGAGAGAGAAAATGTGCCTTACCCACTAAGATATGGTACATTTTCTCTCTCCCCATATGCTGGTACACTTTTAGCACCATGCACCAATGTACACACTTTTGTGTCAGAGCACAGGGGTGTGTGTTCTCTGAAGAATATGTTTTGTACAGGAAAGTGTCCTTTCTATTACGAAAGCTATGCTTCAATAAATGTTTTTCTGACTTTGTAAGTGCTCTGTACAATACAGCACACAAGCAAAGTTGGACAAACATGAAATAATGAAAACATCCCTCCTCACACCTGCCTTGAGGAGGCATAAGGTTTTGGTGCACATTTCTGTCTGACAATGTTTGTAGATAGGAATTTATGTCAAAACCCATGTGTGGTTCCATAGGAATGTCGCAGCACCATCCACTGTGCCCCACGAACCACCACGAACAACTTGACGCAAAATAATGAAAAGCAGAGCAAAATTCAACATTGCATTACTCTGGGATACTATCCAAAAGTAAACCTGGTTTGAGTGGGTAGTAGCTCATAGCCTAACACTTTTGCTGGGCGAGTGTGAGCGTAAATGTGACAAGACACTTACAAGTTTGTCATGGGCCTTGGCATACTGAAGGTATTGTCTCATAAATTTACGGAGGTCAAAATATGGGGTCTGGCACACTTAACAGCAATTCTTAGCATGACAGTCACCTCCAACAAAATACTGCTACTGGCACACAGGGGATGATTCTAAGCATAAATGGCACCGATGATAAAATCCCGATACTGGAATAATAGAGGAAATTCATGACATATAGGGCACCTATGTAAAAATACTGGCATACTTGAGGAAATTCTTGGCATGTGGGAACCAGTGGCAGAATGCTGGTACTAGGACAATGGAGATAATTCTTGGGATAATGGTGGAAAGCCCTGCATATGATAGTGTGGCAACCATGACAAAATACTGGCTCTGACATATGTTCGACATAAGTGCCACTAATGATGTAAAAAGGGTATACATTCCACAATTCTGCCACTTGCATATGTTATGTCATTTTTTTACATAAGTGGGCACCATGGAATAAGGGGGCACTCATGACAAAATGGTGGCCCTAGAGCAATGGAGATAATGTTTGGCATGGGGTGGCACCCATACCACAGTTTTAAAAAATGGGCTCAACTCCTGGGAAACGCCAGGTTTCATTGGCCTGGCATACTATGAAAGGAATTTGTAGGTCTTCATCATCATGCCGACTTGACCCAATTGCCAATCTTAGTCATTCAAACATTTACATCATACTGTCAGACAGGTAGGGCTATTCCTTTTGCACAGGGGTTTCAAGCCATTGCTCTAACTTACATATATGGAGCACAATTGGTGTTATTAACCATTGGACACATTCACGATGTTTGGCTCTAAACCATCCATTCATTCATGCAGAACCACAGACTAGCTTTGCTCTTATACCTTCAACATCGTAAATCCATTGAGCAAACATTCTTTAGTTGTATTAACCAATCCATCAGTTTAGGAGGGTTAAGGTCAGTCCAGTGTCTTGCTATTGATATCAAGTACAAAATGAAGGTTCTTCTCTTCCCGTTAGCAGGTGGTACTTCTGTCTCCTGTAATACTACAAACATGATCAAATGGGAGCTTCCCTTGATATCCTTACCAACCATTTTTGTAATCACTAGAATTGCATACCACCATAATGTTTTCAAACCAGAGCACTCCAGAAACGTGCAGATCATTATCTCTTGCCAAGATTCACTTCTTCCAACGCCTCTCAATCATATAGGAAGCCTTCTAGAGTTTCTGGGGGTCCAATAATCCCTGTGCAATGTAAGCAATCTTTTAAGTGCAGTGGGACTGACAACATCATTTATAGAGCAAGAGGAGATTAGGGAAATAATAAAAAAACTTACCTGTCCTGCCCTCAACGCTTCCGGATGCTCCTCTTCTTTCCTGCTCCTGTTGGTATCCCAGCAGTCCTTGGGATACCAGCGCAGTCTCCCCATACTATCCTGGCACTGCTCTCATGCTATACCTAGCATGAGAGCAGCACCAGCATTGGTCTAAGTGGCCTGGTCTGCCACTCAGAAAGTGCATGGGAGTCTGTCCTGTTTCTCCAACCCCGCTGTGCAACACAGCGGGGTTGGAGAAACCTAAGTGGGCATGTCTGTTTGGGTGGCCTAAAACAGCTGGCCAAACTCACATGCACACTTTTAAGTGCACTACGATGACTCAACTCCACTCCTACCCCCACCTCCCAGGGCCTGGTCCCATCCCTATCTGCACACCCTGGCACAGTCAGCAGCTGAAAAATGAAACAATAATAAAATATTGTTTTATTTTTCATCTTCTGGCTCGGAGCTAGTGGGACGACGCTCCTCCGCCATTGTGAAGGAGCTGTCCCTGTCCAGCTGGCCACTCGGCAAGCATTTTTTCCATATTTTATAAGGAATGTTCCTCGTCTTGACACAGCAATTTCCTTCTTGAACTTTGGGAACTGTAGATTAGCCTCAATATCAGCTGGAGCTTGCAGGTCATCTTTGTTCACCCCTGCCCACAATGATAATTGTAAGTATTTGAATTCAAACACTTTTTCCCCCCTCTTTATGCTCAGCTCCGGCCAGGATTTTAGTGTGTAACCATCCAGAATGTCCCTTCATTTTTTGATTCCAGCTGCACGGAACGTGGCACATAAGCTGTCTTTTAAATACTCCGGTGTGCTGTGGGAGTCCCAAATCAGTGCATAAACAGAAAAATTCATCATTAACCATATTTTCTGAAGGCTTGACCAAAGGGTAACGGAAGTTGCTCAAACTTTCAGCCACATCTTGTTAAAAATTTTAGGATCTCCAAACTCATACAGGTAACCTGCTATGTTACCATGTACCCTGTTTGTTCCCCTGTATATTTTGAATTAGATTCCTCTGAAATGCTAACGGAATACAATTAAATAAGAAAGTGAACATCTGGAGAATACTCATTTTAACCAAATTGAATCTGCCATATATCATAAGAGATAGATTTTGCCACCTTTTGAGAGTTTGTTTACCTCCACTGAAACTTTTTTCAAATTAACCTTTGCAATGTTGTCTAACTATGTAGCCTTATGAAATTCATTACTCAGACTAAGAGTGATGCATTCTTTGCATTATTTAGCTTAGTTCCCTCTTAGTTTGAAGCTAATCAGAACAAGTTGGCGTAGTCGTTTGCAGGATAGGAAATGAAATATTTAAAAGTGAAAAATGTTTGGCAAAAGTTCAAAGGCAGTTTTCCAGGTGCCAAATGACATACCAGGGTGGGAAAAAGCACCCTATGATGTTCTTGCGAATGAATGGTCATGTGGAGCAGGATTATGTGTAAATTGGGGTGGAAGTCTCATCGAAGGCTGAACCAAAACCAATTTTACTCTGTTTACAGAAAGCCCCAGTAGAACGGGGATGTGATTCATCTATTTAAGGCAGATGGGGCTGGATCTTGTTATCTGCTTATAGAAAAATGCATGAAAATGTGCGCAGTTAGAACAAGACAATCAGCTATTGTAGAGGCAGCTAGATGAAGGTAAAAATAACGTAACCATGCTGTCTTGTCAGAGGAAATTATTTCAGGACAAAGTGGATACTTATCAATCTGTCGCAGAAACGGCAGCCGTTTGCGTTGCCCAATACAGATACTGTAAACGTCAATCAAAAGAAAGTTCATTTAGCTTTTGCTAAAGCAGGGTTAAGTTGGGACCCTGAAGTATGGGATGCCAATATCTGTGATTCCACAGATTTTTCTGATTCCAATGATGAGTTGGTTAAAAAAGGAGGGTGGCAGCTTGAGCCAGATGAACAGGAAGTGGTTTGTGCATAGCATATATTTAGATGGAAAATACAGGGCATCCCACATAACCCGGGGTGGGGTGAGATACACTCTTTAGAAGATAATGGATAGGTGTTTTCAAAACCCTGGGGAAGCATTGCTTATGTGGATGGTGCAGTTGTTTGACACAGGAGTTTCTGGGTAGGTGAGGGAGATGCAAGGAAGTTTTGTACTCTTATCACTGATGCAAGGATGTTTTGTACAATTAACACTGACGCCATATTACAAGAGCAGTTTAGAGGCTATGGGAACCAAGGAGCAACTAACTTGTTGCAATTGGCAGTGGTAGGATGTAGTCAGAAATATCGTACTGAATCAGACTGACCACCAAATGATAAGCCTTGGTACACATTGAGAAATGCTATGCAAGGAATTAAAGAAGAAACTATGAAAACTGCTTCTGCTATTCTTATGGATGAGGCTCACAATTTGTTAGATGTTCCACTGACAGTTTCAGTATGAAACAAAATCATTTGGTTAGGTCCCCCAGCTTACAAGCAGGTAATAATGACTCTCCTAATTATTCAGACAGGACAGGCATTAAAAAATGTACTGGAGGCAGTTTGCGATTTAGGAGAGCTTGGAGACTGGACAAAACATAAGAGAGTCTCAGGGTCTGAGGGTCGCACAGAGAATAACAGAGTATCTAGGAGAGACATGTTTATGGCATTACTGAAGAATAGTGTCAACAAGGAGCAGATTGATGGGAAAGATACCAAAAGTTTGTGGGAGATGTACCGAAAGTGAGGGATGGAGAAAAGGGAGGGCAGCAGGAAAGTGAAGAAGCAGGATAAGAAACAAGTAAATCAGAGCCAACCACAGATGCAGGAGGAAGAAAAAGAGAGGAAGAAAAAACCATTCTTCATGAGGGAAGAGGAGGAAGATTTGGACAGCGATTGGTTGACTGCTCAAAAAAGGGAAGGAGAGGAATCGCCTCCCAGATATGAGAGCATATTTCCAGACATGACTTTGACAAATTTTGACAGGTTTAAATCAGATCAGGATACAGGCCAAGACCCCATGTTGATTTAGAAATTCACTGGAAGCATAAAAAAGGTCCGGGCCTTAGTTGACACAGGAGCAGAGACCTCTTTAATATATGAAAATCACAAAATGTTCACAGGTCAGAATTACACCATCACAGGGTTGGGTGGAAAGCAAACCCCTGTAGTGCAAACTACTGTTAAAATTAAAATAGGGAGAATGCCAAAAAGAGAAAATACTGTTTTGATTGTACCCTTCCTAGAGTTTATACTGGGAATTGAAATTCTGAAGGGGATGACTCTATATTTGGATGATGGTTGTTATCAATTTGGATCAAAACAACATATTTCAGTGGCAGCAGCGAGGGTGGGTCATGTGAAAATACCCCCAGTGAAGGCACCCCCAGCAACCAAGGTGGTTTGTTTGCTAGAGGCAGGTGTGGCAGGTGTGGTGACTCCAGTCACCACTGAGTGGAACAATCCTTTGTGGCCTGTGCACCGAGCAGATAGGTACTATAGAATGATGATTGATTGCCACAAATTGAACAAATATACGCCACCTTTGACTGCAACAGCCTCCGACACCATCACTTTGATTGAGAGAATATTAAAACATAAAGGAACCTGGTATGCAACCACTGATTTTGCCAATGCTTTCTTTTTCACACCATTGGCCCCTGAGAGCCGGGAGCAATTTAGCTTCTTCCACAGTGCAGACAATCCAAGAAGTTACAGCTCCCTCAAGGGTATGTACATAGCCCCACCATCTGTCACTGGCTGGTGGCAGAACACCTGGATGAAGTATCTGTCATTCCAGGGGTGCAATTGTCTCATTATATTGATGATGTGATGATTCAAGGAGGGACACAAGAACAGATGCAGACTCACTTTGAAAGGGTTGTGGCTGTCTTGCAGAGCAAAGGGTGGATGATCAATCCAAATAAGACACAAGGACCCACTCAAAATGTGAAGTTTCTATGAACTCAGTGGAATCAGGGGCATGGAGAGGTTGTGCCACAGGCAAAACAACAGATATTGGAATTTGCCACTCCCCGTAATGAGCAGGAGACTCAGCGATTCATTGGTCTGTTTGGTTTTTGGAGGCAACATATCCCTCACTTTAGTCAGATTTTGCCCCCTTTGTACAAAATGATGAGAAAGAAGTATGAGTTTGAATGGGGAGTGCAGCAGCAGTGTGCATTTGACTTGGCAAAGGAGGCAATTCAACAGGCTTTAGATTTATGGCCAGTACAGGAAGGAGACATTGAGTTACATGTAACTGTTCATGGGCAATATGCAAATTAAAGCATGTGACAAAAACAGGGAAGAAAGAGGGTGCCCCAGGGTTTCTGGAGCAAAAAACTACCAAATGCTGGAGAGCAATATACTCTCTTTGAGAAACAGTAACTTGCTTGTTACTGGGCTCTAGTGGATATTGAGAAAATGACCCTAGGTCATACCGTGATTCTGAGACCTGAGATTCCAATAATGCAGTGGTTTGATGAGTTCGCCTAAAATGGCTAGGATATGCACAAGAGGCCAGTATAATTAAGTGGAAGTGGTACATACAGGATACAGGAGAGTCCCGGGTGGGACAGCAGCCCTGCATGACCAGGTGGTACAGGCCCCCATGCAGGATGATGAGAGGGTGCAGGAGGTACCAGAGATAGAATAATCATCTGTTAGGTGGGACAAGCCATTTGAATCCTTGACCCCTGAGGTTAGAAAGCATGTATGGTTTACCAATGGTTCAGCCAAGTATGTAGGGGCCAAAAGACATTGGAAGGTAGTGTCATATAACCCAGTCACTAAGAAGTTGCTTTCCACTACAGGAGAAGGGAAGATTAATCAAAATGCAAAATTGTAGTCTGTATATCAGGCACTGAAACAAGAATTGACTGGGACCTGTTACATTTATACTGATTCTTGGTCTACTGCCAATGGGTTAGCCACCTGACTTCCCACATGGCATGCACATAACTGGCAAATACACTCCAAAGACGTGTGGGGCAAGTAATTGTGGCAAGAAATTTGAGAAATGCTAAAGCAAATTACCATTAATGTGTATCATGTAGATGCCCACTGTCCAAGTGACTCACTAGAACAATGGTTGAATTCCCTTGCAGACGACAAAGCCAAAATCTCAGAGGCAGAAGTAATGACACAGGATTCTGACTTGGTGGGGATTGCTAAGTGGGCGCACCAAAAATGTGGACATCTGGGAGAGAAGGCCACTAACAGGTGGGCAGAGGCTAGAGGGATGCACATTCCCCTAGACTTGATAAAAAACAGTGATCATGCAGTATCTTATTTGTCAACACACACAACAGAGATCTCTCCCGCAACCTGTCAAAGGTCAGTTGGGGAGAGGAAAGCTGCTGGGGCACAAATGGCAGATTGATTACATTGGGCCCCTACCGAATAGTTGCAGGTGTCAATACGTCTGCACAGTAGTGGACACTTATTCTGGCTACCTAATTGCCATCACTTGCAAACGTGACACTCAGTTTAACACCATAAAAACACTGGACTTGTTAATGTTTTATGACTGAGTCCCACTCCAAATCCAAAGTGACAATATGTCACATTTCAAAGGAAAATTGGTGCAAGATTATTGTTCACAACACAATATTGAGTGGATTTATCATATTCCATATTACCCACAAGCTGCAGGACTGATTGAGAGAATGAACAGCTTACTGAAAGCCCAATTAAGAAAATTATCTGATGGAAGTTTGAGAAACTGGAGAAAACATTTTAATGAAGCCCTTCAAATTTTGAATAACAGACCTTTGAGAAATGCTGAGACCTCTTTGATGCGAATGTTGACCCCAGCGTTACAGATACAACCCCATGTAGCAACCAACAACATCATGTATTGGGAAATAGTACCAGGAGCCTTAGCTCCTTACCGAGCCACATCAGAATCTGCAGGTCTTGATTTACATGCTTTGAATATGTACAGTCTGAAACCAAGAGACATGGCACTTCTTGAAACAGGTGCTGGAATTAGATTCCCCCGGAGCATTCCAGATTGATTGCTCCCTGATCTGGGTTGGCACTCAAAGGTATTCAGGTCTTGGGTTGAGTGATCAATGCAAACTACCAAGAAGAGCTTAAGGTTATCCTTTTGAACAGTGGAGACACTGACTTGATAATACAACCTGGAGACAGAATTGCACAGATCGTAATTATTCCAGTGTATGGAGGAATAGTAAAAAAGGGGACTGCCCCAGCCCTTCTTACAGTGCATGGGGAGAAAGGCTTTGGCTCAAATGGCAAAAACCCTGGTGCTAAAGTGTAGGTAGAATCCCCAAATCATCCTCCTGAACCAGCAGAAGTTATAGCCAACAGATTAATAGTCATGAAACTAGGACTGAACTATTGGGAACATGTATCAGCTGATGAATGTTATTTGCAAGAATGATCATACTTGTTTCTTTTACAGATCATTCTGCAAGGTGTCTTTGTGCTGCTTGCACCCTCTGGTCAGTATTTGGGTATGTAAGTTCGCGGTCGGGAGGGACCGAAAGCCCCCTGATTCGAAATGAGTGACCGACCATGCTGATCGACACCTTTACTGCATCAGACGGACAATGTTTGAATCTATCTGGCACAAGCCATGCTCAACAGATAGGATTTCTGCATGACGAATATGAAAAGTACCGTTTATGTTATCTCCACTTGCTTGGTTGCCATACTGACTCCTGCCAGCATTTTGCTACACATTTTTAATGCCACCAACAAAGATGGAGCAGCTCAAGAAAGTCACGTGTTGTCACACTTTACATTATATGAGTACTGCAGGTTTTGCTAAGAAGTAACGGATGAAAATGGGATAACCTGACCCATGTGATTACCTACAATATTAATACCGGTGATGTCTAGTACAACTTAACTTGTGATACTTACAAAATCGGAAAATGTGCTCAAATGCACCTTGTAGCAACAACAAGGTCTCCTCAAGAGATCCCGTTGGAACAACAACTACTGTGCTACCATAGAAAGGATAAAAAATTTAAAAATATGAATAATAGCATGTATTGCCGACACATTGTGACTGCTGGTACTCACATCAAACATGTTAATCTAACAGTGGGATAGTTGTTCTCTTGCGGAAATATCACCTATACATATATTTCTGCCAGTAAAACAGGCGGACCATGTGCTTTTACATGGTTAGAACTCATGATGTTTCCATTTCACTCTGTACATACTCGCTATCCTAGGAAAGCAGTTCAATTAAGCGAAGACTGTGACTCTGAAATTCAGTTATTATCTAAATAATAATATGTGAGCTTAAGTATTTCTATAGTAGGAGTTCCAGGATTAGCTGTTTATAACACTCGAGTTATTAACAAGTTAGCATGTTTGATGGTTAAGTATATCAATCACACATCCGTTGCATTAGCTGAATTGCTATTGTATACGCGAGCCACTAGAAAAGCTGCATTGCAAAACAGGGCAGCCATTGACAATTTGCTCTTGAAGCATGATCATGGCTGCTCAGAGTCTGAGGGAATGTGCTGCTTTAACCTGTAAGACCGCACTAAATCTATCCAGTCTCATATTGACACTTTACATTAATTTGCGAAAGGAGTAAGACAAGATGTTGACAAAGGGTAGTGGGAGTGGTCAGTTAGCTGGTTACCTAAAGTTGGGCAACTACGCAATATTTTAGGTGGAGTACTCGTCATCATTTGTATTATAATAATGCTATGTTGCTGTGTACAATGCATACCTAACCTACTAACAATGTTTAGACCAGAGGGTTACTTTTGGACCAGTATGTTATGAGAGTCACTGTTCAAAGAGTGGAGTGTAATGCTGTCTGTATTTAAACCACCGACTCCATCTTGACCACTGACTCCATTTTGTGCTTAGCGTAAAATGCCGTCACATCGGTGGTGCAGGTATTTTTCCACGCACAGTTTGTTTTCTACACTGAATGTGTTTTTGCTCTTCTCACAAGACCAGGGAACATATCATGGGGGATGCAGAGATGATATGAGTGTACCAGGATGAGAATGTGTACAGCAGAGAAGGGTACGGCTCTGTCTCAGGAATGTGCATTGGGGTCTGACTAGTTCTTTTGCATGTTTTCAACACAGACCAAGTACAGCCAGCGCTTGAATTTCACAACTTACTTGAAGGGAAGGGAAAGGTTACCAGAACCTTCCTCTTGGCTTTGTTTAAGGTTTAGAAGGTGGGGAAACTTGGTGCTGAGATGGAAGGAACTCATTTTGAGGGTGGATTCACTGCTCAAAAACCAAATCCTATTGGGGAGTGTTTCTCCTGTCTCAACTGTCCAGGGTTCCACAGCTTGATGTTGGCAAGGATAATGTTTGATTCAATCCCCATGGTGATGCATTTTAATTCTTAATTATCTAGCTTTGCTGTGCGCATACATAAATATAAATATATTCACTGCATACATATTCATTGTTGATGTATTTAAATTTTTCTGCATATCGTTGCCTAACTGCTGTGATTATTTTGGTATCTAGACGTGTTTTAGTGCATTCAAGATTAATGCTCACGTTAATATTTTTGTGTGTCTTCGTTTGAGATATGTGAAGCGCCTTAATAAATTAATTACTCAGACTAAGAGTGCTGCATTCTTTGCATTTGTTAGTTTTGTTCCTTCTTAGTTTGAAGGTAAGCAGAACAGATACCCCTTAGGCCTGAGGAACCCTCTACATTTCCCTGTGTCCACATAGCCATTTGGGTGTGCTACGAAGCCTCCTTCTTCTCTACATATACATCATTCATTCTTTTGTGGTCTTTTATCTATAAATCTTGCAACAACATATTAGACACTGGCCTATCATGCAAACATATATTAACACCTTATCTCCTTTGTTGTACTTGCTGTAACGGGGGCTGCCACTTCTCAGCTGTTCACAAAATGCATTTTATTATTGCACATGACCTTAAGTGTTGCTGGAAATTTCAACTGGGCAGGCACCCCATACTCCTTAATATTACACAAATCGATCACCATATTCCACCTTCTTTCTTCTGTTGCCCGGCAGAGGTCTGATCTTATGGAACATGAAAACCCTTTGAAAGGTCAAAACTTAGATACATGTTTATGGGCTTTTGACGCACAGCAGTGCAGCATTTCACCTTTCTGTGCTGCTCTGCGTCAAAGGGAAAAAGCAGGAATGCACCATGTCTATGGCATACAGTGCATTCCTGTCCTTTCCCACTGTCCTAGTTCTATTTTGGCAGCCTAGCGCCAAAGCAGGCACCTTTGCACAATGGTTAAAAGCATGCAGGTTTGTTTTTGTGCAGGAAGGGACAACTTCTGGCTCAAAAACAATCCTGTGTGGCTTTTTCCTCTTTCTATGGGTGTTGCAGAAAGCAGCTCAAATAGAAAGAGCAAAAAATTGGGAGAAATACAAATATTTCTCCTTCTTGTGCCTATCCTGGGGAGGCATAAGGTTTTGGTGCATCTGAGGTTTACAAGGTATTGTAAATCTAGCGATGCATCAAAATCCAAGGGTCTCCATCTCCTTTTGTGGAGAGAAAGACAATGCAGCGATTTGGGCTGCCTTGCCTTACTCCATATCTATGAGGCTATGCAAAGCCACGTAAAGTAGCTTTGCGTGGCTCATGGATAGGAGTTTAAGGTTTGCGCCACCACTGTATCACAAAAACTGACGCAACAGTGGTGCAGTGCCCTCGTAAATAGGGCTTTAGACAGTATTGCTTCCTTCACCTGAAAGGTATGAAAGTTCACAAAAATTTTCCAGGGTTTCTACTTATTTGGTCTTAACTTAAACAAATCTCTATGTACTCTTTGAATTTCCACGCCCAAATCTTCGCCGTATGTCCCATCAAATATTCCCTCATTGAACAGTTTAATGATGAATGCTTTGATATCTGGCCCTTCAATTTCTTCTCATATATTCAGGATCTTGATATTGTTATAGCTAGCCTAATTTTCTAATGTCTCTTTTGCTGTTTGTGTTATTTTATTCTGTTTTAAGTTCCTCCAGCTCCATTGCATTTCCTAGTACTGTAGTTTTTGTGGCCAAGTTGTCAATTTTATCGGAGAGCTTTTGACAAGTATCTTGGATCTCCCTCTGGTAGCAATCTGATATATCAAATCTATTTTTGACCTCTTTAATAAGATCTAAAAACAGCATCTCAGTCTCTCTTCTGTTCTCCATACCTTGAGACATCTGAGGTGTCTCAAGCTTCACTGGGTGGGGGGTTGTGTTAATGACTAAAAGCTTTTAGGCGGTTCAGTACCTAAAGCACATCACTGCTCCTCTTTGTTCGCACTGATTCATTTCCTGTGTAGCTACTTCTGCTGTTACTATGTTACTAGCATATTTCCTGAGTTAGCTGGACAGTCTTTCCACTAGTCTCAGGTTCACCCGACCTCTCTTGTTCGTTCAACAATTAAAATCTATTAGCCACAGCAAGTCAAACCTGTTAGCCACAGCTACCATGCAGGCCACTTTATTTCCCTGAGCCATCAGAGAAGTTTCCTTGTTGGTGCCACTGGGATCTCCATTAGCGTCTCCGATAGTAGTTGAGGCTGTCTTGTGACACTTCTGAGAACGTAAGCATAAAAGTCAGTTTTGAGGGCTTAGAAAATTGGGGGGAGTTTAATGGGTGTGATAAATTTAATTATTTGATACTTTTTCATTAAACGTACATCCATGTGTCCCCTTTGACTGCTCAATAGCCTTCTGCGGCTTTCTCCATCCACCTTGGGCAGGACCTCTGTGTGCAAAATTATTTTTTGTGTATTACTGGTAGCACCAGAGAATGTGTATAATAATGCCCCAGACTTCAGCTGATATCTCATTTGTTGCCTAATGAATCCCCGGGGCCCCCACCACCTTATCCACATTACAATTACACATAATCTGCACTGAAATGTTGATATCTGTAGGCACAGGGGTCTTAAGGGGTTCACACCCCCAGCTGGGTTGATAGACTCCTTTGGCTCACCAAAATCCCTGTCTTACAAAGTATTTGCCTGGAGCAATGTTGCAGAAACTTCACCGTCAGCACCCGGGGACTCACCAAATTGTTCTTCTGCCTGCACTCTGCCCTTCAGCTGAAAGTCTTGACCACCACCCTAGCTGGTGCTTGCTCCCGTGCCCCGGAAGGGTGATTTTTCAGACCTCACAGCATCTCAGCACAGGTCTGCAGTAGGTGTAGTCGCTTGGGGCCATGTTCTCCTAACTCAAAGCATCCGTTTTCGCTTCGGGAGATATTTGATCCACAACCTCTACCATCCATACAGTAACAGGTAGGTGAAGCCAGGAGAGTAAGGGGCTTCCAAAAAAGAAAGGGGACTTTAAAAAAGGGGAATTAAGCTGCCAGATTTAATTTTCCAGGAAGAATGAGTTATTCACACCTGCGGCCAAGACTGAACCTGCCACCATATTCCCTGGGTAGTATTGACCATGAAATGGTTTGAATATTTAATAAGTGCCCTTTCAGCATCTATGGTATTGTAGCACATGCATGTGAAAATTGTGATTTCAAATGCAAAATTTCACTCCCTTCTTTTCAAACTTTTCTCATGCGAGATACCCCATTAAAGGGTTCTGGCTTACTAGTTTTGCTCGCTCAGTATTATAAAGGACTAGTGTTATGCCCTAGAACTTTCAAAGATCAAACCAGCACCACAATATAAGTGATATCTACAAGAGACATTTGTTTGTGTTATGATGTATGCAAATCATGCAAATATGGAAATTTAACAATGTTAGTTGTTGTGTTGTAAGAGTCATGCAACATGCCTTCCTGGAAAAATTCAGGGACAAGGGCCATATGATGCTATTTCCTGTGATGCCATTAAGGTTAAAGGGTATGTGAAGACACTTCTGCTACTCCTCCCATTTTTGTGGATCGATACCCATGAAGACAGAAGCTGAATTTGACAGTGACTGCTTATAGGATTGTCTGCTCTTTACAGTCTGGGCTGTGTAGAAGCAGACATGGGGCTGGAGAAACCACCCATGTGCGTCCTTCACCAGTTCAATGAATATACACAACTTGTAGGCCCAAAGCACTGAGCGTGAAGGCATGAAATGAAAACCGTAAAACACCGACCACAGCAAGGAAGAAAATCAATGGCAGAACTCAAGAACATAATTGGTAGGCAGAGAAAAAGGGCATGAAAATTGATTTTTTCACAAATATATGAGAAAAGCCGACAAATATTTATTTGGGAAATGTAACAATGTTCTTCTTTTATTGGCTGTCTGCTCTCTTGCATCCATTTCCAATATACGTCTACTGCTGAACACTAAGGCCTGCTTCATTGTGGAGCTGGAAATCACTTCTCGAAATGTGTATCTCTTCTAAAGTCTACAACCCTTAACAGCACACTCATTCATAGGGCTGACCTAGAGAGACTTTAGCTATCTCGTCTGTTAAATGTTTTCATTAAAAAACCTAATGGAAATGCATACCTCTTTACATACATAGACGGGCTTTGGGTGAGCGCTCTTCATCTATTATTCTGTTCAAGTGTTACTCACATTTTCCTTCCACCTACCACAGCATACTCCATTGAGCAATAGGCAGCTTACTTCATCCATTACCCCCTTCCTCTGAAAGTGATGCCTTTTTTTTCTGATCACAAGTATCTTGTCACCTAAAAAGGAGTGCAATTCACTGCCAGGCCTGGGTAGCTGGGAGACTCCATTATTTTTCGGTCGTCACAGCTCCTAAAAACGTTATCCCTTTCAGAGAAACCATGACTTTGCTGGCTTGTGCGTACGCTTCATTCAGTGAGTCCTGATCTCATGCACGTTATGTGCTCCTGACCTTGATGGCGCAAGCACGGGCTGGGTGGCTCATTCCAGCATAGGCTCACCCGCCCTCCGTCTCCTCCGCTCTGAGGTCTCCAGCCACAAATCCGCCAGCCGCCTCGTCGGTGGACCGCAGCTTGCCAGGGGAGCACCGGAGCACCAACCAATAGCCCTGAAACAGGGGGAGGACCCTGCCAGGGGAGCACCGGAGCACCGGAGTCACTGCAGCCCCTCCCCCGATGAGCACTGCGTCCGACTCACTGACTCACCTGACTCTCCTGCGGCAGCTGTAAACAACCCAACATCCCCAGGCAAGCGGCCCCATGTGACCCACCTCGCGGACCCCTGCGGAAGCGGCCCGACCACGGGTGCAGCTTTTGGGGGGGTGAGGGCCCTATCGTGAGACCCTAAAAACCCATTAACCTGGGGGTAATTTGAAGGGGCAATTTAAAGGGGCTGACACCCGAAGACAAGCGCTAAGCTCCTGCTAGTCAAATTCAAGTTCAAGGCTCTAATCCATCTCACCTGTCCCCCAGTGGGCCCCCCAGCACCGCAAGTACCTTTGGAAGTAGGCAGCAGGGGGTGGAGGAGCGACACCCTGGGCTCCAGAAGCATCACAACCACGTCTGTTTACCTGCAACTCCCTGCAACTTCTGCAACGCCTCCCTCAAACCTTGCGCAGTCCAACCTAGCCAGGTCCTGGACCCGGACCAGGGCAACCCCATGCCTAGGGCTGCCTGCCAGGCTCGTGCAGGCACAGCAACCCCAGACCGCACTGCACTGGTCCCTCGGCACAACCACAGAGTGGAGAGTGGAAGTGCACACAGAGGCGCGTAGAAGTGCGCCAGCACCTGCTCAGCGTTTGGCAACAGTAGCAGCGAACAGTGGAGCTGGAGCAGGAGCTTAACCTAGAACATTCGAGCCCACCAACGGATCGTGTACTAACCACAAACCCTAAACTACGATAGCAGCTCAACTCAACTTAACCCCACCAGGAACAGAAAGCTGTGAGAGGCGGCCCGGCGGCCCGACAAACCCCTGAGAGCTTCAGTATCGGAAACACCGCACCTGCATCTCAGCGTTACAGGCTAGCAGTTCCACACCTGCCTGTCCCGAGCATGAGATCAGGTAAAGCACGAAGTAATGCCGCCAGTCAGCCCACAAATCAATCAAAGAGGAAAAGGAAAAGAGAACCGGCTACGGATGAAGTAGCAGTAAAAAGGAGAGCAAGCAGTGACTTGGACTTGGATCACCCCATTCCGTGCAAGAGACACTCCCCTGTCAACAGCCCAGGCAGAGGGCAGGTTGAACAATTCTCTAGCATGGAAGAAACAGACTGGGGAGACCCGGACGCACGGCAAGATGGGATCCCTCCACCCAATCACCGCAAGATAACTGATTACTTCATTGCTATAACAACTTCTAGCGCCAGAAAAAGTACCAGATCACCAACACCGAGCAAACAATCCATAGGGGGCAGCCTATCTTCCCATTCCGATTTGCAAACACAAGGAATCTTTGGAGAGAGTCCTAGAGTGAACTCACCTGTCCGCATCCCTCTTTCACCAGCAATAGTGATCATGAGGAAGCAGCTTCTGAAATTAGATGATCCGGAAACCCAGCGCCGTAGCCTTGTACCCTGGCACCAGGAGCGTCCCTTACTCTTGGGCAAGAGAGAACCATAAGGAGCGCCTGTTTAGAGCCTGCAAAACTCAGTTGAACATCCAGCTCAGTAAACCAATCGATTCTGGACTCAGAGATGGCAGCAACTGCAGAAATCCTAGAACAAGACCTCTGGCAAGGCGACCCCCTGTGCCAAAGCCTCAAACTCCATTCCTTCCCAGTATTTGGATGTGAAAGTGAGGAATTAGAGCTCTGGAATACAGATCAGGGTTGTCCAACTGGATCACCCAGAGAAGAAACTGGGATAGTAGCTCAGAACCATGCTCGCAAAGCAACTGAAACTGAAAGTACCCCAAGCAGGGATTACAAATCCAACTTGAAACCACAATCACAACCATGACCCCTGGTTGTTATAAGGGCAGATAACATGTGGGCGGCAATCCAAAACTCAATGCAAGCAACGGTTATGACTCTGCAGTTCCACTCAAATAAAATGGATATTCAATTGTTAAATACAATGGCAGTATTTGTCTCCGATATCGACAGCAAGCTGGAAGAGTTAAACGCCTTAATCACAAGGGCACAAGCTAAACAAGCCAATGACTTTACCATCTGCTCCTGCAAGGAGGTGGTAGATAAAATCTCAACTGCCGCAAATCCTAGAAGGAATACTTAAAGAAATCGGCTCCTCCCGGAATGATGAACACACACATACAACTCCCCTCGCTAACATGCTAACATCTGCCCCGTTCGTGCAAAGACAAGAGGAGAGGCCCCGCTCCCCTCAAACACTCCTACCGTTGACCATAAGAGAGGAAAGAACTCAGGCAGAAAGTAATGCTTCAGCAAGCTTCAGAATGGAAAATATGGAGAATCACTTTTCATCGTAAGCTACCGCCAAACCCGGGAACTCTGAGAAACACTCAACACGGGATCTATCAAAAAGAGAACACAAACGGGCAAGAAAAGGAAGGAGGTCGGCACGTTCACTTCAACTATCCATCTCAAAAACCTCAGAAATTATTTTAGATGAACAAAGTTGGGAGCTTATGGCACCAAGTGGTAGGCAAAACAGCGATATCCACGTTCCAGCAAGTACTAGCACTGACACAAAAGCTGGAGTGAAGACCTCTTCTAGCCCAATAGGGGCGTCCAGCCAACAAAGTCCCCGCTGAGGCCGCCCCGTGCTTGGCAAACCTATGGACAATTGTACAAATCCCCAAAGGGACCAGCAGAGCACAAAATCAAAAGCCAGTATGCTTGGACATTTCTGACAGCCATCGCAGGCAAATTCGAGTAGCAAGAGGATTGCCCATGGCACAAGGCTGGGTGAAGTGGTCTACATGGAACCTATCGAGCATGCAGAGCAAATCCAGGCCCCTCATGCAGGTACCCAAAATGGCGAACCAAACCTCTAGCTGCTCTGGGTTTCGGAATTCACCTCAAGATCCCCCACAGATGTTCTCAATCACTTACTATTCTAAGACTCACAAAGGCACTCCCGGATCCACAGCACATGGCCTCGGATGACATAGCTGCAATTAAATTTATCCAAGCCAGAGGTAGCCAACACACGGAGCCAATGCTCAGTATCTTTGCAGAGCCGGTCTTACCCAAGCAGATTATGGAAAGAAGGGACCCATTGAAAGCCTGGGGTATTGAGGTGGTCAGCTATAAAGGTGAACAATACCCACCCCCTCTATTAGACTCGCAACACCTGGGAACGCCAAAATGCACGCTGTCCATCCTGCATGGAGCATGCGCAGCCACCCCTGACAGCAGAGCCACTGAAGAAACAATTATCGAGAAAAGGCCCCCCAAATCCCCATTGAAAGTCCAAATATGGAAGGAAGAAGGCAGGAAAAGACTGGTTTGAGGTCAGAGACCCCTCCACCGAAGGGAATGGGTAGCATTGGCTCCTCCCTCAGGAGCGATGGGTAACAGCTGATCAGCTGAATAATCATTCCCACAACGCATATTGAACCTCTGCTCGTGGAACATAGGAGGCCTGCGGGCAAAAATGGAGGACCCAGAGGTACCAAAGTTTTTTAGCACCTTTGATATCATACTCCTACAGGAATCCTGGACGATGGAATCAATACCATTAGTAGGATTTATAGAATATTTCAGTCCAGCCACAAAAATGAACAGGCCCGGCTGACCAAAGTGAGGCCTAGTGACCTACATTAGCACGAGCATCCTAGCAAAGATCTCAGAGCACAAGGAGGAAGACCTACCCTTTCAACTAGTCAGGCTTGATGAATGGGGAAAGAACATACAGGAACCACTGATCTTAGTCAATGTATACATCAACCCAAAATGCAAAGCAATTGAATCAAATTAATTATTATCCGAACTGATAAGGATGAAAAGTACAGTACATTCAGCATATCGGCTAATATCGGGTGTTTCAACCTCAACCTATACCACATTCCTGGTGAAAATCACATCCAAACAGGGGCAATATTGCCCGTCCAAACCCTCCCAACAAAAAACAGGAAAGACAAATTAGGTGAAAGTTTTATACGCACCTGTGAAGATGTAGGCATTTTCGCATTAAATGGTCGAATGGTGCCTGACATCCCACCAGCATGGACAAGATCTTCTGGGAAAACAGTCTCCCATCTAGACTACACACTGGTAACTCCGCCCTGTATACATTAGTGAGTAATTTCAGCACTTTGGACCGAGTGGAAAGTGATCACAAGCCACAGGTAATCGGGATTTGCTCATCACCATACAGTCCAGAAAAAGCGGTAGCTCTTGAAGGGGTAATTGGCACCGAAAACATAAAATGACTTAAATGGTCATCTGATACCATTCAAAGCCAAGCAGAAGGGGCTCTACTAAGGCTAGAATCAATGTCCACGAGCAGGGTGAATTTGACAACGGTCTGGGAGAACTTTGCCACCGGCCTGATTAATAAAGTCAACATAGGATGCACGAGAAAGGGAGCCCAATTGATCCACCAAAAGCGTTTACATCTACCACAGCTCGTACGGAGAAGGAAAGCAATTGTAGCTAAACTACTAAGGCAAATGCGAAAATTCCCAGACAATTGACAACTATTGGCTGCCTTGCGAGAGCAAAGGAAACTTTTAAAAGGCGAAATATGGTCCATTAAAAACCGGCAGCAGGAGACGTTTTGGGCCAAACTACACTATGCATCTAAATCATCTGACCCCAAAAGATTCTGGAAAATCATCAATACAATGGACAAGGATCCAATGGCAGCTAATAACGCAAACATATCAGAGGAAGCATGGGTGTGCCATTTAAAGTCACATCTAAAGGAGTTGGACACCGATATCGCGCCACAAAACCAGGGGTTTTCGGAAATCCAAGAACCCGAGGTTGTAGAAAGCCTGAAGATCTCAGCATCGGAATTAACAAACATCATTGGAAAGTCGCGAACTGACAGCGCTCCAGGGCCTAACGGTTTACCACAGGCACTGTTTAAACAGGAAACAGAAAGATGGGCCAAGTTCCTGGCAGCGATGTTCAACTGCGTGCTCACAACGGGAATCATCCCGGCATCCTGGAAAGGCTCAATAATTCACCCCATCTACAAAAGAGGGAACACGGCTTCTCCACGTAATTACAAACTCATAGCTCTCTTAGATGTCGACCTTAAGTATTTTTCATCTTGTGTGTTAAACCACCTAGAGACTTGGATTACAGACAACAACATTCTGCCGTTCAATCAAAGTGGTCTTACCAAACATCAAGGAACACTAACAAACCTCATGGCACTGGGACTCATTACCAACAGAGCAAAAGCAACCAGGACTCCCACATATCTGTGTTTTGTTGACTTTAAAGCTGCCTTTGATTGCGTCCCCCGTATTAAACTGTGGGCTAAACTACTGCTTTGGGGGCTACCAGCTACTTTTTTTAAAGCCATCAAAATGATTTATTCTGATACTTGGGTGAAGGTAAAACTAGGGGGCGGTTCACATCTATCCAGGGCGGTTAAAACAACAGTTGGCGTTAAACAAGGCTGTGTATTGTCCCCAACACTCTTTAACCTGTATATAGTAGATCTGTCTGCAAAGGTAAACATGGAATCATCCCATTCCTGCTCACTGGGTGACCAACAGCTATCTAATATGTTATATGCAGATGACCTATTACTAATTAGCAACACCAGAATAGCCATGCAAAAACTGCTAAACAAATTAGAAGAGTTTGCAGGGATAAATGAAGTAGAAATCAACCACAACAAATCTAAAATGATTACCATAAATCTCAGACCCACCAGTCAGTGCAAATGGTACCTAAATGAAAAGACTTTGGAGGAAGTAAGCTCCTACAGATACCTAGGAGTCGTGGTCGATGCCAGGTGCAACTTTGCGCTTAAAAAAAAGCAATAAAAAACAAGGCACAGTCACTTGCTTATGCCTTTTGCAACCTCTCTAATTCAATCTGTGGCCATGCCATGAACCCCTTGACAGCCATAATGAGAGAAAAATAATTACCAACCCTCTCATATGGGGCTGAAATAATGAGGGGTATGGAGGCAGCTCTTTTGGAAAAGCTTTTGATAAAGACTTATAAGCGTGTCTTTCGGTTACCAAGGCATGCCTCCGCAGCCCAGGTCAGACTAGAATTCATGTTGGTTAAGCAGTCGCTGGCTCGCCTGGCAGCCTTCATCAAATGTTGCTACAAACTGAGTCGCGCCCAAAAAGGGTCTTTAGCCAACTTAGTCTGGCAAGAAATCACCCCAGAAAGAGGGAATGGAAACTACAAGAGGTATCTGGAAAAGAGTATAAGCCTCTTGAACCTAGGTGGGTTATGGGATCACTTGGTTCCCACGACGGCTTTTAACAAAGCAGTCAATAAATCAAGTAAATTACATAGCTGGTTAAAAGACAATGAGGCTCTGACCAAAAGGTCGCATGGCTGGCTGACTCTCAAATCATATAAAACTCTTAAAGAATCCTCACTTATGGCTGCCCCCTACTCACGAAAAATTAAGCACCGCTTTCTAAGGCTCAAGCTGGGTGATGTTCCAATGCCAGACCTCCTGCAAAATTGGAAGAAGGGGCCAAGAGCGGGCATACATGAGTGCTGCCTTTGTCATCTAGCAGTAGAAAACTTGGTGCATGTGGTCTGCATTTGCCCGGTACTGGCTGCTGAGAGAAAACGCTTACTGAAATGAACTAAATGGCTTAGGGATTAGATCCTGTAGACAAGCACTAATTGAAGAATTCAATCCACAAAACACCATATTGAATATTAGATTGGTTCAATTCTTGGAAATCTATTCTGGTAAAATAACATCTGCTGAAACAAGCATGTGATAGGGAGTGCGTAAATGGAATCATAATCCATCAAAGAAAGAAGGGTAATTTGTTAACATCGCCACACAGCTAGACCACTATGAAGTCTTGCACCAGTAACCGGAGTCAAGTAGGAGTATTTCAAATTTGTAGAATGTACTTAGCTCTTCAAAGTTTAATAAATGTATGTTATTTATATGTTTCAGTGTATTAACATGGTTCTGTCAACTTTATGTGGAAGGATTACTTTTATGGTTTTAATTAACTAATAAAATAAACATTCATCATCATTATTTTTCTATAGTTTATGTTTATACCATTTTTTTGTAAATCACCATGGAGGATTTGGTGGTGCCGCAGACGGAGGGAAATGTACTAACACTTTGTACTGGGAGACATATTTACATGCTGTGTGGCGCAGGGCAACACGCATTCCTGCCCCACAGAGAAAGGGCAGAAATGCGCTGTATCTAGAAGACACAGCGCAGTTTTATCCTCTCCCCTGCTCTGGCCCACAACGGGCTGCCTCGCGCTGGCGCAGGCACCCTTGCACCACCCTTAGACACCTTCCTGCACAAAGAAAATCCATAGAGGCTTTTTCTCTTTCTATTTGTGCTGCAGAATGCCAAGAATCCCTATCTACTAACATTTGTAGACAGGGTACGATAATTAAGGAAGTTCTAATGATCACCCCAGATTAATGTCACCAGATGGTTGAGTATTACCTGATGGCATCTCTCTGTTATAAAGCTTTTTCTTAACCTGTCACTGTTGTCAGGTGAGGTAGTACAATTGAAGCACAACAAGCTCCTAAAATGCGCTGAAGGCCATATTTATCAAGGTGCAAGGTGGCACAAGGGAGAGCAAAACCTAAATGAGATGTATCAAGCCACACAAGGCCACCTTGTGTGGCTCTGCATGGTTTGATAGATCTAGATTAATGCTGCCTTGCATTACTCTTCCCCAGGGAGGAGTTACATGGGTGACGCGATGGTGTTCCTACACATCCACCCACGGATTTTGGCGCATTTCCAGATTTACCATTAGTGGTAGACCAGGTAATGGGTCAAAATGCTACGCCTCCTCAGGTGAGGCATAACAAGGAAAAATACCTTTATTTCTCCTTGTCTTTTCCTCTTTCTATGTGTGCTGCCTCCGAGGATTATTTTTTCTGCAGGAGGTTGTCCCTTCCTGCACAGCAAAAGATCCTGCATACAACATAGCCACCCTTGCACCATGACGCAATATCTGCGTTGGTGGTATGCAGCCAGAAGTGAACCAGAGCTAGGAAATGGCAGGAATGCACCATATAATGGTAAATAGTCAAGCATTTCTGCCCTTTCCCTTTCACAGAGCTCAGTGCAGCAAGGAGGCTTACTGTGTTTTCCTGCGTGAAAAATAGATAAATACTCGCCTACATTTTAAATTATTTTTCACTATTGGCAAAGTTGTATCTCTTTTTGCCTTCTGGTCACCTTACCACCAGTACCTTTGATCAGTGCAGTTTAACGTGATGGACATGCCCTGGGCATAATGTGCAATCCAGTGTATATTACCATGGCTTCCTGACAATTAAAAAAAACAAGCATTTGCAATGCAACGGGTCTCGCGTTTGCTCATGTTAGAGCGGATCGCGTTGTAAACTCGTAACCCGAATTTTCATCTATTGGCAAAAGTGCTTTTATGTACGTAAAAAAGTGAAGCAAAATCGTGCTAGGAAAATAGAGAAAAAGTAGTCCACGATCCGACAGAAAACAGCGAGCCTCGCATGTTTTCTGTACTTGGTCGCTGCACTCGAGGAGGGCTAACCACCGGAAAAGGCATGACGTGTGCATGCCTTCCACTAATGAAAGCAAGCTGATTTGACCAGGCAAGCCCACGAACCAATTAAACACACTGACGTGAAGTCGACAGGGCTCCGAGCCCTTTTCTAATAACTAAAGCGTCTCGCTGCGATACGCATCCGTGAGCGCATGCAACGCAGGCTCGACCCTAAAAAATGGGGGTTTTGTGTAGCGTTTCATAAAACTATTTTTACCATTTCGAAGTGCTGTAAATAATAGGTTATACCATTAATGAATCATGGTGTAGCCAATTTATTAACCTTTGATGGAGGAAATGTGGAGGCGCATCGCGGGATTTTCACTTGTGACCTGCAGGTCACAACAGAAGCATGGGTCGGGCCCTTGTTACAACTTGGCTGAGGAAATCTACAGAACCAATACGTGTTCTAGGAGGATGGAGTACAGAAAAAGGAAAAAAACTAATGAAACGCACAATCTGGAAATTGCTGGCGTTGATGTGAACAGTCATATTAAAAGGACATGGGCAGTGATTACCAAAACATGTGTCAGCCCAACAGGTAATACAAGGAGATTGGATAGCCCAGTGACTCACCCACTATACTATCTCTACAGCGTCGCAGGTTAACTTATCGGAAACCAGCTTGACGCACTGAATGAGGTTCATCCACAAAGTATTGGAGTAGGACTGCCCCAAGGCCAATTGCAAAAGCATCTGTTTATAGTGTATATGTTTATCAAAATCAGCACATGGGAAAATGGGACCAGGTGTGAATCACTCCTGTGAGGCGAAAATAGCAGTTTTGCGATTAGTAACCAAGGTACTTGATTTGGAGATCTTAGCAACGTTGTGAGAGTTTCAGTCAAGTGGGAAACTGCAGAGGAAATCGTGGATAATGACCAACAAAATCTAGTATTGGAATGAACCTATTTTTGTACAAGATTGAGAAATCAGGCATTCATTTTGTGGGTTTGTGGTGAGATCAGACGAGTACCAATCGTATAACCAAGATATTGGACCGGTGTTTACTACAAGGCCTGCTTGTCGTAACGAGGAAAGAGTTGCTTCCAGGTGGTATATGTGTGCCCTACATTTTGTAATAAAAATGACGATGTTATCAAAACACACAGTGGCATAGGAATTGATAAGAGGCAAGTACAAGATCCATGAGAAGCTGAAAGTTCTCTGGTAACCTGTTTATCCCAAGATATAATAAATACCTGGAAATGAAACAATCCAAGTGTGGTTGAGAAGAGAGTTTTGTTTGTTTGCTTGAGAATACTTGTGTATTTGACAGTCGCTAGTTGTTTATTGAGATCATTGATAGGAGGCATTGAGGGGGGCAGCACCTGACCATGAAGAAAATGCTACATTCTCTGTGAGCTCAGCCTAAAAGCATCCTTCTATGGGCTTATAACACCTAGAAAACAGTCCAACATGCTTGTTATATAGTTGGTGGGAGAACACTAAAATGTGTCACTAATGAACTGAGCCTGATTGCCTGCATCTTGGGGTTGGAAATGCGCCATTTCGAGGGAAGGAAGTATCACTGTGAGCCCTGAAGCCTTACCTCCTCCAGCAGCCATGGCGCCCAGATCAGGAGATAAGCAGACTTTTGGGGCCCCCATTGACTACTGCCACTCACAATACCACAATATCCTCTAGCCACCAGCAGCCCGAACTGCACAGCTCGCCCAGGGGAATGACAGCCCACTCAGGAGCACCTGTGTGGCCGTGTTCCTATCATCAGGTCTGTAGACAACTGTGGGATGGGATAGGCGCATTGCAGCAGGCTGAGTAGACCAGAGGGAGCCACAGCACTGAATAATAGGTCCCCCAGACCGCTGTTGGAGAGTCCCTGCTGCCCCATTTTGAATTGGGAATGACTCAACTTGATGACATTACTTGCACCATTAGCAATCACCACCCTTGCTTAAGTATCCATAGCTTTTCCTTTGGCCTCTCTTCAGCCACCCTCCTCTATTCCTACCATTACTGGAACCAGAGCACTTTATCTTTGGTTGCTCAATGTTAACATCTTAGTCAGCTTTACTAAACATAAAAAGATACTGATGTTTGGCGTAAAAATCAAAAACAGACCTAGTGCTCCCCGTGGAGACCCACCTGTCTCATATGGAATCTGAAACATTAAAGAGAGACTGGTCAGGAAGGAGATATATATAGCAGGACATGCAGGCACACCGGACCAACCAATAACCAATTAATACTCAACACTACTTCTCACGAAAAATGTGGTGTGGCTATTCTGATCCACAAATGTTTGCCTGTTCGAATTGTTAGATCATGGTCTGACCCCAAAGGCAGATATGTATACACTAAACTCATGGTTCAACATGACATTTTCGTGGTAGGATCAGTCAAAGCTCCCAATGGCAGTAAGCATGACTTTTTCCTGAACCTCCATAGACTATTCCCTGAACTCAGCTACTCTCAACTCATAGTAGGCGGGTATTGGAATTTGACACTAGATCCCATCCTTGATTACCAAGGACACCCAGATTTGAGAAACACTGTTGACAGGGGCCTTCTGAGAAACATGTTAACTGACCACCTCTTACCAGAACCCTAGTGGCTACTTCATACCAGGACCAGAGAATTTACTTTCCTTTCCTGCGTTCGTGGAACGGAAATGAAAATAGGCTACATCCTGACCTCCAGTGCCATGGTGGCAAAAATAATTCAATAAAATATTCAACCAGGAACCCTCTCAGATCATGCTCCCATCTCGCTGCTGCTAGACATTAACATAACTTGTTCTCAAGATAAGATGTGGAAGATGAATATGACCAACGACAAGCATCCAAACGATAAAAATAAATTACTGAATCAATTGGAGATTATGTCTGACTGAATGACCATTTGGTGGACTCTCCAAACTTCTCTGGGCTGCAGGAAATCTTATATTCAAGGCCTAATGACTAGAGATGCAACAATGGAGCGTCAAGTTGACAGCAAAAAGTGAGATACTTTTGAGAAGGAGATTGCTACACTCTACCAATCCTTCAAGATTTCCCCCACAAATGACCGCAACAGGAGGATGGTCAATAAAAAAATTGAACTGAATACACCTTATGCCTTAAAGGCAAAAAAGCTCTGTCAGGCATAATGAACTGCTATTTTGAACAAGGAAAAAAGGCTGGGAGACTTCTCTAGCGGGGAGAAGCAGGATCTACTATCCAACTGATCAATAATGTGACTGGTGTTTTGTTGACCAGCCCCCAGGAGATAAATAAAGAATTTGCATCCCTTTACTCTTCCCTCTACACCATCAATGCCTTGGTAGGTACAGCTGCCAAAATTGCATTAATGTAGACTCTTTCAATTCCCAGGCTCTCCTCTGAACTTCAAACTAGTCTCGAAAGTGAGATCCTAGAAACAGAGACAGCATGAGCCCTCAAAGTCTTACCTTCTGGGTATGTACCTAGTTAGGATGGATTCCCCGTGGGATTCTTTAAGGAAACTAGCACATAGGTGATCCACCCTCCTTAGGAAGGACTGTAATGACATGTAAACCTCCCAGAATACACAACTGAAAATAATTACTTACTGACACTCATATCAAAGGATATCCGCTCTTATGTACTGGCATCCCATCTTGCTTCTTAACTGTGACATTAAAGTTCTAGCTAGGGTCCTTGCCCAGAGGCTTTCTTCCCAGCAGAACGTCACACAACCATCTCGGAGCCCTTTTGTACATCCTATTGATGTCTCACTCTCAGTTGGGGGAGAGGCTCATCCTCACCCTTGACGTGGGAAAGGCCTTTGACAGGGTAGAGTGGAATCATATTTCCTGTATCATGGAATAGATGGGCATAGTTCCATCCTTAATCAATATGGTTATGTGCCTTTACAGCAAGCTCACTTCAATTATGACCACAGATAGTTTATTCTCAGATCACTTGCTATCCAAAAAGGTACCAGACAGAGATTCCTCTTATCTCCACTACTGTTTTTACTAGCACTTGAAACGGTGTCTATAGCAATCAGACAAGCAGACAAATACTAAATATCCACAGACTTCCAAAGGCTGCAGGTGAACTGAAGCTTATGCTCTATGCTACAACATTCTTCTTACCCTGTCCATGCCAGAAAAGTCAGAATTTATCCTCATTAATACTAAAAATGCCATCTCCTGCTTTTGGACATGCTGTAGCTATCCCTATGAAGGATGGTCCAAACAGTTAAGAAGGTAGTGGCTCCTAGATTTAATTATTTCTCAGTATGATTTCTTTGGAATTTCTAGTGGCACAACTCAAGAGTATTGACCATGCAATAAAACGTTATGAATAGGGAGGGGCACACCCCTGATAGTACCAGCTAAACTTCATGCAGCAACATCAGCATGCTATCCCTGGCAATCAAATATAGAGCCCTACCATGCAGCCCATCAATTGTTGGAAATGCCGTATTACCGACTGATGAACTTCCCTGACTGGCTTCTGATAGAATCTCATGCACAAAATGATGCCACTGGACCACAGATTCTCTATGGAGACAATAAAGACTGTAGAGTCACAAAATTCTCTTTTTCTAAGTTCCACTGACATATGGAAATGCATCCACAGTAAAGTAGGATCCGATAATTACTTACATTACTTATAAGTGCCTATAGGGGACAACTCTGCTATATTTATTGACCAAACTCCCATTCACTGGCACTACTAGAGCTTGAGGGGCATCCACATTTTGTGGCACGTTTTCAAAGATGGCCAATTCGAAACATCTGCCCAACTGAGACAAGACTTTAACCTACATGAAACCCAGAACTTTTGATATTACCAACTGCAGCACTGCACCATTCATACTTGCGTGAAATAATCTTATATCCCCAACAGCTCCATTCGATATAGAGATGGAGTGGCTATAAAATGTTTATAACAGAGCTGTGGAATACTCTACTCTAAACCCAGCGCTTCTGCAATAAAGACTGAGGAGCAGATTTGCTAGCAATTCATGCAATGCAATACAACACAGCAAGACAACTTGCTATACTGCGTTGTGTGATAGCGAGTGGGCAGGAATGCGCCATATCTACTAAGATATGGCACATTCAGCTCTCTCTAAGTGCTGGAGCACTGAGTGAAGCCTAGTGCCAACACAGGCACCCTTGCGCCATGGTGCAAGAGGGCCTGTGTTGCAGCCAGGATTGTTTGTGTGCAGGAAGAGATACCTTCCTACATAAAAACATTCCTATGAGGCTTTTTCTGCTTTCTGTGTGTGCTGCAGAATGCAGCACACGTATAAAGAGGGAAACATGAGGGGAAATAAACATATTTCTCCTCGTTATGTTTCACCTGGGAAGACATAGCATTTTGATGAATTCCCAGGTTTACTAGTCTTAGTAAATCTGGGAATGCGCCAGAATCCATTGGTGGATTTGTGGGAACACCCACCCTCCACCCATGAAAAACCTTCCCAGGGCAGAGTAACACGAGGCAAAGACTTGCACAACGTGGCATTGTGGGGCTTAGTAAATCTCACTGAAGCTCTTGCATTGCCTTGTGCCGCTTTATGTGACACAATGGCAATGCTGGGGCATTGTAAATTGGAGCCCAAGTGGGAACAGATAATCCATAGGAAATATGCGCCCGAAGACTGGGCAGACCTTCGACAAACCCATTTTTAAAAGTATAGGAGAGGCAAGACTAAAATTCACCTCTTTCAAAACTTTGCATGACTGGTATTGGTCTCCATTCAAACTATACAAACTATATAACACACATTTGAGCCCTTCATCAAACTGCTGAAGGTGTGGATGACCTGCCACCGACATGCCCAGCATTCTCTGGTCCTGTCGATTTATTCAATCCGTTTGGTCCCATAAATGGAGTGAGCTAGCACAAGACAGTACTCCTTTCATAGGCTTTGGGTCTAATCGATGACGCTCAATACATGGAGAATCTCATGGAGCACACCAAATTGTGGCTTGACACTTCACTCGCCACTGCCAAGATATTATACACCTCAAGAAAATAGAAGCTCCCCACCAGGCCGGCCCTTGCAGACTGGCTCGAGACCGTGACAGTGACCGCAGGCCATGAGAGAGTCATCTACCATCTCAATGGCCAACTCAAAAAATTCACTGAACGTGGGGCGCTTTCCTGCATAACGTGAATATCTTTAGAGTCTACCTACAATGATTCTCTTCACTCTAACACAGGTATGCTTGTAACCTTCCATATCTCCCAGGACCCAATGACGGGCAAGCTGGCCCTTGTAAAGTGGACTCTACAGTGCCTGGCTTTACCAGCAAGCACAGTGGCTTCAAGTGCTAATACACCAAACTAGGACCCTGTCGGAGCTGTACTTAATGCCTGCAAGCTGAGCTTAATCGACCATTTATCAGTGAAATCAGATTCTGTTTTATTGCCCCTTGATTTGTCTTTGCTGTCATTGAAGACCTGCGTCTGTTTTGGCGGCTCCGCAGACCTATGCTTTCTTATTTCACTGTTCTTCATCTTTATAGTCCCAAACCCCTCCCGACCCAAACACAAGTGTTTGATTGTTATATTTGATCTCAAAGTGAGCAAGGCATATTTCGCTTTATGCTGATAATTACTAAGTAGGGTTACTCATTCAGTATATTATGTTTTCTTTTATTCTCTTTCTTCACCTGCTCTGTTGATCAGATCTGTTACAATGAATTTTTGTGCACTATTATACTTATTTCAAATTATTGAAAAAGATAGGAGCCATTAGGTAGGTCTTAAAAGCAGCTGTTTCATAAACCTGCTGGAAATTAATACAGAAACGAATGAGACTGTCTGGTTTGGGTATCAAGGTAATTGGCAAAATCCTTTTGCTTCTGGGAGACTCAACTTAACTAGAGAGAGGGGTCTCAATCTTTATCACATCTATTAAGTCTGCTTATTTTCTCACTGATACCTGTGTTTTGGTTATTGGTATTTTCGGGGACATACTTCCAACTGCATACATTTTGTCATTTTCCAATCAGATAATCTTTCCTGGCTAAACTTCTGCCTGTGATGTGACAAAGTTATTATGAACTCAGTGCAAGGAGTGTAGCCCCTTGTTTATCGTGGATTACTGACAGAATATCAGAAAGAAAAAGATCATATGGACAGAATATCATGTTCAAATATCGAGGACCAAAATACAGAGAAAGTAAGTGCAAATGGGAAAGTATAGATTCACTATTCTTCTACGTACCTCGCAGTACCTTAGAGATCTATATGTCGTCAAAGTTCATGTCTGTGGAATTATATACAGTAAAACTGTGCTTACCTATAGAAACTTGTTTTCATAATGTTTTTATCCTCAAAGTTCGTGACACAATATTTTGTCCCACAACATTGTTTTAAATATTCTGTCTAAATACCTTTTACTGTCGTAGTTGGTGATATAGTACATAAGTAACAGGACATGTTGGTATTGGAAGTTTTCCTTTGAAGTGCATCCCAACTGTAAGTCAAAAAAGTAAAGGGATGCACTTAAAGTTTTTGGTGCAGTCAAAGTCATATCCTCAGGCAGTTCACTTCAATTACATATTCCTTCGCTATAAAAAACTACACCGATGAACAATTAACTCAAAAGATATTACAATAAAAGTATACATTAGGGCAGATACATTTAGTAATTAAATAGTTTCTCAACATAGTCATGTAAATTACGAAGTGTTTAACTTTGTAGAACCCTCAAGGTTTTCATTCCTGGATGCCATATTTAGGGCATCACCACTGGGACACTGATACCACAAATCTAGCTGGATGGTATGCTCTTTGCTTGCCCAATTAATTGAAAACAGTAAACATTGATGTTGGGACCGTTGTGCTTTAGTTTGAGGAAGAACTTTCAAGCTAGAAAGTTATGCTCATTATTTTAAAATAGACTGGCTTGATCTCCTCTGATGAAAGACGATCCCAGGTATCCAAATGCACCTCCCACAGGATTTACTGTTACAATGTTCAATGAGATGTGTTCCTTCCTAATGTAAGTGAGTACATTGTACCACATGGACCATCTGTGTTTTCCTTTGTGATGGTTCACATCCTCTCCTCTCTGACCCCTGTTGCTCTGCACAGGCATGTTTGGGTGAGGATGTGAACCATTACACAGGTGAACAGAGGTATTCCATGTGATACACTGAACTCAATCACAAGAGATATGACATTGCAGTACTTGGGACAGATTGAGCCTTATTCTGTTGGGCATCATAAGAAGTAAAAGCTTGCAGGGAGAATATGAAACGTGCATATGATATGATGTAATAGCCCTCATGACGTTTAAAGGAAAAGATTTCAGGAATTAAATATGTGTTGGCTGCAAGGAATTTTATGTCGTTGCTTATGGATTAATATAAAAAAGGATGGAGAAAACCTAGGAATTACACCAAAGTAAGCAAAGTCATATCCTTGAGTAAAGTAACGCCTCATGCCAAGTTTGGAGTAATTGTGTTCATTTGTTTATTTCTGTATTAGAGTGTGTTGATTCCTCTGAGAGTAAAATAGAAAATGCCACTTTATTGACCGACCCTTTTGGCCGAGCTTCACAAATCTGCAAAAAGTTGCCATGCTAAACCCAAATTGAAAGAAACATTGTAACTAAACTTTTTGTACAGATCTAACAAACAGGGCCGAAAATATTTAAACATTTAGAACAATTCCTTTTCAATAGAAACTCTGACCTAACCAAACATATGATGGCACTATTCCCACCAGAGTAATATTAAAAACAGACACACACACACACACACACACTAGATAGATAGATAGATAGATAGATAGATAGATAGATAGATAGATAGATAGATAGATAGATAGATAGATAGATATTCACTTAAAACACAAAGTCCAAAAGCTTTTTCAGCATCCAAAGCAACAGCAGCAATAGGATGTTCCAATGTGGATGCTTTACTTAGAATGTTAAAAAAGACTTGAGCATTGTCAGAGGCCAGTCTGCCTTTAACAAAACCAGATTGTTCTGGACCTATGAGATCAGACAATATAGGGTCAATGCACAGTGCTAAAATGTTTGCAAACATTTTATTATTTATTGCCAGTGTTAAATGGGGCAATAGTTTTTACATTGTGTGAGATCCTTAGTATCATTCGGAATTAAACAAATCATGGCATCTTGGAAGGAGCCTTGAGAAATGCCACTATTGATGAATGAGTTAAACAAAAGTAAATGGGGAGAAGGAATTTTGCAAAGTGGTTATAAAATGTGATAATAAAACCATCAGGTCCAGGGGATATCTCTCTTCATATGATAGAGACAGCATGGGGCTTTTCCGATAATAGAATATCCTTATCTACTGCGCCAAATTCGATATGTTTGGATTGAGGGGGTGGAAGGTATTAAAAATAGTTGCCCGAATCTGATTGTGAGGGTTGTAAATCTGGAAAGTAAAGATTTGTATAGAAATTAACACATTAGCTTAAAGTATCCTAGCCTTTAAAAAGAGTAGTTCCTTCACTATTCCTTGAAGATTACATTTTTGTTCTATCTTTTTAAATTTTCAAATAGTTTGCCAATAATTTTCCCATTTTATTTTGACCCACATAATAACAAGCACTGCTCTTTAATAAATAAGAAGAAGCAGCGTCTGTGGTTAATCTGTTAAAAGTGCATTTTGCCTCAATAAAATGTTCAAGGCGATCTCGTCTTTTGAGTGATAGTAAGTGTACTTCATTTTTAAATATTGTTAGCAGGTAATTGATTTGGTTGAGCCTCTACTGATTTTTTCTTTTGTGAAACACCATTTATCGTAAATCCTTGTCGCTGCTTTAAAAGAATCCCATCATGACATAGGACTCAGGAGTGGTATTACGAGAAAAAAATTAGAGGCAAAGGCTTCAAATTGAAATGTAAACTTAGAGTAGTGAGTTACTAAAATGCCATCTACCTGCATGTGTCAAAAAGGCTATAAGATCAAGATCAGTGTACTGGAGCATGATCTGATATCAAAATGTATCCTATATCAGAGTGCTCTGTTGGGATTTTATTTTTCATGCACTTTAATGGATTGGTTTTCCTCCCAAACTGAATTCTTTAATCTCCTTGTTATGTACAGGTTTTAAGGCTGCACTTCTGTCAACGGTATGCTCTCTGATTACTTTCCATTGTTTAGAGGTGTATGTCAGGGATGATTATTATCTTTTTTGTTTGTTTATTATTGCACTCAAACTCTTTCTAACCAAAATTAGATAGGACCCACACATCGCTGGATTTCAAATTGGGTCACAACAAATTAAACTATCAGTTTATGCTGATAACATCCTTCTATATTGCTATAACCCTACCAACTCCCTTCCTTCTTTTCTGGAACAAGTCACTACTTATTCCTAATTGTCTAGTTATCTGCTCAATACTGATAAATTGGAAATACTACCTCTAAATATCTTATGTGATAAGCAACTTTTTGCTCATACTTGTTTTGCTTCTCTTTCTTTACTACTCGTTTAACAGCAGCCAATAAAAAACAGTTTAGACTTGAGAGAGCGTAGCATATATAATCAATATTAACATGAAATGTTTATGAACTAATGTGTTATAATGCTGCATAGAAAATGTATTAATGTATTTTGCTAAACGCGTGCTTGAAAAGTGCCCACGGGAAGTGGCCGTCATTATATACGGGGACTAATGAAAATGACTAATAATGATGAAATGTTATATTAAGATATCGTTTTGCACTAATTATTAAAAGGTTATATGCTAAAGTTCTGCTAATAAACCATTAGGCCTTAGTTAGCATGAGTCGAGGCCTAGCTACCTGGCTTTCATATTAAATGTGTTTTTCTAACGCTCAGTGTGCTGACTTGCTGAAGGACATGAACTCTTGTTTTTTCCAAAGCTAGAAGATGAATGCAATTGTAATAGATCCGTTCTCATGAAATTCGACTTGCTTAAAGAAACATTTTAGCTGAGTGCAACAGTGTAGACTGCTCCCAGGTAAAAGGTCGCCTGAACCGGTACAGACAATGGAGCCACTGACTGAAGATGTGCAAAGGACCACGAGAGGATGAAATCATACCGGACATTCTACCCGCTGAAGACGTCAATCATAAGGACCAATAAACTACGTGCGAACTGGTATGGGGTGAAAAAATTTGATGAGATAATTGGTAACCTATTGGTTGGAGATAGTGGGGTGCAAACCCCCAGCCAATGAGAAATTAGGGGACTGTACAAAGAAAAAGTGATAAAAACCCTTGACACAAGGAAGTAGTTTAGATAGAGGGGACAGGAGACTAGGAGTTAGGGAGATGCTGATGCGATTTGTTATGACCCAGACACTTTGTCACTCTGTATGAAGACTTTGCTGTTTGGTTCTTAAAAGCAACCTTACCCTTATATTGCCCGTTTATACTTTACCTCCTTATGAGGGACGTACTCTTTTACCTTCCTGCCCGAGCTTAGATGAGTTCCTGACTGATGGCGAATCAACTGATGTCCTGAGGATGAAGACAGAATCTGTATGCTGACCCAATACGGAGGGTAACTATATGACAATGAAATTGTGATTATCTGTTTGCTTTTCCTTTCTAGGTACCAACTGCTTCTTTTGAAAGAGACCATATAGGTTTTCCAAATCGATGTTGCTAAATTGTTTTGCATGGAGCCCAACATGCCAATGCTAATTCGAGTTTAGTTAAGGGGTTCACTAAAACAGACGCAAATAGACAAATGACTGAATCTATGCTTTGTTGAATGATTCGCTAATGTTACTCTGCTAAGGATAATCTATGTTGACGTCATGCTATGTTTTAATATTCGTGATCCTTGCCTTGATGAAATCTTATCAGAGTTGCCATATTGTGACTATGCTATTGTGTTTCTTGGTCTTGAGATTAATAAACTTGCTAGTAGAATTGTAATCAATAGGGAATAAATATCACAAAATCGTACTGAGCTGGTGTGGTTATTCATGACTGAAAGGTCATGGTGGTGTCCTGAGTCTTATTAAATGTCTTTGACTAATGTGAATTGCCTTGTTATGATAAATATTGATGATGTTATTGACATATTGATTGACATGTTGATTAGCTATCTCGTCCTAAGGTGTCTTCAATAAGGGTCGAAAGATTCATTGGCCTAAAAAGAGTCACAGAGTACATAAATTAGTCATAAAGGGACGCGTTAACAGTTCTGGTAGCAGAGCGATGGTTTGGCCCTTTTGGGGCCCTAGGATGGAGGATCATTGTTTAGGGTTGTTTTTTTTAGATAATGCAAATTGGAGATATGATGAGTTTCTAAATTCCCCATAACTTTCCCGGAATCTCGGAGCCTGCTTCAGTGAGTTGGGTATGTTCCCGGCGTTATAGTATGTATGGTGTAGAATTTGCGCTTGCTCAGCTTATGCATATTGCAGGTGATTTGTGAAGATTGTGTGTGTTTAGGCCAGGTAATGTTGTTTTAGTAGGAGTGGGCGTACTCCGCAGTATGAGAGTAGGGAAGTCGGCGAACTTCATATGAGTGTGGCACTTTGTGCTCAAAATTATCCACGTGGTTGTTGGTGATGTACGGACCCGTCATGGTCTAAGACTCCGGAGTATATTGACAAGTGTAGGAGACACTTGGGTTTATGTTGTAATTTGTGCAGTTTAATAGCTCAATCGGGCGTGGCTGACAAGTCGAGTTTGAGTCAAAGTGTGTGAGTGAAACCTTCGATGGAGATTTGGCAAGTTCTAAAGTGCACTAGAACAAACCATTGACAATTCGAGAGTAGGATTTGCGGGTCGAATTCTGCTTGCGAGTGCGGGAGCTGAGAAGGAGAGAGTAGCGGCTGAGGCTTCAAGTGAAATCTCTGTAAAGTTCTAAAGCGATTGTGTACCCTTCCTGTAGTAAACCGGCAAATTTTGGGTTTTTGTTGTTAAAGGTGCTCGCAATATATTGCATTAGTTCTGTGTGAGGAGGACAAGCCGCAAGACTTTGTCAGCTGCAGTGTGTGTGAGTGTGCTGCGGTGGGATATGTCAGTTGCCGAGAGGGGTCACGCACGGATAGGCAGCCGTCCGTGAGAGGCAAATTGGTTGAGAAAGGTGGGTGAAGAGTGTTCTGGGAATAAAAGTCACTTCCTGAATAGATTCTAAACAAAATAAAAGACGCAAAAACGAAGTTTTTCAAGGCTTTAAAGTGTACTTTGAAGGGAGACACATTTATTACAGTGAGTGTGGGGGAGCCTACACCGCCTGAGGGTACTCCAGCCTATATCGTAATGGAGGAAAAGGGAGTTGCGCCATGTCTTTGGTTAAAACAGTGGTGCAAATTGACAGAGAAGGAGGGATGTTTGGCGTTTCCGGAGCACAGAACGTTTAATACGACAATTTTGGAAAATTTGCGGTGAAGTTAAGTATGCAAAAAACGCCTCCAAGAACAGCTCAGTATGAGGCATTAGCAATCTGGGACTTAATGGCCATTCGACAGAGACAGCAGAAATTTGAGAAGAGAATGAAAAGAGCAGAAAAGACCTTAGCAGAGGCTAGATGGGATAACGAGACCAGGATGTGGAGAAGGGGAGTAGTTGACAGACTTAAAATGTTTCCGGCAATAAGTCAAGAAGATGAGACGCAGGGAAAGAAAGCCACTTAAAAGACAGACAAGGGTTCTAGTAAAACAAAGGAGACACAGAGGTCTTGGGTAGATGAAGATGATTCAGACAATGAAAAGTTTCTCAATCATTTGTTACATGATCGTCCGCCACCATATGCCATAAATGACAATACACAGAGCACTAGTGTGGGTCCTGAAGGTCTGGCACAAAATAAGGGAATTACAAATACAGTGCAGACAAATGATACAGTTTTGACACAGAATGGTGTCAGTGTACCCACTGCGCCAGACACGGAGATACAGTTGCAACCTTCACCGATTCAGAGGCTCTATCCAGATGTCCCAGTATTGGAGACAACTACGAGTCTGATGGTGCCACCTGATCCTGTGTACACTAGATCAAAGTTAGTGCAGATTGAGCCAACTCCACAATTGCTGCCCCAGCCGCAGCAACAGGTGGTTCCGAGTTGCACTTCTGTTGTAGGACCGCAACCAGTAGTTACAGCACCCATGAGGAATCAAGCTATGGGAGCTAATGCTCCCCAGAGTTTGGGTCTTGGACAGTCACCAGCTGCTATATCATTGCCAATTACTGTTGGTCCACCAGTACCGCTGTATGCGCAAGATAAGCCTGGCGTATGTGATCAGGGTGTAATGACCCAGGAGTCGATAAGAGGAGGGTCTACTGGAAACTTACAGGGAATAACGCAGGGAAGTCAGTCAGCTGAGAGGTCTAGATCCTTATTAGACTTTAGTCCGATTGGGGTTCCTTTGGAGACAATGAGGCAAGCAGGGTTAGGTACGCTAACCCCACAGCTAATGAGTACAAATACGACACAGACACCCATGGTGCAGTCTGGAAATATCTTGTTGCAAGGCTTAACAGTGCAACAATTGAATGAGTGGTTAGACAACCTTAACACTCCACAGGCTACTACAATAGCCACAGAAAAGTCAGAAAGAGATGAATACCTGAATTTTGTGAGACTGGGTGTAGAAGCCACAGAACTAGTAGAAGGGACAATGGGAGTGAACAGATTAGAGTCATACTCAGAGGCAGAGTTGAGATACCTATGCCCCAAGATAACTAGAGAAGTGAGCAAGGTGCATCAGAGGTTGGCGAACCTGGCAGATAAATACGGCATAGACATAGAAAGTACAAAACATTTGAAGAGGAGCTACAGGTTAGACTTTGAGCCTAAAGACTTCGAACACATGAGATCTAGCGGGATGAAAGCACATCTCAAAGAAATACTGCAGAGTGCTCAGATTTGAGGAGCACTAGAAAAATGGGAAGGCAGATGGGCAAAGAAAAGAGATAAAGAGAAAGGTGACGGTCCGGAACCAAAGCAGGCTAAAACTGCACCGGACACAGAAATAATAAAGATGTTACCAATGAGAGAAACAGCTGGAGGAGTTCTGGTTCATGTACCATGGTCCAGAGGTGACATCCTCTCATTTACAAATGATTATCCCAGGTTGAGGGAGAAGCCAATAGAGTGGTACCAGCAGACAGACAGGTTTGTGAAGCTTGCGAAATGTCTCTGGGAAGACTTGAATACTCTGTTTGAGATCATAGTTCTACCTGACTTTTGGCTTGAGTGCAAGAGAGGTGTGGACTGGCCGACAGAGGAGCTGGCAAGGGATAAGGTTCCTGGAGCACCATCACAAGAAGTGATGAGGTACTATCATAAAGTGATTGAGCTTCTGAAGCAGAAAGTGTCGCCGAAAGTTACAAATTGGCAGAAAATCGATCGAACCTCACAGGAGGCCAAAGAGTCGATACATGCTTACTATGAGAGGTTGTTGAAGGCATTCAAACACTATAGTGACACTGAGGTCATAGAACCGAAAGACATGAATCACCTGGTGTTCAGGTTTGTTGAAGGGTTGAGACCAGAGATTAGCCAGATGATTAAGAATCATCTGATCTGTTGGCAAGCAAAGCCGATTGATGAGGTGTTGCAGTATGCGAAATACTGTAGTGATGAGACTGAATTGAAGCAGAGAAAGTTGAAGGAGAAAGTGATGGTGATGCAGATTAAGGCAGTGCAGGCAGGGATGCAGGGAAATGGAATCCAGCAGATGGTACAGCAGCAACCGCAGGGAAATGGAGTGTTTCAAGTACAGTCAAGAGGACAAGGTCGTGTAGGTTTTGTGAACCGTGGTCAAGATATTAATACTGTTGTGGTTCAGAATGATGTGCAAGGGATGAAGAAGGTGTTTGCATGTCACACGTGCGGGGGCGTGGGGCATTGGAAGCGGGAATGCCCAATGGTGGTACAGGATGGCTTTGTTCAACAAAGCAATGATGTCGGTACATTTCAAAATGTGAGGGGTCCAAAGGTGAGAGGACAAAATCAGAACTTCCAGAATAACATGGTTCAGATGCAGGGGTTACAGCCCATGCAGCAGATACAAATGCCGCGTGTTCAACCAGCACAGGTGCAACAAGTGCAACTGCAGATTCCAATGGTATCTAGACAGCAAATGCAGATACCATTAGCTCCAATGGGACAGCAACAGGTAATGCTTCCTCAACAGGTCACAGGTCAAACAATGAACCAAAATAACACAGTACAACAGTTCCCATTGCGTGGTGAGGATGGAATAAACGATGAATGGTCGGATGATTGCTCAGACATTGAGGAGTGCAGGCTTGCAGCATCCTTAGAAGTAGATCAGAGGGGTCCTTATGTAGAGAGAAAAGTGATGGGTCATAAGGTTTCATTCTTATTTGACACAGGAGCTACACGCTCTACAGTCAGAAGTGCAGAGGTTCCGAAGTTGCCACTTTCGGGGCGTACTATAAGGGTGGTAGGGGTAGCAAATCAGTTCCTGACAAACCTGATTACAGATCCGGTCCAAGTTGAAATAGGTAACTTCCAGGGATTACATAAATTTGTAGTTTGTGACTCGAGTCCAGTATCTCTACTGGGAAGAGACTTGCTGTGCAAAACGAGGTGCTCAATCACCTGTTCCAATGAAGGGATTGAGCTGCAGACAAGTAATGATGATGAAGCGGACGATGTTCAGATCTCTGAGAAAGAGACGGAAATAGCAAATGAGGAATACCCTTTGATAACATTATTGCCAATGCTCACAGTGAATGACTTACCAGCAGACTTGCAGGGAACAGTAACAGAAAAGGTGGGGGACCTGACAGAAAAGAAGTGGGACTAATAAAAGGAGTAGAATCAGTTAAAGTAGAGGTAAAGCCAAATGCAGTGTTTCCCCAGGTACCGCAGTACCACATGGCACAAGATGTCCTTATACAAGTGAGTCAGATAAATGCGGACTTTGTGAAGCAAGGGGTTCTGAAAGAAGTACTGAGCAGCCCGTGTATTTCACCAATAATGGGTTTGAAAAAGCCTTGTGGGAAAGTTCGAATTGTTCCAGACCTGAGGAAAATAAATGAGATTGTGGTAAAATGTTGACCCATAGTGCCAAATCCAGCAGTGATTATGTTTCAGGTTCCGTGTGATGCAGAGTGGTTCACAGTTGTGGACTTGTCACAAGCATTCTTTTCGGTGCCTCTTCATGATGATAGCTAATTTCTCTTCAGTTTCAAATTCCTGGATAAGGTCTACAGTTGGTGCAGAATTCCTCAGGGGTTTTCTGAGTCACCTTCCATCTTCAATCAGATATTGACGAAGGATTCGGAGTCACTGGAATTACCTTTTAGTTCGACTCTAGTGCAGTACATTGATGATTTGTTAACTGCGTCCAGAACAAAAGATGACTGTAGGTATGACACAATTGCCTTGTTAAATCATTTGGGAAAGAATGGACATAAAGGGTGTCATTTTGACCTCGGCGGTCTTTTGTCAAGACCGCCGAGGGACCGCCGTGCTGAAGACCGCCAGGGGTGGCGGTTTTCCGCTCAGCGTATTATGACCGTTGGCAGCCCTCCGTCCTTTTTCGGACGGAGAGCCACCAACAGCACACTAGCGGTCGGCGGGGAAGTGGAGGATGCTCCACCTCCACAGCCACGTCAACAGAACACCGCCCACTGAATCACGTCCTGTGATTCGGTGTGGCGGTGTTCTGTTGACAATGTGGTGTCGGCACAGTAGCCCCCATGGATCCCGTCCCCTCCCAGAGGATCAACGGACCAGGTAAGTTGATCGTCCGTTAGGGGAGGGGGGTGGGGGGGTGTTGTGTGTTGTGTGCGTGCATGGGGGAGTGCGTGCATGTATGTAGAGGGGGTGTGTGAGTGCGTGTATGCTTGCGGGGTGTTGTGTGTTTGGGAATGAGTGCGTGTATGTCTGTAGGTATGTCTGTATGGATGTGTGCTTGTATGTTTGAATGTGGATGTGCGTGTCTGACTGTGTGTGTGGCTGTCGGCATGTATGTCAGTGGGTGTGCGTGTATGTGTGTTGGTGGTGCCTGCGTGCGTGTCGGTGTGTATGAGTGATGTGATGTTGGGGATAGGGGTGGGGAGGGGGATCCTGCCACCTTTGGGGGGGTGGCAGGGGTGGTGGGGGGTGTAGGGGAGGGAATCGCGGTGGGGGTTAGGGGAGACCCCTATCAGTGCCAGGGAAGGAATTCCCTGGCACTGATAGGCTTACCGCCATGGATTTCATGGCAGTTCCAAACCGCATGAAATCCATGGCGGTCAGCCGGGTCCAAATACCGCCAGCGGTATAGTGACGACCGCCGGGCTGGAGACCCAGGTCTCCAGCCCAGCGGGCGGAACGGAGAAGAGGCGGATCATAATTGCAAAAATGTGAACGCCAGCCTGTTGGCGGTCTTACCGCCTCTTCTCCGCCGTCTGCCAGGGTCGTAATGACCCCCAAAGTGTCCCCAAAGAAGCTGCAATACTGTCAAAAAGAGGTGAAGTACTTAGGTCACCTGATTGAAAAGGGGTCTAGAAGAATATCCAAAGAAAGAGTGACAGCCATACTGCAGACGAATCCCCAGACAACAAAGAGAGATGTCAGGATGTTCCTGGGAATGGTGGACTACTGTCGCCAGTGTATTCCCAACTTCTCGATTATCTCTAAACCTTTGGTGAGGTTGACAGTTAAGGAGATTCCAGATGGCCTGGGTGCCATAACCATGTCCGAGAAGGAGATGAAAGCATTCATGGAATTGAGGGAAAGCATGTGCAGGGCACCAGCTTTAGGTATGCCTGATTACACAAAGCCATTTGTACTGTTTTTTTATGAACGTGATGTTTGTTCTTTGTCTGTACTGACACAGGTCCATGGAGGTGCAAACCGGCCAATAGCATATTTTTCACTTTGGACCCGGTCGCAGCAGCCTTACCAGGTTGTTTGTATGCAGTTGCAGCAGTTGGTCAAAGCCTCACTCAATGTGAAGGTATAGTGATGGGACATCCCTTGACGGTAATGGTCCCTCACTCAGTTGAAATCCTGTTGACCCGAACTAAGACGCAGTATATGACGAATGCACATCTTACAAAATATGAGACCATTATACTGGGGTCTCCAAATGTTTCCCTTAAACGATGTACTGTATTGAACCTGGCAACTTTGCTTCCTATTGAAAATGCAGACATTGATGATGCTGAGGAAGTCAAACATGATTGTCTTGAGGTAACAGATCTGTGCACCAAACCGAGACCTGACAATAAAGATACTCAATTAGAGGAAAATGATTACATTATGTTTGTTGATGGTTCATGCCTGAGAGACACAGTAGGAGTACTGAGAGCTGGATATGCTGTGTGGACAATCATTGGTGTCTTAGAAGCTTCCTGGCTTGAAAGAGTATATTCCGCACAAGTGGCTGAATTAATTGCTCTTACTAGGGCATGCCACGCAGCTGAAAACCTGAAAGTCACTATCTATACTGACAGCAGATATGGATTTGGAATTGTACATGATTTTGGCCAACTATGGTCACAGAGGGGTTTCATGACCTCTTCTGGTTCACCAGTGAAAAATGGTGAAAAATTAAAGGATTTGTTGCATGCGATTCAGTTACCTCTTGAAATTGCTGTGGTGAAATGCAATGCCCATGTTAAGTCACAAGACTTCGTGTCAATGAGAAATGGATATGCAGATCAAGTCGCAAGGTTTTGTGCATTGAACTGCATATCGTTTCGAGATCAGTGGGAATTGTTACCTGAAACTGAAAATGAGACATGCATAGGGTATGCATTAAGAGTAGTTGATACATTAGATGAGTAAAAATCTTTGCAGGGACGTGCCAGTAAAGAGGAGAAACGCTCCTGGCAGAGAATGCAATGGATACAGAGATCTGATGACTTATGGGTCTCAGAGGAGGGGAAAATGGTTTTGCCAAACAGTCTTTTGTCACAGTTTGCAAGGTTTTACCATGGTCAAGCACATGTTGGGAGAGACGCAATGATCAGGTTGTTAAAAATTGATTGGTTCAATCTGAAATTCAGACAAGCTGCAGAGGTTATCTGTCACAGGTGCATCATCTGTCAGCAGATGAATGCGGGGAAAGGAACTGTGGTGAATTTGAGCTACATTGGGAGAGCTGGAGGTCCGTTTAGCAGGATGCAGATGGATTTTATTGAGATGCCTGTGTGTGGAGGCTTGAGATATGTGTTGGTGACTGCGTGTGTTTTCAGTCACTGGATTGAAGCTTACCCTACACGTAGGTATGATAACCTCACAGTAGCAAAGCTGTTGCTTAGGGAACTAATACCACGTTTCGGATTTCCGATCTCTTTAAAATTAGATAGGGGCAGACACTTCGACAATGAGGTGATTAAGCTCTATTGTGCTGCATTGAACATTGAACAGACGTTGCACTGTAGCTATCGCCCTGAAGCATCAGGACTAGTGGAGCAGATGAATGGTACCTTGAAATTGAGAATGGCAAAGATGTGCGCAGCTACCAATTTGAAATAACCAGATGCATTGCCCTTAGTACTGATGTCAATGAGAAACACACCTGACAAGAAGACAGGACTATCTCCTCATGAAATTCTAATGGGTCGAGCTATGAGATTGCCCGCAGTGCCTTTCGAATGCTCTTGTGAATATCACGGATGATGTGGTGAAGGACTACTGCAAGGGTCTGGCTGACGTGGTCCGCTCTTTCTTTCACCAGGTGGAAGCAACCACATTGCCACCGATCAGTGATCCAGCTCACACCCTGAAAGCGGGTGACTGGGTTGTTGGCAAGAAACACGTGAGGAAGTCATGTTTGGAGCCACGTTGGAAGGGACCATATCAAGTAATACTGACAATAGCTACAGCTGTGAAATCTGCATGTCTTCCGAATTGGATACATGCCAGTCACACAAAGAAGGTGACGTGTCCAACTGATGAGGAACTTGAGTTGTCCAAAACAACAGCTGCAGAGAAGGAAGTCTCAGGGCCGGAGAGTATTCAAAGGGGAACTGAGAGTGAAGGGGAGCCTGCTGAGGATGGCTTAGTCCCTCAAACAGTAAACGAGTTCCAGAGAGGTGACAGTGAACCTATCTCAGACGAGGCAACAGGGGAACCGAGACAAAGAGAGGTTCTCCCAGAAGCAGACGGATACAGGTTTGAAGTTGAGCCCATAACAGACCCTGAAGGCGAAGGAAGTGAGGCAGAGGGAGGTCAAGGTGTTCTGACTCCTCCTGAGCCGCTAGCAGGTCCATCAAGAGAAAACACCATAGTACAAGAGGAGGGCGCAGTTCAATGTCCTGAAAGGCCAAGGAGAAAGAAAACACTTAAAGGAGATAACTGGCCGGAGTCACAAGCTGCAGGGGAGAAGGTAATCCCTAATAAGACAATAGAGGAAGAAATTGATACAACCAGGAAAGAAGGTCTCAGTGAAGGAGAGTTGCAGGGTGAATCGCAAACTGAAAAGAAAAAGAGTCGGAAACAGAAGGTACGCAGGTCCTGAATGGGCGTATGCAACATCAGCTGAATGGCAACAAGAATTCTTGGCGTTTTGTTTTGACAGAGAGGTTCCAGGTCAATACTACGACACCTCAATTCAGCATTAGAAAGAGACTGTGTTAAAATCAACATTGAAATTGAAGAAAGCTGAAAAGCTGAGAAAAGAGACTGATAAATTATCGGATGTCATATTGATAACCTGAATTGACTCTGAAAAACCGATTATGACAAGCTGCTAAACCTGATTTGACAAAAGGGTCCTGGAGTGAGTGAAACGCTGTAAATACTTGCTGAGAAAGAGAGACCTTGCATTGAAAATAAAATAAAACAAAAATAGAAAAAAAATAAAAATGTTTTATATCGTCCTCAAGTTGATTGTTTGCTTTGTATCAACCCACCTTCTGATTCTATACACATCATGAGTTACACTAGAGATAATAGTTGAAGGGTAGGACTCGTGCATGTTTAGCTGTTGGTGTGGGAATTATGTGTGCAGTAATAATTATAAGTGTGATTGTGGGAATGCCATTGGTGGATAAGAAAGTGAATAACAATGCTTCAACTCCTGAAACTGCTACACTAACACAGTGGGAAAAGTTTGAGCGAGATACTAAGTACTTGCATGGGGGAACTAATTCAAAGGGGGAACTATCTACTAATGTCTTCTATCGTCTTATCACAGTCTGCCATTAACCTACGGGATAAGTTGTAGTTTATTATTAACGAGATTCTATGATCAAGAACATGTACAATACTTCTACTCTAATTTAGATGTAGTATTTTCCTTTGTGTCCGTGATTGAGTTTCTAAACAAATTAGCTAAAGAACACAGCATAACATTAGTTAGGGGTTTCTTTGAGCCGACACTGATCTTTGGGACAGCTTATGCGCACCGCAATAATCTAACCTGCTTACTAACACCTGTTGAGAAAAGCTTCTTAGATCACACTGATGATAGACGCAAAGCACTGAAAGAAAGGCTAGAAAAAGGGTTAGAAAAATGCACATATGCAAATGATTATGCTTACACCCCAATAAAGACACAGGGTAAATTAGCCATAGACGCACTGCATGTAGGTAGGCTTTGCATATATAGGCCAAAATCTGAACTTGATACTTTGTTTGTGGGAACGAGTGAGTGCTGACATGTGTTTTTGTTTCAGAGTAAGTGGACGTTCATGTTAAATGGACAGGATCCAGAGATCCCTGGGATCAATTATATATGTGGACTTAATGCTTATTACCGTCTTCCTAAAGGATGGTATGGGATATGTTATTTGGGAATAGTTTTCCCAAAGATCTACCAGATTGATGACTTAAAGCAAATTCCTAAAATGTTTGAATTACATCATGCTAGACAAAAGAGAGAGACAGCGGCTGCTGTCCTAGGTGACATATTTGGAGCCATAACTCCTTCAGTAGGGGTTATTTTAAACTCCATAAAGATTCTAAAGTTGTCTACTGTTGTGGATAACATGCTGAAAAACTTCCTGATGCATACTGAACTTGCTGCTGAGTGGGCTATGACTCTTCAAAACCGGCTTGCTTTAGACATTCTTTTAGCAAAGAGTGGCGGAGTCTGTAGCATGCTTAATGAGCGCCATTGTTGTACGTTTATTCCAGATAATAGTAATAAGATTAGAAGTATGCTTACTAACCTAACAAGAGACAGTGCAGATTTGAAAGAGCTGAAGGAACCTGGAGTGTGGGAAAAGGTTGGGAAAGGAATTACCAAAGTAGGGAATTGATTTAGTAGTATTTGGAATGGAGTATTTGCAAAAATAATAGAGGGTATATTAATTGTTTTAATTGGTCTATTTGGAAGAAATTGAAATGCGTAGTTTGAAAAAAATGAAAGGTTGTAAAGGGAAAGGTTTTGTGTGATGACAAGTGTCATCAGAGGAGGGACTGAGAGAGCGTAGCGTATATAATCAATATTAACATGAAATGTTTATGAACTAATGCGTAATAATTCTGCATAGAAAATGTATTAATGTATTTTGCCAAACGCGTGCTTGAAATGTGCCCACGGGAAGTGGCCGCCATTATATACGGGGACTAATGAAAATGACTAATAATGATGAAATGTTATATTAAGATATAGTTTTGCACTAATTATTAAAAGGTTATATGCTAAAGTTCTGCTAATAAACCATTAGGCCTTAGTTAGCATGAGTCAAGGCCTAGCTGTCTGGCTTTCATATTAAATGTGTTTTTCTAACGCTCAGTGTGCTGACTTGCTGAAGGACATGAACTCTTGTTTTTTCCAAAGCTAGAAGATGAATGTAACTGTAATAGATCCGTTCTCATGAAATTCGACTTGCTTAAAGAAACATTTTAGCTGAGTGCGACAGTGTAGACTGCTCCCAGGTACAAGGTCACCTGAACCGGTACAGACAATGGAGCCACTGACTGAAGATGTGCAAAGGACCACGAGAGGATGAAATCATACCGGACATTCTACCCGCTGAAGACGTCAATCATAAGGACCAATAAACTACGTGAGAACTGGTATGGGGTGACAAATTTGATGAGATAATTGGTAGCCTATTGGTTGGAGATAGTGGGGTGCAAACCCCCATCCAATGAGAAATTAGGGGACTGTACAACGAAAAAGGGATAAAAACCCTTGACACAAGGAAGTAGTTTAGATCGAGGGGAGATGAGACGAGGAGTTAGGGAGATGCTAATGCGATTTGCTACGACCCACACACTTTGTCACTCTGTATGAAGACTTTGCTGTTTGGTTCTTAAAACCAACCTTGTCCTTATATTGCCCGTTTATACTTTACCTCCTTATGAGGGAAGTACTCTTTTACCTTCCTGCCCAAGCTTAGATGAGTTCCTGACTGATGGTGAATCAACTGATGTCCTGAGGACGAAGACAGAATCTGTTTGCTGACCCAATACGGAGGGTAACTATATGACAATGAAATTGTGATATCTGTTTGCTTTTCCTTTCTAGGTACCAACTGCTTCTTTTGACAGAGACCATAGTTAGAGTTTTTCGAAATCGATGTTGCTAAATTGTTTTGCATGAAGCCCAACATGCCAATGCGAATTCAAGGTTAGTTAAGGGGTTCACTAAAACAGACGCAAATAGACAAATGACTGAATCTATGCTTTGTTGAATGATGCGCTAATGTTACTCTGCTAAGGATAATCTATGTTGACGTTGTGCTATGTTTTAATATTCGTGATCCTTGCCTTGATGAAATCTTATCAGAGTTGCCATATTGTGACTATGTTATTGCGTTTCTTGGTCTTGAGATTAATAAACTTTCTAGTAGAATTGTAATCAATAGGGAATAAATATCACAAAATCGTACTGAAGTGGTGTGGTTATTCATGACTGAAAGGTCATGGTGGTGTCCTGAGTCTTATTAAATGTCTTTGATTAATATGAATTGCCTTGTTATGATAAATATTGATGATGTTATTGACATATTGATTGACATGGTGATTAGCTATCTCGTCCTAAAGTGTCTTCAATCAGGGTCGAAAGATTCATTGGCCTAAAATGAGTCCCAGAGTGTATAAATTAGTCATAAAGGGACGCGTTAACAGACTTATTATTATATTGACTACATATCCCACTATGCTCTTCCCCATCCCACCAATCACGGCCAAGCCAACCCTTCACATACAGTGAATAACATTACAACTTCTTCTTTCTTTGCACTGTTGTAGTCCATATGAAATGTCCAAGAGAAAACTGTTACAACTGGAGCTCAGAAAACCCAACAGGACTATCTCCATCCAGTCGCGGCTGGTGACTGAGAAAAGTGGGGGGCATGGGGAATAAAAAAATAGATAAATAAATAATCTTACCTGAACCTCACCGCTGCTCTACTCTGCACCGCAGGCTCCCAGCCTGCCCTCTGGCCAATCATCATGCTGCTCAAAGCAAAGTTATGATTGGCTGGTGCGCCCTAGCAGGGCTCTCCAAGGCAGACTGGGAGCCTAGGCTTCCTCTCTCCAACCCGGCAACACATTGCTGGTTGAAGAGAGCTCTTCTGCGTATGTTTGTTTGGCCAGCCTGAGACAGCCGGCCAAACATGCATGCACACTCAGAAGAGTGCTATATGCACTCTCCTCACTGCTCGTCACCCTCATGGCCCTGCCCCTTTAAAAATAAAACAATTAAAAAAAACATTGTTCATTATAGTTTTTTTTTTAAAGGTTTGGAGCTCCTGCTGCTGGCGGGGGCAGTGCTCCTCCGCCATAGCAGAGGAGCCGCCTCTGTCTCCATCGGTATCTGTAAAACCCTTGGTCAAACTCAACCATGAACTGATCCATGGAATACCCCTACCTGAGAGCGGATCTTCTGGTCCTTCTCACTCTGTTTTTTTAAAAGCTTTATTTTTTTGCATTTTAATAATTAGTAATAAGCATGACACATTGATCAAAACAATCAGCCTTCTGAGAGACAAAGCAGTATATCAAAATGAATCAGAAAGACAATTCACACTATCAATAACAGCATGTTGCTACATTGGATGAATGAGATAGCACTAAGTACAGTGATAAGTGTTAAACAATAAACAGGGCCATATATCAATATCCAACAGCCTAAAGAAAGGAGGTATGGGCCACCATACGTGCAGTCCTTAAACTCTCCAGATAGCTATGTTGTAGCTCTATCATGAGGTACCCTCCTCAGACTCCGGAGATGAAAGTGTGTACATGTATGAGGCTCAAAGTGCTTTTGACATAGTAAGGTGGATGCCCCTAACCTGCCTTGGTGGTGGATGTAGGTAAGAAAGGGCCGCCACATGGACTCAAATTTATTCTGTTTGTCTAAGTATTGCAGTGAGTTTCTCCATAGCGCTTATGTTCCATGCCTTACTCCACTAAAAGCTAGCGATAGGGGCGTGAGGCTGTTTCCACATCTGGCCTATACAGAGGTGTGCTGCTAGTAATAGAAAGGATATAAATTTGCCTCTATGAGTAGTTGTAGGGAGAGCCCTCTTGGCCCCAGGGTCCCCCACAGAACAAGCAGAGGCTTGCGTGGCAAAGTAATGTTGGTGATAGTGTAAATGTTCTGTAGGATAGTATCCCAGAAAGATTGAAGAATGTAGAAAAGTTTCCTTCACCCTACACCCCTTCCAGGAGATGTGCATGCTCCCAAATATTTTATGCAGACAAACATGGGACAGGTACAAACAGATGATAAGTTTGTTGCCACTTTCTTTATGTTTCAGGCTTATGGAAGAGCCTGAAGCCCTTTGCCAGATGGACTGCCATACCTAACTCTCTCTCCCATTGTGCTGCATAGGCATGCTTCCTGGAAGGTGTGGGGGCCAAGATATAGCGGTAGAGTAATGTATGCCTTTGTGTCGAGAAATTCAGATAAAAAGAGATTCAATGTCGGATCTGTCTTGCATCATCGCAGCTCAGGCTCTTGGAAGTCCTGGCCAGTGTAAAGCTTGGACTAAGCGATATAACGCGACCCTGGGTAGACCAAACTATCTCCAGAGGGAGTTACCTGACTTCAGGGTGCCCTCATTGTAAAGGCCTGCATTGCAGAGCCTCGTTATCACTCCAAGCAAATAAACCAGGATGAATAGCCCAAAGCGAGGAAACGGGTAAGTTGGGAATGTACGTTTAGACCGTATTTCCCACCAGTATGTCAATAAGAGGGAAGTCAGTTGAAGAAGAGGGGGACCCAGAGGGGCTCTCACAAGGGGAAGCCACAACAGGCTATCCAGGCACCTCAGGAGTATGCTTGTTCGACCTGAACCCATGGTTTGGTGTCAGTGTTGTGATTCCAATCAAGGGCGAGGCATAGTTGCGACACAACTGTATATGTACGTATGTCTAGAAACCCTAGGCCTCTGAGAGACAAAGCAGTATATCAAAATGAATCAGAAAGACAATTCACACTATTAATAACAGCATGTTGCTACATTGGATGAATGAGATAGCACTAAGTACAGTGATAAGTCATAAACAATAAACAGGGCCATATATCAATATCCGACAGCCTAAAGGAAGAAGGTATGGGCCACCATACGTGCAGTCCTCAAACTCTCCAGATAGCTATGTTGTAGCTCTATCATGAGGTACCCTCCTCAGACTCCGGAGATGAAAGTGTGTACATGTATGAGGCTCAAAGTGCTTTTGACATAGTAAGATGGATGCCCCTAACCTGCCTTGGTGGTGGATGTAGGTAAGAAAGGGCCGCCACATGGACTCAAATTTATTCTGTTTGTCTAAGTATTGCAGTGAGTTTCTCCATAGCGCTTATGTTCCATGCCTTACTCCACTAAATGTTAGCGGTAGGGGCGTGAGGCTGTTTCCACATCTGGCCTATACAGAGGTGTGCTGCTAGTAATAGAAAGGATATAAATTTGCCTCTATGAGTAGTTGTAGGGAGAGCCCTCTTGGCCCCAGGGTCCCCCACAGAACAAGCAGAGGCTTGCGTGGCAAAGTAATGTTGGTGATAGTGTAAATGTTCTGTAGGATAGTATCCCAGAAAGATTGAAGAATGTAGAAAAGTTTCCTTCACCCTACACCCCTTCCAGGAGACGTGCATGCTCCCAAATATTTTATGCAGACAAACATGGGACAGGTACAAACAGATGATAAGTTTGTTGCCACTTTCTTTATGTTTCAGGCTTATGGAAGAGCCTGAAGCCCTTTGCCAGATGGACTGCCATACCTAACTCTCTCTCCCATTGTGCTGCATAGGCATGCTTCCTGGAAGGTGTGAGGGCCAAGATATAACGGTAGAGTAATGTATGCCTTTGTGTCGAGAAATTCAGATAAAAAGAGATTCAATGTCGGATCTGTCTTGCATCATCGCAGCTCAGGCTCTTGGAAGTCCTGGCCAGTGTAAAGCTTGGACTAAGCGATATAACGCGACCCTGGGTAGACCAAACTATCTCCAGAGGGAGTTACCTGACTTCAGGGTGCCCTCATTGTAAAGGCCTGCATTGCAGAGCCTCGTTATCACTCCAAGCAAATAAACCAGGATGAATAGCCCAAAGCGAGGAAACGGGTAAGTTGGGAATGTACGTTTAGACCGTATTTCCCACCAGTATGTCAATAAGAGGGAAGTCAGTTGAAGAAGAGGGGGACCCAGAGGGGCTCTCACAAGGCGAAGCCACAACAGGCTATCCAGGCACCTCAGGAGTATGCTTGTTCGACCTGAACCCATGGTTTGGTGTCAGTGTTGTGATTCCAATCAAGGGCGAGGCATAGTTGCGACACAACTGTATATGTACGTATGTCTAGAAACCCTAGGCCTCTATCAGATTTAACACACTACACAGTCGCCCTTGCAACCCCCGGTGATTTGCTGCCCCAGACAAAACTAGTTATTTTTGCATGGATGTGGGCTAGTGTGGATTTAGGAATAGGGATAGGGGGGTCTGGAGAGCATATAGAAGACTCAGCATGAAATTCATCTTAAGACAGTTAAGTCTGCCTAACCAAGAAATCTCCAGGTTGCCCCATCGGTAAAGATCTTTAAATAAGGCACTGAGAAAGGGGAGAATGTTACCTAGAAACAAAGCTATGGTGAGGGATGTGAGTTGAATTTTGAGATATCAATCAATCAGTCAGTCACGGATTGGTAAAGTGCAGCTAATCACCTGTAGGATCTCAAGGTGCTGGATGTGGGCTTACTGCTCAGTCGAAGAGCAAGGTCCTGAGGTCCTTCCTGAACTGCTTTATTGGTGCAACCTGCCTGAGCTTGAGAGGTGGGGTGTTCTATATCCGTGCTACTAGGTAGGAGAAGGATTTCTGTATTTTTCTAGATCTTAGGGATGGCTGCAAGGGCAAGCTGGGAGGAACGGAGACGTCTTTTGGGTACCTAGAAGAAGAGGCGTGGTTGAGGTATGCTGATCCTATGTTGTGCAGTGCCTTGTAGGTGTGGATCAGGAGTTTGTATGGGATGCGCTTGTTGACTGAGAACCAGTGTAGGTCTCTGAGGTGGGAGGAGATGTGGCTGTATCGGGGGATGTCCATGATAAGTCTGGCTGCCGCATTCTGGACTCTTTCTAGTCTTGATTGAAGTTTTTTGGTGATACACGCATTGAGTCCAGTTTTGCCAGTGATGATTGCGTGGGTGACTGTCTTCCTTGTGTCAGGGGGAATCCACTCAAAAATCTTCTGCAGGAGTCAGAGGATGTGAAAGCATGATGGAGAGACGGCGTTGACTTGATGGGTCATCGATAGAGAGGAGTTCAGGATGATGCCCAGGTTGGGCACATGGTCTGTGGGGACAGGGGCATTGTCCAGAGCGATGGGCCACCGGGAGTTGTTCCAAGCAGAAGGGGCTGAGCCGATCATCTCTTGTCTGAGTTGAGATTGAGCTTGATATGTAATGCTTGATATGTAATGCTGTCTGATGTCCTTTGAAATGCCACCTGTCGCATGAATTGTTCCAAAGTGCCCTGGGCATTGGCCACACCCATACCCAAAGAGTTTGTGAAATTGACCTTGAAGCCTGAGACTGCTGAGAAAACATTAAATTCCATCATCAGAGCCAGATTAGAAGTGGAGGGCTGGTAAGGAAGCATAGAACATCATCTGCAAATAGAGCCAATTTGTGCTCCTTGCCCCCTACCCTAATGTCCTGAATGTGAGGGTTGTCCTGAATTCTGGCAACCAGGGGCTCCACAAAGAGTGCAAAAATAGAAGGTGAGAGGGCGCAGCCTTGACGAGTCTCCCTCGTGAGGGGAAGTGATGTGGATAGGGTTCTGTTGATTTTCAATTGTACCCTGGGTCAACTGAAATTGGATTGGATATAGGTCATCAATTTGGGGCCCATGTGGAATTTAAACAGAAGTTAAAAAAGGAGGGCCCTGTCTACTCTATTAAATGCTTTCTCTGTGTCTAGAGAAAGAAGGAGCAGGGCCTGACCAGTGCGTTCTGCTACTTCCATAAGGGCTATAGCCAAACGTGTGTTGTCATTGGCTTGGCGATTTTGTATTAAGTCCGACTGCTGTGGGGCAATCATGCGGGACAAGACATATTTGAGACACCGAACCAAGACAGACGCAAACATTTTGACATCACAACTGAGGAAGACAATGAGGCGATATGATGTGTATCTTGTGGGACATTTGTATGGGTTCAAAAGCAGAGTGATATGAGAACCCATCATTGTGTCAGTGAGCGATTTGGTAGTTAAGAAATAATTGAAGACTCGTGTTAGGGGTTCGGCGCGGAGATAAACAAAGGCCTGAAAACCCTTTGGCACCAGCACCTTATGAGCAGATAACCCAGTGATGAATGGTTTAACCTCATCTGAGTTAATCTTGGACTCAAGTTGTAGTAAATCTTCCTTGCAATCAGAGGGGTCAAAACCATCCAGGTAATCGTCCTGTCACTTTTGCTGGGCACTTCATTACCCTTCAGGTGTTTCATTTGCATGCCGTTAGTTTAAGTTGGTTTCTCTCGGATCGCTTTTTTGGTGTTTTTCTATTAGCTGAAATATAAATATTTCAGAAAAAAAGGGAATTTACATTTATTTTAAGGTCTTTCATTTATATTAGTTGGTAGTATCATACTTATTTGTTTATCTGTTTGTCTGGGAACCATACAAATTAAGTTTATGTTTTCATCCAGATTTCTTTGAAGGTCCACTATGTTATATTGCATTATTTGCCCTGAAGAAGGTGGCTGTTAAACAATTAAAACAACTTAGTTTTGTCCACCGAAACGCGCGTTGGCAAAGGATTGGCAAAGGATTGGCAATTGTCACAGGATTATTAGCAAAGGATTATCAATTGATACAAAACTGTGGAATTGGCAAAAATATGGATAAACCAAAGGATTACCAATTGGCACAGGACCATTAACTTTGAATTGTCGATTGGTATAAAACTGTGGAATTGGCAAAAATATTGAAAACGACTTTGATTATGTCTCTCTATAAAATCTATGTGAGATGAACAAGTATGACAATTAATTCATGTTGATATAAATTGTTTCAGTGATTGTTATGATGCGCCTTATGTTATTGTGTGTAATCTATATTTAGTCTGTACTATATTTTGTCAGTCCTGTCTCTATTTTAGTGTTTAAAATCTTTTTACATTATATCTTTTTACGTTAAAAAACTTTTGTATGAATGTTGTTATGAGTGATTGTCTTTTTTCTTTGGATCTTCAATTGTGAGTAAAAAAAATCTAGTTTTCTATTTTTTTGTATCATACATTTTTTTCCCAATATTTAAAAAAGAACAAGATTGCTTTTGGATATGTGTATAATAAATAATACTATTTACATTTAAATGCTTTAAAAGTATATGTGGTTCCAAAATATTTTATTTGGATACATATATGAGTTATAAGTAACTGCATTAAGTAAATTGGGAGAGATTTAGAAGTTATTCTAGATTGCCACGACAAACTAGGCCCAGTGGGTATACCCACAGCCGGGCGGCCCACACCAAGAGGCCCATCCTTGGCTCCAAGATGGCTGCTCCTCGGGCCCAGCTGCCGACAAGGGTCGACCACGCCAGTCAGCGCTGGTATGCTGCACATCCCCGGGACCGCTCCGCGGGGTTCACCAGACTCTGGGAACCATCCTGGAGGCAGTGGGGAATGTGGATGCCTGCTACAAGCCGTGGTAACTGATGGGGAAAGGTTGCGCCGAGCGGGAGCTCAGGGGAGATGCGTCTTGGCAGGCCTCCACCTTGGCCAGTCCCTCTCTCTCTCTGTTTTCTGGCCAGAAATTTAAATGAGATAAAGGGCTAATATAACAGATGGGTGGGTAAAAAACATTATATCCATCAATATACATGATTTGGCATCATAATAAGCATTTAATAAACATGGTATTGAGCATAATGATAAACAATAAGGCAATTACTAGTATAAATAATATACAACAGTCATAGAATAAAATGTTATGTTCAAGATAAGCAAGGGTGGGATAATCCTCAATTCTGTGTCCTTAATAGAATTGAAAATTCTTGTTGCGTAAGCTATTAAATCTTTCATTCTAAATCAGGACTGGAGGCTCAGATTATGCTAGTTTAAAGCTGATAAAGCACCCCAGAAGCAACATGAACCACAGGCTTATAAAAGAACTGCCTAAAACTTGAGTCTAACAAGCAGTCAGCTGTTCTCACAATATCCTGAATAGTGGAACCTTAAGCAAATGTTTTTGAAGACATAGCTACTCTCACTGAACGCGTCACAAATACCTGTCTATCAATACTGGCTTCCTTCTTCACATCCCTTAGCCTTCTGGCTACAGTGGCTGCTAAAAATGTTTTTTAAGGTTTTCGGAATGCAATTATTAACTGTCCAGTTGGATAATTTCAAAGTGCTATAGTAATGATTTCGTAGGCTTCCAGACATTTAACCAGACACAACTGATCATTAATTGGAAACGCAGGATAATCAATCAAAGTTTTAGTTTACCTGGTAATCGAAAAGGAAACGTCTTCTGGAGTAAATACTCTACCTGCAAGATCGAGTGCCTTTGTGTCTGCTGTTTATTTGTAGGAGAAGAGACACAGCAACGTAGCCAACTTGGCAGACAACTGTTCCCTGGTCAACGGATCATTATGTGGCCAGCATTCAAAGAGACTTAGGCCCATAATTATACTTTTTGACGCCGGCACAGTTTTGCATAAAAAATATTACCGCCGGCTAACGCCATTTCTGTGCGCCGTGCAGGCGTCACATTTATACTTTGACGCACGGCGGCGCAAACCACAGGTGTAAGTCTTTTTTTTTTTACGCACACCGCAGTGTCAAGTCGTAAAGCAAAACAACGTTAACGCAGCGGAAATGACTGTGGGTCTATTTACGACACCGCAAACCGGATATGCGGCGTGTTTTGCCGCAATAGTGTCAAAATTCCCCGCAAACACAGCCATTTCAGCAGAGGATAGCCAAAATGGATCCCAGATGCCTGTACAGATCCCAGGAAGATGACAACAGACCAGGAACCAGTCAGGAGGACCCACACAAGACCCAGGACAGTTGTAAGAAGAAAAGAAAGTGTCGCTTCAGTGCAGAGGAACAGGAAATTCTGGTTAAAGAGGTGATGGAACACCAGCACCAACTGTTTGTCACCCTCAAAGTTGCCAATCAGTAGGAGAGAGGCAATATGGCAACTAATTGTTGACAAGATTAACAGTGTGGCAGAAGTACACAGAACAGTCATCAAGTGCAAGAAACGCTGGCATGACTGCAAGCGCAGGACAAAGGAAAAGATGGCCAGGAACAGGAAGGCAGCACTGCAGACTGGAGGTGGGAGTCCAGCACACCAGGAGGCCCTGGACCACATGGAGGAGATGGTCGCAGCCGTCATCCCTGAGGAGATCGTCACAGGGATTCAAGGACAGGACAGCGCAGACTACCAGGATACAACACACATGCAGGGTAAGTCGCATGGGGAATTAAATTGCACAAATGTTAACTGTAAGCGGGGGATAAGGACCACAAAATATATGGAAGTCATCATATACATGGAGTGGCATGGGTAAAGGTGTATGGCATGGGGGCATGGCCTGCACAGATAGAAGCTGGGGCACACCATTACACTACACCAACAACAGTCCCATGGGGGCATGCTGCCATGCCAACGATGGAGCAAAGGTAAAGCCACGCCAGGAGGGAAGGGCACAACACTGACATCCCGGCACACATCAGCCACTATACCCCCTACAATAACTAGGGCCCAATTAACAACCTCTAGTCATACCGACAACTGGAATGTAACAGTGACAACAGTTGCCACTACCACCTCCGCTCTGTGTGCAGCTCAAGTAGCCAATGGCAGTAACATCCCCATGGATCACACACACCTAAATTAGAGGGTTGAGGATGACAACTTCAACAATCCCCTGAAACAAGACAAATGTTCCAGTCCTTTCAATTGTGAATGCCCATAGTTGCCGCAAACATCAGCCAATGTCATTAACATTAGGAGCTACACAGCACTAAGGACACACCCATGCTGCATATGTCAGGGTCCATCCTGTGCCTGGGTCACAATGCAACATCCCAAATGTCATACTGCTCAGACAACAGCATTGAGGGGGAGGACACACCTAACTGGTCACTAACATACACCTGCACAGTCAGAGGAGGAAATAGGACACTGCTACGAAAATCAGGGCAATCCAATCTCCACACATTCCCCAACATCAGCTGTACACATTACCAATGCTAACATCCATATCGTGCCATAACAATGCTATGCCCAGGATACGCTACATTTCAACTACATATAAGTGGATGTGAAAGATCAGAGACTGGGGCAGGTCCAGATTGTTAAGTGTGCTGCTAGTGTCATCAGAACACCGACAGCCAGTGAAAGGTCTCACCATGAGAATGGATGTAGACGAGGCTTGAGTACGACAAGAAGGTGGCAATTCATTAATTGGCCTAAAACAACACTAGAGGAGATGACGCTGACAAATCTAAAAACTTAATACAATACATGTGACTTGCAGGTGGGTCATAGGCCTGGGAGAATGCCCATCTGAAAGACTGGAGCAATGAACAGGAAACAAGATCACAATGTGAATTCATCACAAGGCATGTCACATCACAAATGCCACAACACAAACACACTAATTGTACCGTATTTCATTTCAGAGGACGATGGATCTCCTGCGGATATGCCTGTTTAGGAATACCCTGATGACATGGATGACGAGCTGACAATCAACCCCCATCAGACCATCCAAGATGTCCTTGGAACCCTCCAGACCCCACCTTCAGTCACAAGGAGGAGCACAGAACAAGCAGCCATCGCAGAGGATCCACCCACCACCCCAATTGTAAGACCTGCCAGCTCCAATACAGCTGAGGACTCAGATGACACAGGCACCGGCTTTGAGAGAACTGTAGTTGGAGTACAGCGGGAGCTGGCCAATGAGGCGCAGGTGGGGATGCAAACTATGGCAGCCAGCCTAGAGGGGGTGCGTTCGTGCATGATGTCAACTGAAGAACAGGCAGCAGCAATGCAAGGGCGAACAACTATCTTGCAGGAAGTAGAAAAAACGCTGAAGGAGATCAGCACAGCTGTAATACAGTTGACTCAACACCTACAACAGCAATCCTGTCAACGCGTTCACGAATGCAACATTGAACCCCTCAGGGCCGACCTGGCTGCCTACCATCGTGATGTGGCTGCTATTCTTAAGAATCAGCAGATCCTCCTTGCAGCAGTACTGTCCTTAAGACCTTCACAGGTAGCAGCGACCGGGATGTCTGACTCCACGTCTTCTAACACTGAGGTGTGTGCTGCCCCTTCACAACCACCACCACCAAGGACAGAGGAGGCAACACACACATCAGAAGAAGAAGACATGGAACAGATCACCTTCACAAGGAAAAGTACCCGGAAGCACTAGTCCCTGCCACATGGCCAACTATTACCAAGGTCCAGCGCTTTGTAACATGCCAGTCTTACAACAACTGTACTCAATGACTGTTCTGCAAACCACTGTTAATCTTATCATCCTGCCCAGTGATTGTCTCTCACTTACTCATTGGCAAATCCTGTCCCTCTGCACTGTCTGACACATCACCCCAGCATGTCAAAAGCATTTTCCTTTACCACTTGTGTAGGATCACAATGGAAGATTTCACTATAACGGACTCACAATCATGGACAGTGTACATATAGCACTACAGCACTTTTCAATAATTAGCACTTACACAACAAATCTGTCTCTGTGTAATGTGACACATCAACTGTGCAATAGATAACTGAAATGTGCCTCCTGTCCAATTACGTAGCTTGTCAATACAACTGTCCTGAAATTATGTAGTCAGATAACTTTGCACAGTGGCCAGGATTGCATCATACTCTGCCCTTCCTGAGGTAAGATCTGATGAAGTGAGAAAACATACACCATCATGCTGTGTTGGACAGAATAATGCTTCCTCAAGGGATATGTAAGTCATCAAATAGTGGCAGCAAAATGTTGTCACCATGCAATACTAACACATATTACAGTGCCCACAAATCTAAGCAAATACTCCAAAAACTACATGAATGAAGGTGTCTGAGTTTCCATCCAAATAAATAATCATGCTGAACAGTGTCACAAATGATGTCTGTGAGTCATGAAGACGATACTACAAGAGTGCTTACGACCACTCACCTTATAAGGGTGTCCTTGAACATCACACTGCAGTCAGACCTAAAACAGTTCCCCCAATAACAAATCTGGAAGCACTGTTTGTGACTTTGAAAACATACTTATTGACAAAAACACATTGGGATCCATATTAACTGTGATTGGTGGTTGCAATGAATGGTGGAATCTTTGCAAGGTAGCTCTGGGGTAGCTGCCAATCTTACAGCTCGGTTGGGATTTGTTCGTAGCATAGGACACAAATGTAATAGAACAAAATTCATGTACCCTTATGCCAAGGCCCTGATCAACAAGCATTTAACACATACTGTAAAGGGTTCACTATATATTTATTAAACGGTGATAACAGAAGAGGAAACTCGGAGAAACGTCTTACCTACCGTAATCTACCCTAACTACTCATTACCCACAACTGTCCCTAACTAACCTAAGCTAAACTTACTTATCACATGTAACGAAATGTTCTAAACATCAACCCCCCAACCCCCTTATGAGACGGGACACATGGAGGACAACAGATACTAACCTAAACACATACTATGCTATCCTAAACAAATATATATATTTTGTATTTTTTGATATTTTTTAATATTTTTTTTTGTAAACACACAAGAATCCCAACATAGCCCCCCACCCACACACTCAAAAAGAAAAAAATAGAAATAATCAGGACCCCCCACCCACTAACACTAACTAAACTAACAGCCTCTACTAACCTAAGACTAAGCCCCCTAAGCCCACTAAGTATAAGAACCAGGAAAGAGGAGGGAGGGAATCATGTTCATTTTTAAAAGTCTAGAGGTTGGCCCTCTGCAGGGTCCGCTTTATGGACCGCACACGCCTGTTCATATGGCGAACATCCCGCTGCAGGTGACTAATGTTCCGGAGAACACGGTCCATGTTAATTTCCATTGCCTGAAAAGCTGCAGGGCCAACTGTAGCAGCTGGGGCAGTCTGGGTACCAGCTGAGGATGTGTGTGGGCATGTAGAGTCGACTGGGGGTGAGTGTTTGACAATGTTCAGCATTCCGTCCATCACTTGTTGTTTTTGCTTCGTCACCCTAACTCGGAAGGGTATGCCCAGACGTGGGTCCCGTGCTTCCCATGCCACTGGATTCAAGCTAGCCTGGCTGATGAGGGGTGAAACCCCGAAACCGGTCCCAGGATGCTTGTTTCCGGTCCAGTGAGGACCTGGCTTGGCAGTTCGGTCTGGACTGTTCCCATGAGGAACAGGGTCAAGACTGATTTGCATATGGCTGGGTCCAAACTGGGGTGGCATGGTGACCAAAAGAACTATGGATTAAACCCAGATCTATGACTGGGGGTGAGTGTTTGACAATGTTTAGCATTCCGTCCATTACTTGTTGTTTTTGCTTTGTCACCCTAAGTGGGAAGGGTATGCCCAGACATGGGTCCCGTGCTTCCCATGCCACTGGATTCAAGCTAGCCTGGCTGATGAGGGGTGAAACCCCGAAACCGGTCCCAGGATGCTTGTTTCCGGTCCAGTGAGGACCTGGCTTGGCAGTTCGGTCTGGACTGTTCCCATGAGGAACAGGGTCAAGACTGATTTGCATATGGCTGGGTCCAAACTGGGGTGGCATGGTGAGCAAAAGAACGATGGATTAAACCCAGATCTATGACTGGGGGTGAGTGTATGACAATCAGCATTCCGTCCATCACTTGTTGATATTGCCATGTAGAGTCTATGCCTGTGGGTTGCTCTGAAGGTGTTCCACTGCTAGGGCCTGGAGCAACTGCAGACGTTGGGACAACAGTCCCAGCTGTGGGTGGAGCCACCTGGGTGGAAGTGGTGGTTGTGCTGGTGGTGGCTGTGGTGGAAAAAGTAGGACCACCCTGTGGGAAAGCCATCCATGCTCCGGAGGCCCGTTCGTTCCGGGAATCTTCGGGCCATCCATCTGAACCCCAACTCTACCAGCAGGTTATGCTGGTACCTCATTGCCCGCCTCTGGAACTCACGGACCTGGATGGGTGTCATGTTTGCAGCTGTGAAGACAAAGGCAAACAATTTAAATTAGGAACTGCATTGTGTGAAATGGCACAAGAAGTAAATCAGACAGTACATCTACTGTACTTGTAACAGCTCATATCATCATACAGATCATTGAATGTCCCTGAGGAAGTACATGGCAGGGCAGCCTACAAAGGTCATATCACACATAGCACATCCAAACACTACAAGATGGGTAACAACTGGCATTCATTTGGCACAAGAGTTTTGCCAGTTGTCAGCTAACAATCATGCTGCACATCCTCCGCCAATGCCAGGGCTACAAATGTCAGTGTACAGGATGGAAATCTAAAGCCACATGATCTGCAAGTTGTAAATGGACCTGCTAGTATAGCACTCATGTGCTATACCTGAGTGTGTATACTAGGTTCCGACCAAACATTAACTGATTTACATGTCTAAGTAACATATTGGTAGCATCAGTCCTAGGTACACTATTCACAAACCCATGCCTGTGTTTGAGGGTGGGGGTGGAGAAACAACTAACAATTCCAAACAACATGGACACCCAGGTGTCTATAGAAAGCTGGACATGTGTTTAGCTCTAAAACACACACCACAGGTAAGGTCTATCAACAAATAGGAGACAGCAAACCCTTGACCAATCCTAGTGCCACACATGTTAGTAAATGCAGACCTTTGTCCACATCAAATACTTCCAGTAAGGCATGACTTACAACAGACCGAACACCCATGATCATGATTTGCATGCACACCTAGGCCATTGCACTCAAGTGCCACATACTTGTAGCACTACATGTGGAGCTACATGCTGCTAGGAAGTTCAACCTACATTTCAATAAGTACTTTGGTGAATAGGGAAGCAGAAGTCTGTGGGTAAGCAATTTTCAGTCCCAATCTGGGAGAATGTGGGTCTGACAGGCAGACTAAATCTGAGATGAGTTCCAGTGCGACTTGTTGATACAAGTGTTATCCACATGACTCACCCCAGTTCTCATTGCGGGGCCTACAGGAATGACCTACAATCCCTAGATAATACAATAGGATAAGCATTGGCCAACTCAAAAATGGTGAGAAAATGAAATCCCACTCATGGAACAAGACAAATGATGGGCCAATGCTTCATACCTTGCTATGTGTTCAACACACAGGAGTTCATCACACATCACCAGCAAACACAACACATAACATACATATCAACACTTATTGGAGCTTTCGGGGTCCTCAAATGAAGCCACCTCTCCCACAGTGTAGGGTGCCGGTCCACCTGTAAGGCATGGAAGGAAGAAATGTGCTCAAAATCTGTGCACTGACCAACAATTCCAAAGACAAAAACTATGTGTAAGATGACATAAGTAATGAAAGCCATTCAGACATGATGATACTGCATCCGATATAGCACGGCTAACATGTACATAGCATGGGTCTCCTGTGACAATTACACAAATATCTGCACACATGCAGTGGCCCTATCATGTGGTGGCAAACATGCTCCTTCATTAGTGAGCAGAAATAATAATGGAGTGTAATCGTCTCATCATGTGCATCCAAGAGAGACATCCAAAGCCTTGTTACTTGAGGACTGTATTACCAGTCAAAAAGCCTATGTGGCCATGACACATTTATGACACACAGGGACAATGTACAGAGGGCCAGGGACTTTTGTAAGCCCTCATGTTGTTACAGTTTCTTCATTTGATGTGGCCCAGCAATGGTGATTTGCACCAAACATAGAGATATGAACCCATGTGCATACCTTTGGACTGCCATCCCTAATTGGAATGTGGCACTACAAACTCCAAATACCAGTGTAAGATGTTAGCTGAGGGCACCTTACACCTTTTGCTGATGTTTTCAAATCCAGATCTGACATGTATCCAAAATGATGAAGGACCACAATAATCCCTAACATTCATAGAACTTCCAAAAACACTTTCCTTACACACGCACCAGACACACGAGACATATGTCTGGGCACATTGCTATCTTCAATTGACGTGAAGCCAGCACTCATTTTCTGCATCATGTAGTGTTTCTAAAGTCAGTCTAGCTATTGCGTCAACAAAGGTTGCCAATATTTTAGTAAATCTATACTTCACTGGCAAATGTGACCTATAGATACATGATTGGCTCCTATTTTGTGTTGCTGTCTGACACAAAGGCGGCACCAAATTACATTAAGCAAAAGTATTTGGTAAGTTTGCAGAGCATGTGCTTCCTGTCAGCTAGCAATTGTGGTCCTTCACATAGTCCATCAATGACCCTGTATGTTTCCGAAGCATTCCACACAGTCAGCAACTTAGCCGGCAGATATTGTACAAATCATCTGATGTCACTACAGAGCTTTTAATTGTGTAGATTTCCATGATTTGTACTCACCAACAGGGCCACCAATCACTGTTCCCAGGTGGTCCAGCAGATCTTGCTCCCTGGTGATGATGTCAGCCCAGCGGTGCTTCAGCAGGTGGTCATTCCTCTGGCTCCCATACACGCGCTGCAAGTGATGCAGCACCTTTCCCCACCGGATTCTTCGTGCCTCAGTGTGATACCCCTGTATCACCCTGCCCCCTGCCTCAATCATCAGTGGGAGGAAATGGCACACCAGCCATATAAACCCCCCAAACTCCTCCTCACCCATACTGCCAAGACGTGGCCTACCCAACATCTCAGCACCGAAAAGGGGAATAGGGGATAAAGAAGAAGAAAGGAGAAAAGGGGGAAAGTAGAAGTACAAAAAATAAGTAAACTTAACAACTAAAAGAGCCCAACTATCCCCAAACTAGCACTACCCACAACAGACTCCCACAAACAACAAATACAATACAATACCGGACAATTGTAAACAAAACACGCTCAGACAGTATACAACAACAATATTTATTTCACAAAGTAACAAGTAATGTAGCACACAGGACACAAAAGCACAAAATCACTGAACAACACTCTGAACACAGCCACACAGTCTAGAAGAATCACAGACTGCAAAGTGAAAGTACACCCACTGTACATAATCTGTAAACAGGATATCCTATTACATCACTTTCTGCATAAAATGGCTGCCGTTTTTATCGTTATGCGTCATATTTTTTCACACGTACAGATTGTGCGTCATATTTTTCGACTCACAGGAGTGATAATTAGGCTGCATCCAAATAAATGTAAATAGTCTTTACAATTATTTGGATGAGGCCTAATTTTCGCTCCTGTACGTCAAAAAATATGACGCACAATCTGTATGCGTGAAAAAATATGATGCATAACGATACAAACGTCAAAATTTCAGGGCCTGAACTGGTTTTGGGTATTCCATTTTAATGTAATGTTACAATTGGGACACAACTGAGAAAGGCTGATTGCACCCACTTTGGTGTTGATGGTGTATGTTCACATGTGAGACATCATACTGCATCGGAGCATGACCCGCTATTTCCTTAACAGGATTTTGACGCTTGTCTGACGCACTAGATGGCCATATGTGTGGCCTACATATATGTATTGCACAATTTGGGCATGTTTGGCATCAGGAGAGGATAGCAAGGTGACGCACATGAGTACAATACCTCAATGCCTATGGCTCAATGTGTGTGCAGTGGCTACTAATATATTAGTCGATCACAAGATGCATTATTGCAAATATGCTTGTATGAATGTGAAGTCAATGTGTCCAAACCTTAGATGCAAGTCATTTTGGAAATGAGAGAGGACATGTGCTAATCATACATGTAGCAACATCTGTTGTGTGCACTTCCAAGATTTTGGGTAACGTAGACACCACAAATGACAAAGCATGCACCAGATAGATGGCAGACACTTGTTTATGTCAATGGTCCACAAGTTGCCCATCCCATGGCCTAGACTTTTGGTAACTTGTTCCTAGGCACTTGTTGGTGAACCCACAGTGAGTCAGGCACATGCACAGACGAAGTGGGTACCATGTCATTGGCCCAGACAGCCAAAGGTGAACCACAAATGTAATATAACGCCACAGTTGTGGTCATATGATGGAGCCACAACTCTCCAGTGGCTGTGGTGGACCAGCAGATGAGGCAGCACGTGTCCACATTTTTCCAGTGATCAATTGCACAGAGGTGTCTTGTTCATGTGTGTAGTCCAATGTTGATCCTGTATATTTTTAGGGGTTTATGTTGTCACAGTTACGTCCAGGTCTCATCATGAGTCAGTGGCAGCTATTCCTGTATCTACTGAGTATCCTTCGGAGATCAATATGAGTAAAGTCGATGAGGACATGAGAACCTACATGGGGATGGTCCTACCCTGTCACTGAAGACGTGTTATGAGACTGTCAACAGGGCAACCTTGGTGTGCTGAGTGAGATAATGTCTCAGGTGTCATGCTCCAGCAGGTGTCATTACAACATTTGTACACAGGTTGGCCTCTAAAATTCCCACTGCATCTGGGAACATCATAGCCTCTGTGCTGATTATTCTTGCAGCTATTCACCACGCACGGCCCCTCAATATGTTGTGAGCAATGTGATTCAGCGTGTGAACTGTCAGGGTCCTAACATGTGTGGACTTTTCATGGACATTATCAGAGGTAGCTGGTTCTGCTGGAGGCACCGTACCCAATCCCTGCATACAGCCCTGGTACACTGTCACACTTTGTCGTTCATGCATACATGAGACCCAAACAAGGGATGGGCCATGATTTTGGTATTCAAAGACAATTTAACAAATATGGTACAACTAAAAGGCAGATGATGCTACACAATGTATTTGGGTATGCATTGATGAAGCACATGACAAAATACCCTCTGAGGAATGTGAGGTTTGGTAAAGCAAGTGTGGTACATATGTAGCCACAAGGAATCTTTAGGGTAACGCACAGGTGCCAGTCAGGCTGACAGGATGCAGGGTATATCTGGATTCAGCAATTTCACAAGTTACATAATCAGTGGTCTGACTAAGACTGGTCGGAGGAAGAAAAAGACAGTTGACATGGAAAACTGTGTATGTCCTGTGTTTTTGAAGGTGACACATGAACCCAAGGGCTGTGTTAAACGGCTTAATTACTAGCAATGCATAACGGTGTATTTGAAAAAATGGCAACTTCTATGCTGTTCCAGGCATCAGCAGGGGCAGTGCATGTTCAGATGGGTGGTGTGCATGGAGGTGATCATAGGTGTGTGCTGCATCTGTTTCTCACAAGTCCTGTATGTGAGTATTGAATTCAAATGGCCAACAGTACCTTTCACATGGGAAGCAATCTACAGGTGCTAACAAGGCTTAGTAACTACAAGCAAGTGTATTCATTGACCTGATGTCCATGCAATCAGATGTACTATGACAAAGGCATAACAGAGGAAAGGGTGTAGCACACAGGATTACTATTGTTTGTCTATGTGTGTAGAGGAGGGAATATCGGGGTACACATATTACTATTCCAGGGACCTCTTCAGACAGGTGGGTTGTGACCAGGAGCATGGGTGTGTCAGGAGTTAGGAAATGGGCTGACATGTACATGGAATGTCATGTGCGCAATGCTTGTCATATGTGTGCCACTTGTGCTGTCTATGTTCTGCTTATATGGAACTCTAGTCACAGATAGTCCTTGCAAAGATTGGATGCAGTTGGACTTACTGCTGTCAAGGGTCTGGTCATACATTCCTGTTACCAATGCAATAGAACATCAACTGCCTCATGTATGAGGCTTGTTTTCCCCTTATTGAGTGATGGTGTCTTAGTTGTGTGCCACATGCTGCGATGAACCATGTTTCCAACATGTATGTGTGAAATAGGTGTGGTCCTCTGCTATTGCCCTTCAAAGGTAAAATGTACAGGATATATGTAATTTACAGTGTTTGTGTATGTGACTGTTGTATGATACGCATCACAATTGCTCAGGGATATTCTGTGTCCTGATTGGTATATCAGCTATGCTCTATGAGGCTACACTCTTATTCTAATAGTTAGAGATCAAGGTGAGCAAAAATGATTAGCCAGACCATGATATGGTGATTATTATCGGTGTTTATTTACATTAGTTAATACAGTGGTGATGGTGATTATTTTTAAAAGAAATTGTTCACAATATGTTGGCGCCTACGCAATCCAGCAGCCGTGTTTTGTTGTTCCCCCTCATGTTGCAGGCCACCATCCTCCTCTTCCTTCTCTTCAGGCATGTGTGGCTCTGGTTCCAAGAGGGGAATGTTCCTTCTTATGCAAATGTTGTGCAGGATGGCACATGCTAGAATGATCTTACAGACCATTTCGGGGGAATATAGGAGGCTACCACCAGTGATGTCGAGGCACCTGGATAATTGACTTGAGGATGCCGAAGGTCCTCTCGACTATGCTGCATGACCCCCTATGTGCGTCATTGTAGGCACGCTCTGCTTCAGTGCTTGGGTTGCCAAATGGTGTCATTACCCATGGCTGGATCCCATACCCCTGATCAGCTGAAAGAGAAAATGATTGGGATCATGTTGATGTAGCTTGCCCCATTAATATCACCCTGCATGGCAGTACTTGTCTTGTGTTGTCAGTGACTCTTTTGTGTTATTGTGTTGCTTCATAGGCTTCTAGGATGTACTATCTGCATTGTGTTGTTTCCTTGGCTGAACGAGTGTTTGGCTGCTGAACGGTTGTCAGCAGTATGTTTTGGGATTTGCAGTACAGTGTGCACTCCCTAGCATTGTGACTTGTGATACAGGTGTCCCTGTGTCTTCACTGGGGGTGAGATGATAGTTCCATACACAGATTCATTTTGACAGTGTTGTTAACACATTCACATCTATGCACCCTGGACATTCCATACCTTTAGACTTATGCAATGGATTAATTTAAACATAATTGAGACGCTTACATTTTGCAAGGTGACAAATAGGCAAACCACTCCAAACGTTGTGATCATTGACGTCTTAACATTAGACTGTACACTCATTTCAGATGTGTGACAGGTTCAATGCTGACCTATGAAACATGGCTAGCGATGTTACGACCTCAGTGTGTTCCTGTCGACATGTTGCTGTTGTGGAGTATGTGTTGTGTGTCCTAGAGGGTTGCTGTGCAGTGTGTATATAAGTAAGTTTCTGTACTTACCAACAAGTAGTCCATTGCCATACCGTCTATCCTGGAAGTGTTGATTGATGCTAGAGTAACGGAAGATGAATGAGTCATGGACACTCCCAGGATATTTTGCCACAATGTTGGTGATCAATCCTTGGTTATCGACAATGGCCTGCACATTGATGGAATGTGTGTGCTTCCTGTTGCGGTAGAGGTGTTGAGTTGCAGCAGGTGGCACAAGGCGTACATGTGTGCAGTCGATTGCACCAAGGACGTGTGGGAAGACACTAATGAGGTAAAACCCCTGTTTTGTTTCCTGCTGCTTCTGCAGTGTGTTAGGGAAGCAGATGTGGCGAGGTGTGAGTCCAATGATGGCATCCAGTACTTTGGGCAAAAGGCAGAGAATGATGGCTGTGATATTCCGGCAACCAGGGCACCAGTTGTTTGAAAAGAGCCACTTGCCAGCATGTGAAGTACGGCAAGCAGCTTGGTTTCTGTTGGGATGGTGCGGGGTGTCAGCAAGGTGGGTGCCAACTGTGGCTCTATGTTGCGCAGCAGCTGCTGATTGGCCTGCCAGTTCAACCTGTACCTCTGGATGATGTCATGTTCCCTGAGGCCATGACGGGTTGTTCTGGTGCAGAATATCCTCTCCTGCCTTCTGCGCTGCCTTTGGGGTCCCTGCTGGTGTTGTGGTAGCTGCTGGTTTTTTTGCTGGGCTCTGCGTGCACGCTGAATGAGAAGCACCTCCATGTCTCCCTTTTGCTGCTCTGCTGTTGCTTCTTTGTGTTCTGATTAAATACAGGTGTGTTTGCCCCATTTTAATGTTGCCCTGACCCAGGCGTATATATTTGACGAAAATCGGGCTGCGCGTCATTTTCCGGCTCCGCCTCCTTGCCGTGCAGCATTTTTGCCCGAAAGCATCAATATGACGCACGGCTGTTTAAGGCATTTTTTGGACGGGAACTCGTACCTTGCATATGATTAATGCAAGGTGGGTTGCCACATCCAAAAAATGACGCACACGGCGGGATTATGACATCCGTGTGCTCAGGCGTCAAAGTTTAAATATGGGGCAAGGTTTGCGTTGAATGTGCGTCAAAATGTTTGACGCACATTTTGCACGGACAGAGTATAAATATGCCCCTTAGTAACACATTCACATCCCACAAAAAGGCATACTTAGGTTTTGGGGGATTGGTAACCCGGATACCTTTAAGAGTTTACATATTACCAGATGCATACAAACAAAAACATTACCTACCTGCACATGTCCTGCCAAACTGGCAGACCAGAAGTTGTTTACTGACCTGTAAGACATTCCCTCTGTTGCTTTATATTATATAAAAGTAACAACGTCTGTAAGGTCTGCTACCACAGAATCCACATGCTGGCTCTAGGCACTAACCCACCCACCTTCTCCAGACTGAGGAATATATTTTACTGGTAGAGGCTGCCCAGGCTTGGCCAATGAAGTTCACAGCCCCATCTGAAATTCCTGGCTGACAGCACTGTTGCCAGAAAGCCTCCAAGCTGTCAGGGACAGTTGTTCTGACACCACGATTAGATGGAACTCGCCCAGAGGACCTCTTGACTCCAAGGGAGGAGGAGAGGGAGATTGCAGGTCAATACCAACAGAACTGGAAAGCAGGGCTGTGCTTTCCAAACTGCCATGACCAGCACCAATTCCGCAGTCTGCCTCTTGACTTGAGTTACCATCCTGAGAATCATTGTGTATAGTTGGAAGGCATAGTTCAGATTGCCCTCAGGAAGGCATCCATCACTCACGGTTTTGGTCTCCAACTGAAAATTAAATATTTGGAACTATGGTTCTTACACAATATTAAGGATACACTCAAATTGAACTTTGATTATATTACTAAGACCCTAAATGATAAAATCACCCTTTGGCACCCATTATTTCTTTCTAGGTGGGGCAGGATTGACTCTATCCAAATGATGCTTATTCCTCTGAATTTATGTGCTCTCTCTATTGTTCGTATTCACATTCCTGATTACTATTTTTTTTTAAATAGATTCCCTTTTGTCAAAATTTCTCTTGAAAGGCAGATCATATAGCATAGTTTTCTCAATTTTAAAAAGAGCCAAATCTGACGAAGACCTCAAATGTCCCGACAATCTGCTAGATGGCATTCTCCGGACCCTGCCTTATATCCTCCTTTATGGATTTTATTAGAAAAATCTTTCTTTTCCCCTTTGGACTTCAAGGAAGTTTTCACTTTCACAACTGATATCTTTCAAATGCATAGTCCAGTTATTACCCATTCTTGTAACATTTTAAAACCTCTTATACCCTCTACTTATTCCTTCGTGGCCCGTTTTCAACAACAACCTATTTGGCTCAATAAATTCCTAGAAATTAACAACTTTCTATATGTTGGAAAACATGGCGAACTAAAGGGTTATTCTTGAAATTACAGTTTTTTAAGGATGATCAAATCCTTTCCTTTTCTGATCTCCAAGTTACATTTTCCTTTCTATCCACTGCTAGAACACAAAATGAACTTCTGTGCACCTCCCTTACTTGTCACATTTCTATACTACCTCATACATCATCTATTCCTTCTACATCAACTATATTTTTCCCTTTATTAGGTACCAACCCTTCGGATTCAAGTATTTAGAAGTCAATGTATGTAACTCATGATAGAGCTAAATTAAACATTGAGCTATCTTGGGGAGGGAAAAAAATTGAATTTTGACGCACTGGTCTATGGGATTACATAGAGCTGAAACTTCATGAATCCACTCGAGCAGCAAATATTACACAAACCTTTTTCTTTGTCTACCACCATTTATTATTGACTCTCATGACCCTAAAATCCTTTTCTCCAATCCTAAGCGGCTCTTGTTGGTCCTGTTTACTCTCAAATGCCGATTTGAAACATATGCTCTTTGAATGTCCTTCCATTTCCCAGTTTTGGAGGCTGGTATGGCAGCACATTAATAAGATTCTCAAGGTCAATATTCCGTTTTTCGTTTACTAATGTTTTCCTGGGTAGTCTAGCTCCTAATGGCCTCACATAACTCCAAGTTATAATCTCATAGATTTATTAATGGTTGTTGCTTTCCATTTATTAACGTCAAATTAGAAAAAAGCTCATAATGTCACTTTTTGATCTTGGTGGATTACTATATGTTTCCACCACAGATTGGATACTAACTATGCCTCTCCTATATTGTTGGCTATAAGGAGAGATTTGTTATTACTGCTTATTTATCCCAATCTGGTTAATGTGTAAATAATACCATTATGGTTTCTGCTGAGGTAAGGAAGCCTCCTTGAACTCATGCATCTGTCTTTTTATATGTATATTATTAAATTATTATACAGTGTTGCAAATGCATATAAGCAATCAAACTATTTGATGAAGATGATGATATTTACCTTTCTCTTTTACATAAGATCTACAGTTTCTTTTGTTATTAATTTATTTTCTTCTATATTGCATAGTTGTATATATTCTTATTCCACCCATTCCTCCTTATGCATCTCATCTATTTATACGATTTTATACAGATTAATATGTATTTTCTCCATATTTTATGTATATTTTAATAGATTCCACTTGCTATCTATTTTATTTTATACTTATTACTTCTGCTTTATTTGATCATTTGCCTATATAAATTATTGTGTGCTGCTCATTGTTCTAAATAAACTCAAACAAAAAAAAAACACAAAGTGCAGACACATAAATGCCCACGCTCACCCACCCAACAGACAACAACCACCCACAAGCATACCTCGCACAACCATGCACCAGAGGTAAGGTATAGTTTTGGTTTTAATTAACTCCACAAACCATATCTTACACATCTGCTATGCAAACCACAAGTCAGGCACTAAATGTAATACTAATAACTTTATCCTTGATGAAATAGATTAACTCACAAATTACTTACATGATCTCACCATCTGTGTAGAAGTTGTGTCAAATTGATCAGCAATGTTTGTGTTGTTTGTTGTAAGACATGTTAGTGGAACTAATGCAAGATCATTTTCCACCCTCCCCAAGCTCAGAGAGGTGTCAGTGTTGCTGCTCAAAACTTGTAGCGGGACATCTCAGCCAGCAGTGAGAGGGTTTCGGGAACTACTGGCTGTTCCTCTTGGTTTGCTGTGCAGGATCGGCCACGCAGTGTAACTTGACATTGTCAATTGAGACAAAGCGGTTTTCTTTAGCACCAGGCAACGGTGGTAGAATGACAGTTCTGGTACAGTATATTTTCAGGACTGGGACTAGTGCACAATAAGAAGGACCGAACTTCTTTTTCACAGCAACTTTTTCACATACTAGATCACCAACCTTTGGAATCCAGCCGGTAGATGTTATTGGTCTATCCTTAATTCCTGCGCAGGAAGCACTGGCAGAAGCGTTGTCGTCACAGAACTGTTGTAATTCCTGCAAGACAGTGACATGTTCATTTATGTCAAAAGGTGTTTCTGCTCCCTCACCTCCGGGACCATCAGGATCTGGAACATACATTCAAGTTCCAAACAGGCACTCATATGAATTACGAACCCCAGGGACCTTCTAGGCAGATTGTTAAGTGCTCTCTGGACTCCATACAGGTGATTAAGCCAACTACAACCCATACCTAATACTCTGGCTGTTAAGGATTGCTTTAAATCATGGTTTCTTTGCTGCACTACACTATTTCCCTATGGATGAAATGGAGACGAGTAATTGAATTGGACCCCTAACAAAGCCATGGCATCCTTATGCCCTTGAGCCAAAAGCAGGGCCCTGGTCTGAGTGGAAAGTCGCAACTGCAGATGTGCCGATAAAGACTTACAAATCTTTAATAACAGTCCAAGCGTCAGCTGAGCGCTGTGGCCACACCCATAGAAATCTGGAGCATGAGTCGACAGCGACTAAGATGTGTTTGTATGCACTGTCTAGTGCTAGGGGACCACAATAGTCCAAGTACACACATTATAAAGGTTTGTTGGAAATTAGGAGGGGTATCTGTGGTGGGCGTTTGATGGTGGAGCCCTTAATTTGTTGGCAGATGTCACAACAAAGTACACACTGCTTGGTCTGTTTGTATAGACCTGGCCACCAACAATGTGCTTGCAATAATGATATTGTAGCCGCCACACCAGCATGGGCAGATGCAACCCCCTTGTGGGCTGCTTTCATCAACTCTGGTCTTAGGTCTTTATTGGGAATTATCCGAACCCCTACACCTGGTATTTTTACTTTTGCGTCAAGGAAGCTTCCCATTCCATAGGAAATGCTTTTGGAAAGGGCATTCCCTCAGCCGTGGCTTTCACGGCAGCCCATATGTCATCATCCGGTTTCATTTTAGAACGAGTTACTGCAGCAACAGCAGCTGTAGCTACTGATGATTTGACTGCTTCATCAGCCTGTGTATTTCCAGCAATCTGTATTCCAATGTGCTGGTGTCCAAGTGTATGTACAACATGGGCAGTTGGTAGCGTTTCCTTCAGATCCGCTACTTTCCCTCACAGAAGTCTGTGTTTGATGGTGTTACCTTTAGAATATCTGCACCCATTCTGGCACTAGTAATGCAGATATTCATTGAAGGACTGGACACAATAGTATGAATCACAAACAATCAGTGTTAGCTGTGCATGATCCGTGTGTTCCAGTGCCATCACCAGAGCCTTTAGCTCTGGCAGTTGTGCAGTGCAATCCCCTAGGGTTTGCGTGAACATATGTTGTGGATAGAATTTATTACCCTCCATATAGCCGCTTATGACTGCGCAAGCAGCGGAGTATTGATTCTTGGTGCCTATTGCAGGTTGTGCTGAGCCATCGGTGTACATGACTCTTTGATATTGATCAATAGGCAATGTATTTGCCGGAACTGAGTATTCTAGTTCATATTGCAAAAATTCTTGAGTTTGTAACTTTGGGTCAAAAAAGTAGTCGACATCAGAGGCTGTCAAAGATGCTGCCCATTGAATCAAACTTGGATGTCATTCTCTAGCGTTTGGAATGCTGGCCTTGGTAACAGCCTCAAGGGCTGGAATTGGAGATACAACAATAATGTGTTTCCCCTGGGTCAGAGGTCTGTCTTTGAAGACAGCCATCTGAACAGCAGTGAGTATTTTCTCAGTGGGAGCAAAGGGTTGTTTTGCTGCTGAATACAAATGTGATTTTTATGCAATTGGGACCGTCTTACACTCATTGAAAGTTACATGAGTGAAAACCAATGGCACCAGCAATTACTCTGATGACCAGATGTTTTTCATTGTCCCTTGTGTGTAATTGTTGTGGTGAAAGCATGTCGGTTTGCAAAGCTCTGAGAATGCATGTGTGTTCAAGTTTTTTTAATGGTATTTCAAGGTTGCAACTATGCGCATTTTTCCAAGAATTGTGGCGCCAGGATTATTCATTGGAGAGACACAGGGTTTGATTACGCCCTGGTACTCCAGTTGTGTGAGGATTTCCCTCACGGGTGCTTTAGCATCAGGTTTTATTGGATACCAGGGTTGATTTTTAATTGGAATTACATGATAGAGGGAATCTTTATCCCACCCTACATGGTTGCGATATAACGTAGACGCCTGCACCAATGCCCAATTGATGGCGTAGGATTCTGCAAGCTCATTGGGAACAAGAGGCGAGAAAGAAGATTTGATAACATCTTCCCCATATGGGCAAGTACGGACAATTTCAGGTGACCAATCCCTTTCAGCCAGTAGAATATCATCTATGCTTATGACGCGGTCCCAAAGGGTTGCGTCTATTGTGCGTTCCATGTCTCCTTCTAACTGTAACATTACTTTGTACACCCTATCAGGCGTGGAGACACGCATGTCCTCAGTTTCAACTTGTAAGAAGTCATCAGTTGCTTTCACCTCCAGATGCTCTTGAAGATTCCGGTGAACTATTGCGACCTCTGCCGCTCTGCCTAGCAGCACCAGAGCCCCCTTCTTGTTCTTCAATAGAGCCCTCTTCTTTAGTGGAATGACGAATCTCGACTGCTGCCACTTTTTTCTTTTTGAATTGTTGTTTTTGTTGGGTAAGTTTCTCTTCTTTTTTAACAGAACCTTCTGTAGAGCGTTGTGATTCCTGTCTCTGTTTCACGTACTCTGCTCTGACCACTCAACTTTCTCACTGCGTTCTTCCAGTGAGTCCTGAAAGGAACGAGATTGGCGTGTGTCAATATATTGATATCTGTCAGGCGTTTTTATATTGTCTCTATTTCTGAGATTATATCTAATCTGTGGGGTATCCATTTTTGAAGATTCTCCCCTTTCTTTTTTAAGTGTTTGTTGTTTTTTATCCCAGCGTTTCTTAGAACCCTCAGGAGGTTGCTTGATAGAATCTTTATTAGATTTACGCTGAAATTGTGGTTTTGTGGGTCTGGCCCCCAGACCATCTCGACCAATACTAGAGTAGGTCTCCGCAATAATCTTTGGCAGCTCATGTTCTTGATCCTGTGGAGGAACGTCCTGGAGCCGCATGCACACTGCTAGTGCAACTGCTTCCCCTTTAAGGTTACATCATATAATTGAAGATACTGTGGCAAAATTGCCCATAAGTTGCATCCCCAAGTCCAAGGCCGGGGCAGCCCCGTATTCACCTTGTATTTGTTTTAACACTTCCGGTAGATAGGCAAGTATAGGTGTACCGTGTGTGGTAGTATAGAACGTGGCAAATACCGTGCCCCAAGTATTGCAGTTATCTACTGCGGGAACCACCCCAAATGGCAGGCACATAGTTAATATTCTATGCCTATCCTGAGGTCCGTATGGGGAAATACTGCTTCCAGTGCATTTATTTTTTGAGCTAACCAAAACAGAATCTCTTCTTGTTTGGCGGGTACTTTACCCATGATTGAATTCACAGTCGCAGGATTAATGCCTAACGTTAATGCATGTGGTTTCTCCGGGGCAGCCCGTGCTGGGTTTGTATTTACTGTTTCCATTACAAACTGTATTAATCGTCTGTATATTGCCGTATATTATTGACGGACTTCAGCTACCGTCAAGTTCGCTGCAACAGGGTGCGGTGTATATGTGGCCAATAAAGGCCAGATAGGACCATCAGTACTTAGAGGACCTAACCTAATGTGTAGAATTGTATGGGGTAGGGCTCCATCAAGCCAATTATTATGTTCTTGATAAAATGGAGGTATTTCTAGATATGCATATGTTCCCATCAGCTGCTGAAAATGTGACCTAACAATAGAAAATGTCTGTTCTATAGGCTGGATGAGCCTCAACAACAAATGTAACTGGACTCCCCTGGGCCATAAGGCCATGTGCCAATAAATGTGCAGTAAGGGGTGGTTGCATATTGACTGCAATTGCTACCTGTTGCGGGTTCGCCATGGTGAATGGTGTATTTTTGTTTAGAGATAAGCATACCAACTGGGGATTATCCTTTTAGAGTTCAAGCTTGAACAACCTACAGCGTTAGTTAGGTGCTCCCTACTTAGCTGAGGAGGAAAATCCTCAGTACCACGGACATCTCATTATATAGTACTGAGGTGTCTTTGCATGTAGTGAGACAGAGATACTCAGAAGGACCCGAAAATAAGTGCCTGACCAAACGTTGGCAGTACCATGTTGCGTAGATTCTCATTATCCTAATGAGACTTGTTAGAAATTGGGTTTCTGGTTGGCTAGGGTATGCGCCTCAGCCAGGCAGTACCTACCCACTCTAGTCAGGGCAAAAGAGAGACACGTCTAAGATAAACCCTGGTCACCCCCTTGGTAGCTTGGCACGAGCAGTCAGGCCTATCCCAGAGGCAATGTGTAAAACATTTGCACAATACACACAATACACGTAACGCAAAATGTACACCAAAAAGTAAACACAACACTGAGCTATGTAAAAATAATCTGTATTACACAAAACAGAATTAGACCAACATTACACATAAGTAATACCCTGCTACCTTAGCAGTTGTCAGAATGTTACACAAGTTACTAAAACTCTGCAAGAATATGCAGTTGTCACATTAGAACACGTAAGTACTCAGGATTCTGCAACATAAGCAGTAGTCAGGAATTACAGTAAAAGATATATGCCCTTGTCATGAACAATGCCTAAATACCCATAAAAGGAACATTAGAGAATATCTCCCAAGTCATATAAATACATATCAGCTAGACATGCCCATAAAAAGGAACATTAGCACATATATGTAGGAACAGTAAACAGGTAGGAAATCTAAAACCTCCAAAAGTCTGTACTAGGCTCCTAGAGCCCGATTCTCTAAAAAGTACCTGTTTTCTGATGAAGAGGCACTCCCCGTGCCTAGAAGATGAGCACAGGGGTCCCCCGGTGCTCCTGTGTGCAAAACGGAGACCACGCGGTGCTTTTGGTGGAGAGGGGTGGTCAGAACCCTCTCCTTGTGAACGGGCCCCTCCGGGGGCCTGCGTTCTTGGTGGGGGCCTGCCTCGGCCTCCTCACACCCTGTCCGTGGGGTGGGGGCCGGGCGTGACCCAACAACAATTATGGGGGCAAAGGAGGGAAGGGACCTCCATCGAGGTCTCCCTTCCCGATTCCGCTGAAGAAAAATGCCCGGCGTGAAGAAAAAGGAGCGTCCTGCTCCTGGGGCAGAGACTGGGGAAGGGGCCCTCCCCGCACCTTCCCCGCGTCCTGCTTGATGATCCTTGAGAGCTCAGACCCCTCTGGGGGGCCCGAGGAGACACTCGCTCGCATCCGAGGCGGTGCACGAGTATTGGAAGCTGTTCCCGGGCCGCCGGGACGCTTCCACGGGAAGAGGAGGCGGCTGGTGCCCTGGGGGCGCTTCTGGGAGCGGACCGTGCCGCGGGGATGCCGTCAGGAGCACGCCTGCTCCAGTTGGGGTGTCCTCGTGCCCCGGGGGCACTTCGATCAGCGCGGACCTTGCGCTAATGAAAGTCCAGCAACCCGGGCTGCAGCTGTGTTCTTGGCAATTAAAAGAGCGCCTTTTGGCAAGGTTGTTGAGTTTGTTTGCAGGGTTTAGGGGCCACAGCACCCTGCCCCTGGGAGCAGGCAAGAAAAGAAAAAGCACAGGGCTGGTGGGCCCAGCTACAGGCAGGGGTGGAGGTGTTGGCAGTTCCTCCTAGTGACCAGGCAGGTCACAGGTCAGCACAACAGCAGCAGTCCAAGGTGGTTTCCTGGTGAGTCCATTCATCATCATTCTGTGTCCAGTTTCAAGTTCCAAGAATGTTCAAATTGTGGGGAAAATTCCCCTGTACTTATACTGGGTTTACAGTGTGTTTTACAACGGTAGGGAGAGGAAGTTCCAGCCAGTTACAACTGGTTCTGCGAGTGCCCCCTCTCTCCTTTAAGCACAGGCTCCAAACATCAGTGGGGATTAACAACCCTATTGTGTGAGGCCAGGGCACAGTCTTTACAAATGCAAGTGTGCCCCGCCTCTCCCTTCTCTCAGCAAGTAGAGGGGGGGGCCAACCAGAGCAGAATTCTGCAAGGCGCAGAAAGAATGCCCCGCCCTTGAGGGTCTGAGGCAACAGGCCACAGCCCAAGCAGCAGGTGACGCTTCTGGCACTCACCATATTTACTGGGAGAATGATCTCCTTTACAGTGAGCGTAAGGTTCCAAATCAAATCAAAAGCAGTTATAAAGCACGCTACTCACCCGTGAGGGTCTCAAGGCGCTAGGGGAGGGGGGTCACTGCTGCTCGAAGAGCCAGGTTTTGAGCTGCCTCCGGAATGCAGGGTGGTCCTGGGTGGTCCTGAGGTTGGCGGGGAGGGAGTTCCGTGTCTTGGCCGCCAGGTAGGAGAAGGATTTCCCACCTGCTGTGGTGCGGCGGATGTGAGGGACGGCGGCGAGTGCGTGGTTGGTGGAGCGAAGTTGACGAGTGGGCAAGTAGAAACTGAGGCGACGGTTGAGGTATTCGGGTCCCTTGTTGTGGAGGGCTTTGTGTGCGCAGGTGAGGAGCCGGAAGGTGATCCTTTTGTTGACGAGAAGCCAGTGCTGGTGTCTCAGGTGGGCGGAGATGTGGCTGTTGCGGGGTATGTCGAGGACGTGACAGTCGGAGGCGTTTTGTATTCCCTGAAGACGTTTCTGGAGTTTAGCTGTGGTTCCTGCGTATAGGGTGTTTCCATAGTCCAGGCGGCTTGTGACGAGGGTGTGGGTCACAGTTTTTCTGGTGTCGGCGGGGATCCAGCGGAAGATCTTTCGGAGCATGCGGAGAGTGAGGAAGCAGGAAGATGATACGGCGTTGACTTGTTTGGTCTTGGTGAGAAGTGGGTCCAGGATGAATCCGAGGTTGCGTGCGTGGTCGGGGGGGGGGTTGGTGCGGTGCCAAGGGCCGTGGGCCACCAAGAGTTTTCCCAGGCGGACGGGGTGTTTCCGAGGATGAGGACTTCCGTTTTGTCTGAGTTCAGTTTCAGACTGCTGAGTTTCATCCATTCTGCAACGTCTTTCATTCCATCTTGCAGGTTGGTCTTGGCGCCGGTGGGGGTCCTTGGTGAGGGAAAGTATCAGCTGAGTGTCGTCGGCGTAGGAGGTGATGTTGATGTTGTGTTTGCGTATGATGTCGGCGAGGGGGCTCATGTAGACATTGAAGAGAGTCGGGCTGAGCGAGGAGCCTTGTGGGACGCCGCAGATGATCTCGGTGGGGTCTGAGCGGAACGGAGGGAGGTAGACTCTTTGGGAGCGGTTAAAGAGGAAAGACGTGATCCAGTCCAGGGCCTGTCCTTGGATACCGGTGGAGCGCAGGCGGGATATTAGGGTTCGGTGGCAGACGGTGTCGAAGGCAGCCGAGAGGTCGAGGAGGATGAGTGCGACTGTTTCTCCGTTGTCCATCAGAGTTCTGATGTCGTCTGTGACTGAGATGAGGGCGGTTTCTGTGCTGTCGTTGGCTCGGAATCCGGACTGGGAGGGGTCGAGTGGGTTGTTGGCTTCAAGGAATTTGGTCAGTTACTTGTTGACGGTCTTCTCGATGACTTTGGCAGGGAAGGTGAGGAGCGAGATGGGGCGGAAGTTCTTCAGGTCGTTGGGGTCCGCCGTAGGTTTCTTCAGTAGGGCGTTGACTTCAGCGTGTTTCCAGCTCTCGGGGAAGGTGGCAGCAGCAAACGTGCTGTTGATGATGGTCTGGAGATGAGGGGCGATGATGTCGACGGCTTTGTTGAAGATGAAGTGTGGGCAGGGGTCAGAGGGGGCACCGGAGTGGATGGTGTTCATGGTAACTTTGGTCTCCTCCGCGCTGATGTGGGTCCAGGCGTTGAGGGTGATGGCTGGGATTGTAGGTTCTGTGGTGGTTGGCTGGGTCTGGTGTCCGAAGCTGTCGTGTAGGTCGGTGATCTTACGATGGAAGAAGGTAACGAGGGAGTTGCAGAGGTCTTGTGAGGGCCTGATGGAGTTGGAGTTGGCGTTCGGATTGGAGAGCTCTTTGACGATGGTGAAGAGTTCTTTGCTGTTGTGAGTGTTCTTGTCCAGTCTGTCTGTGAAGGAAGTTCTTTTGGTGGCGCGGATCAGCTGATGGTGTTCGCGGGTGGCGTTTTTGAGGGCAGACATGTTTTCTACGGTGTGGTCTTTTCACCAGGCTTTCTCGAGGGTACGGCAGTTTTTTTTGGATTCCTTGAGGATGTCTGTGAACCATTGAGGTTTCTTGGTGCTGGTCTGTCTTGGGAGGCGTCTGAGGGGTGCGAGGTTGTCCGCGCAGTTGGTGATCCAATGAGTGAAGCTGAGGGCTGCGTTGTTGGGGTCGGTTGAGAAGGTGGGTTGGTTGTCGCTGAGAGTGGAGAGAAGCTGTTCCGTGGGGATTTTGTTCCAATGTCTGCGTGGGATGGGTTGTGTGCGGAGGTGGAGAGTCTTACGTCTGAAGGTGAAGTGGACACATCTGTGGTCGGTCCAGTGTATTACGCAGGAGTGGCTGAAGGATATGTGGTTGCTGGCGGAGAAGATGGGGTCGAGCGTGTGTCCGGCGATGTGGGTGGGGGTGTTCACCAGTTGCTTGAGACTGAGGTTGGCGAGGTTGGCGAGCAGGGTGGTGGTGTTAGGTTCGTTGTTCTGCTCCAGGTGGAAGTTGAGGTCTCCGAGGAGGATGTAGTCCGGTGAGGCTAGGGCGTGCGGAGAGATGAAGTCAGTGATGGATTCGCTGAAGAGGGCGCGTGGTCCAGGGGGTCTGTAGATGAGAGTTCCTCTGAGGGTGGTCCTGGGGTCGGTGTGGATCTGGAAGTGCATGTGTTCGGCGGCAAGGGGGGTGTCTTCGGTGGAGGTGGTGACGTTGATGGAGTCCTTGAAAACGATGGCGATTCCTCCACCGACTTGGTTGGTGCGGTCTCTCCTGGTGATCTTGTAGCCGTCGGGGATGGCTATGGCGATGTCGGGGGCCGAGGAGGCGTTCATCCAGGTCTCAGTGATGAAGGCGACGTCCGGTGCGGTGGAGTCCAGGAGGTCCCATAGTTCAATGGCGTGCTGACGTTGATGAGGATGCATTTGAGATGATTGTTGGCGCGTGGGCTGGCAGGCGGGGTGCAGTCGCGGTGGAAGATGTGTTTGCAGGTAAGGCATGCGAAGGGTCCATGAGTGCATTTTGGGTTGGCTTGGAAGCAGGTTCTTTAGCGTCCCGGGTTGAGAGCGTGGAGGGAGGTGGGGTCGTAGCGGTGCTGCGGGGTTTGGGAGTGCTGGGGACCAGGGGTTGTGGCGATGGGTGCGGTCCAGTCACGGGCGGGCGCAGACGGGCTTGCCTTTGGCGTGCCTTCGGTGCGCAAGCAGCGCGGCCGCACAGCGGCCGCCATAAGAGGGAAGAGGGGGCGGAGGGGGGGAGGAGGGGTCAGCTGGGGGCAGGAGGTGACGAATGGGAGCAGGGGGGCAGGGCCTAGCAGGAGGTGGCGGCGGGAAAGCAGAGGGCGGGGGGGTCAGGTAGAGGGGAAGGGAAAGAAGATAGGGAAGGGGGGATTGCAGAGGAGGAGAGGAGTCAGGAAGAAAAGAAGAGAGGAATAGAAGAGGAAGGAGAGAAGACCACAGAAGAAGAGGAGAGACGAGTCCAGAAGAAGAGGAGAAGACCACAGAAGCGGAGGAGAGAAGAGTCCAGAAGAAGAGGAGAAGACCACAGGAGAAGAGGAGAAACGAGTCCAGAAGAAGAGGAGAAGACCACAGAAGCGGAGGAGAGAAGAGTCCAGAAGAAGAGGAGAAGACCACAGAAGAAGAGGGGAGAGGAGCACAGAAGAAGAAAAAGAACACGCAGAGAAGAGTACAGAAGAAGAAAAAGAACACGCAGAGAAGAGTACAGAAGAAGAAAAGAACACACAGAGAAGAGTACAGAAGAAGAAAAGAAAACGCAGGACGGGGTGCCGAGGAGGAGAAGAGCACAGAAGAAGAAAAGAAGAAAAGAACACGCAGGACGGGGTGCAGAGGAGGAGAAGAGCACAGAAGAACCCAGAAGAAGAAAAGAAGAAAAGAACACGCAGCACGGGGTGCAGAGGAGGAGAAGAGCACAGAAGAACACAGAAGAAGAAAAGAAGAAAAAAACACGCAGGACGGGGTGCAGAGGAGGAGAAGAGCACAGAAGAACACAGAAGAAGAAAAGAACACGCGGGACGGGGTGCAGAGGAGGAGAAGAGCACAGAAGAACACAGAAGAAGAAAAAAAGAAAAGAAAACGTAGGACGGGGTGCAGAGGAGGAGAAGAGCACAGAAGAAGAAAAGAACACGCAGGACGGGGTGCAGAGGAGGAGAAGAGCACAGAAGAACACAGAAGAAGAAAAGAAGAAAAGAACACGCAGGACGGGGTGCAGAGGAGGAGAAGAGCACAGAAGAACACAGAAGAAGAAAAGAAGAAAAGAACACGCAGGACGGGGTGCAGAGGAGGAGAAGAGCACAGAAGAAGAAAAGAACACACAGGACGGGGTGCAGAGGAGGAGAAGAGCACAGAAGAAGAAAAGAACACGCAGGACGGGGTGCAGAGGAGGAGAAAAGCACAGAAGAACACAGAAGAAGAAAAGAAGAAAAGAACACGCAGGATGGGGTGCAGAGGAGGAATAGAGCACAGAACAACACAGAAGAAGAAAAGAACACGCAGGACGGGGTGCAGAGGAGGAGAAGAGCACAGAAGAACACAGAATAAGAAAAGAAGAAAAGAACACGCAGGACGGGGTGCATAGGAGGAGAAGAGCACAGAAGAACACAGAAGAAGAAAAGAAGAAAAGAACACGCAGGACGGGATGCAGAGGAGGAGAAGAGCACAGAAGAAGAAAAGAAGAAAAGAACACGCAGGACGGGGTGCAGAGGAGGAATAGAGCACAGAACAACACAGAAGAAGAAAAGAACACGCAGGACGGGGTGCAGAGGAGGAGAAGAGCACAGAAGAACCCAGAAGAAGAAAAGAAGAAAAGAACACGCAGCACGGGGTGCAGAGGAGGAGAAGAGCACAGAAGAACACAGAAGAAGAAAAGAAGAAAAAAACACGCAGGACGGGGTGCAGAGGAGGAGAAGAGCACAGAAGAACACAGAAGAAGAAAAGAACACGCGGGACGGGGTGCAGAGGAGGAGAAGAGCACAGAAGAACACAGAAGAAGAAAAAAAGAAAAGAAAACGTAGGACGGGGTGCAGAGGAGGAGAAGAGCACAGAAGAAGAAAAGAACACGCAGGACGGGGTGCAGAGGAGGAGAAGAGCACAGAAGAACACAGAAGAAGAAAAGAAGAAAAGAACACGCAGGACGGGGTGTAGAGGAGGAGAAGAGCACAGAAGAACACAGAATAAGAAAAGAAGAAAAGAACACGCAGGACGGGGTGCATAGGTGGAGAAGAGCACAGAAGAACACAGAAGAAGAAAAGAACACGCAGGACGGGATGCAGAGGAGGAGAAGAGCACAGAAGAAGAAAAGAAGAAAAGAACACGCAGGACGGGGTGCAGAGGAGGAGAAGAGCACAGAAGAACACAGAAGAAGAAAAGAACACGCAGGACGGGGTGCAGAGGAGGAGAAGAGCACAGAAGAACACAGAAGAAGAAAAGAAGAAAAGAACACGCAGGACGGGGTGCAGAGGAGGAGAAGAGCACAGAAGAACACAGAAGAAGAAAAGAACACGCAGGACGGGGTGCAGAGGAGGAGAAGAGCACAGAAGAACACAGAAGAAGAAAAGAAGAAAAGAACACGCAGGACGGGGTGCAGAGGAGGAGAAGAGCACAGAGGAACACAGAAGAAGAAAAGAACACCAGGACGGGGTGCAGAGGAGGAGAAGAGCAAAGAAGAACACAGAAGAAGAAAAGAAGAAAAGAACACGCAGGACGGGGTGCAGAGGAGGAGAAGAGCACAGAGGAACACAGAAGAAGAAAAGAACACGCAGGACGGGTGCAGAGGAGGAGAAGAGCACAGAAGAACACAGAAGAAGAAAAGAAGAAAAGAACACGCAGGACGGGGTGCAGAGGAGGAGAGGAGCACAGAAGAAGAAAAGAACACGCAGGACGGGTGCAGAGGAGGACAAGAGCACAGAAGAACACAGAAGAAGAAAAGAACACGCAGGACGGGGTGCAGAGGAGGAGAAGAACACAGAGGAAGAGCAGAGCAGGAAGAAAATGCGGTGAGGAAGAGGAGCGGGACACAGAGGAAGAGCAGAACACGAGGAAAGTGCGGTGAGGAGGAAGAGAAGGACACAGGAGAAGATCAGGACACGCAGCAAGTGGGCTGCAGAAGAGGAGCAGAGAGCGGAAGAAGATGGCTACCAGAGGGAGGAACACAAAGCGAAGGGAAATGGACAGCAGAGGTGCAAAGAAAGGCTGGAGGAGAGAGCGGAAGGCAGAAGACAGAAGTTCAGAGAAACAGAGGTGAGTGGCGAGGGGCTGGACGAGGGGCTGGGCAGGGGGAGTACTTACGGTTTAGCTGGTCTTGCTGGGAGGTGTCAGGAGCCTGGGCAGGTGGAGCTGCAACGGCGGGGGAAGTGACCTACCCTAGGGTCAAGGTTTGCTGACTCTGCCGCGCAGCAGCCGCCATAAGAGGGAGGAGGGGTCAGCTGGGGGCGGGAGGCGGGAGAGGGGGCGACGAATGAAAGCAGGGGGGGCGGGGCCGAGCGGGAGGTGGCGGTGGGAAAGCAGAGGTTGGGGGGTCAGGTAGAGGGGAAGGGAAAGAAGATAGGGAAGGGGGGATTACAGAGGAGGAGAGGAGTCAGGAAGAAAAGAAGAGAGGAATAGAAGAGGAAGGAGAGAAGACCACAGAAGAAGAGGAGAGACGAGTCCAGAAGAAGAGGAGAAGACCACAGAAGCGGAGGAGAGAAGAGTCCAGAAGGAGAGGAGAAGACCACAGGAGAAGAGGAGAGACGAGCCCAGAAGAAGAGGAGAAGACCACAAAAGCGGAGGAGAGAAGAGTCCAGAAGAAGAGGAGAGAAGAGTCCAGAAGAAGAGGAGAAGACCACAGAAGAAGAGGGGAGAGGAGCACAGAAGAAGAAAAAGAACACACAGAGAAGAGTACAGAAGAAGAAAAAGAACACACAGAGAAGAGTACAGAAGAAGAAAAGAACATGCAGAGAAGAGTACAGAAGAAGAAAAGAACACACACAGAAGAACACAGAAGAAGAAAAGAACACGCAGGACGGGGTGCAGAGGAGGAGAAGAACACAGAGGAAGAGCAGAGCAGGAATAAAATGCGGTGAGGAAGAGGAGCGGGACACAGAGGAAGAGCAGAACACGAGGAAAGTGCGGTGAGGAGGAAGAGAAGGACACAGGAGAAGATCAGGACACGCAGCAAGTGGGCTGCAAAAGAGGAGCAGAGAGCGGAGGAAGATGGCTACCAGAGGGAGGAACACAAAGCGAAGGGAAATGGACAGCAGAGGTGCAAAGAAAGGTTGGAGGAGAGAGCGGAAGGCAGAAGACAGAAGTTCAGAGAAACAGAGGTGAGTGGCGAGGGGCTGGGCGAGGGGCTGGGCAGGGGGAGTACTTATGGTTTAGCTGGTCTTGCTGGGAGGTGTCAGGAGCCTGGGCAGGTGGAGCTGCAACGGCGGGGGAAGCGACCTACTCTAGGGTCAAGGGTCGCTGACTCTGCCGCGCAGCGGCGCCATAAGAGGGAGGAGGGGGGGAGGAGGGGTCAGCTGGGGGTGGGATGCGGGGGGTGACGAATGGGAGCAGGGGGGCGGGGCCGAGCGGAAGGTTGCGGCTGGAAAGCAGAGGGTGGGGGGTCAGGTAGAGGGGAAGGGAAAGAAGATAGGGAAGGGGGGATTACAGAGGAGGAGAGGAGTCAGGAAGAAAAGAAGAGAGGAATAGAAGAGGAAGGAGAGAAGACCACAGAAGAAGAGGAGAGACGAGTCCAGAAGAAGAGGAGAAGACCACAGAAGCGGAGGAGAGAAGAGTCCAGAAGAAGAGGAGAAGACCACATGAGAAGAGGAGAGACGAGTCCAGAAGAAGAGGAGAAGACCACAGAAGCGGAGGAGAGAAGAGCACAGAAGAACACAGAAGAAGAAAAGAAGAAAAGAACACGCAGGACGGGGTGCAGAGGAGGAGAAGAGCACAGAAGAACACAGAAGAAGAAAAGAAGAAAAGAACACGCAGGATGGGGTGCAGAGGAGGAATAGAGCACAGAACAACACAGAAGAAGAAAAGAACACGCAGGACGGGGTGCAGAGGAGGAGAAGAGCACAGAAGAACACAGAATAAGAAAAGAAGAAAAGAACACGCAGGACGGGGTGCATAGGAGGAGAAGAGCACAGAAGAACACAGAAGAAGAAAAGAACACGCAGGACGGGATGCAGAGGAGGAGAAGAGCACAGAAGAAGAAAAGAAGAAAAGAACACGCAGGACGGGGTGTAGAGGAGAAGAAGAGCACAGAAGAACACAGAAGAAGAAAAGAACACGCAGGACGAGGTGCAGAGGAGGAGAAGAGCACAGAAGAACACAGAAGAAGAAAAGAAGAAAAGAACAAGCAGGACGGGGTGCAGAGGAGGAGAAGAGCACAGAGGAACACAGAAGAAGAAAAGAACACGCAGGACGGGGTGCAGAGGAGGAGAAGAGCAAAGAAGAACACAGAAGAAGAAAAGAAGAAAAGAACACGCAGGACGGGGTGCAGAGGAGGAGAAGAGCACAGAGGAACACAGAAGAAGAAAAGAAGAAAAGAACACGCAGGACAGGGTGCAGAGGAGGAGAAGAGCACAGAAGAACACAGAAGATGAAAAGAAGAAAAGAACACGCAGGACGGGGTGCAGAGGAGGAGAAGAGCACAGAAGAACACAGAAGAAGAAAAGAACACGCAGTACGGGGTTCAGAGGAGGAGAAGAGCACAGAAGAAGAAAAGAAGAAAAGAACACACAGGACAGGGTGCAGAGGAGGAGAAGAGCACAGAAGAACACAGAAGAAGAAAAGAACACGCAGGACGGGGTGCAGAGGAGGAGAAAAGCACAGAAGAACACAAAAGAAGAAAAGAAGAAAAGAACACGCAGGATGGGGTGCAGAGGAGGAAAAGAGCACAGAAGAACACAGAAGAAGAAAAGAACACGCAGGACGTGGTGCAGAGGTGGAGAAGAGCACAGAAGAACACAGAAGAAGAAAAGAAGAAAAGAACACGAAGGACGGGGTGTAGAGGAGGAGAAGAGCACAGAAGAACACAGAATAAGAAAAGAAGAAAAGAACACGCAGGACGGGGTGCATAGGAGGAGAAGAGCACAGAAGAACACAGAAGAAGAAAAGAACACGCAGGACGGGATGCAGAGGAGGAGAAGAGCACAGAAGAAGAAAAGAAGAAAAGAACACGCAGGACGGGGTGCAGAGGAGGAGAAGAGCACAGAAGAACACAGAAGAAGAAAAGAACACGCAGGACGGGGTGCAGAGGAGGAGAAGAGCACAGAAGAACACAGAAGAAGAAAAGAAGAAAAGAACACGCAGGACGGGGTGCAGAGGAGGAGAAGAGCACAGAAGAACACAGAAGAAGAAAAGAACACGCAGGACGGGGTGCAGAGGAGGAGAAGAGCACAGAAGAACACAGAAGAAGAAAAGAAGAAAAGAACACGCAGGACGGGGTGCAGAGGAGGAGAAGAGCACAGAGGAACACAGAAGAAGAAAAGAACACCAGGACGGGGTGCAGAGGAGGAGAAGAGCAAAGAAGAACACAGAAGAAGAAAAGAAGAAAAGAACACGCAGGACGGGGTGCAGAGGAGGAGAAGAGCACAGAGGAACACAGAAGAAGAAAAGAACACGCAGGACGGGTGCAGAGGAGGAGAAGAGCACAGAAGAACACAGAAGAAGAAAAGAAGAAAAGAACACGCAGGACGGGGTGCAGAGGAGGAGAGGAGCACAGAAGAAGAAAAGAACACGCAGGACGGGTGCAGAGGAGGACAAGAGCACAGAAGAACACAGAAGAAGAAAAGAACACGCAGGACGGGGTGCAGAGGAGGAGAAGAACACAGAGGAAGAGCAGAGCAGGAAGAAAATGCGGTGAGGAAGAGGAGCGGGACACAGAGGAAGAGCAGAACACGAGGAAAGTGCGGTGAGGAGGAAGAGAAGGACACAGGAGAAGATCAGGACACGCAGCAAGAGGGCTGCAGAAGAGGAGCAGAGAGCGGAGGAAGATGGCTACCAGAGGGAGGAACACAAAGCAAAGGGAAATGGACAGCAGAGGTGCAAAGAAAGGTTGGAGGAGAGAGCGGAAGGCAGAAGACAGAAGTTCAGAGAAACAGAGGTGAGTGGCGAGGGGCTGGACGAGGGGCTGGGCAGGGGGAGTACTTACGGTTTAGCTGGTCTTGCTGGGAGGTGTCAGGAGCCTGGGCAGGTGGAGCTGCAACGGCGGGGGAAGTGACCTACCCTAGGGTCAAGGTTCGCTGACTCTGCCGCGCAGCAGCCGCCATAAGAGGGAGGAGGGGTCAGCTGGGGGCGGGAGGCGGGAGAGGGGGCGACGAATGAGAGCAGGGGGGGCGGGGCCGAGCGGGAGGTGGCGGCAGGAAAGCAGAGGTTGGGGGGTCAGGTAGAGGGGAAGGGAAAGAAGATAGGGAAGGGGGGATTACAGAGGAGGAGAGGAGTCAGGAAGAAAAGAAGAGAGGAATAGAAGAGGAAGGAGAGAAGACCACAGAAGAAGAGGAGAGACGAGTCCAGAAGAAGAGGAGAAGACCACAGAAGCGGAGGAGAGAAGAGTCCAGAAGGAGAGGAGAAGACCACAGGAGAAGAGGAGAGACAAGCCCAGAAGAAGAGGAGAAGACCACAAAAGCGGAGGAGAGAAGAGTCCAGAAGAAGAGGAGAGAAGAGTCCAGAAGAAGAGGAGAAGACCACAGAAGAAGAGGGGAGAGGAGCACAGAAGAAGAAAAAGAACACACAGAGAAGAGTACAGAAGAAGAAAAAGAACACACAGAGAAGAGTACAGAAGAAGAAAAGAACATGCAGAGAAGAGTACAGAAGAAGAAAAGAACACACACAGAAGAACACAGAAGAAGAAAAGAACACGCAGGACGGGGTGCAGAGGAGGAGAAGAACACAGAGGAAGAACAGAGCAGGAATAAAATGCGGTGAGGAAGAGGAGCGGGACACAGAGGAAGAGCAGAACACGAGGAAAGTGCAGTGAGGAGGAAGAGAAGGACACAGGAGAAGATCAGGACACGCAGCAAGTGGGCTGCAAAAGAGGAGCAGAGAGCGGAGGAAGATGGCTACCAGAGGGAGGAACACAAAGCGAAGGGAAATGGACAGCAGAGGTGCAAAGAAAGGTTGGAGGAGAGAGCGGAAGGCAGAAGACAGAAGTTCAGAGAAACAGAGGTGAGTGGCGAGGGGCTGGGCGAGGGGCTGGGCAGGGGGAGTACTTATGGTTTAGCTGGTCTTGCTGGGAGGTGTCAGGAGCCTGGGCAGGTGGAGCTGCAACGGCGGGGGAAGCGACCTACTCTAGGGTCAAGGGTCGCTGACTCTGCCGCGCAGCGGCGCCATAAGAGGGAGGAGGGGGGGAGGAGGGGTCAGCTGGGGGTGGGATGCGGGGGGTGACGAATGGGAGCAGGGGGGCGGGGCCGAGCGGAAGGTTGCGGCGGGAAAGCAGAGGGTGGGGGTCAGGTAGAGGGGAAGGGAAAGAAGATAGGGAAGGGGGGATTACAGAGGAGGAGAGGAGTCAGGAAGAAAAGAAGAGAGGAATAGAAGAGGAAGGAGAGAAGACCACAGAAGAAGAGGAGAGACGAGTCCAGAAGAAGAGGAGAAGACCACAGAAGCGGAGGAGAGAAGAGTCCAGAAGAAGAGGAGAAGACCACAGGAGAAGAGGAGAGACGAGTCCAGAAGAAGAGGAGAAGACCACAGAAGCGGAGGAGAGAAGAGCACAGAAGAACACAGAAGAAGAAAAGAAGAAAAGAACACGCAGGACGGGGTGCAGAGGAGGAGAAGAGCACAGAAGAACACAGAAGAAGAAAAGAAGAAAAGAACACGCAGGACGGGGTGCAGAGGAGGAGAAGAGCACAGAAGAACACAGAAGAAGAAAAGAAGAAAAGAACACGCAGGACGGGGTGCAGAGGAGGAGAAGAGCAGAGAAGAACACAGAAGAAGAAAAGAACACGCAGGACGGGGTGCAGAGGAGGAGAAGAGCACAGAAGAAGAAAAGAAGAAAAGAACACGCAGGACGGGGTGCAGAGGAGGAGAAGAGCACAGAAGAACACAGAAGAAGAAAAGAAGAAAAGAACACGCAGGATGGGGTGCAGAGGAGGAGAAGAGCACAGAGGAACAATGGTCCTGGGGCAGCCCATGTGCTGGTGGTCCCCCAGTGTTACCGGAACTTCCTACTGGGTCTGGCTCACGACATCCCCCTGGAAGGACACCTGGGCCAAAACAAGACCTTTAACAGGCTTGACACCCACTTCCATTGGCCCAGAATGAGGACAGCCTCAGATAACTTCTGCAGAGCTTGCCCCACCTGCCAGGCTAGTGGGAAGACAGGGAAACGGCTTAAAGCTCCCCTGCTCCCACTCCCAGTCGTTGGCACCCCCTTTGAAAGGGTGGGCATCGACATTGTTGGTCCCTTGGACCCCAAAACTGCCTTGGGCAATAGGTTTATCCTGGTTTTGGTGGACCATGCCACCCGCTATCCAGAGGCCATCCATCTGAGAACAGTGACTGCACCGGTGGTAATCAGAGCCCTGTCGGGAATATTTACCCGTGTGGGATTCCCTAAGGAGGTTGTGTCTGACAGGGACACAAACTTCATGTCTGCATACATGAAGTCCATGTGGGACGAGTGTGGGGTGACCTACCGGTTTACCACCCCTTACCATCCTCAACCCAATGGGCTTGTTGAGAGATTCAACAAGACCCTGAAAGGCATGATTAGTGGCCTGACTGAGGCCATGAGGCGTAAGTGGGACGTCCTCTTACCCTGCCTGTTGTTTGCTTACAGAGAGGTGCCCCAGAAAGGGGTGGGGTTCAGCCCCTTTGAGCTTCTCTATGGTCACCCTGTCAGGGGACCCCTAAGCATTGTGAAGGAGGGCTGGGAGAAAGCTCCCAAGTCACCTCCCCAGAATGTGGTCAGCTACATGCTGGCCCTCCGCAACCAAACCCAACGCTTCTGGAAGCAGGCCCAGAGTAACCTCGAGGCCAGTTAAGAGGTAATGAAGGAGTGGTGTGACCGGAAGACCACTCTGGTTGAGTTCTCATCTGTAGACACAGTTTGGGTGATGGAGCCAGTAGAGCCCAGGGCTCTCCAGGACCGCTGGACTGGCCCCTTTGAGATCAAGGAGCGTAAAGGGGATGCCACTTACCTAGTGGACCTCAAGACCCCTAGGCACCCCCTAAGGGTCCTCCATCACAACCGGCTCAAACCTCACTTTGAGAGGTCTGAGGTCAGTATGCTCCTGGTCACCGATGGGGGCATGGAAGAGGAGAGTGAACCTCTCCCCAACCTCCTCTCTGTCAAAGAAGGGGATGGGTCAGTGGGGAGTGTCATTCTCTCTGACTCCCTGACTCTAACCCAGAGAGAGACTGCTATGAGCTGTTAGAGCAGTTCTCCCCCTGTTCTCCCTTACTCCTGGACTGACCCACCTCTTTGTTCAGGACATTGACACAGGTGACAGTCCCCCTGTGAAGAACAAAATGTACAGGTTGTCGGATAAGGTGAAGGCCAGCATCAAGGAGGAGGTCTCCAAGATGTTGACTTTAGGGGTTATTGAGAAATCCAGTAGTCCCTGGGCCAGCCCGGTGGTATTGGTTCCTAAGGCTACTGCTCCAGGTGCGAAGCCAGAACTCCGGTTCTGTGTGGACTACCGGGGTCTCAACTCAGTCACCCGGACTGATGCTCACCCCATCCCCAGAGCTGATGAGCTCGTTGACAGACTTGGTGCTGCCAAGTTCCTGAATACGTTTGATCTTACTTCAGGGTACTGGCAGATCGGCCTGACTGAGGGGGCTAAAGAAAGATCAGCATTTTCCACCCCTGATGGCCATTACCAATTCCGGGTGATGCCATTTGGACTGAAAAAGGCCTCTGCTACCTTCCAACGGTTGGTTAACGGGGTCCTAGCTGGTAAAGATGCCTACTGTGCAGCTTATCTGGACAACATAGCTGTCTACAGTTCCAGTTCCAGCTGGGAGGAACACCTGCTCCTCCTCAAGGAGGTGCTTCAGGCTCTGCAACAGGCAGGCCTGACTATCAAGGCTAGTAAGTGCCAGATTGGGCAGGGTTCCGTGGTGTACTTGGGACACCTAGTAGGTGGTGGCAAGGTGCAGCCACTCCTGGCCAAGATTGAAACTATCAAGGCCTGGCAACCACCTAGAACACAGACTGAGGTGAGAGCCTTTTTGGGCCTCAATGGATACTACCGCAGATTCGTCAAGGGCTATGGTACTATTGTGTCCCCCTTGACAGAACTCACTTCCAAGAAACAACCTAGGTTGGTGAATTGGACAGAGGCTTGTCAGAAAGCCTTTGATTCTCTGAAGGAAGCCATGTGTACGGCCCCCGTGCTCAAGGCCCCTGACTACTCCCAGGAATTTATTGCGCAGAAAGACGCTTCAGAGCATGGCACAGGGGATGGACTTTACAGTGGAGCATCGCCCAGGGGTTGACCACGCCAATGCTGATGGTCTCTCCAGATACTTCCGCCTTAGCGATGAGAGCTCCCAGGAGGTCGGGTAGCTCTCCCCACTTTCAGCTGGGGGGGAAACATGTTAGACCTGACATGCCTTAGGGTGGTCACCCCTAACTTTTTGCCTGCCTCCCTCCATTTTTTGGACTCTGTTTTGCTGGCTTTTAGACTCTGCGCACTTTACCACTGCTAACCAGTGCTAAAGTGCATATACTCTCTCCCTTTAAACATGGTAACTTTTGATCATACCCAATTGGACTATTTAATATACTTATAAGTCCCTAGTAATGTGCACTGCATGTGCCTAGGGCCTGTAGATTAAATGCTACTAGTAGGCCTGCAGCACTGGTTGTGCCACCCATTCAACTAGCCCCTTACCTTGTCCTAGGCCTGCCAGGGCAAGGCCTGTGTGTGCAGTTTCACTGCCACTTCGTCTTGGCATTTAAAAGTACTTGCCAAGCCTAAAACTCCCCTTTTTCTACACATAAGTCACTTCTAGTATGTGCCCTAGGTAACCCCTAGAGCAGGGTGCTGTGTGGGTAAAAGGCAAGACATGTACCTGTGTAGTTTACATGTCCTGGTAGTGTAAAACTCCTAAATTCGTTTTTACACTAATGTGAGGCCTGCTCCCTTCATAGGCGAACATTGGGGCTGCCCTCATAAATTGTTGAAGTGGCAGCTGCTAATCTGAAGGGAGTAGGAAGGTCATCTTTAGTATGGCCAGAATGGTAAAACAAAATCCTGCTGACTGGTGAAGTTGGATTTAATATTACTATTTTAGAAATGCCGCTTTTAGAAAGTGAGCATTTCTATGCACTTAAATTTTTCTGTGCCTTACAGTCCACGTCTGGCTAGGTGTAGTTGACAGCTCCTTGTGCATTCACTCAGACACACCCCAAACACAGGGTACTCAGCCTCACTTGCATACATCTGCATTTTGAATGGGTCTTCCTGGGCTGGGAGGGTGGAGGGCCTGCTCTGACACAAGGGACTGCCACACCCCCTACTGGGACCCTGGCAGACAGGATTGAACTGAAAGGGGACCTGGTGCACTTCTAAACCACTCTTTGAAGTCTCCCCCACTTCAAAGGCACATTTGGGTATAAAACAGGGCCTCTGCCCTACTACCTCAGAGACTCACTGGAGAAGAAACCTGAACCAGAACTTGCATCCTGCCAAGAAGAATTGCCTGGCTGCCTAAAGGACTCACCTGACTGCTTTCTACAAAGGACTGCTGCCTTGCTGTTGCCCTGCTGCCTTACTGAACTCTTGTCTGGCTGTAAAAGTGCTCACCAAAGGCTTGGATAGAGCTTGCCTCCTGTTCCCTGAAGTCTCAGGACCAAAAAGACTTCTCTTTTTCATTTGAAAATCGCCACACACTGACGCTGATCGACGCGACACCTTCGGGGCGACCGGAACTTCGACGCACGGCTTCACAAGGACAACGCCGCCCGACTTCCAGAGGGGAAATCGACGCAACACCTGCCGTGAGAATGAGAATTCCATGCACAGCCTCCCGGAACGACGCGCAGCCGGAAAACAAGCCGAAGAATCCACGCACAGACCCCGGGACATCTGGTGATCCTGCGACCCACAGAAAGAGACTGTCTGCGCACCGGAAAATGACACACGACTTCCCCGCGTGAAAAATAACGACACAAGTCCGTGTGTGCAGGGGAGAAATCGACACACACACCATTTTTCAATGTATCTCTTCTTCTGCAGCCCTTTGCGGAGATTTTCCACTTTAAACCAGGTACTTTGTGCTTGAAAGAGACTTTGTTTGCTTTTTAAAGACTTAAGACACTTTGGTGGTCATTACAACCCTGGCGGTCAGAGGCCGGCAGGGGTTATGTGGCATCCGTACCGCCAACAGGCTGGCGGTACGGAGACCAGTATTACGACCGCGGCGTTAGCGCCGCGGTTGCACCGCCGGGGCCGGCGGTTTCCCGCCGTTTTAGCCCCGGCGGTGATAATCCGCCAGGGCAGCGCTGCAAGCAGCGCTGCCCTGGGGATTATGACCCCCCTACCGCCAGCCTGTTTCTGGCGGTTTGCACTGCCAGGAAGAGGCTGGCAGTAAGGGGTGTCCTGGGGCCCCTGGTGGCCCCTGCACTGCCCATGCCACTGGCATGGGCAGTGCAGGGGCCCCCTAACAGGGCCCCGGCCAGCTTTTCACTGTCTGCATAGCAGACAGTGAAAAGCGCGACGGGTGCTACTGCACCCGTCGCACGGCCGCAACACCGCCGGCTCCATTAGGAGCCGGCTCCTATGTTGCGGCCTCACCCCTGCTGGGCCGGCGGGCGTAAACTTGGTTTGCGCCCACCAGCCCAGCGGGGATGTCGTAATGGGGTCTGCGGGAGTACGGCCGCATTGGCGGCCGCACAGCAGTTGCCGCCAAGCTCGTAATGACCCCCTATATATCACTTTGCAGTGATATCTCTACAATTTCACATTACATCTTTATTCGTTTTGACCTACAATTATCCTGATGAATATTATATATTTTTCTAAACACTGTGTGGTGTATTTTTGTGGGGCTATATTGTGTTATTGAATGATTTATTGCACAAATCCTTTACACATTGCCTTCTAAGTTAAGCCTGACTGCTCGTGCCAAGCTAACAGAGGGTGGGCACAGGATAATTTTGGATTGTGTGTGACTTACCCTGACTAGAGTGAGGGTTCATGCTTGGACAGAGGGTAACCTGACTGCAAACCAAAAACCCCATTTCTAACATCCCCCAATCACAAATCTGGGTTTAATCCATCAGTTGTTTTGCTTGCTATGCCATTCCAGTTCAAACCCAGCCATATGCAAACCAGTCTTGGGTATCACCCTTCATCAGCCAGGCTAGGTTGCATCTGGTGGCATAACAAGAACGGGACCCACGTCTGGGCATACCCTTCTCACTTGAGGCTCCTCACTTTGGTCCCAGAGAGCCTGTAAAGGGCACAAAAAGGGTTATAAAAAATATATAGCTTAATAGGGAAGGTCACAAACCTTCACACTGAGAGTTGAGGGTTCAACTCCAGGTGTATCCGTAGTAATTTTCCCTCCTTCAATTTCTTTTCAATCGGAAATGTTTAAGGCTCATACAGAAAGGTGATCCTCCTCATTTTAACTGACAAATACATTTTACTTTTAAATTTGTGCAGAAATGTCTCATTCTAGGTGTATCATCCATCAAAGTAAAAAAAACTCTCTTTCTCCCTCTCTCTCTCTTTCAATCTCTTTCTCCCACTCACATACCTACACAGACCCTTACCCACCCACTCACAGACCACTCAGACACTGACTAATGCACTCACAGACCCACTCAGACCTTTGTGCGCGCACTCACAGCCCCAGTCAGACCCTCATGCACAAACTCAGACCCAATCAGACACTCGTGCCCATCCACAGACCCACTCACTCTCACACACCCACTCACAGACCCACTGACACCCTCATGCAGCCACTCACAGACCTGAGCAGACATAGACAAGCCCACTAAGACACTGATGCGCACACTCTTACACCCAGACATTGGCTCCTACAGCCACTGTCACCCCTAAATACACCTATTCTCACACCCAGAGAGATAGTCTGTGGCCAACTCCCACTGTTCATGGGCTAAGGGCTCTGTGCAGAGTAGGTTGGGTGGTTCAGGAGGTTGGCTGCAGGGATTGGCTGCAGGCCAGGTCTTACGGCAGCCCCTGCTGTGCACGAGCAAAGGCCATGCGTGATGCAAGGTTGTGTGCTTAATGTGGTTGCTGTCAGGGCCGGGCCCAGGCCATGTGACCAATCAATGTTCGGCAGTGGTTGGATTAACACATAGTAATGAAAATTACTATACGTAAAAAAAAAACATAGAAATTCACTGAAAAAAACAAAGGTTACAGGGACGTTATAGTTAGGAAATAGAATTTAAAAAAACATAGGAATTCACTGAAAAAAACAAAGGTTTCAAGGACGCTATAGTTAGGCTCACATTTGAAATGTACAAAACCATAGCAAATCACCTTTTATAGTAAGAGTTATCTCAAGTAACTATAACTCATGCCCCAATATACCTATAACTCACGCCCTCAACATGCACTGCTGATTAATCCCACAAATTATGGCATTCATGACATCTTTGATTACATCATTAATAATATTAATGTAAAATCTGCATTAACATTTGCGATGAAAAAGCTGTGCATGGCGGAGGCGCGAGTTATAGTTACCTTATGGCATGAGTTATAGTTACTTGACCTAACTCTAACTATAACAGGTGAATTTCTATAGTTTTGTACATTTAAAATGTGAGCCTAACTATAACGTCCCTATAACCTTACCACATGGCTCCCTCCCCTTTAAAATATACATGGCCCTCAGGATTGGTGTCCCCAGGGCTATAATAGGTTTGGGGAGGGAGGTCACTTGGCCCATTCCTTGTTAGGAATAAAGTCCCTGGGGTCCCCAGGGCCAGTTTTTCTAGCCAACCCCCTACCGGTTGGCTGCCTTTGGTGGGGTTGACTACAGAGTCTGGCCGCAAGCAAGGTCTTGTGGCCAATCTCCTACTGCGCTCTGCAAAAGGCCATGTGCAGCATAGGACTGGCTGCATGGAGGAGATTGGCCGCACCGCCTGGCTGCAAGCCAGACCCTGTAGGCAACCCCCCACATGCAAGACTGAATGCCCTGCAGAGGAGTGGCTTAACACAACTCGGGGGAGCCCTCCTGCAGAGTGTTCTACTGTGCTGAAGGGGTCCCCTGGAGCTCTGGGTTCCCCTGCTTTGTGGGGTCTGTGAGGTCTGCGGGGGCCTTTGTTATGCCCCTGCTGCGTAGCGTGGGGTTGGCTGCATGCAGGGGATTGGTCATAGGGCCTGCCGCAGGCATTCCAGGCGTTTGCAGATACCAATTAGAAAACAGGGCACTGACCTTCTAAAACAGAGGATAGCCTCTACAGAGCAGGGCCTTTCACTTTTATTTGGGGAAGATGGTCAACCAGAATGGAATGAAAGACCTTATCACAGATCACTGAGAAGTATATTAAAATCAGAATGGCGTTGCTTCCTGCATGGAGCATCATACCGATGTCATTATCTGCAGGTGCAGAATGCTCCATGCTGTGAGAGGGATGGAATCCCAATTGATGGGCACTAAACACATTAGTAGATTCTAAGAAGGCTGTAGGTTATTGATTGACTATGCTTTCCTTTATATTGACTGTGAAAGGCAGAAGGGATATTGGCCTGTAATCAGCGGTTGTTTCGGAGTCCGAAGTAGACTTTTTAAACAAAGGAAGATCAAGAGCTTCTTCTATTTCTCTGACACATCTCCTGCCTCTAAAGATGTGTTACAGAACTTAATTAGGGCTGAAGTAAGGGAAGGACTGAGAGCTTTTACCTCCTGCGTGGGACATGGATCTACGGGGGAGCCCGACGAGATTGAATTAATGTATTCTATAATTAGGTCGATAGAAAGGAAGAAAGAGAGTGGCCGCAATTAAGATCAATACTGTTTCCTCCATTGCACTGCCCCTCTGTAGGAACTGCCAGAATGACAGGAAAGAAATGCAAGCTTTTGTCTTTTTTTGGATTGATGGAAGCCAGAAATTCGTGCACAACTGTCTCTCTTATACATAAAAACGATTTCCTCGATAGGATATGTAGCTGATTCAATCCTGTCGTAATACCAACTATTCCCAGCAGAGCTGACGATTTACTTGTATTTACGTAGCTCTGCAGAGCGGAGTGTGGATAGTGTGTAGCGCGCCAACTCCGCTCTAATTTCTAATACTGCCTTTTCGCTGGGCTACCTTGTAAGTGAACCAGGGTGGCGAGGGGGACGTGAAGTAACAACGGAAGCAGCTTTGATGGAAAGGTAGACTAAAGTGTCAGTGACCCATTTATTAAAGGCAAAGGCATGTATAGAAATATCATTCATAAAGTATGGGGTCAAAATATCCAAAATAGAGGCTCCTTCCTTGGTGTTATGGCAGGGCCTTCTGGGATGCGAAAGTGGGTACAGTGGACTGTTGGTTAAAAGACAGTCTGATTGTAAAACTAAGGCATTGTGGTCCGATCAGATAAGATCACTGTCTTTCTCTACTTTAGCAAGGTCTAGCTTTTGTATAAAAAGTGCTTTACATGCTACTGGATAGTAGACGAAAAACAATATGGGCATATTTATAAGGCCCTAATGCCCCCGTTGCGTCACATTTTGTGATGCAATGGCATCACAAACCTTTAAATTATATTTATGAGGCCACGCAAACCCCCTTTGCTTTAAATGGCCTCATAGGTATGGAGTAAGGCAAGGCACCTCAAATCGCTGCACTGCCTTACTCTCCGTTAGGGAGGCATTCCATGCACTTTGAGGTGGGTGTTCCCATGCAGCACCCATGGATTTTGATGTATCCCCAGATTTACAAGACCTTGTAAACCTGGGGATGGGCCACGACCTTTCACCTCTCCAGGGGAGGCGCATTGCAGAGAAACATCACTATTTATCCTCATTTTTTCCTCTTTCTGTGTATGCTACATTCAGCAGCACACATAGAAAATAGGAAAAACCTCCCAAGTGCAGGCAGGTGTCTGTTCCGCATAAAAACAATCCTGCATGGAAAGAAGGCATCCTTTCACCATGGTGCAAAGGTGGATGAATTGGCGCTGGGCTGCTGAAATGACACCAGTGCAGGAGGATAGGACAGGAATGTGCTGTATGGCATAGATACAGCTGATTCCTGTTCTTTCCCTTTGACGCAGGGCAGCCCAGCAAGGTGATTCGCTGAGTTGCCCTGCACCAAAATCCCATAAATATGGCCCTAAATGTGCTGTCCCCTTCCATCTAGTAATGAAATGTGTCTGTAAATCGTCGAGTGGTTCTGTATTTCTGTGTGCTCTGCCTGCACATACCATAATAAGAGGGACGCACAAGAATGCTGACAGCACAACCAAAATAACAAGGTTTTCTGCTGCGCATTACAGCAAAATGGACTTCACCGTCATTATCTCTGAAAAAGTTATTATACAAAATCTTTCTACCAGATGGCAAATCTATACTTTGTCTCTTTTTGCTTTCATGGCCTGGAGCCTTGGCATTAGAATACATAGGACCATTTCGCTTCAACACTTGTTTATGGACTTGCTAGTTGCTCTATTAAATGTGAAGATGCCACGCTGTAATCATTAACAAACAACATGATGTGCTGTCCTATCAAAAGCATTGCTATACCTGGGATCTAAACTAAGATCTATGTTTTACTGTTTTTAGGCAATAGCAGTCTAAAACGTTTATTGTGCTCTCTTAAACACGGATGCAGCCTTTGCTATTGCTGATGTTAGCCATTTAACAAAACGGTCTTTACCTTTTAAACCCACGTCGGTCATGGTTGGTGATCCACTCAGGGCATTTATGTTTTGGTGCTGTAAATGCCCAGATCCAAGGGATTTAAGAAATGTTAACATATTTTATTCTGTATTGTTGTGTTTACCGAATAATCCTGAGAGATTTGGCACAGACCAAAAGAGTTTGCCAATCCATTTTAGTCTAGAACCTGACTGTGTCACGTATGACAGGGCATCTTTCTGGTCAATTGAACATGGGAATCCATTACCAAGTAATAAGGGCCATATTTATTACTGCTGATGCAACGCTGCATTGTGGCAGTGTTACGTCAGAAAAATCTGAGATGTGTTGTGGCACTTCCTTTCCCCATGAATGTGCCATATTTATCGGACGACACACCATGGTGCAAGGACCAAAGATGCATCACAAATTCCGATGCAGTGGTGTCGCAAATGGCTGAAGCTGCTGCAATGCAAGTACTCCTTACATCATGCAAAGCTGATTTGCGTGCCGTAGAGCACCCCTACATGCCGCAAATCTGTATACTACAATACTGAGAAGCATGGAAGGAGCATCAGGGAGCCAGGAGGGTAACAACCCCAACACGAAGACTTACCATCATTCCAGGGGAACAGGAAGTCCAACATCAATGATGAGGAGGACCAGATTTTAATAAGTGAGGTGAGAATAAATGAACATCTTCTATTTGTCTCCTCAAAATTTTCGTTAGCAAGGAAGGATGCTGTTTCGCAACCCATAGTAGACAAAATCAACCGCATAGCACAAACAAAGAGGACCATCCTGGAGTGCAAGAGCTGGCACAATTACACGCGTAGGACCAAAGGAACAGTGGCTAGGACCCTTAACGCAGCCATGAGGGCCACAGGAATACCTGATGTCTAGGAGGACTTGGATCCAGTGGAAGAGCAGGTGACATCCCTCATTCCAACAGAGTTGGTAGCCGGAGAGGGAGGGTAGGATGGTGATGAAGTGGAGGACCAGGAAGAACTACAGAGTGAGTCAAAACAAAGAACCATCAGTAAACTCTCATGCAGGGCAATGCAGCACCACAATTTGCTGTTCTTTGCTGCACTGTGTGAAAGGGGAAGTGAGGAATGGCTCACATGTAAAGACATACTTCACAAAACTGTGCTTTCCATGGGCAGTACCAGTTTTCCCAGCCCAGTCCAGCCCTGCCAAGTTTCTCAAGTCCATGAGTGATGTGCTGCTCCAATCAGGGCATTACCTCCCAATCCTGGGTCTTGTAATGTCATTTATCTCTTGACAAAACAGGACTGCAAGTTACAGAATACAAAGTAAAACCTGCACTGGAGCAGCACATCATGCATCGACCTAGGAAACTTGGCAGATATGCCAGTGCTAATGCAGGCCCCCTACACCATCACACAGTTGTGGTTGTTTTTGGGCCAGGTAGTCCAAAGTGTACTGTAATGTAAAATTAATTAATGTAATCTTTGTAGAGGGGTCAATGGGTCACCCGAGAGGGTCTCCAGGTGCTGAGGAGGTGCATGGACTGCAAGAAGTATCACTTAAAGAGCCATGTGTACAGTTCATAGTACAAGTCCATATTGAACACAGCTGACCTGAGGTGCTGGGAGAAGTTGTCCCAGGTGTAGGCTGCTGTGTATGAGAACACCCTACCTCCTGGCATGGTCATATCAATATTGGGGTGTGGATGAGCATGATTGGTTGGTGGAAGCTTAGATGGCGTGTGAGCTAGGCGGGTCCCTATTAATGTACTGCTTTGTGGGTGTGGCTGAGCATCATGATCTGCCAGTGTGTCTGAATCGTGAAGCAATGTAACTTTCTGAGGTGACATTTGATGTGTGTGTTGCATGTTAGACAGAGTAATACTCTGGCAGTGATGTGTTGGATGGTTTTCCTCTTATGTAGCAGGTGTGCAGAGATGCTGTAGCAGAGGTCATTGGTGCACTACAGTCAACATGTGATGATGGCTTGGTTGATGGTCATACAGGTGCCAGGAGGGAGTAATATGAAGAAATGTCTGACCATGCAAATAAAGTGAAAGCACTTGGAGATGATCGTGGTAATTTGAATTTTCATGGTGAGGTAGATGTCCAGGTTGATGGACAGGTTTCTGTGGTGGTTGGAGGTTAGGGGTTTTGGGCCTAGTCATGTGGGCAAATAGGGTTAGTACATGTTGCAGAATGCCATCACTTCTATCTTGTCATGTGGAATATGAGCAACTAGTCTCACATACAGGTAGCCATGTTGATCAATGGCATAATGTACCTACTGTTGATGGTTTCGGTGTCTGCTGAGAGTTAGTGTATGATTTGGGTCTCATTAGTGTAAGAGATGTGGTAAGTCCCTGGGTCTGAATTATGATTTCCAGAGATGTTGTGTACATGTCCAAGAGAGTGGGGCAGAGTGAAGCAATTGAGTGGACTCTGAAGTTGAGTCCCTTGGGTTCTGAGGGAATGGAGTGAGAATGAGCTGTTGCATACTACCAGTTATGAAGGAGGCTATCTACCTCAGAGTTAATCCTTAGTTCTTAGTGTTGTGGAGTCTAGAGTTAACTGTGTGTGTTAAAAAACTACAAGATTCTCCAGTCAAATTTGGATTATGACATGCACAGACCCTTCTCCTTATATGCAGTGTAGCAAGGGAGCTTGCCATGTAGTGTCATGTGGATGTTTGTGAAAGATTAAACCGTATGGTCTAATAAGGCACAAATTGCACGCACAACAGTTCAGCAAGGCAACTTGGTATGTGGTGCTGTGTGAAAGGCAGAGTGCATGATAGTGTGAGGTAAAATAATAAATGACATGTCTTGGCCAGTGCGGGGCTGCAAACATGGCTAAAGCAAATGCAGGCACCCAGCTACATGGTGCAATGGTCTCTGCAGTGGTACTAAGAAGCCAAATTTGCAACAGTGCAGACAGAAGAAACATGTAAAATGTGTCCCATTCTTTCAGTCACTCTTTAAGGCAGTGCCGCAAGCTGCTAAGCTGTGCTCCATTGTCTGAAAGGTACACAAAGAGGCCACCTAGTGAACATTGCAATTATGTCAATGGCCATATCCACTTGTAAAAACATATGGTCAACTTATCCCTGTGTACTAGAACAAACAACACCTCCTGGTGATCAGCCTGTCCATGATGCCTAGACTGCTGATGACACCATGGACGGAAACAGCCTCCAGCAGCTCCAATAAACCTTTGCCAGTTCTGTCCCAGAACTGGCAGGGAAAGACAGCGTTGTTGGATCTCCAGATGAACTGACACACTGGACATGGACCGTCAACCAATGACATCACAGCTGAGGACTCTGAGGACCCCCAAGTTGATTTTCAATGGCAAGTGGTAGTAGTCCAGCAACGGATGGCTGATGGGGTACTGTTGGGGATGGCGACCATAGCAGGCACTCTTGAAGGAGTCCATAGGTGTCTTAGTCCTAAAGAGGGGTTGTCAAAGGCTATCACAGACACCTGCTCTTGGCTCCATGGGATTGATGAGTCCATAGCTGACATCACTGGTGCACCAGCCTTCTACACCTGACACCAGCAAAGTTGTCAGGCAGCTGGGGGCCATTAATACATCCATCCAGTCCCTGCAGGCCAAGATAGACTCCTTCATTGCAACAGCAATTGCCCTCAATAGCAAAATCATTGCTTTGCTGGCTGACCAGCAAACCTTTGCCAGGGACTACCATGCTGCCTTACTGGCCCTCACAAATGTTGTTGGGGAGATGGGATTCACATCTTCTGACTCTGACATGTGTGTGCCTAAGGCTACTAACATCTCTCAGCTGCCTTCCATTTCAAATCCCACAACTTCCAGGGGTGGCAGAACAAGCATGAGAGGAGGAAGATGCAGACTTCCCCAGTTTCCAATGAAGAACGTCCCAATAAACATTTGGAAATACTCCCTGTCCAGTTTTCCTATCTGTCCTGTGTAGGATATAATGTCACCTTTGTAAGCCAGGACAGTACTCTTTGTTTGTGTTGTATTTTATTTTGTCCACTTGTGCCCCTAAATCCTATGCAACACTTGATAATGGCAATGTTGTCCTCCTCGTTGATCTCACTACACACATGTAACCATGTTGTAACATGTGTAGACTAATGTATTTGTACACACAATACTTATTTGATTTGACATATGTGTTTGTAAAACCTTCTAAGAAAAAATCTACTCACATGTTGTAGTGTGAGGATAGGGAACTCTAGAAGAAAATGAATATGAATATTTGAAAGTATAGTGACATTTGTATTGTTGTTCCACAAAGATCTGCAGACATATTATAACTATAACTCCAAATGTCACTTTTGTTAAGCTGAAGAAGAGAGAGCTCAACTTAATTGTACTTGCTGCCTTTGCATGTTCATATACACCAATTACGCCCATTGGAATGTTATGATGAGCAGTGTGTAACTTATCAATGTCATGTCAGAGTATATCAACAAAATGCATTTTATTAAATAGACGCACAGTGAAAAGGTTCTGACTAAGTGCAGACAAACATACCACCTATATATGGGATGTGTGAGATATGTGAGGTCAAAGCATTGTATCAAATGTCAACAGGAATGTTCCAATGTAAAAAAATTACGACATAATTTCTACACAGGAAAACTTCACTGCTCAAAAAAAACAAAATGAACAATACAAAACTCTGGGTGGTTTTATGGATATTGACCACATAGCCATAGCCCTCGTCGATTAGCATAATGGTGCACAAAGGCAACCCAATACTGTAAATGACACTGACCAAGACATGCAAGTGCACCTTGCCTCCCACATGTATACAATGATTAGTGTTGAGTAATTTAACACAGGCCAAAATAGTGGACTTAATGTTACTCTGCCACAGAGAGGCCTCACATGTGTTGAGTGTGAGTGCATCCATATATCAAATCATTTGAACATATAAGTTTAGCAAAGGTGGAAGACCAGTGAACCTGTATTAATGCTGCACCTCCCCAGGGGAGGAGTAAATAGGAGACATATTTTAAAAAAACGTTTTCGTTGTCGGCTTTTCTAAGTGCGCTGCATTATGTGGCACAGTAAGCAAGAAGTAAATTCAAATGATGATGTACATTGTCCAGGAAAGTGTAATTTCCTGCACAATTAAAACCCACACATTTATTTTTTTAATGTTTCTTTTCTTTTTTCTTATCATACACACAAAACATCAACCCTGCACCCATTTACAAACCTACCATACTAAGCACACTAAAAAACTACTACCTAAAAACTTCTTAATTATCTAAAACTTACCTAAACTAAACCTACACCCACACTAAACCATAACTATCACTATGCCTATTAAAAATAAAAATTATCAAAAATAAAAATACGTAGGAAAGAGAATGTTCTCAGAGCCAGTGCCAGATCTGTGTGGCAATCTGGTCCAGTGCCTCCTAACATTTCAATAAGTTTTCTCCTGTGCTCGACTGCACTTTCTTTATCTGCTCCATCTTCCTGTCCATTCCCTGAATCATTTTGACTATGCCAAAGTTGAAAGTGAATGGTGCACCGTGTCTGGCCCTCTTTTTTCCTGTAGCTGCCCAGTTTGATCCACTTCAGAGTCCTGGAGTGGGCTGTCTACTGCCCTGCTGCTGCATGCCACCCTGAGAATCTTTTGCTGCAGTGGTTTTCTGTAGACCGGACCATGTTCCTGATCTGCCTATGCCCCTAGCCTTCACCTCCGCATGTACGTAACTCATTTTTTGCCATGGGCAATTCTATTAACGTGGCAATAGCATGCCCTTCATAGCTTGAAGCTCTTGGCCATTTCTGTTTTCGTGTTATCTAAGAAGTAAACAAATATTAGCTACTTGCAAATTTACAGGACCCTTTACCAAATTTTGTCTGACATTGTCATGCAATCATAAGTGCCAGTCCACACCTACACCAGATCTTGCAATAGATATATGTACAATATACAATCAGTTCCTAACATCTCCTAATACAATATGCCAAATGATCCATGTGAGGTCAGTGTAGGTGTATAATATATCTATTTAGTCACAATATAATAACATGCATATCACTCATACCAGTGATTCACACTCATTTAGGTGCTTCAATAGGAAATTCTAGACATGGCCCAGATATGTTTACTTTTGGTGTTGGTCTTGCATCATGCAAGGGTGGAAACGTTTTGGGTAAACCTACATGAAAGGTGTGAAGGTAAGCTCAACAAGCTTGTGTAACTCTGCATTCCATTAGTAATCAAGAGTTATGCAAGGCAGCACACATTGCTTACTTGCCTTACTCTGTGTTAGGGACAAGTCAATAGATGGAGGGTGGGTGTCTCACTGTTGCAAGACTATAATTTCAAACACTTCACCAATTTAGCATCATTCATGAACCTGGAAATGCAACATAATGCATCATGTATACTGGTGTACAAAAACCAGGAGAAACTTTACATTTTGACTTTTCTATACACTCATTCTCCCCATGGAGCAATGATGAGTGCACAAAGAAAATGGCAAACACCTCACAGTAGTGTGTGTATACAGGGAGGTTTACTCATCTGGCCAAGAACTCATTTGCTTATAATGTAGGGTCACTTGCACCATGATGGAAGGGTGACTGTGTTGGTGCTAGCCAGATAAAAGGACCCCACCAATGGGAAAACACAGTAATGCGCTGTATCCTGTAATGTGCATTCCTGCATTTTAACTTTTACACAGTGCAGCAACTTGGCTTCACACCTGCATTGTATGAACACTTCACAGACGTGCTACATAGGGGATATACTGGTCATAAGGCTGGCACTGGCAAGCCAATCCATGTGAATTCTAGTGTGCTTTTCCTGTTCCCCACATTCATGCAAAAGACAGTGTATCCATGCAGTGAGGCCTAATGGAGCTGCATAGGTTGTACACCAATGAAATTGGCACACTGTGCTCCACAAATACACATTTGACTGAGATATGCAGGTTGACATCCACTTTACAGCTGATGAGCCAGAAAACAAGACCCATACCATGTGGACATCCACCCTCACAATGTGCATCAGCAGGCTGAGAGGTAGTGGTTCGTACAAAACCATGGATTGATAGAGTAGCGACCCTACATCTCTGCAGCCTCCAGGGCATCAGTGCAATTGTTCCTCTGTTACTTCATTTCACATATGTAGGACCTGGGAACCTCTGAGGAAGGCTCAGTCACCCCCAAGGAGGATTATATCAGCCATACCGCTGGAAAGTGTTAATACTGAAGAAATGTCCAGGCTTCATAAAAAATATTCACACCGTTGCAGATACACCCATCTTGAGATGGCAATTGTACCTTTTCGTGGTTGATTTGATAATCCAGAAAAACGTTTGGATGTAACTCCACATTCTCAGCATCTGTCAGTAGTGCAGTTATTTCAATGTGATGTCTACCCTGCTGACATTGTCCTCAATGTATATTCAAGTTGGGTTTAGGTTTGACACACAGGTAAAGGAACAGGTATGAGTACCCCATTTTTAAAGTGTGGATTCCCAAGAATATTTACCCACACCTATATTCAGGGCCACTGGACTATATTGCAGGAGAATGCACAGTTATGCAGCAGATTTGAAAAAAGTATCCTGTATGAAAACACAAATTATGTGGCATAATGCAGCACCTTTTTTTATAGTATTATTTCATTATTTCATCATTTTTAAACTGGGTAACACTGGGTATTGGTTGCACCTTATCCGTACCAGTTTAATACTCAATTATAGCAATAAACAACAGAAATGGGACTAGCTCAGCTTTGCAAAGGACCTTCTACTTCAAGGCAACACCTGTTGCTCCATCTTTAATAACTTTTGAAACATCTGAGCTGGAAACAATTTCCTTTTTTAAATCTGCAGATTATGTGGCAGATGATGGATTATGTGTCAAATGCATCAAATCTATAAATATTCCAAAATTGCCACAGCCGCACAATTGCATAATTTCAGCGGTCCTGACTATATTGACACTACATTCACATTAACACGCCACCTCGTCAATTCAAAATGATTCTGTGGCCATGGGCTATTGTGTTGGCACAATGAATGTCATTTCTTACCAGGTAATGAATACTTCCCCACACACATCGCAATGTTACAATTATCATGGATCACACACAGACGTCTCAGAGCTACAACCATGTAATCATTACACTTTCTTGTTGATCAGGATCCCGGAAGTTGTCCACTTCTCCTGGCGTGAAAAGCACATGCTCTGCTGAAAGACATTGATTTAGAAATTGTATTGTAAATGGTGCAACTACACATAGTTCAAATTCAAAACTAAGCACTATGATATCTCAGTGTAATGGCACATTCCAACACCCTTACACACATATGTATACATTGTCAGACATGGAATGTAGTTAGTCACCTTGCAGGGCTGATATGGCTGGAGGTAAAATGTCAGAGATATCTCACATCACATGCCAGAATCATGCTTCAGGCATGTGATGTTTTAAGTATAGCTGGCCAGCATCATCTCAGGCTCCCTTGCACCGTGACACAATGGTGCATCCATCGGCAATAGGCACACAAACGTGTTCCTGTGATGGGAAAGGACAGGAATGCACTGTCAAGGTTTGATACTTCTGCCACTTGGTGTCGCTTTCTCTTACCTTGTGTGTCACAAGGCTTCCACACATTGCATCTACATTTTGTGTTTTAATTTTAGCATGACTAATATAGAAACATTACTACATGCTGATGGTACATAAATACATACCTAGGGGGTCTCTAACCTCCATACCCAGCAGATCCACCTAATCCGCCTCACAGGCTATCAATCTGCCCAATGTTGAGCTGTGAAACAGACCGGTCTACTCTGAAAACCTGGGCCATGTGCCCCTGCATCCTCTCCTATCTGTCCTTTACTTCCTTTAGGGGGTAGCCTTGGCTCATCCTACCCCTGGAAACCACTGTTTGTGGTGAGAAGTGCATCATCAGCCATATCAATCCACCAACCTCCCCCTCAGAATAGTTTTTGCCTCTGCCTTTCCCAGGTATGGCCCTATCCCTCCTTAAATGCTTAAACAAACAATTAACACCCCTTAAATAACAAACTATGCCAAAATTACAACAAAAAAAAAAGGACAAACACCTGACAATGCAAAGGGAAATACAATTACAACATACAACACAAAGAAACAAAAAGTACACAAGTATAGAGGTAACAGTGGCAGATCAGACACAGACTACGCCACGAACAGCAAAAATCTCAGCAAACCTCTCTATCCACTCCCACACCAACCAGCTCCAACCAACAGACACTAACAGAAAGTGTAAGTAACTTTCACACTTCCTAGTATGCAGCCTGCCACATCCACTGCATCATTTCCTGGGTGTAATCAGCACGTTTTCAATAGTTGCATTATTTTTGATGCATTGCTATGTAAATGTACATTGCATGATGCACTGCGGTGTTGCAGTTATGCAGCTTTGCTAAGGACCACACAATGGCGGCGATGTGCCAGTTTGGAGCCATGTAAGAAGAGCGATCCACCAATTCCAATGCAAAAGGAATGATGCGCGCAATTTGACCCCCTCCGCCCAACAACTGCGATGTGCCAGATCTACAGAGGATATGTGGCTCTGCTGGGGCAAGCACCATAAGCCCATTTCCATGAGTCCAGGACTGAAGTGACACCACTTGGCAGGACAGACTGAAAGATGGCAAAGTCCAGGTGCTGAAGCAAAGTGAATGAAAGTCTTTAATGTTCCTAAGAATTCATGACAGGAGGCCAGACAGATTGCCCTTGAAGTTACTCTGGGTTCAAGGGATGCATATGCAGTGCTTATCACCCAGCCATGGGAACAGCAGGCAGGAGGGCAGCACAGCAAGGCAGGACTCCAGAACTGATTGCTCATATGAGTTACAAGGGTACACAGCTGGATGTCAGCCACGGTCGTGTGCATTAAAAGGTTGATCCTGGGCTCTCTGCACCACTCTTTTAGGTTCCCTATTCGGTTTAATTTCTCTCTAACTGAGATGTGTCCAGGCCCCTTCCTTGTGTTCTTTTTAAATATTGATTTTGTTCAGTTTTCACATTGAAGATAAAGAACAACAAAACAGCTTGATATACTCATATGCAGAGAGGCAATAAAAAAGATTCAAGCTACACAATCAATCAATACAAATGGCAGCCTGAGCCCCGTTAGAACAAAATGACATATAACAATAACATTAGGGAGAAGTGAATTAAAAATAAGGGGGGGCTCAGAGGCAAGTACAGCGTGAGATGTGAGGGGTTATGTGTGGAGGGGCCAAAAGGGGTGGCTCGATGTAGTGGAATTGTGAAGCTAGTATATAGTGGACTAGCTATTGGGTGGTAAGATGATGCATTTCAGGAGAAAGGGAGATGAGGGATACTTTGTCCATGGAGTCTCAGGGGGTACAAAAGGGAGTAGGGGGGATGTCATCAATAAGGCCTCAAACCAAGACCTTTCCTTGTGATGTATCACTGATTCAACACACACTTAGGGAAGCACAGATACAGGCTGGCTCTCCCATACTCCAGTGTATGTCCCACCCAGCTTGCAACTTTGCTGGGCCATCAAACTCCATCTGGTGGGATTCCTCTAATCTATATGTTTTGACCACACACCAATATCTTACTCACAAAGGAACCCTACAACCTCCATGTTATATAGTTGGACAGGCACTTTTGCACTCAATTTACAGTCACAGCACATTCAGTGACCAGTTCTGCAATCGACATGTATCATGCTACCACCAGCATACTGACTTGTAACACACACACTCAGTCCGCGCACACTGTTCAGTACTACAGTTCCTTTGTACTGTGCTAGAGAGTGTCACTTTGAACACACACTACCAGCATACACACATTAACCATGAGCACTCTGATCCACATTTTAACCTATGTGCTGTGTATGTCTTGCACAGGCACATACATTCTGCACATGATTTTATCACACACTTACTTCTAGATCAACTTGATGTTGGGCAGGAGTGAGTGAAACACATAGGAGCAGAACTTTAGAAGAGGTGAGTGAGCCAGTAGGCCTCACTACAGTAACCCGGGTTTGAGTGGTTGTGTTCACTACTACTGATTACTACACAGTATACTACCACCCCCGTTTACTCTGTTTTACTCCTTGTGAAGGCAGTAGCGTACAACAACTTTGAGGGGAGGTCTTTGGGTGGCCCTCCTGGTCAAACCAGACTACAATCCATGACACAGACCTATGTTATGGCATGCACTCATAGTCCATGTTCCCCTATGGGAATATACCAGCATTAGTGATCCATTTAACAATACAGTTGGGTATGCAGGCCAGGGGTGCACAACTGTTACCAAGCAAGGGACATTTCCTACCCAACTCCACCATTGCACCATATTTAATAAAACTGTGTATATCGATGACCATTTGTGCTTGCATTTTGACATACAAACTTAACGCATTACTCATCTCTGTCTTTCTGATGTCATGTAATGGTTGAAAAACATCTCCCTTACCTTACTTTTATGCAAAAAAGTGCTACACATTCCTACTTCATCAGTCTATTATTTTTTGTTACGGGCCTTTGAGCCTCCTTGTATATCTCTGCAAAGCATGGTAAATGTGTATTGTATCAAGTGTGGGCAAATTTAGGCCCATATTTATACTTTTTGTGCGCCGCGTTTGCATCATTCTTTGACGCAAAAGCGGCGCTAACTTACAAAATACAATTGTGTTTTGTAAGTTAGCGCCGCTTTTGCGCCAAAAAGAGACGCGAACGTGGCGCAAAAAAAGTACAAATATGGGCCTTAGTACGTATATCAGTCATCCCTGGAAAGGTACTATGTGTGCTGTTTTGTGGATCCCCACACATGCATGAATGCAAAGTAAATGCCAAATAAACATTTAGCACCGGTTTACATTAATTCTGTGGCACACAGCTAGCACAAGCTTTTACTAAATCTGCCGCTTTGTGTTCTAGCCATGTTGAAAAATAATCCTTTAATGCTATAGCACTCGCACATAATGTGGAATTTCCCAACTAATATTAAAAGGTATCAAAATATCAAAGCCAACAATCCCTGCAAATGTGTGAGCATCTTAATCATTGGTTGATTGACTTTCACTACTTTATCCTACATTACCTGCTCCAGATATTACCATTCAATACCTGTTACCTGTTTTCGTGTTCTCTAATAATCATCCTTGAACTCCAACTGGCATGTTTGACTTGGTTTCTTATTTCTTTCCATACCTGTCAGCAAACCTTTGCAGTCTATAGGATTATCATCTGTCACCACAAAACATTATTCTGCCTCAAAATCGTTCACTTCCACACAACCTAATCTCTACAAGCAATCTACTATACATAGTTGCCACATATATGTAGTTTAACAATATTTTGTGTTCTTGTAGATGAGACATCCATTTACAAATTCACATAGATAACATGTGTACACCTTTATTTCCAAGAATTTATTTGAGTTGTTTTCATTCAGTTTCAACCACTAACTCTAGCCTATAAAAAGCTCCTGAATATACTGCCAATTTAAAACATAGCAAGAGCTTTATTTTCAATAACACTGCAATGCAATCCCGGATCTTTTCACATTCCTGAAGCAAAACCTGTCATTGTGTCCTTACTGTTGTTTTCTCCTACATGAGTGACCACAACATTTAGCACACTTTGAATGGAATCAGTAGTTAGTATACATTTTTTTGAATCAAACCTCCTCAACATGGGTGCTCTGTTAAGATCATTCTTTTGTATTTCATCACACTATTTTGGCACGACAGAAGGCACGACAATTGGGAGGGTGTAGCAATGTAAATTAGGTAAAAATCACAGTACTGTATTGCTGTAAAGTGATCATCGGCCCCTTGAACACTTGTTGAATTATACGAAGATCTGTTATTTATCTGACCCACCGGGAAAGAAACTCCTGCACTTCGTCTCATCATTTCCTCTTTGTGAGAAGCCCTGTCTGGTTGATCTTTCTTGGTGCCAGTGTTGGAAAGGTGAATCACTCCAGTATGCGATAACCATAAGCAGCTAACAGGATCAAGAAGAGTCTCTGACTGGAACTGTATTATACTCTCCTTCCTGTAGTCAAATACATACCATCATAGAATGTTCTGACCGGAATCCAGACGAACTAATGTAGGAAAGGGGGTGAAAGAAGGTAGAGGGTGTCACAGCAATCTTTATTTCTCTAGTTCCTCGTCCGGTCTTTACGACCCATCCTCCAGCGTGGTAGAAGCAGATTACTACATGTGATGCTTTTTTAGGTATGAAAAAGGGAGCAGACCAATGCACCACCCTTGAAAAGATGGAGAACTAGTTGGGAAAGGGGTGTAGTTACAGCAGAGGGTGTTTGAGGTGTGGCATCCCTCAAACAAATGCATTCTTGGTTTGGTAGGTGGGTCCTAGGGCCCTGAGTCGGGTCTGCTATGCCTGCATTGTTTTTTCTCATTCTCCTGATTTCAGCAAGTGGTTTTAACTTGTATATTTTTTGGGATCAAGAACCTACATATATAGTGATCAATTTACCATAAAATTAGTTCTTTTTCATCCCTAGAAGTCCTTGAATGGGTGCAAATTTACTATGTTTTTGAATTGCAAGTAGTAGGGGTGGAAAGCTGCCCTAGCCTCAGAATTCCAGGTAAAATACTGCCAATCAAACACCAAAACCGTGATGAGAGGAATGCTTGAAAATGATCTAATCAATGGCATATTGTGGTAGCATTCCAGGCTAATGTTTTCTGGTCACTGTGCCACTCTTGACAGAGGAACTGATTTAGGGTTGGTGGGCGGATTAAAGGCAGAGAGCTTTAGGGAGGGCTTTACATCAGCTACTCTGCCTTTACTCCACACATCAAATTTAGAGATGTACTCCAACCTCGCCAACATTTCTATATATTGGCAGGAACTGCTATCATGGCAGTTCCTGTCACTGTAGGAAAAGTGTGATGGATGGCTCCATCAAATCTGATGGGCAGTCATCAAACTTTTTCAAAGTTTTTTATTTTAAAAAACAAAATTGTTAAGCAGGAATTTGTTTTTGAAATTTTTTTAAAATGAAAGATCCCCAAATCATGACAGTTTTGGGGAGGTCAATGTTCTTATTTTTTTTACTGTCCCTCACTGGCACGATGTACCTAGCAGTGATGGACCGTTAAAAAAACCCAACTCAATCCAACCATCCACTCGAAATAGGGAAGGCGGTCTGATGGCTTATCTCTGACGACTCCTACTCTGTCGGGTCATTGGAGGATATTTTACAACAAATAGAGTAAATTATATTTCATTGGTGTAAAACTGGAGGTCTGGCCAACTCAAAATTGGGCAAGTGGACCTTGAGTTTTGCAGATAAGATAGTCCATTGCTGTTGTGACAAAGAACCCTGTCTGTCAAACTCTAAATCAGCCCCAGAGGCCTACCTAAAGCAAAGCAGAACTGTCTCTACTTCTCATGGGAACCGTCCATCCCAAACCTGAAGCATCTCATCCATTCGCCCTATAGCCCACCGCTTATTTAGTTGGGAAATTTGAGTTCACACTCCCTGAATCTCACTGACTAAGTAACGCCCCTGAGTTAGGGGAAGCACAGATGTGGGAAATATGGTGCCTCTCCAAATGAACCCACCTTCCAGAATACGAAATGGATGGGGAATGAAGAATCAGAGTGACGAAGATGAACAGTAAGTAATCCACGCATAAGAAGCAGGTGGCCTTTCCCGAGTCTAGTAGCACTAAACTTCTGCCGCTCAGAAGAAAACAATGCCAGATGTAACTTTTACAACACCCTCTGGTGGAACTTTGATCCCACTACCCCTGAAATAAAATGGACTTGTGTGCTGCATTTATGTGAAGGTTTATATGATCCTGAATCGTTGTTATGCTTTTATTTTTGACCCTGGTAATGGCTTCCTTAGGAGCCTAGGATGTTTATAGGCAGAATAGTCAGAAGGAACGATAATTAATATTAAAATGTCCTCAAAAACAATTTATGAACAAAATAAAGACTCTCACTACAAAATAAGGGTTAGTTGGCTGGCCTAGGCGAAATCTCAACAACGGAAAGTGCACATAAAATCTCTGCTGCTTTGCATTCTCCTACAATAGCAGAGTCGTACAGTTGAAGTGGCCAGACAACCAGATGAATAATGAAGATTTGAGATTTAATGTTTTTCTCGTCTCTTACAGCGGCAAAAACTTAAGGAAAAAAATCTATTCTTCACAAGAATAAGTTCCAACCAAATTATTTATTATCATTTCATATTAATCATTTAGTTTATGCATAATGCATTTTCATATTTGAACTGCAATTTACACTCCGTGGCCTCAAAAGCGACCCATTAATGATACAAGAGTTGATTGAGGTGAATCATTTGGAAACATTAAAAATGTATTAAAGGGGAGGTGATGCCCGGCCTCGCAGGTTCAGTGCCTGATGCCCTATCCCCTCGGATTTGATCACTGCTAACCTCTGTGAAGTTTCTAAAAGTTGCTACGAATGTTCTGCGATCATGAGCAGACGTTAAAAGGATGGGGAGAACATAGGGCCAGATTTATGCTGGCCTTGCACCGTCCTAACTCCACATTGGCGTCATTTTTTTTACGTTAATGTGGCATTGGAAGGGGAAAAATGCAGCACCATATTTTCAAAGTGGCGCAGTGCTTGCATTGTGCCACTTGGTAACACTTTGCGCCACATTATACCTGTGTCAGGCATAATGTATGCAAGGGGGGCATTCCGGTGCTAGGTGCCGGCGTTAAGCAGAGGCTCCCATTGATTACAATGGGCCTCTGGGTGCTTTGCAGGATTAGCATAATAATTTTTTACGCTAATCCTGCAAAGTGCCAGACTAGCGTAAAAAATTATGATGCTAGTCACCCTAACTACCGCCATGGTGCGCCGTATGTTAGCGATAACATGGTGGCATTAGGGGGGCGCTAAGGGGCGCAAGAAAAGTGGCTCTGCACTAGGTGCAGTACCACTTTTCATAAATCTTCCCCCTTCCCCAGAATGTCTTGCAAATGTTCTCAAGAGGTCTGAGTCCTCCTTAAAGCAGTATGGATCACCCCTTAAGATTGTGATGCTGGGAAAGCGCAGCAGTGAGACATCAGCTGAAGGAAATTTTCCTCAGATTGTTTAGTTTACTCTTCAGATCTGCCCGCTACAACCTTTTGGCTTTGTGTGACACGTTATACAGCAACCTGTGAATGGGAAGCGCTCCCCCTACCGAGGAATGTGTCCTTGCCCACCATGGCACCATGCAAGTTAGAAGTACCGAAAATGAGAGGTCAGGTGATGAATCTCTACAAGCAGGTAAGCCACCAGACTATGAGGAGGTTGAATCAACTAACTGCTTAGTATAGCACCATGGTGCAAATTTGTTCATCTGAAAATGGGAACTGTGACTTTGAAGCATTTATTTACTTTAGCTTTTAGGTCAATCATAGCAATGCGCAAGTGCTGATCTTCTGACCATATTGTAATCTATTCTGTGGGCTTTAACCACGCCCATCTCATGCCCATCACTTTTATTGGTTCCTGGGCCTGCCTTTGAAAAATCCCTTGATGACGTTGGTAAATGCTTTACATTTGTCCCGCCTTGAGGCTGGTTTGCTACACCTTGGAGACTGACCCTGCTACATGGATTATTGCAAGTTCGGCCATGTAAATTAGTGTGGCGCACTATTTTCCTCTTTTGTCTCTCTGCTTTGTGATGTGTATCTGTATGTTGTTTCTTCCTCGTCCTTGTTTTTGACACCTTGCTGTTTCTTTTGATGTCTGTGGGGTCTTTTTTTTAATTTCTTTATTTTTTGCAGTTTTATGTAGCAAGAACACGACACAAAGGTATTGGAGCATCTTATTTATTTATTTTTTTGCAGTTTTATATAGCGCAAGCTCGATACAAAGGTATTACAGTGCTTTACATGAGCATCGGTTACATTTCACAAGAACACATTCATTTTCGGTTGCAAGGGAATTAAGTGATTTGCCCAGAATCACAGGATGATGAGCCGGCGCCAATACTCAAACTGGTACCCCAGCTTTAAAGTCAGCAGCTCTGGCTCTTACGCCACATGCTCTCCCCTAGTGGTTCTTTGTCTGGTGTGTGTTGGGGCAGTCTGGGAATAGCTTGATTTTTTTATATAGCGCTTGGTAATATAGGTTCTGCCATTTCATAGCACTGCAAAGCAGGTACTGTTCTTAACAAAATCACTATAATTCATTTGCATCGACATTGCAGAGATGAAGAGGTAAAAAAGGCTATGTCAGGATTGTAATCTGTGACATTCTCATTCTGTCAAGACCTCTGCAATGGGTGCATTAACCAACTGACTTGAGTAGAGCTTAACACCAGGAAATATCACATGCTCTTGATAACTTCCGGAGGGTCACCAACCAAGCACATAGGTTAGTTCTAGGCAAGAAGATGGCAAAAGGTGTTGTCTCCAAAATGGTAGAAAAAAGGTTGTGACTCCAGACACAAGTACTTCATAGCATCAAGCTGGATACAAAAAACATCTAGCCTTTGAATGTAAATTGGGCCACTTCAAATAGAGTTCAGTTAGCGCAAACTTGATTCAGAGGTAGTACAGCACTTTACATGAGCACTGGCTACATTACACAAGAACACATACATTTTTGGTAGCAAGGAGAGATTAAGTGATTTGCCCAGAATCACAAGAAGTTGAACCGGCGCCGAGACTCAAACTGTGTTCCCAAGCTCCAAAGTCAGCAGCTTTGACCCTTACACCACATCTTCTCCTCTAGGGTCTTTTGTCTGGTGCATGCTGGGGGAGTCTGTGAATAACACATTTTTTTATTTAGCTCTTGGTAATAAAGGTTCTGCCATTTCATAGCACTGCAAAGAAGGTGCTATTCTTAACAAAATCACTATAATTCACTTGCATTGACCTTGCAGAGATGTAGAGGTGAAAAGCTATGTCAGGATTGTAATCTGTGACATTCTCGTTCTGTCAAGACCTCTGCAGTGGGTGCATCAACTAACTGATTTGAGTAGAGCAAAACACTAGGCGATAGCACATGCTCTTGATAACCTCCGGACGGGTCACCAACCAAGCATATAGGTTAGTTCTAAGCAAGAAAATGGCAAAAGATGTCTCCAAAATGATGGAAAAGGAGTTGTGACTCCAGTCCCAAACACTTCACGGCCTCAAGCTTGATAGCAAACAAACATCTAGCCTTTGTGTGCAAATTGGGCCTCTTCAAATAGAGTTCAGTTAGTAGAGGCAACCATTTTCCTAAATCTGTAGCACAAAAAAGCTAACACAAGGATGCCACAGTGAGAGGAGCAGCGTATCATAGAGCACAAAAGTGAAGCAAACTCCATCAATTCCTCCTCACAGAATTCACTGGTGTCATGGCTTTGACAGTCCCCTCACAGCTACTGTGACCTTGCAGATGCCACTTCCGTAAGTGCTGTCTGAAAGAGCGCTCAAATAGCACTGCTTCCTGTTTGAAGAGGCCCCACCTCAAATACCCCAACAGTGCTGTCACAGGGGTAGAGCGCTTCCCCATCACCCTTTGGACTCCTGTGTATAATACCACAAGCAGTCTGTAGGACTGAGGCAAACACACTATCAAGATGGCAGCATTATTGTGTCTTCTCTTCTACAGCGATAAGCCTGGGAGGGTTGCTGTGGCACCTGGCATACACCCACTACACTCCAAACCAAAACACATAAGTAAAAGACGTCCTTTATAACGCCAATAGCTCTAACTCTCACAAAAGTGAGACCCATCACATTGCAAATGCTTGCTTATGTTGCCCAGCGTTTACACAAACTAGGTGCTAGTGCGCATTGAAAATAGTAGAGACGATAAATGGGCACACAGAACGCTTACTGTTAGAAATGGGGTCAGTTTGCATTCTGTTCAAGCAGGGACTCTCACTCTAGTCAAGGTAATGCAGATACACACCTAGGACAACCCGTGCTCACCCCTTTGGTAGCTTGGCACAAGCAGACAGGCTTATCTCAGAGGCAATGTGTTAAGTATTTGTACCAATACACACAGCAATACAGTGAAAACACTACAAAAGAGACACAACACTAGTATAGAAAAACAGCCAATATTTATCAAAGTCAAACAAGACCAAAAGCACAAAAATCCAACATACATAAGCAAAGTTATGAATTTTTAAAGTGAGTCTTAATCCATACAAAACAATGAATGCATTGCTTTTACACTAAGTACCTGGTTTGCATCAAAAATGAAGTCACACGGGAACGCGTGCTTCGGAAAAGTCAGAAATGCATTGATTCCTTACTCACAAGTGAGGCCATGCGTCGATTCTCCTCCAGTCGGGTAGGCAATGTGTAATTTGTCTCTCCTGCAGAACAGCAATGTAGAGATTTCCAGACAGGCCACCTTGGATCTGGGCAGGTTCACAATGATTTTGATACCCAGTGATGATGTGTGTGAAATCCGGTGCATGATGGTGAAGAGTCATTCTGCGTGGGTGATGGCAGCCACACACAGGTGTTACATCGATTTCCCAGCCATGATGCATATAGTGCATCAATTTTTCAGCTGCAAAGCAGGTGCTGCGTCGATTTTTTCCATGCATGGCTCCTGTGTGTGGATTTCAGTCTTTGTTCTACCAGCTTCTCCTTTCAAGGGCCCAGGGCCTAGAATAGGCACCACATGGCATGGTAGGAGTCTCAGCAAAGGTGTCCAGGTGCTGGCAGAGGAGATCTTTAATGGCCCTGAGACCTCAGAACAGGGGCAAGCTCAGTCCAAGCCCTTGGAGACACTTCACAAGCAGGAAAACATAGCAAAGTCCAGTCTTTAGAGTCTCTCAGGCAGAAGCAGCAACTGCAGGTCAACCCTGCCAAGCACACTCACTGGCAAAGGGGCAGTACTCCTCCTCCAGCATTTCAACTGTTCTCCTTGACAGAGGTTCCTCGATCTGGAAGTAATCTGAAAGTCTGGGGTTTTGGGTCCACTACTTATACCCCTTTCTGCCTTTGAAATAGGCAAGCCTCAAAGGTAAGTCTCTGTTGTTTACAAGATCCTGCCTTGCCCAGGCCTGGCCCCAGGCACACATCAGGGGGTTGGAGACTGCATTGTGTGAGGACAGGCACAGCACTTTCAGGTGTAACTGTCAGCTCCTCCCTCCCCACTGTAGGAGGAGATTAACCGGGATATGAAGGCTATTCTCCAGCTCCCTTTGTGTCACTGTCTAGAGGGAATTCACAACAGCCCAACTGTCAGTCTGACCCAGACGAGGAATACACAAGCAGGCAGAGGCACAGGATGGTTTAAGCAAGAAAATATCCACTTTCTAAAAGTGGCATTTTCAAACTGACAATCTTAAAACAAACTTTACCAAAAGATGTATTTTTAAATTGTGAGTTCAGAGACCCTAAAATTTAGGTCTCTATCTGCTCCCAATGGGAAACTCACTTAAAAGATATTTAAAGGAAGTCCCCTCATTAACTTGTGAGCGAGATGGGCCTTGTAACAGTGAAAAACGAATTTGGCAGTATTTCAATGTCAGGACATGTAAAACACATCAGTACATGTCCTACCTTTAATATATATTGCACCCTGCCCAGGGGTCTACCTTGGGCCTACCTTAGGGATGCCCTACATGTACAAAAAGGGAAGGCTTGGGCCTGGCAAGTGGGTACACTTGCCAGATCGAATTGGCAGCTTACAACTGCAAACACAGACACTGCCAATGGCAGGTCTGAGCCACTTCTACAGGGCTACTAATGTGGGTTGCACAATCAATGCTGCAGGCTAACTAGTAGCATTTGATTTACAGGCCCTGGGCACCTCTAGTGCACTTTACTAGGGACTTACTGTTAAATCAAATATGCTAATCATGGGAAAGCCAATTCCACATACAGTTTACACAGAGAGCACTTGCACTTTAGCACTGGTCAGGAGTGGTAAAGTGCCCAGAGTACCAAAACCAGCAAAACAAAGTCAAGCACACTTTCACAACATAGGAAGCAGAGGCAAAAAGACAGGGGAGAACAAGTCAAGGATGCCAGGTCTAACACTTATCTAAAACAGAATCACCTCCTAAAACTTATTGAAAGTCAAAGGTATCAGCACTGTGAACAACTGCATTGCCAAGTCTTAGGCCACCAGCACAATGCCTTGCGACCCATTTTGTCACACAGCAATGAATCAAAACATTACAATATTACTGAATAACGTTTGTATTTAGTGAGGGTCTATCATTCAAAATTCATGATGAATTGCTTACATATCATTAGTCACCATTATAATGACAGTGCTTTTTTAGCCACAGTTCGTACTAAATGGTGGTAAGTTCATCCAAGGAAGATAGGCAGCCATACCTGCACTTTTACTTATTGTTTTCTTTATATACCCTCCCTCAACTTCGGTATACCTTACCTCACTCTGACCTGACTACTGTGCTGTTTGGAAGAAGACAGTAGCCTGCCCAGGATGGGAATGTGCTAACGTTAGAATTCTGGGGCATCATTACTTGCATTTCACACGATGCAAGGCAGCAAGCAGAGTTGCTACGCTGCATTGCATGAAAGGGAGACAGTAGAAATGCCCCATATCTACCAGGATACAGCACATTTCTGCTGTCTCCAAGAGCTGGTGCACTATGTGCAGCCTAGCACCAACACAGGCACCCTTGCCCATGGTAAAGGGTGTCTTTGTTGCAAGCATGTTTATTTTTGTGCAGGAAGGAATAAACATGTTCCTCTTAACATGTGTGCTGCCCAATGCAGCACACATGGTAAGAGGACGTTGAGAAGAGAAATAATGATATCTCTCAATGGTATGCCTCTGTCAGGTAGGCTCACCATTTTGGCGCAAATCCAGGTTCACAAGACTTTACATCAAAATGAATGGGTAGATGCAAGTGAACGCCCATGCTCGACCCATGATTCACCTTTCCAACTCAAATTAACATAAGGGAGTATTGTCTTACATCGTATTTACTAAAGCAAGCAATGCCACCCAAAGTGGCTTTGTGAGGCTAAGTAAATGCCAAAAATATTACTTTTTGTTATGTCTACTTCAGGGAGGTAAGGCTTTTTGATACATTCTCAGGTTTAGTAGGTTTAGTAAATCTGGGAATGCGCCAAAATGCATGGAAATGTTCAAACTCAGCCCATGGAATACCTCTCTAATGCAAAGTAACACAAGGCAGCACTATGTGCTTCCTAGAGGTACTTTTTGTGCAAAATCCTATGCAAAGCAATGCTAATCTGATTTGAGCAACCTTGTAAATGACAAATAACATTCTGCAACCAAAAAAGTTGCGCATCCGTGGTGCAAAATGATAGTAAATCTGCCCCTCTGTGTATTAAAGTTTGTTGTTAAGTAATCAACACATTATTACTCAGTGCCTTTTCTGAGTCACAGTCTTTGCTGAGTGAGGGACAAATCTTGCCCAGACTCCTAGAACAAAAACATAAGTGAATCAGGCAATGTGCCACTATGCTTTATAATCAATAATTGTGATTCAGCTGAAGATGACAAGCTCTGAGAGGAGAACACCCCCAGACTAACGTAGCTTAAAAATGTGGAGGAGCCTCAAGGGCAAGTCTCCAGCCTAAGAAGCAGCTATCCAATATGCTTGGAAAGTGTGGACTGCCACTAACAGATTGTGCAAAATTGATATGGATAGCTCTATTAAGGAAAACCCTTACAATCAATCAAAGATTTTAAATGTGTTGCTCTGGGATGGCCTATAACGAGAGAGTACCTAGCACCGCAGAGCAGAAAGTGATCAAATGCCACACATATGAGGTTTAAGAGAAGACAGTACAATGACTTCCAAATGGCAATTTGTATCTCATAGGAACGTCATTTCGACTGAGATGCAGCTGCCTAAAATCCACATTGAGAGGTAAAGGCAGAGCTTCACATGCTGGACATGTGAGGATGAAGAATTGAAGCTACACTTAGCAGAAGCAGATCCGGATCATGGCATGTCTAGTTGGGTAGCAGTAACAAGGGCCTTCTCTACCACTTGGGAGCCACTAAGATTACTTTTGACTGATCCTACTGACCCTTTAAAAGGACTTTGTCAATCAGAGCAATTGGAGAGGAAGGCAAAAAGAAGACTTACATGCAAAGGTGCGGGACGTACGAGTGCAGGGGGTGCTGCAGCACCCCCTAAAATGAGCATGCTGGAGTTCAGAAGGTGAATGAACAATAAATATGCCTTTAAATTCTGTTTTTATCTAGTCAAATTTTCTATGTGTTCAAAGGCACATGTCAAGAGTCAGGCGATGTCTTCTGACAAGTGCTGCGTATTCTTTTAACATGGAGATTCGTGTTTACTTTTCTTTCTCTGACTGCAAAGTTAGAGGATTTTAGAAAGCAAACTATTTGACAATCTTGCTGGGATGCAGGGGTGTAAATGGAATAGCAGTAAGATGCCGTTTTTGTTTATAAAACACAACATTTAAGTACTTTTTAAATGAAGTGTGTTTAAAAACATAAGCAGTTAGGAAAGCACAAATGAGGTACAATATTTTGAAATCCTGAAATGTGATAGAAACATTGATTATAATAGGATCAAAACAAATCAAAACACTTTACTTGGTGATATTCAAATCATAAATATTGCTGAACCCTGATTTCCACACATTATTGTGTGTGTCCTATGTATTTTAATCAGAAAAAACGGTATGTCAGTGTGAATTTTGTTACCATTTCAATGTACAATGTGCTTTATGTAAATGACAAGTGAGCCACCACATGATGCTATAGTAAGATATTTTTAAACAGTGTGCTCCAAAATGCACCATTAGCCACAGACTACACCCTTACCACACTCCTGTAGAACTGGTGTGGCTCATATATTATGCCTCTACTTTTCGTGAAGCTTGAATTTGTCACAATCCCTAGGACTTCACTGATTAAATATTAGTTGCAGCATCCCCAAAAGTGTTCCAATACCACTTCCTGCTTGCTGTAGGAAAGTCAGTCCATTGAACATGATCTGCTGCTAAGAAGGTGACCCTGAACTGAGCATCCGCAAAAGAGCACTGTTTTCAGAAGGGAATTGATCTAACAGGGAGTGCTTGAACTAAAATCTGGTTAAATACCTGCGAATTGAGAATCAACCTGTGAATCAATGCAAACACCTGTTTCAACAGGGCAGCTCCTACATTGTGGTTTGTCTGGAAGGTGAGTCACTCACTAGGACAATATATGACAGTCTGGCAAAGTCCCATGCAATAAACCAGTTCTGCCAGGATTTGGGATTGTATGCCACCATGGCAAGTAATGTGTGTCTTTGTGGCTTTTATTTACTTGTTTGACTAAGGACAGCCCAGTTATGAAGCTTGTACGCAAGTTTCCAGAGTGCTTCATTAACTGAGATCATCTTCATCAAGTCTGATGGCCTACTGGGCACCCACCTCATAAAAACGTCCTTTAATTGGTTGTGCTCCTAATGTTGATTCATGCCTTTTGAACTGGCAACTAAGTCACCACCACCTGGTACAGCAGACCCCAATATACCTTTTGAAGGGATATCCTGGAATCAACCACTAGACAAGAAATTACATGAATTCTACAGACACATAAACAGGTTCATAGTCCTCCAAGATGAATTCCCAGTGGGACAGGAGATAGTTAACAGAGGACATCAAATGCAGATAGGATCACAGATCTACAGCTGTCGATGTGGCTATGAGACCCGAAACTCAGAGGGACAGATTTATGAAAAGTGGCGCTGACCTAGTGCAGCACCACTTTTCTTGCACCCCTTAGTGCCCCCTAACACCACCATGTGTGCGCTGTATTTAATACACGGCGTACCATAGCAGTAGTTAAAGAACTAGTGTCAGAATCCTTTGCGCTAGTTCGGAGCTTTGCAGGATTAGCGTCAAAACCTTTAACGCTAATCCTGCAAAGCCCATTGAGGTCCATTGTAAACAATAGAGCAGGCATTAAAAGTGCTGAAAAAAATGACGCAAATGAATCTCTTAGATCTTTTTGTGGCATTTTTTCGGCCCCCCTAGTGGGGAAACACTCTGTTTGCATACATTATGCCTGGCGCAGGCATATTGTAGCGTAAAGGGTTACATAGTGGCGCAAAGCATGCATTGGGACACTTCGTAAATTTAGGTAGTGATTTTGGCCTCGTTGGGCCACATTAGCGTAACAAGTGGGGCTAATGTGGCGCAAGGAGGTGCTAGGGGCTCTTAAATCTGTCCCCATAGTAATTTGTACCTTTAGTCCAGCAGCGTGTGTAAGAGTTTAGCTATGAAAAACGCATTAGAAAAAAAATGACAGGTTTTTCTTAAGTTCATAAGAAAGGCATGAACAGTCAATTTGAACTACATCGGGCATACTTATTGCTCTCTACGTTGACTGGAACTTGCTTCACTAACCACTCATCACAACACACATAGACATATAGCTTTGTTGTGCAGCTAATGAGGTAATAGATTGATGAAGGGTTTTGGAGAGGAATGCAGTGCTCTGATCTCTAATGATTATATTTACTAACAAGTAGCGCACTGCACAAGCAAAGTTGCAGTGCTGTGTTGCACCACCTGGAGAGAACACAAATGAGTCATACCTACAATAAAAAGCAGAGTTCTGCTCTCTGTGTGCTAGTGCACTTTGTGCTGCGTTGCTCCAATGCAGGAACACTTGCACCACAGTGCAAGGGTATTTGCGTTGTGGTCAGGACAGTTTTTGTGTAGCAAGGGGATACCTTCCTGCACAAAAACTATCATTTGAGGAAACATGCAAAGAGGAAATAGCTTGGAGAAATAAAGTTTTTTCTCCTTGTAACTTCAACCCTAAGGAGATGCATAATTTTGGTGCAAATTCATATCCGCAAGACTTTGTAGATATGGGATTTGCTTAAAAATCCATGAATGGATGCACAGAAACGCCCATGCACAACCCACGGAATTCCTTCCTGACACAAAGTAACGCAAGGCAGTGTAATGGACTGTGTTGTGTTACCTTTGTTTTTGTCGTATAACAAAGCAATGCAAATGGTCGATTGTGTTGCTTTGTAAATGCCAAAAATAATTTTGCCTTGAATCTGCGTTAAAAACAGTAAAACAAACCTGATGCAAAACCTTTGCAAATATGCACCTAAATATTGATGTTCTGTTGCAAATCACAAAAAACTAAAAATGAAATCCAGATATGATCAAAAGTATCCTGTGGATCTGAGATCCCAAAGGAATTGTCTGCTTGAGCAGATAAATCTTAAATGAATGGTGCAACACAAGGACCAAGTCATACATAGAACACCAGAATAATTCACTGGATAGATATTCATAATAAGTATAAGTACCTATGTATTTTGCTAAGTGTCAGTTAAGTTGTTTGGAGGATATGATTCTGTGTCCACTGATTTCCAGACCCTTGGAATTTTCCCTCTCCGTTTTGCTATGGAGGGCTGGACAGGCCTTTTATTCTACTGGGCATTTCTCCAGTGGGCTGGGGCCTTTTGAGGTTGATTTTGAGGCCCCAGGGCCCCTCCGGGTTACCCTGTCAATATCCCCAGCTCCCCCAGGCTGACCAAAGCAAGCACCAGGAGGCTTCAAGAGATTGAAGGAGGAAAGGGAAAGTGGAGAGAAAGTGATCAGAAAGGGAGAAGAAAAAGAGGAGAGAATGACAGAGAGAGAATGGTTGTTTTTGGTTCACCATTTCTGCCCTATTGCTATGCCCTGAAGATTTCAAGCATGTCAGCATAGGACGTAGAAACTTCTTCAATCAGGCAATTTGCCTATTGAATGCTCCTCCAGTCCAGCTCTGTGTAAAGCCTGCCTTCAGTTAAATTAGTACACCCTTTCAGGCCTGTTGTTGCTGATTATTGTATAGGATCTTCAGTATGTTTCTAGTAAAGGAATCTACACCAACCAGAGAAGCGTCTCTCTGAATGTGCTATATAAATGTTATCAATATCTTCATTATCTTCTGGGCAAGGATAGAACATGGTAAAGTTAGTGGCACTCTGGAATTATACGCTTTTTATCAAGGCTTAAATCCCATTCAGCAAAACGTGATGTTTTACTTTCCTTCAGAAAGGGAGTTTTGAGTTACCTCCGACTTGGTAAAAGACTCAAATATCTCTTGAATGTGTGTGATGTATGTGAGTTAATGGAAAAACAAAAACTCAGAAACCATAGTGAATGAAACCAAATCATTGGAAACCGATTTTAAGAAAAGGCAATTTTAGGGACATACAAATAAATTGAACATTAAAGGAAACATTTTAAAGAACAATTCATTTTAAGGACAAATGCAAAATTCCATTAAACCTGGGTGATGTTTAGGACTAGTGAGGATTTTTGGGTTCAGAGATGGCTAACGTTTAGGTGTGGTCAGGAGTTTTTAGGTGGTAAGACTGGATGGAGTACAGGCACACAAAGGTGTTTTAGGGTTCAGCGATGGGTGGGGTTTATAGGTGGTGAGCTTCTTTTAGGTATAAGTAATGGGTGGCATTTAGGGGTGTGGAGGGGATTTTATGGCTCACGGATGAGTGGAGTTTAGGGGAGTAAGGAGTTTTTAGGGTGCAGGGGTGGGTGGAGGGTGTGGGTATAGTGGTGTTTAGGAATAGAACTATTGAGAGGTGTTAGGTTTTATGGATGAGTGAAGTGTAGGGCTAGGATTTTTAAGGTTCAGTAATGGGTAGAGGTTGGGGTGGTGAAGAGGCTTTAGGATAGGTTTGGGTGGAGTTTAGGACGGTGAAGGGTTTTAAGGATTCGGGGATGGGTGGAGTTTAGATGTTGAAAGGCTTTTCAGGGTTCAGAGATGGGTAGAGGGTAGGGGTTTGGTTTTTTAGGAGTAGTGGATGGGTTGTATTTAAGGGCAATGAGAGTTTTTTAGGGTTCAGCGATGGGTGGAACTTGGGTGTGGTAAGGGATTTACAGCAGTCAGAGATGGTTGGGGGTTAGGCATAAAAAGAGGGCTTTAGGTTTCAGGAGTGGTTGGAGGTGAATGGTAGTGAGGGATTTTACAATTCAGAGATGGTGGAAGGGCTTTTGGGGTCCAACCATTGTACTTAAACCTTAAAAATAAGCGTGCAAAAGCTGATTTCGAACAAAAAGACGTTCTACAAATTGTTTTTATAAAATAGTGAATGCCATTCATTCTGATTCTGAAAAGTTCCATTAAACAGTTTATGTCTCAGTCTCAGTAATGGTATTCCATGACATTGTTTTTCTGTGAAATCACATACATCCTTCACAAATGAGTGCTTTATATGATTCACAGCACTCAGTGATCTGAAATGTGTGCTTCTCTATTTCTTAGAAAGTTATAATGGAAACTATGTTCCATAACTCTAAAGAATTTAGAAACTAACTCAGCATGGCACCAGCTTGTGGTGTATCAGGGTTGTGATGAATTGAGCCATGCTACAATAGGGAAATCACTGTTCACCTTTCACGCCATGATAGGATTAACAGGTTTTATGGAAAGGGCTATCCTCCGATCCTAAAAATCTTCCCAACCAAATCTTCAAATTATTGTCCAAAAATCTTTGCCATCTAAAAATTAAGACACAGAAGGTAATTGTTATGTACTACAATGATCTTTCAAAATCTTGTTCATAGATTCTGTTGAGCTGAAAACGCAGAACCTACTTCTGTTCTAGGCACTGCAGAAAAAGGTGACAGCTTAGAGGGCACCTGCCTGTTGCTCCATCACACTGAGGGGGTTGGAAATGTCTGACTCACCAAGGAAAGGCTTGATAGATCCACAGTTCTTACAGGAGAAACAATGCTGCAAATGAAATTTTAAGGGAAATAGTCACCTCCATGTCTACAGTTCCAACTCCGCTGTCTTAGGTGATTGCACGGTCAACTTCTGGAGCCAGTGTTTCCAAGTTAAGTGTTGTTGAACCTCTGCATCAACACAGCCCTGATCATTTAAGGGAAATAGCCACCTCCATGTCTGCAGTGTCACTCTGCTGAATTGGTGAATGCAGGATCAACTTCTGGACCCAGTGATTCCAAGTAAAGAGATGTTGAACCTCTGCATCAACAAATCCCAGAGTGCATGTGTTTGTGAAAAGCTTAAGAATATTCACTTGCTCCACATCCTGTTATTGCCCTAAAAATACCTATCAAATTGCTTGATTCAGTGGATAATACCTTCATGATAAAGGATGATACTGGCAAAGCAAATTAATACCTCGAGAACTGTTGGAGGAAATATGAAACAAGACGTTAATTTAAAAACTTGGACAGCTTGACACTATATATCTCCTATTCTGCATCCAATACATCCAAACATATTGTGTAAGAGGAACTGCACCTATCAGAGGAGGTCATGTAGACCTAAATAATTAATTGCAGAAGTGAATAAAATAATTGATACTTTTAATGAACATTTAGAGAAATGGTTAATGTGTTTGCTGTATTAGGTATGCTAAATTGTTACATATGCTTGTCATGGTGTTTGAATGCTTAAAAGATAAAATTGTCTAGGATTTGCTGCTGGGAATTTTTGCACTCCTGAGGGCTATCATTTAATAAAGCAAAGGTTCATAACAATATGTCAAGGAAGGCTGACAATATGCCAAGGTTGGGCAACATCATATTGATATCTGCAATATGAAAATAATATTCAACATTATGAGAAGGTCATGTTTTTGTCAGGGAAATGTTCCATGATCCCAGAGAAGGCTAACATTTTGTCAGTGTTGAGCACCATCATTCCTAGAATAATCACAATATTCTATATATTCTATGAATGAGTGCCATGCCAGAACCAGCATTATGCCAGAGGTGAAGACCATCCTCTAAGTCTTGTCCATAATATTTAGAAAATACCCAGCATTATGCCAGGATAAGGCTATATCATGTCAAGAATTTCTGCAACATGCCAAGATTTACTGCCACCCTGCAAGGCCCAGCATAAATGTAGGGGTAGTTTCTATAATGTAAGACAACTTTGCTTGCTCTAGGGTGCTACCAAATAGTATGGGTGCCCTAGGCAGCTCGTTGTCAGGTCGCCACCAAGGAGGAACATGTCAAAGGGCTCAGGAATACCACAGCAGCAACATTCACACTCTCTCACATGTACAAAGACGTACACACATCAGGCAAACTTAGGATCAGAGCAGCAAAAAAATAAATTCTTCCTGTCTGTTTATGCCCCTTAATGGATTTCATTGTAATCACACTGTCCAAGGAGCAGTTCTAGCTCCACTAATGACAATAGATAAATATGCTGGTAGATGCAAATTACAATGAGGACTTATGTATCCGATTATTGGTGTTCATATCAAATATATTACGTTTTACACATCAATACGATTAATGATACAAGCCTTTATTCCATCACCTACTGGGTTCCCCTGAAGGCACCGCTATACATTTATTTAAACTGATGCACCACAGTCATTACATTGAGGGATACTCGGCATATCCTATGCAGTGCCGAAACTGCAACAGCAAGACATCAGAATGCTATTAAATTATCTAGCAAATATCCACAAATGAATGTCAGCAAACACCCTTAAGTTAAATCCAGAGAAAACTGAATTGATTCTAATTAGACATCCCACAGATCCAAACTTAAGAGGAACAGGCTATCCAAGCTCAAAATTGAGGTTTTCTCACTTATTCTTGTCAATGGAGTAAAATCATACTGTTTGTGGGTCTACACCAAATTATCTATAAACCTACAAAGTCCTCACATTGTCACAGCTCCAAAATTCTTCATCTGCTCTCTAAAACCTTAAAGCCCATCTGCATCCGTAGGACCTCCACACTTCTATTCATGCCATTGTCCTCAATTGGTTGGACTATGACAATTCTATTGGAATTTTAAGCTCATCCTTAATGCTAATTAGTTGCAAAGAATGTGAGTCCTTCACAAGTATAAAGTCCACTATTGTTTTTTAACTTGGAGTCAAGTACCCCATTGTAGCACTTGACTACCTCAAGGTAGTGAAGGAGAGAATTCCTATGCCTACTCATGGGAGGTGGTGTGGGCTGGTGACCCCAGCTCGATGGTATTCAACCACCAACACTCAATAAATCTTTGTCCAGTCAGTGTTTTTTCTTTTAAAAAGGAAGATTACTTTTATTACACACATAGGTGGTCATTACAACCCAGGCGGTGGGTGTTAAAGCGGCGGTAAGACCGCCAACAGGCTGGCGGAAAAAAAAATGGAATCGCGACCGCGGCGGAAACCGCCAACAAAGACAGCCACTTTAACCACGGCGGTACAAACAAACAGCTTGGCGGTCACCGCCAACAGACAGGCGGAGGACAATGTACCATCCACAGTATCACAACCTACCAACCCGCCACCTTTTCCGGGGCAGATTCACCGCAAACAAAAACACGGCGGAAACAGGACTTTGAAGGGAAAACGCTCACCTCAACACACCCCACGAGGAATCCGGACGCCATGGAACCCGAACTCCAGATCCTGCCAGCGCTTATCTTCTTGCTCCTCTGCCAGGAGCATGAATGCCGGCGGCGAAGACCACGATGAGTAGTGCACCTATGAAACAAGGGAGGGGAGAGGGAAATAACAGGGACACACACATGCAACACGCAACACCCCCACCCTCACCCACGACAACACACACACTAATACAGCATGATACATTACCGTTACACCCCCTCTACCCCCCGGGAAGAATGCAAGGACAAAAGGAAATGAGTGTAACCATTGTAATATATTAAAATCCAGTACGCAAAAAAATATATATACACTATAAACAAAATATACACCAAGAATAGTAGTCCAGGTAGTGCTCCATTGAAGTCCATGGAACACTGGGACCACATGGTATGGGCGAGGCCCACACTCAATCCCCGAACATGACGGAGAGAACACTGCAGGGGCATCAGATAGCAATAAAACAGGCACCTCAGGGGGAAGGGAAAGGGGGGCACCTCAGCCGGTTGAGTGCACGATGCCAAATCCACGAGGGGACCACATGCCCACTATTCCATCCTGGGGAGTGCAAAGCCACAGTCTCTCAAGTCTCTACAATGGGTGGTTTGCCCACTGTTCCATCCTGGGGAGTGCAAAGCCACAGTCTCTCAAGTCTCTACAGTGGGTGGTTTGCCCACTGTTCCATCCTGAGGAGTGCAAAGCCACAGTCTCTCAAGTCTCAACAGTGGGTGGTTTGCCCACTGCTATATCCTGGGGAGTGCGAAGCCACAGTCTCTCAAGTCTCTACAGTGGGTGGTTTGCCCACTGTCCATCCTGGGGAGTGCACAGCCACAGTCTCTCAAGTCTCTACAGTGGGTGGTTTGCCCACTGTTCCATCCTGGGGAGTGCAAAGCCACAGTCTCTCAAGTCTCTACAGTGGGTGGTTTGCCCACTGTTCAATCCTGGGGAGTGCAAAGCCACAGTCTCTCAAGTGGATAACAGTCTCCACTGGTTCTGGAGGGGACTTTGTGCCCAGAGTGCTTCATCCTGCCAAGGACTGAGGTAGTGGATGTGATACACCACTGGTTCTGGAGGGGGCTTTGTGCCCAGAGTGCTTCATCCTGCTTGTGACGGACTCAGTAGCGTCAGTGCCCTTGGCGCTCATCGGCCAGCGGTGATTGTTGCGGTGGTGTCATTGGCAGCGGCGCTTGTTGCGGCGGTGCCCTGTTCAGCGGTGCTTGTGGCAGCGGTGTCCTGTTCAGCGGTGCTTGTGGCGGAGGGGTCCTTTGCAGTTACTCAGCTGCTGGCGGTCCTGTCTGTCCCAGCAGGGCTGGTGCTGGCGGTCCTTCATGGCCAAGCGGGCTGGTGCTGGCGGTCCTGTCTGGCCCAGCGGGGCTGGTGCTGGCGGTCCTTCATGGCCCAGCGGGGCTGGTGCTCCTGTCTGGCCCAGCAGGGCTGGTGCTGGTGGTCCTGTCTGGCCCAGCGGAGCTGGTGCTGGCGGTCCTGTTTGGCCCAGCGGGGCTGGTGCTGGCAGTCCTGTCCTGGGCAGATGGGCTGGTGCTGGCGGTGGCCTTCTGGGCAGCGGGGATGATGGTGGTGGCCTCCTGGGCAGCAGGGCTGGTGCTGGCGGTGGCCTCCTGGGCAGCTAGGCTGGTGGCCTCCTGGGCAGCAGGGCTGGTGCTGGCGGTGGCCTCCTGGGCAGCGGGGATGATAGCGGTGTCCTACTGGGCATCAGGGCTGGTGCTGGTGGTGGCCTCCTGGGCAGCTGGGCTGGTGGCGGTGGCCTCCTGGGCAGCAGGGATGATGGCGGTTTTCTCTGCTGTGCTGCTCTTCCCAGACTTGCTTACTTTCTTGTGGCCCTTCCTCACCTTGGAAGGTGTCGCAGCTGACTCCACACTCCCACCTGTACCCCTGGGAGCGGCTTTGGTGGCTGGAGTCTTTCCTCTCTCCCGCCAGGCACTGGCCAACTTTTGATGCTTGACATGCGAGGGGCCTGTCCGTGATGTGGCTCCGTGCCACACTGGCTGCCCTGGTGGCCGGTGCACTCCAGATTCCGGTGACTACAGGCACCACTGGTCCCGGAGATGTTGTGGCTGAGGTGCTAGGTTGGGACCTGGAGAGTCGGGCCCTAGGAGCCGGACGGGGTGGGGGAGGTGAGGGAAAGAGGTCAAGGTTGGACAGGAAAAGGTTTCTTGGGAACACTGGGACGGGTAGCTGGAGGGGGTTTGGGAGTGGAGAAAGAGGTTGTGGTTGTAGGAGGTAATCGTTTGGTGACTTTGGATCAAGGTGCATGCGCTGGAGGCTGTTGTGAGGTGGATGGCTGTTGGGTGGGTGTGTGCCTGCGTTTGTGTATCTTGGGAGGTGGCGTCACAGATACACTGGGAGAGGACACAGGGGACGTGTGAATGGCAGTGGGGGTGGTGACTGCACCTGAGCGGGGTGTGGTGGTGTGTATGCTGGTGATGGAAGTAGTGGATGTAGATGTAGTGCATGCAGGTGTGAGTGAAGACGAGACTGGGAGGGAGGAGGGAGACGAGGAGGAGGGGGACACAGTGGAGGCAGTGGATGTTGGTGTGTCTGCATGTGTGTGATACTTGCTTGAGTGCCTGTGGGATGTGTGGTGCTTATGTTTGCCTGAGCTTCCCTTGTGTGTTGAGGTGTGTGCATGCTGGTCTGAAGGTGTGCTTGGGATAGGCTGAGGTACAGGGGATTGGGTCTGGGTGGAGGAAGTTGGAGGGGGGAGGCTAGAGACAAGGACAATGGCTGCCATCAGTGCTGAGGCCAGAGTCTGAAAAGCTCGCTGAAGGGACGCCTGACCAGAATGAATGCCCTCCAGGAAAGCATTTGTTGGTTGCAACTGCCTTTCTACACCCTAGATGGCATTCAAAATGGTAGACTGCCCAACAGTGAGGGACCTGAGGAGGTCAATGGCCTCCTCACTGAGGGCAACAGGGGTGACTGGGGCAGAGGCTGAGGCGCCTGGGGCGAAGGTGATGCCCACCCTCCTGAGTGAGCGGGCACGGGGCAAAGGCTGAGGGGCTACTGGGAGGGCGGTGCTGGTAGGGGGGGTGGCGGCTGTACCTGTAGATGCGGGGAGCTCCCATCAGAGGATGAGTCCGTGTCACTGGTGTCAGCTCCTGTCCCCGCCGTGGAGCTCCCATCGCCTCTGTCCCACTGGTGAAATCCGAGTCCGTTGTCTCACATTACAGGGCCATGTGGGATGCAGCTCCCTCCTGCTCCGGTGCCACTGCTCCTCCGCCTGATGATGCTAATGCACACAAGAACAGGGAGACCACAAAAAGGGGGGGACAACAGAAGAAAGACATGTTGAATGCATGCATTACCGCTACCGTTGGTGGACACGACAGACACAGAAGCCCCCTGCACTACGCCGCGCACTTGGGCTCCACTGTTCAATCCCTGGGACATGGCCTACAAGACTATGGCTGACATCTGCACCCATGGATGACACAGGAGCCTGACTAGGTGTACTTGGCACTGTAAACAGGTGGGGTGGGGTGCCACAGGGTCTGCCAGAACAAGGGGACCTAACTAGCACACTCGCCCTGGCCTAGGGAAACCCACAGCCGACCTCCCCCACCCAGACACCTCCACTGCACGCAAAATCAGCAGAATGAGAGTGTACTCACCCCCTTGTTGCTGCTGTGATGCCCTCAAGCACCCATCCAACTCAGGGTACGCCACCATCAGGATCCTGAAGATCAGGGGGGTCATGGTGCGACGGGTACCCCTCCCACGTTGGGAGGCCATCCCCAGCTGGGCCTCTGCCGTCTTCTGGCTCCAAAGGCGAATGTCCTCCCATCTCTCACGGCATTGGGTGCTCCTTCTGTGGTAGACCCCCAGGGTCTGGACGTCCTTGGTAATGGCACGCCAAATATCCTTTTTCTGGTGGGCACTGACCTACATGAATTGTACAGGGGGAAAAGAAAAGTTATTACCGACTGCACCGTCACAATCATTGGCCCCCATCCCTACCCTTGCCATGTGGCACATGCACTCACTGTCGTTTCATGCACGCCTCAATCTCCCCCCCCATCTTTCATCCACCCCACTCCACATAGGCATAGCCCATACAGCATGCTCCCAGTGTACTTACCTGTTGGTCTGGAGGACCGTAGAGTAGCGTGTACTGTGGGAGGACCCCATCCACGAGTTTCTCCAACTCCTCCGATGTGAAGGCAGGGGTTCTTTCCCCAGACGCACAAGCCATTGTCTCTTGCAGACCGAGGTCACTGCAGCACTTGCAGTGTTGGTCCTCTCCTGTCGAAGATCAGGTATCGAGTGATTGAACAGATAGAAAATGGCGGTCACGTCCGCAGCGGTGCGTACCGTCACCGCCGGCGTACATCGTCATTGGCTCCTGGGACCCATTGGGTCTAATGTTAACCAATGCAGAATTGCGACGCGGTCTTTGACCGCCTACCGCAACGGTGTACAACGCCAGCGCAGTTACCTCACATCCATTGTCCCACTTTACAGGTCAGGCAGCTGCCATTTCAGGGGCCCACATGGCTTAATTTTTAACTGCGTCACACATACCTAGGCCTTGCCTCAACACTCATACAGGCCAAATTTCTGATTAGGATTTGTGTTCTGTGTAAGCTTTGGGTACGTACCTCTGAGTTGGTTGACTCTGTGCTCGCTGTTGTCCTTCATAGGCACCGTCCGCTGGGACATGTGAGGAGATGGCGGCATCCTCCGGCGTACAGACCACTGGTGGACAATGGAGGAAAGACATGTGATCATCATCTACAGGCTTGATCGTGCCACAATCCTGGAACTGTGGGCCCAGCTGGAGCCAGACCTGATGTCAGCTATCCGCCATCCCACAGGAATCCCCCCTCAAGTGCAGGTGCTGTCAGTACTCCATTTCCTTGCAAGTGGGACATTTCAAACAACAGTGGCCATAGCATCAGGGATGTCCCAGCCTATGTTTTCCAACGTGTTGTCCAGAGTGTTGTCTGCCCTGCTGAAACACATGCGGAGCTACATCGTTTTCCCTCAGGTGGAGGATTTGCCTACAGTGAAAGGTGACTTCTATGCCCTGGGACATATCCCCAACATCATAGGTGCCATTGATGGGACACATGTGGCTTTGGTACCCCCTCGCAGGAGTGAACAGGTGTACAGAAACCGGAAGAGTTTTCATTCCATGAATGTGCAGATGGTGTGTTTGGCAGACTGGTACATCTCCCATGTGAATGCCAAATTCCCTGGCTCAGTGCATGACGCTTACATCCTACGGAATAGCAGCACCCCTTATGTGATGAGTCAACTCCAGAGGCACTGTGTGTGGCTATTAGGTGAGCACCTGGAAGCAAGTCAGTGGGAATGGTTGTCTGGGGATATCCCTACAGGTTAGTGTGTGTCTAACAGTTGTCCCTCGCCTTTTGCAGGTGACTCTGGTTACCCCAACCTGTCATGGCTACTGACCCCAGTGAGGAATACCAGGACAAAGGCAGAGGAACGCTACAATGAGGCCCATGGGTGAACTCGGCGGATAATAGAGCGGACCTTCGGCCTCCTGAAGGCCTGGTGCAGGTGCCTCTATATGACAGGTGGATCCCTATTCTACTCACCAAAGAAGGTGTGCCAGATCATTGTGGCCTGCTGTATGCTTCACAACTTAGCTTTGCGACGACAGGTGCCTTTTCTGCAGGAGGATGGTCCAGATGGCGGTGTTGTTGCAGCTGTGGAGCCTGTGGACAGTGAAGACGAGGAAGCAGAAGAAGAGGACATCGACAACAGGAACTCGGTGATCCTGCAATATTTCCAGTGAGACACAGGTAAGAATACAAACCTGCCTACTACATGTACTTTAACAATACTACCTCTCTACTGTCTGTCATTTTCACCCAGTGTATGGTCACTGAGTTGTCACTTTCCCTTACGATTTCACCGATGTGGGTCCCACTGTGTGACATCTGCTTTGTTTCCTCATGGACTAGAGCTGTGTGACATAGGTATGTTGACATTACATTTGAAAGAGCATTTTGACACTGTAATTGCTAATACACTATTTTGAAATCACAGACTGACTCCAGATTGTTTTGTGTTTCAAGGGTGTTTATTGAAGTGCTCAATATTGGAGGGGGTTGTAAAATGGGGAGGGGTGATGGTGGAGGAATGTCCATGGGAGAGTCCAGTCTATTAGTCTCACAGGTGCATTGCCCAAATGGGCATAGGAAATGGAGCTGGGGCAGTTTGAGGATGGACAGGGTGACAAAGTGGGACAGAAAGATGACATTCTGGGTGGTCTCATTTCTTGGCAGGGGTCTTGGCATCGTTCTCTGTCTTTGTCCTGGATCTCAGGGACCGTTTGCGGGTTGGTTCTCCCTCTGCAGGGGGTGGGGTGCTAGTGTGGTGGTCCTGTGGCGGGGCGTCCTGTCCACTAGCGCCGGCGGAGGTGGCGGGCAGTTCATCGTCCAGGCTAGTGTCAGGGGCCCCTTGTTGTGCCACAGTGTCCCTCCTTGTGTTGAGTACTTCCTTCAGCACCCCTACGATGGTGCCGAGGGTGGAATTGATGGATCTGAGTTCCTCCCTGAAGCCCAAATACTGTTCCTCCTGCAGGCGCTGGGTCTCCTGAAACTTGGCCAGTACCGTTGCCATCGTCTCCTGGGAGTGGTGGTAGGCTCCCATGATGTTGGAGAGGGCCTCATGGAAAGTGGGTTCCCTTGGCCTGTCCTCCCCCTGTCGCACAGCAGCCCTCCCAGTTCCCCTGTGTTCCTGGGACTCCGTCCCCTGGACCGTGTGCCCACTACCACTGCCCCCAGGTCCCTGGTGTTGTTTGGGTGGTGGGTTAGCCTGGGTTCCCTGTAGTGGTGGACACACTGCTGATTGACGTGTCCTGGGGAAAGAGGTATGGGCCCGCTGGATGGGTGCTGTGCTAGTGTTTCCAGAGGGGAGAAGCTCTGTGGTGGCCTGTGACTGTGTGAGGGGAACCGACTGTCCTGAGGTCCCCGATGGGCCGGGCTGGTCATCTAGATCCAGTTGGACAGAGCTGCTGTCATCACTGTGGGCCTCTTCTGTTGGTGTTGTGGACATGTGTGGACCCTCCTGTCCGGTGATGTTGAGTAGGGGTCCTGCAGGGGTATACAAGGATGTTTATTACCTCTGTGTGTGCTATGGTCTGCAATAGGTGGGTGACCGTGTACCCCAATGCTTGCATTCCTGTGTGGGACCTTGTGTGATGGTGGTTTACTAACTCCTGAGGCGAATAGCCGGGAGCACGCTCGCTTTTTTAAAAAAAATAGAATTGTATTGATTTGTGTGTTTTTATCTGACAAGCACTTCCCCCCGAGCACTCCCCAGCCCTTCCTGTTTTTGGGATTCCCCTCGCAGTCGAGCTAAGGGCTGACGCGGGTTTGAAATCTCTTGGCGCCTTTTCGCCACTCAACTCTGGCCACGCCCACACCCGGGAGGCCACGCTCACTGAATCCTCTACATAAGGCGCGCTGAAGCCAGAGCCCGCAGTAGAAGATACTAACTCCTGAGGCGAATAGCCGGGAGCACGCTCGCTTTTTAAAAAAAAATAGAATTGTATTGATTTGTGTGTTTTTATCTGACAAGCACTTCCCCCTGAGCACTCCCCAGCCCTTCCTGTTTTTGGGATTCCCCGCGCAGTCGAGCTAAGGGCTGACGCGGGTTTGAAATCTCTTGGCGCCTATTCGCCACTCAACTCTGGCCATGCCCACACCCGGGAGGCCACGCCCCCCTCCCTATAAAATCATGTGCCACCCCCGGACGCGCAGCGGACGTGCCACCCCCCCTGTCCCTCGCCCCACGATTCAATATAACCCAGCTGACCTTCTCAAACATAATCCTCCCAGGGAAGCTCGCTGCCTCCACCGCTACCACCCCCTAAGCCTTCCATCCGTCTGCCAATCCTGCAATACCAGACTAAACAGCACTCAGCAGACATCGGACCAGCAAAATTATTCCTTATTACTTTTAAACTGTAGATCTCTGCCAAAACATAGTGCAGATATCTCCCTATTAATAGAAGACCGGGCACCTGATGCCATCTTTCTGACAAAGACTTGGCTGACTCCGGATTGTGACCCCGACGTGATCCAAGCACTACCCTCTGGCTACAAGATCTCACACAGAGATCGCACGCAAGGTAAGGGAGGAGGCATTGCAATTATTCATAAATCCCAGTATCATTGTTACTGTACCCCAGACCCACTTCAGGACTGCGAAAGCATGGCTTTCTGCCTGAAATTTACCCCCAATGACAGTCTAACAGGAGTTCTTGTGTATCGTCCCCCAGGCTCACTTTACGACTTTCACTCCCTACTCCCTCCGCTAGCAGCAGAATACGTAATGTCATCCTCCAACTTTACGATTCTTGGAGATTTCAACATGCACTTTGATAATATCAATGACAGCACCACTAGGGAGCTAGTCGGAAGCCTGGCTGCGATTCAACTGGAGCAACTAATCCAGTCTCCTACCCACGACAAGGGCCACCTGCTTGACCCTGTCTTCACTAATTGCCCCAACCTTTCGGTCGGCACCATCAAACATCTTCCCTGGACTGACCACTTTCTTATCCCCTTTGACTGGAAGATCCACAAATTCACTCCTCCCATTCCTACACCACGTAAAATGAGGAAATGGTCTAAGCTTCCACTGGTACAATGGTCAAATCTATTATCTGACACAAAGCCGTCTCTATCCCAAGACCCCATACTTGACAATAGCAAAGTCCACAAATGGATCGAGGACTCCATCGATTCCATTCTCCCCATGAGGAGAACCATTCTAAAAAGAGCACGAGCAACCGCTCCGTGGTATTCAGACAAGCTTAGGAAGAAAAAACAGCAGTGTAGACAATCTGAAAGAAAATGGCGCATGGGATACGACCCCGTCGAAAAAATCAGGTATAGAGAAGCCATTAGGACCTATAAACTGGAAATCAATATAGCCCAATCCATCTACTTTAGAGAGAAGATTATGTCCGCCAAGTCCAAACCAAAAGAAATCTATCAAATAGTTAAGAGCCTTTCCAAGATCTCCGCTCCGGCCGCTCCAGCCGAAAACCCCACAGATAGATGCAACGAGTTAGCTGAATTTTTTTACCAAAAAATAAATAAAATCTATTCGTCATTCTCAACCCCTGTACCTGAACCCATAGCCACTGAACCTTGTTCTCCTACGCTGAATGAATCCCCCGCGCAAGCAATGCTAAACAAATTCCCACTAATGGACTCAGACTCACTTCAATCCCTGGCCTCACAAATAAAGTCTGGCTCCCCCCGTGACCCTGTACCCCCACCGTATGATGAACATGGTTAGCCAAGTCATTTTCCCCACTATCTTGGAATTCCTCAACGGTTCTATATTAAAGGGCGTAGTGCCCCCAACCTGGAAACAGGCGATGGTGAGAGCACTACTCAAAAAATCTACCCTCAACCCGAATGACCCAAATAACTATCGTCCCATCTCCCTGCTACCCTGGATAGCCAAAATTTTGGAGAAACATATTAACATTCACCTCACTAAATTCCTTGAAGAGAACCAGCTTCTGGATTCCACCCAGACCGGATTCCGTCCCAAACACGGCACAGAAACAGCCCTCCTAGCCGTGACGGAGGAATCCAGGAGGATCCTGGATCAGGGGGGATCAGTGGCAGTGGTCCTCCTGGACTTAAGCGCCGCGTTCGACACTGTCTGCCAAAAAACTCTTCTTTGCCGGCTATCTCATCTGGGACTCGCCGGGCCGCCCTTGACTGGCTGAGCTCCTTTTTGAGCGGAAGGACTTTTCAGGTCTTCGATGGCGACTCCTGCTCCACCAGTAGATCCCTGGATTGTGGGGTGCCCCAGGGCTCCTCCCTAAGCCCCACGCTGTTCAATGTGTACATGAGACCGCTGGCTGGGGTTGTCCGCCAATATGGTATTAAAATAATTTCTTATGCGGACGACACCCAGCTGGTGGTCTCCCTGGCACAGAAGAACAGCGGGTCCCCTCTGGACAATCTGGCGGCCTGCATGGAAGAGGTGAGGAAATGGATGACAGCATCCTCATTAAAATTAAACGGGGATAAAACCGAGGTCATGCTCCTCGGCCCCTCCACCCTCACTGACTTCGACCGGCTATGGCCCCCTAGTTTAGGCCCTCCACCTACTCCGAAGGAGAATATTAAAAGCCTGGGAGTGTGGCTTGACAACTCACTCACTCTGAACACCCAGGCCACTAAAACTTCAGCAACTTGTTTCGGCATCATCCGGATGCTGAAGAAAATTTTGCCTCTCCTACCTTTCGAAGCCCAACAGGTGGTTATTCAGGGCCTCATCCAGTCCCGGATAGACTTCAACAACGCTCTCTATCTGGGATCCCCTGAATTCGTGCTGCAAAAACTACAGCGAATCCAAAACTGTGCTGCACGTACGCTACTTAAGATACCGAGAAGAGAATCTGCCAAAACGGGAATTCGATCACTCCATTGGCTCCCGGTGAGGGATAGAATAAAATACAAAGCCCTATGCATATCCCATCAAGCATTTCACAGAGCAAACCCAGAGATCAATCATTCTCTTCTCACTCCCTATCTCCCCGGGAAAATGCTGCGCTCATCCAACGCATTTCTAGCCACTGTACCTAGAATTAAGAGGTCAAGAGCAGGAGGCAGGGCATTCACCCTCAACGCCGCCAAATTATGGAATTCACTTCCCCTATCCCTTAGATCCAATCCCATCCTCCCTTCCTTCCGCAAGGAATTAAAAACTTTCCTGTTCAGGAGCTAATTCCCCATTGACTCCCTCAGTGAATCCGGTTTTTTCTACTTAGCGCTTGGACGCCTTAGGGCAGCAGTCGCGCTTTATAAATCCCCTTTTCATTTCATTTCATTCATTTCATTTCATTAGGGGGGTGTATGGGTATGTGCAGTGGCCATGCTTTGGTGATGGGTGTCCATGCTTTGTTGTTGCATGCAGGGCTTGGTGTTAGGATGTGTGGTTTGTGATGTTGGGACATTTGTGAGGAGTTGGAGTGGTGGGGTGAGGGTGAGGGTGGGGGTATGTGATAGCATGCAAGTAGGGTGGGGGATGTAATAGTTAAGATTTGACTTACCAGAGTCCATTCCTCCATCTACTCCTACGAGGCCCTCAGGATGCAGAATCGCCAAGACTTGCTCCTCCCATGTTGTTAGTTGTCGGGGAGGAGGTGGGGGTCCGCCGCCAGTCCGCTGAACAGCAAGGTGGTGTCTTGAGACCACGGAATGCACCTTCCCCCGTAGTTCGTTCCACCTCTTACTGATGTCATCCTTATTTCTTGGGTGCTGTCCCACAGTGTTGACCCTGTCCACTATTCTTCGCCATAACCTCATCTTCCTAGCTATGGAGGTGTGCTGCACCTGTGATCCGAATGGCTGTGGCTCTACCCGGACGATTTCCTCCACCATGACCCTGAGCTCCTCCTCAGATACCCTGGGGTGTCTTTGCCGTGCCATGGGGTGGTGTGGGCGATGTGTGGGGTGGTGTGTGTAGTGTTGAGTGGGGTGATATTTAGTGGTGTGTTGTGTGAGGTGCGTGGAAGTTATGTGGGTGATGGTATTGTGTGCCTGTGGATGCTTGGTAGTTGTTTGTGGTGCCTCTCTCTGGCCTTCTCTCGGTAATTTTGTCATAGGGGTTTGTGGGTGCTGTGGGTGTGTGTTTTATATTGTAATGGGTGTGTGGGAGTGGTGTGTGTATGTGTATCAGGTGTGTGTATTTTGAATTGTCCAATGTGGCTGTGCTTTGTATATGTGTGTGTATTTTGAGCGCAGCGGTGTGTACCGCCAATGGAATACCGCGGTTGAAAGACTGCTGCGTGGATTCGTGGGTCGTGATAGTGTGGGCGTATTTCTGTTGGCGTGATGGTGGAGGATTTGTTTTCACCAGTTTATCACTGACCTTTGGGCCCATATTTATACTTTTTGACGCAAAACTGCGCTAACGCAGTTTTGCGCCAAAAAAATTAGCGCCGGCTAACGCCATTCTGAAGCGCCATGCGGGCGCCGTATTTATTGAATGCCGTTAGCCGGCGTTAGCCGACCGGCGCTGCCTGGTGTGCGTGAAAAAAAAACACGTACACCAGGCAGCGCCGGCGTAGGGAAAAATGGCGTTTGGGCGTCTAAAAATGGGGCAAGTCAGGCTGAGGCAAAAAAAAGTCTTAACCCGATTTGCGCCATTTTTTTACGACGCCCATCCCCCATTGAAATGACTCCTGTCTTAGCAAAGACAGGAGTCATGCCCCCTTGCCCAATGGCCATGCCCAGGGGACTTCTGTCCCCTGGGCATGGTCATTGGGCATAGTGGCATGTAGGGGGGCACAAATCAGGCCCCCCTATGCCACAAAAAAAAAATTAAAAAAATACTTACCTGGACTTACCTTAATGTCCCTGGGGTGGGTCCCTCCATCCTTGGGTGTCCTCCTGGGGTGGGCAAGGGTGGCAGGGGGTGTCCCTGGGTGCAGGGGAGGGCACCTCTGGGCTCATTCTGAGCCCACAGGTCCCTTAACGCCTGCCCTGACCCAGGCGCTAAAATCCGGCGCAAATGCGGGTTTTTTAGACCTGCCCACTCCCGGGCGTCATTTTTGCCCGGGAGTATAAATACGACGCAATAGCATCGGAGTCATTTTTAAGACGGGAACGCCTACCTTGCATATCATTAACGCAAGGAAGGTGTTCACGCAAAAAAATGACGCTAATTCCAGGAACTTTGGCGCTAGACGCGTCTAACGCCAAAGTATAAATATGGAGTTAGTTTTGCGTCGAATTTGCGTCGAAAAAACGACGCAAATTCGGAGCAAACGGAGTATAAATATGCCCCATGGTGTGGCGGACTTGTGAGGGTGTCTGAATTTTGGTGGATTCCGAGCTGTGGGTCATAATAGCTGTGGCGGATTAATGCGGCCGCAGCGGTGTGTTGGCGGTCTTCTGCACGGCGGTAAGCGGCTTTTCCCGCCAATGTTTCAATGACCGCCATGCACTTCTAAATACTTTGTATTTCAGTACACAGATCTACATCAACTAGATTAAAATAACTTTGGTGACAACCTCATCTCATGTTACACCCCGAGTGGGACCCAAACCCTATCACCACAATACCACCCACCACCATCTTTACCATTATACATATGATGGGCCTATCAGCTTTGACAGGGTGTCACCCTATCAGTAAAAGTACCCACCTGTTATACTTTAACATTGTACTACCAATGTAATCTAAGAGAAATTTGAACATATCAACATGTTCAAAGAAGCACTACATTTCAAAATATGTGTCAGAACCTTTCTTTTACTGTATGGAAACTAGTAATGCAGTCATGGGACCAACCACAAGGGGTTCTTGGACTCCAGAGCCCAAGAGGAAAAGCTCCAAATCCAGGAGTGCTTGAAAGTAAGAGCAAACCTTTCTATGGGGTCAGGGATTAAATACCTTGGTGGACCTAGGTTCACTTTCTCAAAAACATTCCAGAGGGGACCTCTGCACCTCCTGCAGCCCCAAAACACATTGGCAAAGTGTTAGTGGTGCCTCGTGCTGTTGTCCTTTTTTCAATTGAATCCTAAACACCCCCAACACATTGGCAAACTGTTGGTTGTGTCTCTGCCCACTTTGAGGCCACCATACACAAAAATAGTCAACCTTTTCCCCCCGTGGGCCATTAATGAACACTTCAGGCTTAGCTCCATGCATTTTTGGCACAAGGCAAAAGCTTCTCCTCTCTTTAGAGGTGGCCTCATGCTGTTGTTTAAACACCAGCAGCACTCTTTTTGGATGGGACAATGTGGGGAGCCCACTCCAAAGTTGCCCTGCTGGTTCAACACAGTGCAACACCATTCATTGGTGCCACATGTGAGATGACTCCTTCTGTGCTTCCACCAATTCACAAACCCCACGTAGCCATGGGAATTGGTTGGGTGGAGCCCTCTGTGGTTGCTTGGCCCTCCTGTCTTCTTTGACCCAGAGAATGGTGTCCACTGAAACAGTGTTTGCTGTGGCAGGCCCTGGGAGATAGTAGGAGGGCGTAAAGTTGTCTGGGGGTGTGGAGCCCCACATAGACCCTTCTCCATCAAAATCACTGAATAGTTGTAGATCCAACATACGGTGCCTTGGCCCACCCTGGAAATATTCTCACACATTGCCACAATACGCTGCACACTTTATTCAATAGTGCTACACAAATTGCTTTGGAGATTAACGGAGCACTGAAATACACATTTATGGGACAGATTTATCAGTGTTTATGCAGCACAGTGCAGTAAGCTGCCTTGTGGTGCTGGGCTGCATTACAAGGGAGAAATTCACTGTATTTAACCTGATTTGGCGCATTCCTGTCCTTTCCTTGCACTGGCACACAATGGGCTGCCTTGCGCCAATGCAGGCACCTTCCTGCACAAAAACAATTCTCAGAAGCATTTTCCTCTCTCTAAGTGTGATGCAAAATGCAGTACATTTAGAAAGAGGAAGCAACAAGGAGAAATAAAGGTATTTCCCCTCATTATGCCTTCCCTGGGAAGGCGGAACATTTTGACACATTCCCAGGTTTGCAAGTGTTTGTAAGTCTGAGATTATGACAAAATCCATTAGTGGTTGCATGGGAACACCCGCGCGCGACCAATGGAATACCTTCCTGGGGCAAAGTATTGCAAGGCAGCGATTTACACTGCTGTGCGTTATTCCAGATTCATCAAGCCACTCAAGACCATGCAAGGTGGACTTTTGTGGCTTGATAAATCTAACTTTGTTGTTGTGTTGCCCTTGTGCCCCCATGCGCGGCGCAAGGGCAATGCAACACAATGTTACATATATGCCCCTTAGAGTTTGTCAGTTCACCCATCCAGCCAAACTTATGGCTATTGTGTACCATTTAGAGGTTGAGGAAATGCAGCGTTTGCCTCAACAGTGTCTCAGCTGATTCCAAAAGGTCTCAGCTTTGAGCTGATGGCTCGTTCGCCACTGGACCACTTGGTCATAACAATTGTCGTCCTGGCCTATATACAGTTGGCAGACCAGAACTAGTTTTCACAGACTAAGGGGCATATTTATACTCTGTTTGCGCCGAATGTGCGTCAAAAATGTTGACACACATTCGCCGCAAACCGTGCACCATATTTCAACTTTGACGCCCGAGCCCGCGGATGTCAAAATTCCTCTGTGTGAGTCATTTTTGGGATGTGGGAAACTGCCTTGCGTTAATGACATGCAAGGTAGGCGTTCCCGCCCAAAAAATGACTTTAAGGCCTGTTGTGCGCCGTTTTTTAGGCCTGTGTCAGGGCAGGCGTTAAGGGACCTGTGGGCTCACTTCCATGGTCTCTGACCATGGAAGGAGTCCAGAGGTGCCCTTCCTTGCCCCCAGGGACACCACCTGCCACTCTCGCCCACCCCTGGAGGACACCCATGGATGCGGGGACCCATCCCAGGCAAGTACAGGTAAGTTGAGGTAAGTATTTTTTTTTCTTTTTTCAAAGTGGCATGGGGGGCCTAATTCGGGCCCCCCTACATGCCACTGTGCCCAATGACCATGCCCAGGGGACAGAAGTCCCCTGGGCATGGCCATTAAGCAAGGGGGCATGACCCCTGTCTTTGCTAAGACAGGAGTCATATCAGTGGGGGTTGTGCATCATAAAATGGCGCAAGTCTGGTTTGAGGTATGATTTTTGCCTCAAACCTGACTTGCACCATTTTTTGACGCACAAGCCTCATTTTCCCCTATGCCGTCGCTGCCTGGTTTGAGTAATTTTTTTTTACTCTGACCAGTCCGCAGCGCCGGCTAACGTCATTCCTTAAATAAGGCACCCACATGGCGCATAAGAATGGCGTTAGTCGGATGTAAAAATTTTTACACAAACCAGCGCCGCCACTGGATTGCGTCAAAAAGTATAAATATGTGCCTAAGACTGCCAAGCAAGGAATGTCCATTCTGTGCAGGAAAACCAAATAATGACCCTGGTAAGCAGTGAGAAATTCCTTGCACCTCAGAACCATTGTTTTATCTTTTGTTTTTACAAAAAGAAACGTTCACTTTGGGAGTTTAATTTTGTAAAAACAAAGAAAAATGCTGAGCAGGCCAAAGCAATCAGTCCCCAGTGGAACTGTCAGTGTGTGGGCTCCACTGTAGGCCTAGAGAACACTACCACAAAGCAGGGATCTCTAATTAGAGCATACAAACCTCCACAAGAGGAACCTCTGCTGACTTGGCTGGTCAACCGTCAGGGCTAAAATAGGTTCTTCAGCATAAAACGTTTTAACATATATGGAGAACTTTCATAATGTCACCTTCTTCTATGCACTGTTGATCTTGCCCTCTGAAACTTAGACCCACAATCCTTTATGACAGTACTTGCCAAGGCCGCACATCCTGAAAATAGCAGTGTTCTTGGGGAGGGAAGCCAACATGATCAACTAATTGTCCAATCAGAATCGTCTCTAGAAAGCAGGAAAAAGAATATATATTTTTTTATTTTGCTTAGTTAACATTTTACAGACATTATTAGAAAAAGTGAGCAAAGCAGTATAGCATAATGTGATATCATAGCAATATATTGGCGGAGTCAGCTGAGCAATGGAGATCTCTCGTACATTAAGCGATAAATGCAATATAGTAAGTACAGAAGCGGAAAAGTAATTTTCAGCATATCATTATAACACAGTTCCTTATAGAATGAGCATGCATCACCAGAATGGCAAAAACGTAGCATCCACCCGCCTCCATCGAGGGGAACCAGGACAGTATATCGCTACATGGCTAGCCCATCTATTCAATCCGGATTCAGTTGTAGCAAGTATGATCAAAACACACACCAGAAGTCACACGGACAGGGCGTCAGCTGCAGTGTTTCTGCATATAACTCTGACCATTCTTCACATGTCATATCTTTCATCAATGTGCAAAAACAACAGATGATGAATGGAATGCGAAACAAATCAAAGATTCACTCCCATTCACAAATCTGAGGTTAATCCATCAGTTTTTTGCTTGCTATGCCATTTCCGTTCGGACCCAGCCATAAGCAAATCAGTCTTGACCTTGTTCCTCATGGGAACAGTCCAGCCCAAACTGCAAGGCCAGGTATTCCCTGGACCAGGAAGAAGCATCCTGGGACCAGTTTCTGGGTATCACCCCTCATCAGCCAGGCTAGCTTGAATCTAGTGGCACAGCAAGTGCGGGACTCACATCTGGGCATACCCTTCCCACTTAGGGTGACAAGTGCAAAAACAACAATGATGGACAGAATGCGGAACAAAACAAACATTCACCCCCTGTCACAGATCTGGGTTTAATCTCTCAGTTGCTTTGCTTGCTATGTCATTCCAATTTGGACCCAGCCTTATGCAAATCAGTCTTGACCCAGTTCCCCCTGGGAACAGTCCAGCCTGGACTGCTGGGGAAGGTCCTCCCTGGAATAGAAACAAGCATCCTGGGATCAGTTTCAAGATGTCAACCCTCATCAGCCAGGCTGGCTTGAATCTGGTGGCATAGCAAGCACAGGACCCCATCTGGGCATGCCCTCCCCACTTAGGGCTTCAAATGCAAAAACAACAGTTGATGGATGGAATACCGAACAAATCAAACATTCACTCTCAGTCACAGATCTGGGTGTAAGCCCTCCATTTTTTTGCTCGCCATGCCATTCCAGTTTGGTCCCAGCCATATGCAAATTAGTCTTGACCCTCTTCCCCATGGGAACTTTCCAGCCCAAACTGCCAGGCCAGATCCTCCCTAGACCAGAAACATGCATCCTGGGACCGGTTTCGGGGTATCACCCGTCATCAGCCAGGCTAGCTTGAATCTGGTGGCATAGCAAGCACAGGACCCCCATCTGGGCATACCCTTCCATTTAGGACGACAAATGCAAAAACAACAGATGATGGACGGAATGTGGAACAAATCAAACATTCACCCCCAGTCACAGATCTGAGCTTAAGCCATCAGTTTTTTTTTGCTTACCATGGCATTCCTGTTTGGACTGAGCCATATGCAAATCATTCTTGAACCTGTTCCCCATAGGAACCATCCAGCCAGAACTGCCAGGCCAGGTCCACCCTGGACCAGAAACAAGCATCGTGAGACCTGCTTTGGGATATCACCCTTCATCAGTCAGGCTAGCTTGAATCTGGTGACATAGCAAGCATGGCACCCACGTCTGGGTATACCCTTTCCACTTAGTGCAATAAATGCAAAAACAACAGATGATGAATGCAATGAGAAACAAATCAGATATTCACCCCCACTCACAGCTCTGGGTTTAATCTGTCAGATTTTTTGCTTGCCGTGCCATTCCAGTTTGGACCCAGCCATATGCAAAATAGTCTTGACCCTGTTCCAAATGTGAACAGTCCAGCCCAAACTATCAGGCCAGGTCCTTGACATGAAACAATCATTCTGGGACTGGTTTTGGGGTGTCCCCCTCATCAGCCAGGCTAGCTTGAATCTGGTGGCGTAGCAAGCATGGGACCCACATATGAGCATTCCCTTCCCACTTAGGGCAATAAATGCAAAAACAACATATGATCGACAGAGTGAGAAACAAATCAGTCGCAGATCTGGGTTTAATTCATCAGTTTTTTTGCTTGCCATGCCATTCCAGTTTGGACTGAGCCACATGCAAATCAGTCTTGATCCTGTCCCCACAGGAGCAGTTCAGCCCAAACTGCCAGGCCAGTTCCTACCTGGACCAGAAACAAACATCCTGGGACCAGTCTCAGGATATCACCCCTCAGCCACGAGACTACCTTGAATCTGGTGACAAAGCAAACACGGGACCCACGTCTAGGCATACCCTTCAATTAGGGCAACAAATGCAGAAACAACAGATCATGGATGGAATGCGGAATGAATCAAACATTCACCCCCAGTCACAAAACTTCGGGGCAAGCCACAGCCCCATCTCATCGCTACTCTACATTTCCCCAACAGTAAGGCGAGAGCAATACGTTTCATGTACGTTTTCCGAATCTTCTTAACATAACCCAGCAGCACTACCATGGGGGTGATTTACCAGGCATGATCAGTCACTTTGAGTAATGCCAACATAATTTTAGACCAAAATGTGGCTATTGCAGGGCATGTCCATGCTAGATGTGGGAATGTCACCTCTGGTGTACCACATTGGGTGTATTTGGTGTCAACATTTGAATAGTATCAGGCAAGATCTATTGGAGTAATATACACTCTACGCAAATATTTGTAATGAATCAATCTGAATCTACCATTGGAGGACACCTCGTTAATTTGTTGACAACAGAAACTCCATTGCACATCTGTAATGTCCTGCCCCAGATCATCCTCCCATGCCCAGTGTGTCCTATGGAGATCCGGGGTCCAGTAGTCCGTTGCTTCAGTGTACAACCAAGATATGAGTTTGGAAAGCTGTGGATTGGTTAGGAGAATGGTCAAAATTGACCATTCCAGGAGTTCCTCTGGAAATGTACAAAAAAAGCATTTGGCTTCATGCGCAAGTTTAGCATAAGTAAGCACATCTCCCATAGTGGCCGGAGAGTCACCCACGTAGTCTTGATAAGTTTTGAATTTGCTAGCATTAAATAAATCTCCCAGTGTAAGGAAGGTCTTTTTCCACAGTGAGTGTAAGACTCCAGAAGTGTTTTCCAACTTTGACCCATAATAATGCCTAATTGGTGTCAGACCAGACAGCCTTAGGGTGGTCACCGCTAACTTTTTGCCTGCCTCCCTCCACTTTTTGGACACTGTTTTTGCTGGTTTTAAGACTGCGCACTTTACCATTGCTAACCAGTGCTAAAGTGCATATGCTCTCTCCCTTTAAACATGGTAACATTGGATCATACCCAATTGGACTATTTTGTTTACTTATAAGTCCCTAGTAGAGTGTACTATATGGGCCCAGGGCCTGAAGATTAAATGCTACTAGTGGGCCTGCAGCACTCATTGTGCCACCCACTTAAGTAGCCCCTTAACATTGTCTCAGGCCCACCATTGCAAGGCCTGTGTGTGCAGTTTCGCTGCCAATTCAACTTGGCATTTAAAAGTACTTGCCAAGCCTAAAACTCCCCTTTTTCTACATATAAGACACCCCTAAGATATGCCCTGGGTAACCCATAGGGCAGGGTGCTGTGTAGGCAAAAGGCAGGACATGTCCCTGTGTAGTTTACATGTCCTGGTAGTGTAAAACTCCTAAATTCGTTGTTACATTGCTGTGACGTCTGCTCCCTTATAAGGCTAACATTGGGGCTGCCCTCATACATTGTTTGAGAGGTAGCTGCTGATCTGAAAGGAGTAGGAAGGTTATATTCGGCCAGAATGGTGATATAAAATCCTGCTGACTGGTGAAGGTGGATTTAATATTACTATTTCAGAAATGTCACTTTTAGAAAGTGAGCATTTCTGTGCCTTACATTCCAGATCTGGCTGGGTTTAGTTGACAGCTCCTTGTGCATTCACTCAGGCACACCCCTAACATAGGATACTCAGCCTCACTTGCATACATCTGCATTTTGAATGGGTCTTCCCGGACTGGGAGGGTGGAAGGCCTGCTCTCACACAAAGGACTGCCACACCCCCTACTGGGACCCTGGCAGACAGGATTGAACTGAAAGTGGACCTGATGCACTTCTAAGCCACTCTTTGAAGTCTCCCCCACTTCAAAGGCACAATTGGAGACATAAACAGGACCTCTGCCCCTACCAACTCAGACACTTCCTGGAGAAGAAACTTGTAACCAGAACCTGCATCCTGCCAAGAAGAACTGTCTGGCTGCCCAAAGAACTCACCTGACTGCTTTATGTGAAGGACTGCTGCCTTGCTGTTGCCCTGCTGCCTTGCTGATCTCTGGCTGAGGTGAAGAAGTGCTCTCCAAGGGCTTGGATAGAGCTTGCCTCCTGTTCCCTGAAGTCTCAGGACCAAAAAGACTTAGACCCTCATTACAACCCTGGCGGTCGGTGTTAAAATGGCGGTAATACCGCCAACAGGCCAGCGGTTAAAAAAATGGGATCACGACCATGGCGGAACCCGCCAACACAGACAGCCACTTTAACACTCCGACCACCGCAGGGGTAGCAACAAACACTGCGGCAGTCACCGTCAAAAGACAGGCGGAAGACAATGTACCGCCCACACTAGTACAAGGCACCAATCTGCCAGCTTTTCCGGGGCGGTACCAACGCCATCAAAAGCACGCCGGAAACTGAACAACGAAGGAGAACCACTCACCTCTCGACATTCCGCGAATAACCAGGATGCCATGGAGCCCGAATTGCAGATCCTACCCATGTTGGTGTATCTACTAATACACCACGAAGTAGAAAGAAGACGGCGGCGGTGGCGACAACAATGAGTATTGCACCTACCACACAGGGGAGGGGATGAGGGAATAGAGAGTGACACACACACATGCGGCACACAATATTCCCACCCCTCCACCCTCAGCCACAACAACATACACACACACACATATCCAACAACATCACAGATACACCCCGTCACCCCCTGGAAGAATGCAAGGAAAAAACGAAATGAGTTTAACTAGTGTTATACTGGAACAATCAGATAGATCAAGAGAAGAGCAAATAATCAGTATACACAAATATTTACATCAAGTACACAAGTCCGTACACTGTCCCTTGTAAATGTCCGTGGACCAGTGGTCCCAAAAAGCATGGGCAAAGCCCACACATGACACCTACCTCAAAACGAAGAGAACACTGCAGGGGCATCAGGTCGAAAAAAACCTAGGCACCTCAGGGGGAAGGGGAGAGGTGCACCTCAGCCGGATGATGGTACGACGCCACTGCTCCTCGAGGGGGGGTCCATGCCCACTGCTTGGTCCTGGGGAGTGCAAAGCCACAGTCTCTAAAGTCTCTCAAGTCTCTCAAGTCTCTCAAGTGGTTGATTTGCCCACTGCTTGCTCCTGGGGAGTGCAAAGCCACATTTTCTCAAGTGGGTGGTTTGCCCACTGCTTGGTCCTGGGAGTGCAAAGCCACAGTCTCTTAAGTGGGTTGGTTGCCCACTGCTTGGTCCTGGGGAGTGCAAAGCCACAGTCTCTCAAGTGGGTGGTTTGCCCACTGCTTGCTCCTGGGGAGTACAAAGCCACAGTCTCTCAAGTGGGTGGGTTGCCCACTGCTTGGTACTGGGGAGTGCAAAGCCACAGTCTCTCAAGTGGGTGGTTTGCCCACTGCTTGCTCCTGGGGAGTACAAAGCCACAGTCTCTCAAGTGGGTAGGTTGCCCACTGCTTGGTACTGGGGAGTGCAAAGCCACAGTCTCTCAAGTCTCTGAAGTAGGTGGGTTGCCCACAGGCTCTGGAGGGGGCTTTGTGCCCAGTCTGCTTCATCCTGCCAAGGATTGGGTGAGTGGATGCATTTCTCCACTGGTTCTGGAGGGGGCTTTGTGCCCAGGTTGTTTCATCCTGCCAAGGATTGGGTGAGCGGATGCATTTCTCCACTGGGTTCTGGAGGGGGCTTTGTGCCCAGTCTGCTTCCTCCTGCCAAGGATTGGGTGTGTGGATGCATTTCTCCACTGGTTCTGGAGGGGGCTTTGCACCCAGGTTGCTTCATCCTGCCAAGGTTTGGGTGAGTGGATGCATTTCTCCACTGGTTCTGGAGGGGGCTTTGTGCCCAGTGATGCTGCACCTGGGGTGTGGCAGTTGACATCTTCTCACCTGGGTGTCTTAGCCACGCGATGTACCTGTAACAGGTAGCATGATACTCCATGGAGGCAGAGCCACACTCCATCCTGCGGCGACTTAGGCTGGCAATTGCTGGTTCATGTCAGTGCTGGAGGTGGTGCCTCAAGTGGCGTGTCCAGGGTCCAGGACGTCACCTGCACACTCGGACGACTGCCCACTGGGGATGGTGCTGACGTCCGACAGAGTGGTTTCGGCTGTGCACGTGGCGGTGCTCATGGTGGTGCAGGTGGCTGTGGCTGCGGCAGAGATGCTGCCAGTGCTGGCCGTGGTGCAAGTGTCTGTTGTGGTGGAGGGAGACACCATACCGTCTCCGGCAGCTTCGGATGGCTGATCTTTGGGGAGGATGCTGCTGCCTGACGTTGTGGCAGCGGCGGTGCCGGTGGCGGTCGGAGCGGCGGTGATGACTGTGGTGCAGGTTGCTGCCATCCCTAATGATATGGTGGTCACCAGCCCCTCACTAGGAGGCATCGTGCCCTGAGGTGGCTTGCCCTTTGTCTTGTGGCCCTTCCCCACCTTGGCAGTCGCTGCAGGGACCTTGGCACTGTCCTCTCTGTGTTTGGGCGAGGCCTTGCTGGGTGGTTGATGAGACTTTCCCCTGCTGGAAGCCGGCCCCTTTTTGACGTTTGCAGGTGGCGGAATAGGGTGGTCCTTCATATCTGTCAGTGGCACACTGGCAGATCTGACGGGTGCCCCCTTCGACCGTACCGGACTTGCAGGTACTACAGTGGATGCAGATTTGGTGGCTGAGGTGCTGGGCTGGGATCTAGACATCCTGGCTCTAGGGGAAGGACGGGGTGAGGTGTAGGGAAGAGGTTAATGTTAGCCAGGAAAGGTTTTTAAGACACAATGGGACAGGAAGATGGAGGGGGTGTGCGAGTAGAGGAAGAGGTAGTGGTTGTAGGAGGTGTACATCTGCTGAGTTTGTGTGAAGGTGCATGGGCTGGAGGCTGTTGTGAGATGGATGGCTGTTGAGTGGGTGTGTGCCTGCGTTTGTGTACTTTGGGAGGAGGGCTCACAGACACACTGGGAGAGGACACAGGGGACGTGTGAATGGTAGTGGGGTGGTGATTGCACATGAGTGGTGTGTTGTGATGGGCGTGCTGGTGATGGAGGCAGTGGCTGATGATGTAGTGCATGCAGGTGTGAGTGGAGACAAGACTGGGAGGGAGGTGGAGGACGTGGAGGAGGGGGACACAGTGGAGGAAGTGGATGTTGGTATGTGTGCAAGGGTATGGTGCTTGTGTGAGTGCCTGTGGGATGTGTGGTGCTTATATTTTCCTGAGCCACTTTTGTCTGTTGATGTGTGTGCATGCTGGTCTGATGGTGTGCTTGAGATAGGCTGAGGTAGAGGGGATTGGGGCTAGGTAGTGGAAGTTGGAGGGGGTAGGCTGGACACAGGTACAATGGCTGCCATCTGTGATGAGGCCAGATCCTGAAATGTTGTCTGTTGGGCCGCCACACCAGAATAAATGCCCTCCAGGTATGCATTTGTTTGTTGCAAATGCCTCTCAACACCCTGGATGGCATTCAGAATAGTTGACTGCCCAACAGTGAGGGATCTCAGCAGATCAATAGCCTCCTCAGTGAGGGCAGCTGGGGCAGGGCCTGAGGTGCCTGGGGCTAAGGAGATGTCCACCCTCCTGGGTGAGCGGGCACAGGAAACTCGCTGAGGGGCTGCTGGGAGGGCGGTGCTGGTAGGAGGGATGGCGGCTGTACCTGTTGTTGGGGTGGGCACAGAGGTGTCCGCCACTGCCATGGAGCTTCCATCAGAGGAGGAGTCGCTGTTGCTCGTATCCCCTCCTGTCCCCGTCGTGGAGCTCCCCTCGCCCTCCGTCCCACTGGTGCCTTCACCCTCTTGGGCCATGTGGGATGCAGCTCCCTCCGTCGCCGGTGCCTCTGCTCCTCCTCCAGATGATTCTAATGCACACAAGGACAGGGTGACAAAACAAGAAGGGGGGAAAGGCAGAGAACACACATGGTCAATGCCAGCAACACCACTACCGTTGGCAGAGACACAACACACAGAGAGAAGCCCTATGCACTAGGCCATGCACTACCAGTTAGTAGGAAAGTCACCAGCCCATGGTGTACAATGCATAACACCATTAGCTGCACACCTGAAACTCCACAGGAACCTGCCCAGTAGTAGATGTCCCCTAACAATATTGGAGTTGGAGTAATTCAGAGCCTGCCCAACAAGGGACCTACACTGCCATGTTCGCCATGGCCTAAGGGCACCCACAGCCCACATCCCCCACCCAGATACTTCCTAAACCGCGCAGAGTCAGCTTTATGACACTGTACTCACCCCCTTGTGGCTGCTGTGATGCCCTCAAGCACCCATCCAAATCCAGGATAGGCCACCGCCAGGATCCAGAAATATCAGGGGAGTCATGGTGCGACGGGCACCCCTTCCACGTTGGGAGGCCAGCCCCAGCTGGGCCTCCGCTGTCTTCTTGCTCCAGCGGCCCAGGTCCTCCCATCTCTTGCAGCAGTGGGTGCTCTGTCTATGATAGACCCCCAGGATTCGCACTTCCTTGGCGAAGGCACACCAAATACCCTTCTTCTGGTGGGCGCTGACCTAGAGGAAAGGTACAGGAGGAAAGGAAATTATTCACCGGACCGTCAGACTCATTGCCCACCAGTTCCCAACCATGCCCTGACGCACATACACTGACCATCCTCACATGCAGCCCTCAGCCCCCCCAACATGTGTCTTCCATTCACACCACTCCAAACAGGCATTGCCCACGCATCATGCTCACAGTGTACTCACCTGTTTGTCTGGAGGACTGTAGAGTAGCGTGTACTGGGGGAGGACCCCATCCACCAGTTTGTCCAACTCCTCCGCGGTGAAGGCAGGGGCCCTTTCCCCAGACACTCGAGCCATTGTCGCCTCTAGACTGAGGTCACAGCAGCACTTGCAGTGTAGTTCCGCTGCTGTTAAAGGTCAGGTATCAAGTGAGTGAACAGATAGAAAATGGCAGTCACGTCCGCGGCAGTGCATACCGTCACCGCCGGCGTACATGGCCATTGGCTCCGGGAACCCATAGGGCGCAATGATAACCAATGCTCACTTACGCGGCGGTCTTCGGCCGCCTACTGCGACGCAGCACAACGCCAGCGCAGTTACCTCATTTCCCCTTGTCTCTCCTCACAAGTCAGGCAGCTGCCATTTCAGGGGGACACATGCCATGGCACATAACTGCGTCACAGCAGATTTTGGCACATATACGGACTAACTACGTCACACACTGATTTACTAACATTACTGCAGACACACTCATGCAACCTATGTGGTAAATGACCCTCTGCTCACCATTCTCCTCCATAGGCCACAACCGCTGGGGCAGATGATGAGATGGCGGCATCCTCCGGTGTACAGACCCCTGGTGGACCTCTCGGCAATGGAAGACAGACACATCATAATCACCTACAGACTTGATTGTGACACAATCCTAGACCTGTGTGCTCAATTGGAGCCAGACCTGATGTCCTCTATCTGCCATCCCACAGGAATACCCCCTCTAGTGCAGGTCCTGTCAGTGCTCCATTTCCTGGCAAGTGGCTCTTTTCAAACAACAGTGGCAATGGCATCAGGGATGTCTCAGCCAATGTTTTCTAACGTGTGGACCAGAGTGTTGTCTGCCCTGCTGAAACACATGCACAGCTACATCGCGTTTCCCCAGGTGGAGGATTTGCCCACAGTGAAGGCTGACTTTTATGCCCTGGGACAAATCCCCAACATCATTAATGCCATTGATGGTACACATGTGGCATTTGTCCCCACCTGCAGAAATGAACAAGTGTACAGAAATAGAAAAATCTACCATTCGATGAATGTGCATATGGTGTGTTTGACGGACCAGTACATCTCTCATGTGAATGCCAAGTATCCTGGCTCTGTGCATGACGCCTACATTTTGAGGAATAGCAGAATCCCTTATGTGATGGGCCAAGTCCAGAGGCACCGGGTGTGGCTAATAGGTGAGGCCAAGGTCCCCACACAGTATGAGTAGGTGTCTGGGTATGGGGTTGTCCCTAAGTGTTAATGTGTGTCTAACAGGTATCCCTCAACATTTGCAGGTGGCTCTGGTGACCCCAACTTCTCATGGCTACTGACCTCAGTGAGGAATGCCAGGACAAGGGCAGGGGACAGCTACAACGAGGCGCATGGGCGAACTAGGCGTATTATTGAGAGGACATTCGGCCTCCTGAAGGCCAGATTCCGGTGCCTCCATCTAACAGGTGGCTCCCTATACTACTCACCAAAGAAGGTGTGCCAGATAATCGTGGCATGCTGCATGTTGCACAACCTGGCATTGCGACACCAGGTGCCTTTTCTGCAGGAGGATGAGCCTGGTGATGGTCTTGTGGCAGCGGTGGAGCCTGTGGACAGTGAGGAAGAGGAGGCAGAGGAAGAAGATATTGACAACCGAATGAACATCATCATGCAGTACTTCCAGTGACACACAGGTAAGAGATGTAACTCCTCCTCACATTTCAGAATACTGTAGGACATTGTACAAGTAAGCCTCTTAACCTCTGTCTATGGACACTGACTGTTCACTTTAGATTTCCATTTTTCAGATCTGAGTACCCCATTCTGCCTTCTGCTATATGTACTGCTGCCCAACAATTGTCATACATTGGTATAAGTGAATGAACATTTACATTGCTATTTGTCACTAATGTTGTCATTATACATTTGTGAAAGATCAGACTGACTCCAGATTGGTTTGTGCTTAAAGAGTGTTTATTTAGGGGCTAATGAGTATTGGGGTATGTGCAAGGGGCTGGGGTGATGGTGGAGGAAGGTCCATAGTAGAGTCCAGTCTCTTAGTAACACAGGTGCATTGTCCAATGGGGCATAGGAAGGGGAGTAATGGCAGTTCAATTTGGACAGGATGACATAGTGAGACAGAAGGGTGACAATCAGGAGAGTCTTATTTCCTGGTGGGGTCTTGGCAATGTTCTCTGTCTTCTACCAGGGACCGTTTGCGGGGTGGTTCTCCTTCTGCAGGCGGTGGGGTGCTGGAGGCCTGTTGGTCCTGTGGCGGGGCCTCCTGTCCACTAGCGATGGCAGAGGTGGGCGGCTGTTCCTCGATTTGGCTAGTGTCAGGGGCCCTTTGTTGTGCCACTGCCTCCCTCATGGTCTTGCCTATGTCAGCCAGCACCCCTGCTATGGTGACCAGGATGGTGTATATGTTGGTGAGGTCCTCCCTGATCCCCATGTATTGTCCCTCCTGCAGGCGCTGGGTCTCCTGAAACTTGGCCAGTACTGTGCCCATGGTCTCCTGGGAATGGTGGTATGCTCCCATGATGTTGGTCAGTGCCTCGTGGAGGGTCGGTTCCTTGGGCCTGTCCTCCCCCTGTTGCACAGCAGTCCTCCCATCTTCCCTGTTGGCCTGTGCCTCTGTCCCCTGAACCGTGTGCCCACTGCCACTCACCCCAGGTCCCTGATCGTCCTGTGTTTGTGGGGTTGCCTGGGGTCCCTGTAGTGGTGGACACACTGCTGATTGACGTATCCTGGGGACAGTAGCATGGGCCCGCTGGGTGGGTGCTGTGCTGGTGTTTCCTGAGGGTGGGGGGGTTCTGTGGTGGTTTGGGACTGTGCCAGGGGAACCAACTGTCCAGAGGTCCCAGATGGGCCAGACTGGTCATCGTGATCTAGGCGTGCAGAGCTGCTGTCATCACTGTGGGCCTCTTCTGTGGGGGGACTGGATATGGCTGGCACCCCCTGTCCAGTGACATTAGGTAGGGGTCTTGTTGGGATGTAAGTGCATTGTTATTGTATCTGTGTGTGCTATATTGTTGAATGGGTGTGTTTCCCTGTATTAATGTGCTTGCACTATCGCCTTGACCCTTGTGTGAGTGGTGATTTTGTCGCCTGGGTGAGTCTCTCTATTGGGCATGCTTTGGTGATGGGTGCCCATGCATGTCTGTAATGGGTGTCCATGCATTGTTGTTGCATGAAGGGCTTGGCTGTGGGAGTGGTGGGTTGTGATGGTGGGGTGTGTGGGAGGTGGTGGAGTCATGGGAGTGAGGGTGAGGGTGGGAGTAAGTGATGGCATGCAGGTAGGGTGTGGGGGAGATAGTAGTACAAATTTGCCTTACCAGAGTCCAGTCCTCCTGCTACTCCTGCGAGGCCCTCGGGATGCATTATCGCCAAGACTTGCTCCTCCCATGCTGTTAGTAGTGCGGGAGGAGGTGGGGGTCCACCGCAAGTCCTCTGCACGGCTACCTGGTGTCTTGATACCACGGAACGTACCTTCCCCCGTAGGTCGTTCCACCGCTTCCTGATGTCATTTCTGGTTCTTGGATGCTGTCCCACTGCATTGACCCTGTCCATAATTCTCCGCCCTAGCTCCATCTTCATGGCAATGGAGGTCTGCTGCACCTGTGATCTGAAAAGCTGTGGCTCTACCCAGATGATTTCCTCCACCATGACCCTGAGCTCCTCTTCAGAAAACCTGGGGTGTCTTTGAGGTGCCATGATGTGGTGTGAGTGATGTGTGAGGTGATGTGTGATGTGATGTGTGGAGTGATGTGTAGGGGTGTGTGGTGTGAGGTGCGTGTATGGTGTATGTGTGATGGTGTTCTGTGCCTCTGGATGATGGTGTGGTCTTTGATTTTCTCTCTCTCTGCTTCCTCAAAATTGTTGCATGTAAAGGGTTGTGGGTAATGTGGGTGTGTGTTTTATAGTGGTGCGAGTGTGTGGGTGTGGTGTGTGTATGTGTGTCAGGTGTGTGTATTTTGTATTGTCCAATGTGGTTGTGTTTTGTAAGTATGTGTGTATTTTGAGCGTGGCGGTTTGTACCGCCAATGGTTTACCGCAGTTGAAAGACTGCCGCGTTGATTCGTGGGTCGTGATACTGTGGGCATATTCCTGTTGGCGTGACGGTGTGGGTCTTGCTATCGCCAGTTTATCACTGAGCTTTGGTGTGGTGGACTTGTGTGTGTGTCTGTATAATGGCGGATTTCTCAGTGTGAGTCATAATACCCGTAGCAGATTTCCACCGCGGTCACGATATGTTGGCGGCTGTCTGCATGGCGGTAAGCGGGTTTTACCACCAGGGTTGTAATGAGGGCCTTAATCTCTGCAAAAAGGACTCCTTGTGCGGCAAAATACGACTCACAGCCTGCCAGAAATGACGCACAGCCTGCACCGCAGTGAAACTTTTACCGCACGCCGAACCGGAACGACGCAGCCCGACTTTGCAACGAGAAGATCAACGCAGCGCTAGCGTAGCGACTGGAAATTCAACGCACAGCCCACTGGATCAACGCATAGTCAAGCCGGAACGACGCAGCCTGACTTCCAGAGAGGAATCGACGCAGCACCTGCCGTGCGGTAGAAAATTCGATGCAACGCCCACCAGATTGACGCAGCTCCTGTGACTTCATCCTGCCAGTGCAGGAAATCCACACTCCATCCCCGGGGCGTCTGAAAACCCCGCAATCCAAAAAGGATCCACGACAGAGCGCCGGAAATCGACGCACAGCCGTCCCTGCGTGGACAATAAACGACGCATCACTGTGTGCGCCCCGAGAAATCGATGCACACCCCTTTGTTTCCACGCTTCTCCTCCTCTGCGGCCCTTTGCGGAGATTTTTCACACGAACCAGGTACTTTGTGTTTGAAAGAGACTTTCTTTGCTTCTAAAAGACTTAAGACACTTTATAACATTTTTCAGTGATATCTCTACATTTACTTATTGCATTTTTGATAGTTTTGACCTGCATTTATCCAGATAAATATTATATATTTTTCTAAACACTGTGTGGTGTATTTTTGTGGTGCTATATGGTGGTATTGTATGATTTATTGCACAAATACTTTACACATTGCCTTCTAAGTTAAGCCTGATTGCTCATTGCCAATCCACCTGAGGGGGTGGGCACAGGATCATTTGGATTGTGTGTGACTTACCCTGACTAGAGTCAGGGTCCTTGCTTGGATAGGGGGTAACCTGACTGCCAACCAAAGACCCATTTCTAACAATTGGCATGTGTTTGGAGTAAATTAATGAAACATTACACAAAGCAGCTAGTCTGTTCCATGCCCAAACCATGCAGTGCACTGTGTGACTTTCCTGGGTCGACCTGGGAAGTTGAACAAGGGATCACCGGGAGAGGGGTGGGGCTCATCAATCCCTTCTCAATGATCACGTGGGGGCGTGTCTACTGTTATGGAACCAATGATGAATGTATTGGGTTTGCGCTGCTAAATAATAGACTTCAAAATTAGGGGCCACGGACCTGCCATTTTAGTATGGGAGTTGTAAAGTAGGTCAACCAATATGAGGCTCTTGCCTGCCGACACCAATCTGATCATAAGGGAACGCTGCTAAGCAAAAAATACTTTGTTTAAGAGCACTGGGATATTGTGGAACTTTGGAAGGATGACCATTTTCATTAGGACTACCCTTCCCGCACGTGAAAGAGGAAGTTTAATCCATTTATCAATACATGATTGTAGTTTCTCCATGTATGTCCCATAGTTTGCCCCTATAACAGTGGGAATATCTGTGTGATATAGAATGCCTAAGTATCTTACTGGGTCAGTCAGCCATTGCAATTGTTATGGGCTATCAGGTTTAGTGGCAGCAGCTGTTAGGGGCAACATTATTGATTTGATCCAGTTTATCTGAGGGCCAGACCAGCGACCATATGTGATTATCTCCTGTATAATTGGGTTTAAGTTAGCATCTGGGTCCCTAATCACCAGCATTGTGTCATCAGCATACATGAAGATGTACAGCGGAGCCCCATGTTTACTCCCGTTTATGATGAAATTCACTTAAGGCACAAGCAATTGGTTCTACAGTGAGAGTGAAAAGGAGGGGCGACAAGGGGCATCCCTATCTCATTTCACGTCCATTTGCAAAGGGTTCTGACAGGCAGCCATTAAGACACAATCTTGACGATGAAGTCGTATATAGCAGCTGCACCTAATTCACAAATGACACATCCATTCACATTCTGGTGAGCACTGTAAGTAGGAAGGACCACTCAACAGTATTGAACGCTTTAGCAGCATCTAGAAATGTTGCTATTACCAGGAACTCGGGGTCTTGCTGGTGTGTAATGGCAAACAGCGAGCGGAGATTATCCACTGTAGAGCAGCCCAGTATGAAACCAGACTGCCTAGGCGAGTCAGGGCAGACATCAAGGGCAGCAAACGGTTTGCCAGTAGTTTTGCAAGAATCTTAGGCCCATATTTATACTTTTTTAGCGCTGCATTTGCATCATTTTTTGACGCAAAAGCAGCGCAAACTTACAAAATACAATTGTAATTTGTACATTTGCGCCGATTTTGAGTAAAAAAACGACGCAAATTCAGCACTAAAAAAGTATAAATATGGGCCTGACTGTCTACATTTATCAGAGATAAGGGGCGGTATGAGTCACATTTATGCAGGGGTTTCTCTGGCTTGGAGAGTGTGATAATGATAGATTCTCTCATTATCAGGGGAAGTGTGCCATCCTGGACACATTGGTTTACACATTTAGTAATATAGGTGCCAGCTCATCCACATACGTTTTATGAAACTCCACAGTGAGTCCATCACTCCATGGTGCTTTCCCATTTGTGAGTTGCACAATAACCTGTTTAACCTCCATGAGTGTTAGTGGTTGGCATAAAGCCTCCTGGTGTGACTGACCTATCCATGCCAGTGTAACCCACTGCTAATAGGTTCCCATCTCCTCTGGAGTAGCTTATATGCAGGTAGTGTACAACCGTTGGTAAAAGGCTACATATTTCTGCATTATTTCCTCAAGTGTGCTAAGAATTCCCATCAGGAGTGTCAACTCTATGAGTATTGTTTGCAGACCTACAGGGCTTAAGTAACATGGCAAGTGTGTGTCCTGACCTGTCACCTTCCCCATATTTCTGAGCCTGTGTGTATTTGCTGAGGAATTTCACCTCTGTATCCGCTTCCTCAGGGAACTCCATTGGAAGTTTTTTCATTTAATTTAATAGGCATTGATCACTAGCCTCCTGGTAATGGAGCTCCAGGCTACGAAGCTCTGTTTCTAGCCTTGCAAGTCTCCCTCTGATGGATGTAAGGATGCCATGCTCCTTAAAAATGCACTCCCCCTGGATAACAGCTTTTAATCCCTCATAAAAAGTCACCACTGTGGTGACAGAGCCTTTGTATAAATCATTATAGGACAAAATCGCAGAAGGGATTTCTTCCCTAAATACTGCATTAAGCAGCATCTTGGGTTGAAGTTTCCAGAGCTGCATTTGCGTCCGGGTAGTGGGCAAGGTGAGCATCAAAAATATCTGATCAGACAAAGTTCTGGGAAGATGCTTCACCTCCTTTGTACTTCCCACTACATCCCGTGTAGGAGGTTGCATGCATTGAAGAATGTAATTCACGCCAAATGTTCAGCATATCAAACTGTGCTATAGTGTCTAAAAATGCAACACGAGCCCTAGTTAGGCGGCGCTCATGATGATCTGAGCAGTCTAGGTCTGTGTTCAATACGAAATCGTGGTCCCCACCACATGATGGTACCAGGGCTCATTGCTTGGCATTGTTTTTGGATCGTAAGAAAGACGTCTGGACAATCAACATTAGGACCAGACATGTTGAGCAGTGTGACCTGTGTATGCCTGATAAGGCTTTGGAGTATTAAATATCTTTCGTCCGGATCTGCTACTGTCCGGATATGATGGAAGGGGACGCTCTTTCAAATGATTATGGCCACCCCCCTAGAATAGGAAAAATAAGAAGCAAAGTATTGGTAGAGACCCCATGAATTGTGTAAAGCCATCACTTTCCCCGCATGAAATGTGTTTCTTGCAGGTAAGTGACTTCTACATCATGGCTATCAAGATATGCAAGGGCCTGGAGGCATTTGCAAGGGTTACTTAAACCCCTGGACATTCTAAGTGATAAATGTTAAGGCTATTCCTCCACAGTTAGGTGTATCCCTGTTATGAAGGTAAAGATGACCCAAAACAAGTGAATAAATATTTCGTGAAGTTTATTTCTGAAAGACGAAGTCTCTGTAAAATAAAACCCAGCCTCCTCTCAGAAATCAACCGTCTTTCTCCCACAGAGTTCTCATCCTCGCTCTCCCTTCCCGAACCTCCCGAGATTCTAGTTCCACAATACAACACATCTCCCCTCTTCCATTGATTGGCACATAGTAGATACCTAACAAAACTAAAGAGAATTATAAAAACTTTTAAACCTACAATAATAAAAACTTGAAAACATATTTTATGTTACTTGTAACATTCTAAATATCATAAAGCAAAAGAAAAAAAGATGTCCATCATCTCATTACAAAGTTCTTGAGGTGAGAAGGGGTCTTGATATTTCTCTTCGGTCTTTCCTCCACGGCTTTTGAATTACCTTCCTTCCGTCCTTTTAAAATGTAGTCTTTTAAATGTGAAGGAGTCTTAATGTTCCTCTCAGATTTCCTCGTTTCCATGTTATCAGCAGGACAAGAGTTTTCATCTAGCTGACCCTTTAAAGTTTCCAAACTTGCAGCGTTAGCATTAATCTTACTTATTCTATTTAAATTCCAAATTCGACCATCACTCAGTTTCACAGCAGTAGTGAAAAGTTTCACAACTTTTATGGGAGAAAAGAGTCTCTTCCCATAAGTCCTCAACACAGGATTCTTGACTATAACCCAATCACCAACATTTACAATAGTCTTCTTCACTGCGTTTCTTTTATCAAAATTACTTTTACTCATTAAAGATTTCTCTTGTTCCCTGAATTTCCAATCCTCATTAACAACCCTTCTTCCTTTCTCTCCCAAAAATTCATTGACCCAATATGGCTCAAGAATAGTATTCCCTCGTCTTACCCGAAATAAGACAAAAGGGGTTTGACCTGTTTTTGAATGTGGAGTATGTCTATATACTGCAACCTTTTTAATTACTTCTTGTTTCCAGTTGAGGTGATTATCCTTAGCTAAAGAGATGGTTTCTTTTAAAACTCGGTTGAATCTCTCAATTAACCCATTACACTCAGGATGATATAACGCACATAACTTATGTCTTATACCACACCCCTTAAGAAATTCCTCCATCTCTCTCGAAGTCAGTTGTACCCCATTATCAGTAAGTATGGTAGAAGGAATGCCCTCCCTAGTAATGAGACTTTTAAGAAAATCTATTACTTTCTGCGTTTCTGTCCCTTTGGTGAAAAAAACTTCAGGCCATCTAGAATACATGTCCATGACCACAATAACATACTCAACAGAACCATCACCATATATAGGACCCAAAATATCAAGTGAAATATCTTCCCAAGGTCCCTTCGGTTTGTTCCTAACTACCATCAGTTGAATTCTAGACTTCATAGTTTTTTCACTAAGAGCGCACTGCATACAGGCACGAACAACTCTCTCTACATGGGTATCCATCCCAGGCCACCAATACGATGATCTTAACCTCTCCTTGGTTTTGGATATTCCCATGTGACTGTTATGTGCCTGATCATTAAGTAGCCCTCTCACACTAGATGGTGGAATTAACCTCATTCCTCTAAGTAATAAATCCCGATCAACAGTTAATTGATCTCTCACACTCCAGAACTCTCTGCACTCCACATTGCAGTGATTTTTGCTCTTCCAACCAGAACACATTAAATTCACCAACTCCTGTAATACTCTGTCAGACTTAGTATCCTCACGCCACCTTTCTTCTGGAATCATTTCAAATTCCACTTCACACACCCTATCAAATTGCTTGAAATCTTCAACATCATCAAAATCTGACATTTTAGGAGATACCAATCTCGATAGCACATCTGCGGAGTAATTATCAGTCCCAGAGACATACTCTACTACATAATCATATTCTTGTAAAGCTATGATCCATTTAGTAATTCTGCTTGAGATCGCATCAACACCTTTAGACTTAAAAACTTCAACCAAAGGTTTGTGATCAGTTTTCACAACAAAGGGTCTTCCCCACAAAAACTTTTTAAACTATTTTACCGCCCAATAAACTGCAAGGGCTTCTCTCTCTATAACAGAGTATTTTGTCTCAGTTTCTTTCAGACATCTGGAAATGAATGCAATAGTGTTCTCAGCACTACGTAAACCTTGTTGCAGAACTGCACCTAACCCTTTACCACTGGCATCAGTTGTCAGAATCGATTGTAAATTGGGATTAAAATTCTTTAGTTTGGGAGCATTACCTAAACAATTTTTCAACGTGATGAATTCCTTTTCACACTCCTCATCCCAAAAGAACTCTTTGCCTTTCTTTAATAAAAGTCTCATATTGTAGCATGAGCTAGCAAAATCTTTAACAAATTTACTATAATATGCAGCCATGCCTAAAAATCTCATCAGCTCCTCCTTGGAGGTAGGAGAAGCTAAACTCTTAATCGTGTCAACAAGATCTTTCTTGGGAACTAAACTACCTCCAGTAATAGTGTGTCCGAGGTAGTCAATATTCTCAACTGCAAACTTGCATTTCTCCGCTTTGATAGTTAAGCCATGCTCAGAAATCTTCGATAACACCCTTCTGAGGATATCATCATGAGCACCACTGTTCTTCCCATAAATCAGAATGTCATGCTGATAGACACACACACCATTGATGCCTCTTAATATGCGTTCCATTGCTCTTTGAAACACAGATGCAGCCGAGATTAGGCCAAAAGGCAATCGAATGAACCTAAACGTACCAAAAGGCGTAACAAAAGCCGTTAAATCCCTCGAAGATTCATCTAAGATTATCTGATGGTAAACTGAGGTTAAATCTATGGTAGAGAAAACCTTAGCGCCTGACACCATAGTTAGTAATTCAGAAATGTTGGGAAGAGGATATCTGTCCACCATTACATATCTATTAAGTTTACGAAGATCAACACAAAGCCTGATATTACCATTAGTTTTTTTAGCTATGACTATGGGAGACAACCAATCTGTCCCCTCCACTTCTTCTATTATCCCTTGATCCTCAAATTTTTTGAGTTCAGATCGTAACTCATCCCTCACTGCAAAGGGAACATTCCGCACTTTACTACTGAACGGTATAGCATCAGGAAGCAATTTAATTTTATGAGAATATCCCTTCATGCATCCTATTCTGCCACTGAAAACATTAGGAAATTCTTTATGCAACTTCTCTGTGAGATCAGTTGTAGATAGTACACTCACTCCATCTATATCTCCCAAGTGTTTCAATATAATAGGGGGTGAACTGTTGGGATCAAGCATCACCCGAAGATCTTTCTGATGCCACCAACTTATGATGCTATCCCCCCTTTTTGATACATAGACTTTTCCAGAAGTGAATCGTTGATCATACTCAATCAATCCAACAAAATAACCATGTGAGTCAATGGGTTCACCACCATAACCACAAGGTTTAATATCAGGTTTTAACAGGTTGACTTTACCCTTTAACTCATTTTGATAGAACTTATCAGACACTATGGAAATCTTCGCCCCTGAGTCAAAAAGTACCTTGGTTCTTTTACCCTCTACAGTTATATAATCCAGAGGGCCAGACAATTTGTCACTTGAAACTTGAAGTATAATTTTACCACAGGCAAAATCAGAATCAACCTTGCTGACATCAAAATCATTATCAAACACACTCACAGACTGTTTTGCTTTCTTGAGGTTACACACAACCGAAAAATGACCCTTCTTTTTGCAATACAAACAAAAACTATTAACAGCTGGACAAAGCTTACTATTAGCAAGATGTCCCCCTCTTCCACATCTAAAACATTTCTTGCCAGTAATGTTGGAGAACAATTCTTTATCAAAAGATTTGGTTGTTTTGGGTTTAGTACCACCAACTACATTTACATCTTTTGAATCACAGCGTTTCACAACATCAACACACTTAAGAGAGTGCTCAATCCTCTTGGCTAGAGAAATAACTTGGTCAACTTGAGGATCATCCAAAAGCCATAATTCACTTCGTACTTTTTCAACATTGCACCCTAGCATGAATTGGTCACGAATTCTCTCCTCTATTGTGGACCCAAATTTACATGATGAGGCTAAACGTCTTAATTCTGTGACATAATCTTCAACAGATTCACCTTCAGTTTGAAAACGCTTCCCGAAGTAATACCTCTTCAAGATTGTGCTAACCTTAGGAAGATAATGTAGATCTAGCTTTCTAATACATATTTCATACTCATTCAAATTGATCGCTTCATTGTCTGGAAGATCAGGAAGATGATCAAAAACCTCCAGACCTTCTGTTCCCAAACAATGAAGAAGTAATGCAGTCCTCCTCTCATTGCTCAAAGTTGTACCACACACTCTGGAGTACCTCTCAAACACTTTCTTCCACTTAGCCCACTTGATTGGGGGTTCACCAGGAGTGGAAAGAAAGAAAGGCGGAGAAGAAACATTCTGCATTTTAGTAGGATGAGTTGGCACAGGCTATAGAAGGCACCAAATGTAGCAAACAGGAAAAGAAAAGAAAAATAAATAAAATATATATATATATATGTAAATTTATAACTTTTCTTTTTTTTTATATATAATATAAACTACACACTATAACCAAAGAAGAGATGCATCAATTATGAAAGTATTTATACCTATGTAGAACCATTTCTAAAAAGAAACATTAAAGATTCAAAATATTACATCCATCCAGTCTAAAATTGTTCAAAAACCACCAAATAAACATTTTCTGAAATGAAGAAAAACTAAGTTAAATAAATAATAGTGTCCTAGAACAGAAGCGTCCTGAAAGAAATTGCTGAGCGGACGTGGAAATGCGTCTCCTGGTTGCCAGGTGAAGAGGCGTTGTGTGCGGCAAGATGGCGTCTTGTTGGTTGCTAAGGAAGCAACAACGCTGAGTTGACGTTGCACGCGCGTTGCTAGGCAACCGCACACGTTTGGTCCATTAGGCGTGTTTCCGCATACACGAAAAAAAAAGAAAAAAAAACAACTTGATTCCAAAACGTGTTCCTCCTTGTTTCCCAGGATGCCTCCCGGTCTGCAGGTTCCGGTCTTGTCTTCCCCCTTCGCTAAAATCACGAGCGTAACAACGGTGGTCCTCGGCATCCTTACTTTCCCAATTAAAAACAGAAGAGTAACGGGTTCCAAAAAACGAAGAGCCAAAGATAAATGGAGCACACGAAAGAAGAAGAGAAAGAAAAAAAAAAAAAACTCAATGGAGAGTCGCTTCAGAGCATCAGAGGACCGAAAAACGTGAAGGAGTTGGGACACGCAGAGCTGATCACCTTCATCGCCAGTGTTATGAAGGTAAAGATGACCCAAAACAAGTGAAGAAATATTTTGTGAAGTTTATTTCTGAAAGACGAAGTCTCCGTAAAATAAAACCCAGCCTCCTCTCACAAATCAACCGTCTTTCTCCCACAGAGTTCTCATCCTCGCTCTCCCTTCCCGACCTCCCGAACCTCCCGAGATTCTAGTTCCACAATACAACAATCCCCCATCAAGAGGCCTAAGTGCTGCCAAGGTATGAACATGGGCCTGAGATCTCAGCCATTTGTCATGTGGAACTTCCCACTTAAAAACAAAACAAACACTCCCACCCTCCCCCACTGTTCCCTCCCACACTAGGACCCAATCTCCTAGGAAACCCCCAAAACATTTTGAATAGTTTATTCGACAAAGAAAACACAAACTGAAGTATCAGATAGCTCTGCAGATACCATGGCCTTAGGCTGGGGTTGGCCAGCACACGGATAAGGTAGGAACAACCAGCAAAACAAGCATGCCACCCGGAGTCATAAGAGGCAAATCTTGATGGTTAACATCCTAAAACACAGAGAACTAGCCAATACAGCAAATCATGTTATATGAGCCCTATAGCTCGAGTCAGGTCTGTGGTCCAAGGCAGTATGATGTGTATTGAATACTGTTTAATCTGAACTGAGACCTCTGGGGGGACAAGCTTAAATGCAGTGACCAAATATTCCACTTCGACTAGAGATGATGCATCATCCACATGTTCATGCTGAGATGAACCCTGTAGTGGATGTCACTTCTGTAGGAAGGAGAGTGCTGCTGAAGAGAATGCATAAAATCGGGGAAGAAAGAGAGGTGCATTCTTTTGTGTTGGACTTCCCGTGCCTCTTGGGCCAGGTGGAGCATTTTGGGGCCAGATGTATCAAACGTTTTTGCATTTGCAAACTGTGCGAATCGCAAAATTCGGCCATTTGCGAATGCAAAAATGCCTTTCACAATGTCTGAAAGGCATTTGCAGTGCAATTTTAAGGAATCACAAAAATAGCGATTCCTTAAAATTGCGACCCCATTTAGAGAAACGCAATTTGCGATTCTCTAAATAGGAAATCGCAAATAAGGAATTCCTATTTGCGATTCCCATAGCACATGTATCAAGCATTTCCTAAATGTGAATTGGGCATTTAGGAAATGCAATTACCACAAACTCAAGTTTGGTTGTAAGCATGTGCAATTTTTAAAAATGCATTAGAAATGCATTTTTAAAAATGACATGTAGCGCACACAGGCCCCTAGGGATTGTGTGTGCTTCACAAGTCTGCAAAATATTTTTTTGGGGTGCATCAGAGGAGACCTTAGGCCCCCAGCACCCTGGGGTTTGCATTGCCTAATTTGCGAATTCATAACTGGAATTCGCAAATTGGGAAATGCAAAACCATTTGCACCTATGGGCCTACAGGCCCATAGGGATGAATGGAGTCGCATTTTCTATTTGCGACTCGATAATAGCGTTTGCGAATTTTAAGAAATCGCTATTACCGAATCGCAAATGTCATACATCCCATTTTGCATTTCTTAAATAGTGATTTCTTAAAATTTGCTATTTATGAAATGCAAAACGGTTCTTGGATACATCTGGCCCTATGTCTCTATCCCTATAGTTAAGGAACTTCACAATAATTGGCCTGGAAGGAGCACCTGGAACTGTCTGAGGAGCTAAGGATCTATGGCCTTCATTACAACCCTGGCGGTCAGTGTTAAAGCGGCAGTTATACCGCCAACAGGCCGGCGGTAAAAAAAATGGGATCACAACCACGGCTCACCCTGCCAACACATACAGCCACTTTAACACTCCGACCGCCACGGCGATAGCAACAAACACCGCAGGGGTAACCGCCAACAGACAGGCGGAAGTCAATGTACTGCCCACCCCATCACAACCTGCCCATCCGCCACCTTTTGCGGGGTGGTACCAACGCCATCAAAAGCACGGTGGAAACAGTACTTGGAAGGGAAACCACTCACCTCTCAACACTCAACGAAGAACAAGGACGCCATGGAGCCGGAGCTGCAGGTCCTCCCCATGCTGGTCTACCTCCTCATCTACCAGGAGTACGAACGGCGGCGGCGACGACCACGGTGAGTACTGCACTTAGTAGACAGGGGAGGAAAAAGAGAGTGACACACACACGCAACACGTGACACCCACACCCCCACCCTCACCCACAACACCACACACACAAACACATGCATCAACATTACATTTACACCCCGTAACCCCCTGAAAGAACGCAAGGACAAAAGGAATAGAGTCAAATCAGTGATATTTCAGAAATAGTCAGATATACATAATAATTTTAAAAACAGTATTTACAAAAATATACAATATGTACATAAGGCGGTACATTGTCCACTCAAATTGTCAGTGGGCCACTGGGCCAAAACTCATAGGCCAAGCCCACACTTGACTCTGCCTCAATACGGAGAGAACACTGCAGGGGCATCAGGTCGAAAACACACAGGCCCCTCAGGGAGACGAGAAAGGTGGGGCACCTCTGCCGGAAGATGGAATAACGCCACTGCTCCTGGAGGGGGCTCCATGCCCACAGCGATGTGCTGGGGAGTGCAAGGCCACAGTCTCTCAAGTGGGTGGTTTGCCCACTGCTTGGTCCTGGGGAGTGCAAAGCCACAGTCTCTCTAGTGGGTGGTTTACCCACTGCTTGGTCCTGGGGAGTGCAAAGCCACAGTCTCTCTAGTGTGTGGTTTTCCCACTGCTTGGTCCTGGGGAGTGTAAGGCCACAGTCTCCCAAGTGAGTGGTTTGCCCACTGCTTAGTCCTGGGAGTGCAATGCCGCAGTCTCTCAAGTGGATGGCTTCTCCACTGGTTCTGGAGGGTGCCTTGTGCCCAGTGTGATTCATCCTGGTAAGGAGGGACTGAGAGGATGCCTTTTTCCACTGGTTCTGGAGGAGGCTTTGTGCCAAGTGTGCTTCATCCTGGCAAGGATGGGTGAGTGGATGGATGCCTTTTTCCACTGGTTCTGGAGGGGTCTTTGTGCCCAGTGTGCTTCATCCTGCCAAGGATAGGGTGAGTGGATGCCTTTCTCCACTGGTTCTGGAGGGGGCTTTGTGCCCAGTGATGCAACACTTGGGATGTGGCAGTTCACAGTGCCTCTCCTGGGTGTCTAAGGCACAAGATTTGCAGGGACCAGGTTGCATAATAGTCCATGGAGGCAGGGCTAGACTCCATCCGGCGGCGGCAATGGCTGCAAACTGGTGGTAGTGCTGGTGCTGGTGGATGTGCTGCCAGTGGTGGAGGGAGACTCCAGCCTTTCTCCTGCAGCCTCGGAGGGCTGCCCACTGGAGCTTCTGCTACTGCTGGTAGTGGTGCTACTGTCAGCAGTGCAGGTGGCGGTGCTTGCGGCGGTGCCTGCGGCAGTGCTAGCGGCAGTGCAGGTGGCGGTGCTGGCTCTGGTGCAGGTGTCGGTGCTGCCAGTGATGGAGGGAGGCTCCAGCCCTTCTCCTACAGCCTCGAACAGCTGCCCACTGGGGCTGCTGCTGCTGACAGTAGTGGTGCTTGCGGCGGTGCAGGTGGCGGTGCAGGTGGCGGTGCTTGCGGCGGTGCTAGCAGCGGGGCTGCTGGCAGTGCTGGCTGTGGTGCAGGTGGTGGTGCTGGCAGTTGTGCTGGTAGCCACCAGGCCTTCACCTGCAGCCCCGGACAGCTGAAGTGCTTTGGCTGGTGTTTTCTGCTCCTTCCTCACCTTGGCAGATGGTGGTGTGTCCTTGGGTCTGGCAGTTGGAGTCTTTGAGGTGGCCTTGCTGGGTGGTTGTGGCTCCTTCCCCTTGCTGGATGCTGTCCCCCTCTTCACCTTGCCAGGTGGCGGAATGGTTTTGGCCTTGGCAGGGGTTGGTGGCACACTGGCTGGGCTGACGGGTGCCCCCTTTGAGCCTCTGATAGCTGTGTGAACCACAGCGGACGTCGACTTGGTGGCTGAGGTGCTGAGCCAGGTTCTGGCCACCCTAGCCTGAGGGGAAGGACGGGGGTAGGGAAGAGGTCAATGTTTGCCAGGAAAAGCTTCTTAGGGACACTGGGGCGGGAAGATGGAGAGGGTTTGGAAGTGGAGGAAGAGGGAGTGGTTGTAGGAGGTGTCTGTCTGCTGAGTGTGGGTGCAGGTGCATGGGCTGGATGCTGTTGTGATGTGGATAGCTGTTGAGTGGGTGGGTGCTTGTGTTTGTGTAATTTGGGAGGAGGGGTCACAGACACACTGGAAAAGGACACAGGGGACGTGAGCATGGATGTGGGGGTGGTGACTGCCAGTGAGGGGTGTGTTGTGATGGGTGCGCCGGTGATGGAGGTAGTGGATGAGGATGTAGTGCATGCAGGTGTGAGTGGAGACGCTACTGGGAGGGAGGTGGATGACGAGGAGGAGGGGGACACACTGGAGGCAGTGGATGTTGGTGTGTCTGCATAGGGATGGTGCTTGTGTGAGTGCCTGTGAGATGAAGTGTAGTGCTTGTGTTTGCCTGAGCCACGTTTGTGTGTTGATTTGGGTGAATTCTGGTCTGAAGGTGTGCTTGGGATAGGCTGGGGTTGAGGGGATTAGGTCTGGGTAGAGGAAGTGGGAGGGGGGAGGCTGGAGACAGGGACAATGGCTGCCATCAGTGCAGAGGCCAGAGCTTGAAATGCTCTCTGTTGGGCCGCCACGCCAGAGTGAATGCCCTCCAGGTATGCATTTGTTTGTTGCAAATGCCTCTCGACACCCTGGAAGGCATTCAGAATGGTAGACTGCCCAACAGTGAGGCATCTCAGGAGGTCAATAGCCTCCTCACTGAGGGCAGCAGGGTGACTGGGGCAGAGCCTGAGGTGCCTGGGGCGAAGCATATGCCCACCTTCCTGGGTGAGTGGGCACGGGAAACATGCTGAGGGGCTGCTCGGAGGGCGGTGCTGGTAGGGGGGTGGCTGCTGTACCTGTAGTTGGGGTAGGCACAGAGGTGTCCGCAACTGCCAGGGAGCTTCCATCAGAGGAGGAGTCGCTGTATGTGGTATCCCCTCCTGTCCCTGTCGTGGTACTCACACTGGTGCCCTCACCGTCACTGGTCTCAGCCTCCAGGCCCATGTGGGATGCAGCTCCCTTCATCGCCGGTGCCTCTGCTCCTCCGCCAGATGATGCTAATGCACACAAGGACAGGGTGACAAAACAAAACGGGCGGGGGAGAGACAGAGGATACACTTGGTCAATGCCAGCAACACCACTAACGTTGGCGTACACAACACACAGGGAGCAGCCCTGGGCACTAGGGCATGCACTAGCAGTTACTAAGATAGTCACCAGCCCATGGGGTACAATGCCTAACACCATTAGCTGCACACCTGAAACCCACAGGACCCTGCCTAGTAGTAGATGCCCACTAACACTATTGGGGTTGGACTGCTTCAGAGCCTGCCCAACAAGGGACCTACCCTGCCATGTTCGCCCTGGCCTAGGGGCACCCACAGCCCACATCCCCCACCCAGGTAAACCTTAATGCGCGCACAGTCATGATTCTGCATCTGTACTCACCCCCTTGTGGCTGCTGTGATGTCCTCAAGTGCCCATCCAACTCCGGATGGGCCACCGCCAGGATGCGGAACATCAGGCGGGTCAGGGTACGACGGGCACCCCTTCCTCGTCGGGAGGCTAGCCCCAGCTGGGCCTCTGGCGTCTTCCTTGTCCAGCAGCGCAGGTCCTCCCACCGTTTGCAGCAGTGGGTGTTCCGCCGGTCAAAGACCCCCAGGGTCCACACCTCCTTGGCGATGGCACGCCAAATACCCTTTTTCTGATGGGCGCTGACCTGCATGGAAAAGACAGCAGAAAAGGGAATTAGTTAACCATCCAGACCATCACACTCATGGCCCACCAGATCCCTCCCATCCCCTGACGCACATACATTGACCACCATACATGCAGCACTCTGGCCAGGATGCCTCAGCCCCCCCTACATATGCCTTACACACACAGCAATCCATACATTCATGGCCCACGCATCATGCTCACAGTGTATTCACCTGTTTGTCTGGAGGACCGTAGAGTAACGTGTACTGGGGTAGGACCCCATCCACCAGTTTCTCCATCTCCATCTCCTCCGCAGTGAAGGCAGGGGCCCTTTCCCCAGAAACATGAGCCATTGTCGCTTCCAGACACAGGTCATAGCAGCACTTGCAGTGTAGGTCCTCTCCTGTTGAAGGCCAGGTAGCAAGTGAGTGAATAGATAGAAAATGGCGGTCACGTCCGTTGCGGTGCGTACCGTCACCACCGGCGTACATCGCCATTGGCTCCTGGAACCCATAGGGCCCAATGATAACTAATGCAAAGTTGTGCGGCTGTCGTCGACCACCTACTGCAATGGCCACAACGCCAGCAGAATTACCTCATTTCCACATGTCCCTCCTCACAGGTCAGGCAGTGGCCATTTCAGGGGGGCACAGGGCATGGCACCTAACTGCATCACAGCAGACATTGGTACAGCAGCTGACTCTCGGATTCACATACAGGTTCTGTAAAGGAAAAGATGCAATATTATTTCAATTTATTGTGTGAATATGACCCTCAGCCCACTGTTTTCCTCCATAGGCTTAAACTGCTGAGGATGAATATGAGATGGCGACATCCTCCGGTGTACAGACCCCTGGTGGACTTTGCGACAATGGAGGAGAGACACATTATACTAACATACAGACTTGATCGGGCCACAATCCAAGAACTGTGTGCCCAATTGGAGCCAGACCTAATGTCAGCTATCCGCCAGCCCACAGGTATCCCCCCTTTAGTGCAGGTCCTATCAGTGCTCCATTTCCTGGCAAGTGGTTCCTTCCAAACAACAGTGGCCATGGCATCAGGGATGTCTCAGCCAATGTTCTCCAACGTGTTGACCAGAGTGTTGTCAGCCCTGCTGAAACACATGCGCAGCTTCAGCATATTCCGCCAGGTGGAGGATTTGGCCACAGTGAAAGCTGACCTTAATGCCCTGGGACATATCCCCAACATCATTGGTGCCATTGATGGTACACATGTGGCATTTGCCTCCCCCGGAGAAATGAACAAGTGTTCAGGAATAGAAAAAGCTATCACTCTATGAATGTGCAGATGGTGTGTTTGGTGGACCAGTACATCTCCCATGTGAATGCCACGTATCCTGGCTCTGTGCATGACGCATTTATCGTGAGGAATAGCAGCATCCCATATGTGATGGGCCAACTCCAGAGGCACCGGGTGTGGCTAATAGGTGAGCCCAAGGTCCCCACCCAGTTTAAGTTGGTGTCTGGGTATGGGGTTGTCCCTAAGGGTTAGTGTGTGTCTAACAGGTATCTCTCAATATTTGCAGGTGGCTCTGATTACCCCAACCTCTCATGGCTACTGACCACAGTGAGGAATGCCAGGACAAAGGCAGAGGAACGTTACAATGAGGCACATGGGCGAACAAGGAGGATAATTGAAAGAACTTTGGCCTCCTGAAGGCCAGGTTCCGGTGCCTCCATCTGACAGGTGGATGCCTGTACTACCCACCCAAGAAGGTGTTCCAAATCATCGTTGCATGTTGCACAACTTGGCCTTGAGACCTCAGGTGCCTTTTCTGCAGGAGGATGATCCTGGAGATGGTCTTGTGGCAGTGGTGGAGCCTGTGGACAGCGAGGAAGGGGAGGCAGAGGAAGAAGATGTGGACAACAGAAGTAATATAATACAGCAGTACTTCCAGTGACACACAGGTAAGACACTGTTACTTCACTTTACATTTCAGTTTTATGTTGGACATTGTACATGGCAGCCTGATTTCCCTATGCCTATGGCCACTTACTGTACCCTTTGGCATCTCTATTTTCAGATCTCTGTGGCCCACTCTGGCTCCTGGTATGTTTACTGCTGCCCACTAAAGGTCATACCAATGTATATATTACTGTACATATGACTTGCAATGTTTTCAGAATGTTGCACTAATACATATTTAAATCATTTGACAGACTCAAGATTTGTATTTGTTCCAAGGGTGTTTATTTAAGTGCTCATACGTACAGGGTGATGTGCAATGGGCTGGGGTGATGGTGGAGGAATGTCCAGTTAGAGTCCAGTCTCTTGGTATCACAGGTGCATTGTCCAATGGTGCATAGGAAGGGGAGTAATGGCAGTTCCAGGTGGACAGGGTGACAGAGTGGGATAGAAGAGTGACAATCAGGAGTGTCCAATTTCCTGGCGGGGGTCTTGGCAATGCTCTCTGGCTTCTGCCTGGATCGCAGGGTCCGTTTGCAGCGTGGTTCTTCTTCTGCAGGGGGTGGGGTGCTGGTGGCCTGTTGGTCCTGTGGCGAGGCCTACTGTCCACTAGCGCCGGCGGAGGTGGAGGGCTGTTCTTCGGTGTGGCTAGTGTCAGGGGCCCGTTGTTGTGCCACTGCCTCCCTCTTGGTGTTGCCCATGTTAGCCAGCACCCCTGCAATGGTGACCATGATGGCATAGATGTTTTTGAGGTCCTCCCTGATCTCCAAGTACTGTCCCTCCTGCAGCCACTGGATCTCCTGCAACTTGTACAGTATCTGTCCCATGGTCTCCTGGGAATGATGGTATGCTCCCAGGATGTTGGTGGGTGCCTCCTGGGGAGTTGGTTCCCGGGGCCTGTCCTCCCCTTTCGCACAGCAGTCCTCCCAGTTTCCGTGTTGTCCTGTGCCTCTGTCCCCTGAACCGTGTGCCCACTGCCACTGACCCCAGGTACCTGATCATCCTGTGTTTGTGGGGTTGCCTGGGGTCCCTGTAGTGGTGGACACACTGCTGATTGACGTGTCCTGGGGACAGTGGCATGGGCCCGCTGGGTGGGTGCTGTGCTGGTGTTTCCTGAGGGGGGAGGGTCTGTGATGGGTTGGGACTGTGGCAGGGTAACCGACTATCCAGAGGTCCCAGATGGGCCAGGTTGGTCATCATGATCCAGGCGTGCAGAGCTGCTGTCATCACTGTGTGCCTCCTCTGGGGGGGGGGACTGGATGTTGGTGGCAACTCCTCTCCGGTGATGTTGAGAAGGGGTCCTGTGGGGATGAAAACGCAGTGTTATTGTATCTGTGTGTGCCATCTTGTGCATGGGTGTGTTTCCCTCTATGGTTGTGACTGCCCTGTCAGCTTTGCCTTGTGTGGGTGGTGATTTTGTGGGCTAGGTGATTCTCTCTAATGGACATGCTGTGGTGATGGGTGTCCATGCAGGTCTGTGGTGGGGATCCATGGATTGGTGTTACATGCAGGGCATGGTTTTGGGATGGGTGGGTTGTGATAGTGGGGTATATGAGAGCTGGTGGAGTGATGGGGGTGAGGGTAGGGGTAGGAATTTGTGATGGCATCACGTAGGGTGGGGAATATAGTAGTAAAGATTTGACTTACCAGAGTCCAGTCCTCCTGCTACTCCTGCGAGGCCCTCAGGATGCATTATTGCCTAGACTTGCTCCTCCCATATTGTTAGTTGTGGGGGAGGAGGTGGGAGTCCACCGCCAGTCCTCTGTACAGCTACCCGGTGTCTTGCAACCACGGAACGCACCTTCCCCCGTACGTCGTTCCACCTCTTCCTGATGTCATCCCTTGTTCTGGGGTGCTGTCCCATGGCATTTACCTTGTCCACGATTCTCTGCCATAACTCTATCTTCCTAGCAATGGACGTCTGCTGCACCTGTGATCCGAATAGGTGTGGCTCTACCTGAATGATTTCCTCCACCATAACCCTTAGCTCCTCCTCTGAAACCCTGGGGTGTCTTTGGGTTGCCATGGATGTGGTGTGACCAGAATGTGTCAGAATGTGTGGGGTGATGTGTTGCGGTATGTGCTGTGAGGTGCGTGGATGGTGTATGGGTGATGGTGTTCTGTGGTTCAGATTCAGTGGGTGCTCCTGGCTTGTCTTTCTCTGTTTGTTGTCTTTTTTTTCGTTGTAAGGGGTTGTGGGTAATGTTGGTGTGTGTTTTATAGTGGTGTGGGTGTGTGGGTGTGGTGGGTGTATGTGTGTCAGGTGTGTGTAGTTTGAATTGTCCAATGTGGTGTAGCTTTGTTAGTGTGTGTGTATTTTGAGCACAGCGGTGTGTACCGCCAATGGTTTACCACAGTTGAAAGACCGCCACAGTGATTCGTGGGTCCTGATACTGTGGGCGTATTCTTGTTGGCGTAATGGTGTGGGTTTTGCTACTGCCAATTTATCACTGACCTTTGGTCTGGCGGACTTGTGTGGGTGTCTGTATAGTGGCGGATTTCTCAGTGTGGGTCATAATACCCGTATCGGAATACTGCCGCGGTCTCGGTATGTTGGCGGCCGTCAGGACGGCGGTAGGTGGCATTTACTGCCAGGGTTGTAATGAGGGCCTATGTGCCCTCTCAATGACAAAGGATTGGGAAAATTTCCCATGCGTCAAACAGCTTGAGGAGCAGATTCTCAATCTAGTCTTCATGTGTCCCATTGTCGTGGTTTCTGGAATGCCCAAAGGATTGGGAGAATTTCCCATGTGCCAAACAGCTTGAGGAGCAGATTATGAATTTAGTCTTAAGTGCGTCCCATTGTCGTGTTTCTGGAAGGTCCTCGATCTGGCTTCTAAATCTTTGTTCTTGAGTTTTACTTTGTGTAGTTCCAGTTTCATCTCTTCCAAAAGTTTTGCTTGCTGCAGCTGTATGTCTTCAACATTTGAGATACACAGTTCAGCATCAGTGAAGCGGATTTTTGATGTGTATCTAGTCAGTTTTTCATGTCATCTATGCGCTTGGTCATAGAGTCTATCTTGCCATCAATAACGGAAGGGCTGGTGCACATTTCCCGGAAAATTGAATTTAAATCTTCTGCAGGGGGGGGGGCACTTCTTCCCATCTCCCTCTCCTTCAGGGAGCTGAGTATTCGGTGGCGCTACTTGGTGTGATTGTCTTTTGGAATTCGAAGGTGAGGCGCTGTTGTTTAGCGTCGGTCTTGCCATTATGTTGTGTAAACATCGCAGACGAACAGCAAATCAGGACCAGAATGGAACGACAGCATTGCCAAGTGGATCGCAGAGATAATCAGCAGGCAGGCCCCTGCCTACGAATCAGACGCTGCTGCTCCGTGTGCTATTTGGTAGTGGTGCTTATGTCCTACAGTGGTGGTCTAATAGTGTGCCATGCAAGGTAATTGCCATGGGCCCAGCAGTTTAAGCAAGTTTTGAGCAAGCAAGGTGGGCCCAGGTTCAAGCAATCAGTTTTTCCTCCGTACTTACTCGGCACTATATTTAATGTTGCTGTCATGTCCATCTTATCTGGCCGCTACTTTCTTGGGGTGGAGAGCTCTTCCACCGCACTGCCACGGCTCGGAGGGAAGCCGTGTGGTAGTAGGCAACGGCTTGGCCCTCGCCGCAAAGAGGTGTCAGTGCACTCCCCTGGCCATCCCTGGTCCAACGAGCGACATTATAGGGCCCCCCGGGGCCAACTGGGCCCACTATGTGGGGTAGATAAAGCTCCACCGTCATGGGTTCCAGGACCAAGGGTGACCAAGCCACACAGGCCCGACTCGGGCAGTCTTCCTCCGCGGGGCCACGGGTCAGGCACCGCAGCGGGGGGATTTCAGCCACCACCGATCTTGATTCCTTCTTACATTTTGTGCCCCCTGGCTGGTCAATAAACTAGGCCAAGTCCGGGTGACATGCAGAATCGGTGTTCCGACCGACAGAGCTCAGCTAAAACACCGCCATTTTAGAGCAGTGTTAGGCCACGCCCCCCCAATGAATACATTTATAATAAATTAAGCTTTTATCAAGAAGTAGTTGTCTATGAAATGGGCGTCTAACTACAGTCTTTTTGGTACTCCAGTCGTTTAAGAGAAGACAACTCATCACATATATTATGCAGCACAGGATTGATACTGAATTGTTTTTTAAGGAAACGTTCAATATTCTCTTTGCATTATAGGCAACCAAAGATCGTGTGTATTGAATGAACAAACAGTTTTTAAAAAATCCAAATGTATTCCGCAAATTCCAGTGAACAAATATATGAGGTCATACTACCATCCACTGTTTACCAGATCGAAGCAAGGAAGCTTCTTCCACATTCAAAGCACAATTCTGAGGACCATAGAACACATTTCCTTAAAGGAAGGCGAATCAGACCCTAAGAAGTCTTCCAAATTCTGAATATCAGCGACCAGATTGACTGGAATGACCTGACTGACTGGAATAAATGATGTGATAATGACCCCACACCTGAAATGTAAGTCTGCACAGTGTTAAAGGCACCGGACGTGGTTTAAAGTTGGTTTCTTGAGTGAATGGTGTGGAGCTTGCATGTGGTCACCTGCTGGCAGTTGCAATGCCAGCAGAGGGCAGCTGCAGGAGCGACCTCCTACGAACATCTTTGGAAAATAGCATAAAATTTTATTTTTCAAATTATGCACTACAAATTCTTAGTCTACTAGAAGGACTGTCTTAGCTGGTTCTACGGAATTTATTCATTCTCATGACATAAGAGAGATATGCTCTTGTGGCCATGGACAAATACCCCGATTTCCCATTTTTTAGGTGACTGTTATCATCCAGCACACAAAAAGTCACACATATATTGGATGTCACATTCCTGGCCTGGAAAAGTGCAGGCATTCTTAACGAACCTTATTTAAAACAACTGACAGTGAGCACATTTTACAGAGGACGTGAGGTTTTGGTATAGGAAAATCCCAACGCCTAGCCCCCATGCTTATCTTGTGGTCCAAAAATGTATGCAGAAACTTAAATGAGCTCAGCAAGGACAGCTGCAGAACACTCCCCATCTGAACAGGTGATGGAACAGGTAGTCTGAGAATATCCCAACATTCCTCGTAGAATCCTTCCACCCTAATGATTGGCTAGACAATCTGAACAACACTGACTCAGCGGCCATCCAAGACAACTGGCACAATCAGGGTGAAGGGATGCCAGGGAGAAAGATATGTAGAAAATGACTGCTGTAGTAGTTCCTCAATGCCAGAAGAGAATGCCAAATACTCCATTGAAAGTGATCCAACTTCAGCTGACAATCAAGAAAAAAAAATACAATTATGGCATTAGAACCAAAATACTCTATAACACAAAATGAATCACATTTCTGGCAGTAAAATCCTTCATTGTTTTTGTTGTCTTGCACACCTGAATTGGGCTCCTGCTAGCACATCGACAGCCACCCTCCTCCCCTGTCACTGCTCTCTAGTTACAGTGTTGCAATGCCCAGCCACAGGCCAGACCTGCTTGGATCAGTGCAGAGCACAGACAACACATCAGCCCTAATACCAAACACTATTTGCGTTGCATCAAGCTGGGAAGGCTTTTCAGTCTAACAAGGTGCCCTGCTGCTTCTGCGGCCTCTGCTACCACTTGGCGGGTACCGCCACTGAGCCTAACCCCCTCGGAGAGCTGCGGAAGGCAGAATTCTTGACAGGGCAGTTCTGTGTCAGCAGCAGGTAGATGTGAGCTGCAGTATCGCAGAGAGGGTGGGACTGCAAAACAGTCCCAGTAGACAGGCAAGGCTAGAGTGGAGGCTCTGGGAAGGTCTCCAAGGTCAGTGTCTGCTGCCCTCCCCAGCTCCTCTGGCTGCTGCTGCCTCTGCCTTTGCCTAGGAACAAACTGAGGCTGCTGACTCTCAGTTTGAGGCCCTCCTCCACCCACAGGCTCCTGTCTGCACCACATCCCTGGTGGTCTAGTGGTCATCAACAAGTAAGTATCTTTCACGCTCTCTCCTTGACTCCTGCATTTTTTACTTCTGCCTTTTTCTCTCACTGTTTTTTCCCTAGTTTTTCCCATCTCTTTTTTCCATCTCTTTGTCCATCTCTTTTCCCCTTCTGTCCTACCACACTGCTCTGGCCCCTGCGGCTCCACTCCCCTCCTCTCCACAAAGCTCCTTTCCCGCTCCCCCGCACAGTCTCCGAGCTGACTGCCACCCGCCCCTCCCCTTCTTAATGGCGACCGCGCACAGCTGGCACCCCGCTGGCATGCCAATGTCAAGCCCGTCTGCCCGTCAGAAACCCTGGATCTCTGACAAGCCATCCCCTGGCCAGCCTCAGTTATAACGCCGAGACCCTGCACCACCTTAACACCAGATGTCTCAGCAACTGCTGCACCACCTCCTCCAAGGACACCCCCGGACCTTTCACCTGAAGGAACTGCAACTTCAGTGCCGGGCTGAACAAGCTGAAGGTACTCCCCACACACAGAGATACCAACACCCACAACAACCCCATCAACTGCCTCCTCCTGCACATCCGCTCCCTCCACAAACACGCCACTGAACACTGATTTAATCAACACCGCCCGACTGGACAGTGCCATCCTTACTGAGACCTGGGCCAACTCCTCCTCAGGATCAGACATCGCCATTGCCATTCCCGATGGATACAGCTTACTAAGAAGGGACCGGCCCTCCCACCCGGGTGTAGGACTCGCCATCGTACACAAGTCCTCACTACATGTCAAGGCCATCTCAGAAGAACAAGACACCACCATGGAACACCTTCACTTCAACCACAACTCCTCCATTTGTGGCACCCTGGTGTACAGGCTATCCGGCTCCCGCCCAGCATTCATAGAGGACATGGTAGACATCGCTACCCCAGGCCCTGGCATCTGACGACTACCTCCTTCTTGGCGACGTGAATTTTGACCTCGAGGACCGCACCGATCCTAACACCACCGCTCTACTCTACAACCTCGCCACACTGGACCCCATCTTCACATCAAGCAACCGGATCACCATTGAGACCCTCTCCAACCCAGACTGAACAGACCATCACTGCATACATTTCACAATCACCGAACCCAGCAACCGCACATGCACCCCCAGACCTCCCCACAGGAAATGGGGTGAAATCACCAATGAGCAACTCACCTCAACTCTCACCAAATCTCTCCCTCCCCCCTCCGATGACACCAACACCATAGCGTGCAATCTCAATGTATGGATCACAAAATGCGCCGACAGTCTAGCCCCCCTCCGGATGCCATTGGCCAAACGCGTACTAAAGAAAGCAAGCTAGTTCACCAATTAACTTCAAGAATCAAAGTGCACCCACGGACGCTGAGAGAATAATGGAGGAACAACCAAACCAGCGAAGACCTCACATCCTTCAGAGCCGCAACTGCCACCCACCGCCAAAACATCAAGAATGCAACAAAGGACGCACTACGTGATTGCATCAACTCCTCCACACACAACAAGAAGGAACTCTTCTCAGTCATCACCGAGTTCACTAATCCCCCCTCCGAAGCCACCAACATACCTCTCTCACAGGAACTCTGTGACAAACTTGCCACCTTTTTCCACTGCAAGATCTAGAACATCTATGACAACTTCCTCATGGAAAACAAACCTGGCATCGGAACCTGCGACCGACCCACCCCCCCCAGAACCCACCCAGACCATAGACAGCTGGTCCACACTCACCACAGAGGAAACAGTAGGCATTATGAACAGCACCTACTCCGTAGCCCCCACAGACCCCTGCCCTCACCACATATACATCAGAGCCAACTCATCCATCACCCCCAAGCTCCGAAAGATGATAAACTGCTCCATCAACAGTGGCAACTTCCCTGAGGACTGGAAACATGCCCAAAATACGCTCTCTCCTGGCGATGTGGTGCAGCTCCCTCTCTTCTGCCGTCTCGCTCGGACTCCAATGGAGCAAGTCCGGCAACGCAGCCTTATCCAAGTCTCTGCAGGTCTCTCTTCCGGTGGTATTCTACATGGTGCTACCTGGCTCTGGGGACCCGAGGGCCACCTCTCTCCTCCCCGGTGGCCCTCCCTTCGAAATGTTGGAGGGTCTTCTTCTCATCTCATTTGGGGCCCCCTTTGCCTCCCCGCCACCCGGTTCCAGCCCTCTCACCCCCAGGGAAGATCCCCGGTCACAGCTTACGCCTTCCCAAAGCTCCACCATGTTCTCTGCGTGGCCTTGACCGCTGAAGGCCTCCACAAGGCCACCGATCTGGCGCCCTTCCTTTCCTGCAGACTCACCGCACAGACTCTTGGCCGGATGATGCTCTCTGTGCCCGCTGGTCCTTCCTTAGGGTTCGGGCCCCAATCGGCTCATCCGCCGCCGATGTGCTGCTGTGTCCATGTGTCTACTTGCGAGGGGGGGATCTTCAGTGTCTCCCCAAAATGTCACTAGGCCTCTCTATGCCACTCTTCCGAGGCAGGCTCCATGTTTGTCTCCGCGGGGCCCTGGGCATCACCTCCTCAGCCGCAGGGGCCCGCTCCGCCTCTGCCGCTGTCTCGCAGCCGAGCCCCACGGGCACCGTCAGTTTGGGAGCAGCAGGTTCACTGGCCAGCAGGCTAACCCTCTGCCGCCCGCCGGCTCTCGCGGTCACTCCCTGCACCCTTCTCCGGCTCCTGGACCTCACCACCGCGCACCACGGGCAGGTTCCACTGCTTTCCCCACGGGGCCCCAGGCGTCACCTCCCCAGCCTCAGGGGTCCTCCTGTGCCGTTGTCGCTGTCTCACGGCCGAGCCCCCAGAGACGCCGCCATTTTGGGAGCCTCACTGCTGCAGGCCGTCCGGTTCACCCTCTGTCACCCGCTGGCTCCACAGCCGCTCCCTTTGCCTTTCTCTGGCTCCCGGTCCTCTCTGCCTCTTCAGTGCCGGGTGCCACAGGCAGCGGGGGCTGTAGGTGGCGGGCGGAGAGACACAGGGCTCTGTCTCACCCGTCCGCCATCTTTGGGCCTGCTAACATTTTAGAAAATTCCTTGCATGATGCTCCAAAGCTAGCAGGAATTGAAATTCTGTTTTTAGCATTTGCAGGTGATTTAGTTATCCTGTCAGCTACCCAGATAAGCCTTCAAAGATAACTGAGCAGAATGCAATATTTTAATTTAGAAAATAACCTCTGCATTAATTAAAAGAATAATCAAGGTAATGCCCTTTGGGCTATGGAGCTCTAAATTTACCTGGACGATAGACCTTTTAGAATATATATATCTTGGATTTATGATTGATAAAAACTTAAAATGGGAAAGCCATGTAGAGAAGTTAAGAAGTAGAATTTTAAGTGCAACTGGGGCAATAAAAAGGTTCTTTCGAAAGAAAGCACTAAAAAAGGTATTAAAGAACAATGTCTGTGTAATGATTTGGAGTCTGTAGCAAGATGCAAGCACAATACGTCTACTGTAGAAATCTATACCTTTTCAAGACAGAGTTATACTGATTATAATATGCAAGCATAGAAGAATGTTTCTATGTGCTTTTGATTTTTATGTATCTTAATTTATGGACTTCAGTGGCTCTTGGACTTTGCAGGGACAAAATCACGGTATGTGCAGGATGTGTGAATTGACCTATGAGTTCAATGAAAATGTTATATGTTTATGTCCATCGTTATTAGAGGTTCGAAAAGAATCTCATACCCATTTTCAAGGCTGAAGGTATCAGAACAATTTCAGAGGCACTAGTACTCCGCTATAAAGGCAGAACGCCACAAATGGTGGCAGTATGGTAAAATTCATAAGCCAGGCCATGGTTGCCGATGTTGGCAGGGCTCAATGCACCAGTTTTAACTTTTCTAACTGACGTAGGTGTTTTTGTGTATTTATGATAAACTGACGTTTAGTAGGTGTTGATTTCATCCGTGTAAAATATTGTTTATGGTTTTATTGAAAATTTAAACAATAAAGTTATTCATTCATTCACATTTCTGGCAGTAGAGTGTTCTTGATTGCCTCTCAGGCTGCGCTACGTTTGGTGCTAACAATTTGATGCTCTTTGTGCCTGTGCAGCATGCGATGTTGACCTTAAGAATGTAGAAGCCCAGGAATCTAGGACCCTAGAGAAGGGTCGGTACACTACTTCCTTGTGAAGAGGATTAGCAGGAAGGGATGAGGAGCACGCAGACTAGAGGAAAGCAAATCAAAAACAGCATGCGAAGCGCCCACAGAAGTAGAAGGCTTGGGGTACAAGAAGGGTATTTGAACCCTGGCCACGGCCACGACCTGAAATGATTCCAAACAACATAATTTTCATCAGCCTAAGCTCCTTTCTGCATGTCTAACTGTAAATTGTGTTTGTCTTTGAATTGGTATCTGCATCATTAATCCGCAAACATATTAAAATGCATCCATTGCCCGATCCTCCATGTTTGTCTGTCCAACTCCAGTATAGGTCTCATATAGTTTGTTACTTAAATAGGGATAGCATCTCTATTAGAAGTGGGCCCAACCTATTGCCAATAAACAAGACACATTGCCTATTTGCTAGTCATTGAGGTAGATAGTTGCAATCATCCCTTCCATGCTTCATTATTCATTCGCAAACCCACCAGATAACTGTGATTATTCTTCAATTGTTCGTAAACATCAGGAAACAGGAGGGTTCCCGACACCATTAGATTCCCACCTAGTAAAAAACAACTTCCTCCCTGTAATTTGGATTTCATTATAGGGGAGTGTGACATTTTCATTATTAATTTTGTCATTATGTGAAATTTGGGGAAAAAAATGCATTTTGTGTGTGTTTTTTAGTGCAAAGTGTGTCTTCACATCCAAAATAATTCGAGGACGCATTTCGCTCTAAAAATATTATGCAAAAAACACAAGTGCAGCAAACAAGCACCTCTTGCATTCTGTGTTCTGTATGTTGTTTCGATTCTCTGGCAATACGATTTTTTACCCGAGCAACTCCCAAATATGCCATGTGGTGTAAAGGCATAATTCACTGAATTGTGAGTGAAAAGGATGCTGTGCAATTGAAATTTCGCCACAGCCTACTTTCATATCCATAGAAGGGCGAAAATACCCTGAAGTTGACCTTCACTTTCACAAAATCTCCATAACAATATGTAAGAGCTATTTTCCGAATAGACGTAAACTTGCTTGGTAAAGGCTCTGCCTGACACACGCCGTTGGTCACACCCGCTCTGCTTTTGTTAGGACTGGCAAAAGACAACTTTAGCTGTTTAGAAGGGCTCATGTCATTAATTGTTAAAGTAACTGTAATAGAAAACAACGATAAAGAGCAGACGTTAAGTAAGCCCCCTTCACAAATTGGTTTTCATGTGTTTACATAATTTGCAATTGTTTAATTGAACTGCCCATTGCAGACCAACCGGCCACACACACGCATTGAGGTCATCTTGGCATTTCGTGAATAGTTATCTTGCCCTATTTGTGTTCTCAATATTTTTTGGTGATGGGTTTAAAACTGTCATTGTTAAACTAGAGTAGGTGTGCGCTCTTTGGTGTATTTACTTAACTGGCATGACAACATTTTTATGTGGCTTTTTTGAGATTTTTTTGCTTAGAAAGTGCTTTCTCGCTACCTCTGTATCTGGGTGGCGCTCCTCCCTGAACTCACCTGGTCCCTTGACACGGAAGGCCAAAGATGACCTAACTAGATGGCAGCCCCTCCCACAGGAAATAATGGACAAAATTGCCCTATACAAAATGATCATATTACCAAGGTTCCTATACTTCTTTCAGAATCTGCCAATCCTCCTGCAGCGTCTCTGGCTCTGGGTGCTGAATAAACTGGCATAAACGTTCCTTTGGTATAACTCGAGACCTCACCTGACCTTTACCCACTGTGCTCCCTACGATGGAGGACTAGGGATGACCAACCTTTACCTCTGCTACCTCACATAATTAATGATTGGTTTGTTGTCAGAAGATTGGACCCCACCTACCAACCGGAGTTGACATCCTTAGGATTCTCTAGGATCATGTTGATGCTATTTGGCTCCCTGAATCCGGCAATTATTCAAAATTGACTCTGCGGTTTTCCTTGCTTGGAGAGCCACACTCCGACACATGTATTGGAATACTAAACTCACTCTCCAGACCCCCTTGTGACATGGCACATGGCTGAGGGTGGTAGCTGCGCCTGTGTGCTTTGGGAAATGGATCCATGTATGCATAGCACAACTGGGTGATATATGGTTCTGGACCCACATATGCTCCTTTCAGGAACTTCAAGAAACCCATATCCTCACTTCCTCACAATTTTACAAATACCTTCAATTAAGACATGCACTCCAGGCCCTTGTCCCCAGGGACACTCCCATCCAAGACTCAGGCCAATGGAGGACAAACACTTAATGAGTGCACTGGGTAAGGGAGGCATATCACAGATTTACCATACTCTCATCATAAGTACCCCCGATACACTAGACCACTTCAGGATGTGTTGGGAGGGCTGGCTGGGTCCCCTGGAAGATGACAATTCATGTGGTACCATGATGGCATCATTACCATCTCCTCTAGGCTGCACTTGAACCAAACCTTTGACCTCTACTGTGCCTATCTCAACCCGACAAGACTGCACAGGTCGGGCCTACTCCCGGTTCCCACTTGCCCTCGCTGCTCCAATCGATTTCTACCATATGGTGTTGTCATGTCTTGCGATCCACAGTTACTGGGCAAACATAATGAGAGAACTTACTGATGTGCTGGGCTGGGAGGTCCAGTTCTCCCCTCTGATGTTGCTACATGGGGGATAGGGAAGGTTCTGTGGTCTCTTGAGCAGACAAGGCGTTCCTGGGCACTGCGACTATGGTGGAAAAACGGGATACAGCAAATGGAAAAACTCTGCTCCTCCAACAGTAGCACAGTGACGTAAAGGTGTCAAATGGTGTTCAACGGAAGAAAAACCTGTATATGAATCTAAAGGATGCCCTTCAAAGCATAAGCAGGTCTGGTAGGTGGTTGGGTCACATAGGATGATCCACTGGTTACAGCGAGTTTCATGTTTCGTCACCATTGTTTCTCTTTGATTAACCACCCTCGACTGATATGTGACGCTGCTTGTTTGTCATGTAATCTATTTACAATGTACCTATTGTGCTATCTGAGTGGTCTACATTACTGTTGTTAGACTCAATAAAATTGGTTATAAAAAAAAAGAAATCGCTTCCTGTTTGGATACCTTAGATATCTTAGATGCAGTGCTATTCACTAGTCACCAGTGTGCATTGATTTGTCTTACTTGTTTCCCAAGATCATATGTTGTTTGATTTAAAGATATATCTGTTTACGAAGTAATGACAGTACACACAGGCTATCAAACAGATGCAGTGAAAATACTGGTCCTTTATTACAAGTATCTATGTGACAATATTTTGCTATATATGCATTTTAAGTATACCATTTTCAACCAAACTCCATTTTACAACTGCTTTTCATAGCCCTATTTTTTGAGGGCCAAGATTAAGGCCCTCATTACAACATTGGCGGTAAAAGCCGCGTACCGCCGTGCAGAAGACCGCAAACACACCGCCGCGGAATTCCGCCACAGATATTATGACCCACAGCACGGAACCCGCCAAAATTCAGACACCCACACAAGTCCGCCACACCAAAGGTCAGTGATAAACTGGCGAAAACAAAACCTCCACCGTCACGCCAACAGAAATACGCCCACACTATCACGACCCACAAATCCACGTCGCGGTCTTTCAACCGCGGTATTCCAGTGGCGGTACACACCGCCGCGCTCAAAATACACACACATATACAAAACACAACCACATTGGACAAATCGAAATACACACACCTGATACACATACATACACCACTCCCACACACTCAATACAATATAAAACACACACCCACATCACCCACAAACCCCTACGACCACAAATCACGAACGAAAGCCAGAGAGAGACACCACCATCAACGACACTAGCATCCACAGGCACACAACACCATCAACCACATAACTTCCACGCATCGCACACTACACACCACTACATATCAGCACACTTATCACCACAAACACCACCCCACACATCACTTACACCACCCCATGGCACGGCAAAGACACCCCAGGTTCTCGGAGGAGGAGCTGAGGGCCATGGTGGAGGAAATCGTCCGGGTAGAGCCACAGCTATTCGGAGCACAGGTGCAGCACACCTCCATTGCAAGGAAGATGGAGCTATGGCGAAGAATAGTGGACAAGGTCAACACAGTGGGACAGCACCCAAGAAATCGGGAGGACATCAGGAAGAGGTGGAACGACCTACGGGGAAGGTGTGTTCCATGGTCTCCAGACACCACCTGGTGGTTCAGCGGACTGGCGGCAGACCCCCACCTCCTCCTCCACAACTAACAACATGGAAGGAGCAGGTCTTGGCGATACTGCATCCTGAGAGCCTCTCAGGAGTAGGTGGAGGAATGGACTCTGGTAAGTCAAATCTTAACTATTACATCCCCTACCCTACCTGCATGCCACCACATACCCCCACCCTCACCCTATCACTCTAACTCCTCACAAATGTCCCAACATCACAAACCACACATCTTAACACCAAGCCCTGCATGCAACAACAAAGCATGGACACCCATCACCAATGCATGGCCACTGCACATACCCATACACCTCCCTAAACCATCATCACACAAGGTCCCACACTGGAATGCTAGCACTGGGGTACATGGTCACCCACCCATTGCACACCATGCCACACACAGATGTAATAAACATCCTTTTATACCCCTGCAGGACCCCTACCCAATGTCACCGGACAGGAGGGTCCACATATGTGCACACCACCAACAGAAGAGGCCCACAGTGATGACAGCACCTCTGTCCAACTGGATCTAGATGACCAACCCGGCCCATCAGGGACCTCGGGACAATCGGTTCCCCACACCCAGTCACAGGCCACTACAGAGCTTCCCCCCTCTGGAAACACCAGCACAGCACCCACCCAGAGGGCCCATCCGTCCGTCCCCAGGACACGTCAATCAGCTGTGTGCCCACCACTACAGGGAACACAGGCTAACCCACCACCCCAACAGGGACCTGGGGGCAGTGGTAGTGGGCACACGGTCCAGGGGACGGAGGCCCAGGAACACAGGGGAACTGGGAGGGCTGCTGTGCGACAGGGGGCGGACAGGCCCAGGGAACCCACTCTCCACAAGGCCCTCTCCTCCATCATGGGAGCCTACCACCACTCCCAGGAGACGATGGCAACAGTACTGGCCAAGTTTTAGGACACCCAGCGCCTGCAGGAGGAACAGTATATGGGCTTCAGGGAGGAACTCAGAACCATCAATTCCACCCTGGGCACCATCATAGGGGCGCTGAAGGAAGTACTCAACACCAGGAGGGACACTGGCACTACAAGGGGTACCTGACACTAGCCTGAACGATGAATTGCCCACCACCTCCACCGGCGCTAGTGGACAGGAGGCACCGCCACAGGACCACCACACCAGCACCCCACCCCCTGCAGATGGAGAACCACCCCGCAAACGGTCCCTGAGATCCAGGACAAAAAGAGAGAACGATGCCAAGACCCCCGCCAAGAAATGAGAACACCCTGATTGTCATTCTACTGTTCCACTTTGTCACCCTGTCCATCCTTAAACTGCCCCAGCTCCACTTCCTATGCCCATATGGGCAATGCACCTGTGAGACTAATAGACTGGACTCTGCCATGGACATTCTTCTGCCATCACCCCTCACCATTTTACAACCCACTCCAATATTGAGCACTGAAATAAACACCCTTAAAGCACAAAACAATCTGGAGTCTGTCTGTGATTTCGGAATACTGTATTAGCAATAACTGTGGCAAAAAGCTTTTTCATTGGTAATGTCAACATACCTATGTCACACAGCTCTAGTCCATGAGGAATCAAAGCAGATGTCACACAGTGGGACCCACATCTGTGAAATCGTAAGGGAAAGTGACAACTCAGTGACCATACCCTGGGTGAAAACGACAGACTGTAGAGAGGTAGTAGTGTTAAAGTACATGTAGTAGGCAAGTTTGTATTCTTACCTGTGTCTCACTGGAAATATTGCTGGATCACTGAGCCCCTGTTGTCCATGTCTTCTTCCTCTGCTTCCTCGTCTTCACTGTCCACAGGCTCCATAGCTGCAACAACACCGCCATCTGGACCATCCTCCTGCAGAAAAGGCACCTGTCGTCGCAAAGCCAAGTTGTGAAGCATACAGCAGGCCACGATGATCTGGCACACCTTCTTTGGTGAGTAGAATAGGGATCCACCTGTCATATGGAGGCACCTGAACCTGGCCTTCAGGAGGCCGAAGGTCCGCTCGATCACCCTCCTAGTTCGCCCATGGGCCTCATTGTAGTGTTCCTCTGCCCTTGTCCTGGGATTCCTCACTGGGGTCAGTAGCCATGACAGGCTGGGGTAACCAGAGTCACCTGCAAATGGCAAGGGACAACTGTGAGACACACACTAACCTGTAGGGGTATCCCCAGACCCAGACAACCATTCCCACTGACTTGCTTCCATGTGCTCACCTAATAGCCACACACGGTGCCTCTGGAGTTGACCCATCACATAAGGGATGCTGCTATTCCGCAGGATGTAGGCGTCATGCACTGAGCCAGGGAACATGGCATTCACATGGGAGATGTACTGGTTGGCCAAACATACCATCTGTACATTCATCGAATGATAACTCTTCCGGTTTCTGTACACCTGTTCACTCCTGTGGGGGCGTACCAAAGCCACATGTGTCCCATCAATGGCACCTATGATGTTGGGGATATGTCCCAGGGCAAAGAAATCACCTTTCACTGAAGGCAAATCCTCCACCGGAGGAAAAACGATGTAGCTGCGCATGTGTTTTAGCAGGGCAGACAACACTCTGGACAATACGTTGGAGAAAATAGGCTGGGACATACCTGATGCTATGGCCACTGTTGTTTGACCCACTTGCAAGGAAATGGAGCACTGACAGGACCTGCACTTGAGGGGGGATTCCTGTGGGATGGCGGATAGCTGACATCAGGTCTGGCTCCAACTGGGTACACAGTTCGTGGATTGTGGCACGGTCAATCACATGTCTTTCCTCCATTGTCGACAGGTCCACCAACGGTCGGTACACCGGAGGATGCCGCCATCTCCTCACATGTCCCAGCGGACGGTACCTATGAAGTACAACAGCGAGCACAGAGTCAAACAACTCAGAGGTACGTACCCACAGCTTACACAGAACACCATTCATAATAAAAAAACTGGCCTGTATGTGTGTTGAGTCTAGGCCTAGGTATGTGTTACGCAGTTGAAAATGAAGCCATGTGGGCCCCTAAAATGGCGGCTGCCTGACCTCTAAAGTGGGACAATGGGATGTGAGGTAACTGCGCGGGCGTTGTACACTGTCGCGGTAGGCGGTCGAAGACCGCGGCGCAATGCTGCATTGGTTAACATTGGACCCAATGGGTCCCAGGAGCCAATGACGATGTACGCCAGCGGTGACGGTACGCACCGCCGCGGACGTCACCGCCATTTTCTATCTGTACAATCACTCGATACCTGATCTTCGACAGGAGAGGACCTACACTGCAAGTGCTGCTGTGACCTCAGTCTGGAAGAGACAATGGCTCGAGTGTCTGGGGAAAGGGCCCCTGCCTTCACATCGGAGGAGTTGGAGAAACTCGTGGACGGGGTCCTCCCCCAGTACACGCTACTCTACGGCCCTCCAGACAAACAGGTAAGTACTCTGGGAGCATGCTGTATGGGCTATGCCTGTGTGGAGAGGGGTGGATGTAAGAAGGAAGGGGGGGAGAGTGCGGCATGCATGAAACAACAGTGAGTGCATGTGCCACATGGCAAGGGTAGGGATGGGGGCCAATCACTTTGACGGTGCAGTTGGTAATAACTTTCTCTTCCCCCTGTACAAATCATGTAGGTCAGCGCCCACCAGAAAAAACATATTTGGCGTGCCATCGCCAAGGACGTCCGGACCCTGGGGGTCTACCACAGACGGAGCACCCTCTGCTGGAAAAGATGGGAGGACATTCGCCGCTGGAGCAAGAAGACGGCAGAGGCTCAGCTGGGGATGGCCTCCCAACGTGGGAGGGGTGCCCGTCGTACCATGACCCCCCTGATGTTCAGGTTCCTGGTGATGGCGTACCCAGACTTGGATGGGCGCTTGAGGGCATCACAGCAGCCACAAGGGGGTGAGTACACTCTCATCCTGCTGATTTTGCGCGCCGTGGAGGGGTCTGGGTGGGGGAGGTGGGCTGTGGGTTTCCCAGGCCAGGGCGAGTTCCGTAGGCAAGGTCCCTCCATAAGGCAGGCCATGTGGCACCCCACCTTTGTAGATTGGCAAGTACACCTAGTCATGCCCCTGTGTCATCCATGTGTTGAGATGTCGTCCATAGCCTAGTAGGCCATTTCCCAGGAATTGAACAGTGGAGCCCAAGAGTGCGGCGTAGTGCAGGGGGCTTCTGTGTCTGTCGTGTCCGCCAACGGTATGGGTAATGCATGCACTCAACATGTCTTTCTTCTGTCGTCCACCCCCTTTTTGTGGTCTCCCTGTTCTTTTGTGCATTAGCATCATCAGGCAGAGGAGCAGTGGCACCGGAGCACGAGGGGGCTGCATCCCACATGGCCATGGAGGGCCACACTGCAGAATAGGACTTCACCAGTGGGACGGAGGGCGAGGGGAGCTCCACGGCGGGGACAGGAGCTGAGACCAGTGACACGGACTCGTCCTCTGATGGGAGCTCTCTTGTGGTGGCGGCAACATCTGTGCCCCCCCATCTACAGATACAGCAGCCACCCCCTCTTCCAGCACCGCCCTCCCAGCTGCCCCTCAGCCTTCACCCGTGCCCGCTCACCCGGGAGGGTGGGCATCACCTTCACCTCGGGCACCTCAGCCCCTGCCCCAGTCACCCCTGCTGCCCTCAGTGAGGAGGCCATTGACCTTCTCAGGTCCCTCACTGTTGTGCAGTCTACCATTTTGAATGCCATCCAGGGTGTAGAAAGGCTGTTGCAACAAACCAATGCATTCCTGGAGGGCATTCATTCTGGTCAGGCGGCCCTTCAGCAAGCTTTTCAGACTCTTGTCCCTGTGTCTAGCCTCCCCCTCCAACTTCCTCCACCCCGACCCAATCCCCTGTACCTCAGCCTATCCCAAGCACACCTACAGACCAGCATGCACACACATCAACACCCAAGGGAAGCTCAGGCAAAAATAAGCACCACACATCCCACAGGCACTCACGCAAGCATCACACACATGCAGACATAGCAACATCCACTGCCTCCACTGTGTCCCCCTCCTCCTCGTCTCCCTCCTCCCTCCCTGTCTCGTCTACACTCACACCTGCATGCACTACCTCTACAGCCACTATGTCCCTCTCCAGCACACCCACCACCACACCCCGCTCACATGCAGTCACTACCCCCACTACCATTCACACGTCCCGTGTCCTCTCCCAGTGTGTCTGTGACGCCCCCTCCCAAGATACACAAACGCAGGCACACACCCACCCAACAGCCATCAACCTCACGACAGCCTCCAGCGAATGCACCTTCACCCAAAGTCAGCAAACGAACACCTCCCTCAACCACAACCTCTTCCTCCACTCCCAAACCCCCTCCAGCTACCCGTCCCAGTGTGTCCCAAAAACTTTTCCTGTCCAACCTTGACCTCTTTCCCACACCTCCCTCACCCCGTCCGTCTCATAGGTCCCGAACTAGCACCTCAGCCACAACATCTCCGGGACCAGTGGTGCTTGTAGTCACCGGAATCTGGAGTGCACCGGCCACCAGGGCAGCCAGTGTGGCACGGAGCCACAGCACAGACAGTCCCCCACCTGTGAAGCATCAGAAGTTGGCCAGTGCCCGGCGGGAGAGGGGGAAGACTCCAGCCACCAAAGCCGCTCCCAGGGGTACAGGTGGGAGTGTGGAGTCAGCTGCGACACCTTCCAAGGTGGGGAAGAGGCACAAGAAAGTCAGCAAGTCTGGGAAGAGCAGCACGGTGGAGAAGACCGCCATCATCCCAGCTGCCCAGGAGGCCATCGCCAGCACCAGCCCAGCTGCCCAGGAGGCCACCGCCAGCACCAGCCCAGCTGCCCAGGAGGCCACCGCCAGCACAAGCCCAGCTGCCCAGGAGGCCACCACCAGCACAAGCCCCGCTGCCCAGGAGGCCACCGCCAGCACAAGCCCAGCTGCCCAGGAGGCCACCGCCAGCACCAGCCCCGCTGGGCCATGAAGGACCGCCAGCAAAAGCCCCGCTGGGCCATGAAGGTCCACCAGCAGATGAGTTACTGCAATGGAGACCGCCGTCTCAAGCACCGCTGAACAGAGCACCGCCGCCTCAAGCACCGCTGAACAGTGCACCGCCGCCTCAAGAACCGCTGAACAGGGCACCTCCGCCTCAAGGACCGCTGAACAGAGCACCACCGCCTCAAGCACAGCTGAACAGGGCACTGCCGCCTCAAGCACCGCTGAACAGGGCACCGCCGCTTCATGCACAGCTGAACAGGGCACCGCCGCCTCAAGCACCGCTGAACAGGGCACCGCCGCCTCAAGCACCGCTGAACAGGGCACCGCCGCCTCAAGCACCGCTGAACAGGGCACCGCCGCTTCAAGCACCGCTAAACAGGGCACCGCCGCCTCAAGCACCGCTGAACAGGGCACCGCCGCCTCAAGCACCGCTAAACTGGGCACCGCCGCCTCAAGCACCGCTAAACTGGGCACCGCCGTCTCAAGCACCGCTGGCCTATGAGCGCCAAGGGCACTGACGCTACTGAGTCCGTCACGGGCAGAATGAAGCACTCTGGGCACCATGTCCCCTCCAGAACCAGTGGAGAGATCCATCCACTACCTCTGTCCTTAGCAGGATTAAGCACTCTGGGCGCCATGCCCCCTCCAGAACCAGTGGAGAGATCCATCCACCACCTCAGTCCTTAGCAGGATGAAGCACTCTGGGCACCATGCCCCCTCCAGAACCAGTGGAGAGATCCATCCACTACCTCAGTCCTTAGCAGGATGAAGCACTCTGGGACCACGCCCCCTCCAGAACCAGTGGAGACTGTTATCCACTTGAGAGACTGCAGCTTTGCACTCCCCAGGATGGAACAGTGGGCAACCCACCCACTGTAGAGACTTGAGAGACTGTGGCTTTGCACTCCCCAGGATGTAACAGTGGGCAACCCACCCACTGTATAGACTTGAGAAACTGTGGCTTTGCACTCCCCAGGATTGCACAGTGGGCAAGCCACCCACTGTAGAGACTTGAGAGACTGTGGCTTTGCACTCCCCAGGATTGCACAGTGGGCAAGCCACCCAATGTAGAGACTTGAGAGACTGTGGCTTGGCACTCCCCAGGATTGCACAGTGGGCAACCCACCCAATGTATAGACTTGAGAGACTGTGGATTTGCACTCCCAAGGATGGAACAGTGGGCATGTGGCCCCCTCGTGGATTTGGCGTTGTGCACTCAACTGGCTGAGGTGCCCCCCCTTTCCCTCCCCCTGAGGTGCCTGTTTTGTCGCTTTCTGATGCCCCTGCAGTGTTCTCTCCGTCATGGTCGGGGATCTTGTGTGGGCCTCGCCCATACCATGTGGGCCCAGTGTTCCACGGACTTAATTGGAGCACTACCTGGACTACTATGCTTGGTATATATTTTGTACATGGTGTATATATATATTTTTGCGTACTTGATTTTAATATATTACAATGGTTACACTCATTTTCTATTGTCTTTGCATTCTTCCGGGGTGGTTGGAGGTGTAACTGTGATGTATCAATATGCATTAGTGTGTGTGTTGTAGTGGGTGAGGGTGGGGGTGGGGGTGTTGCGTGTGTGTGTCCCTGTTTTTTCCCTCCGCCTCCCCTGTGTCGTAGGTGCAGTACTCACTGTGGTCTTCGCCGCTGGCGTTCGTGCTCCTGGTAGAGGAGCAGGAAGACTAATGCAGGGAGAATTTGGAGTTCCGGGTCCATGGTGTCCTCGTTCCTCGTGGGGTGTGTAGAGGTGAGTGTTTTCCCTTTGGAATTCCTGTTTCTGCCGTGTTTTTATCCGCGGTGAATCCGCCCCGGAAAAGGTGGCGGATTGGTGGGTTGTAATAGTGTGGGTGGTACATTGTCTCCCACCTGTCTGTTGGCGGTGACCGCCGCGCTGTTTGTTTGTACCGCCCTGGAAGTCGGAGTGTTAAAGAGGCTGTCTTTGTTGGCGGTTTCCGCCAAGGTCGTTATTGCACATTTTTGACCGCCGGCCTGTTGGCGGTCTAACCGCCGCTTTAACACTGTCCGCCAGGGTTGTAATGACCACCTAAATCTGCTGAAAAAGCCTGTTTAGAAAACAAACTGGCCCTACTCTCAGCTTCCACTTTGGTGCTGTCTATAATTAAAATAAAATAATTTTTGACATAGAATGATGAATTGTAGTGTAGCATCTTGATGTTATGTGCACTAGAATCGTTATGTTTCTGGGTGGACTCTGAACAGGAAGTTTGTAATGTATGAAGAGATGTTAAGGCGTGGTTAACAGAAAGTAGGATGTGATGCCAAGACCTGATTTAAGAAAAGTAGTGCTGCATCCAATGCAGTGCCACTTTTCTTGCGCCCCTTAGCACCGCCCCTAACGCCACCATGTGAGCTCCGTATTTAAGATATGGCGCACCATGGTGGCAGTTAGGGAACTAGTGTCTACATTTTTTATACTAGTTTGGCGCTTTGCAGGATTAGTGTAATTTTTTGGGATGTTAATGCTGCAAAGCACATTGAGGCGCATTATAAATAATGGTGTGCTTTCTTTTAATGCCTGTTCTGTGCAGGCGTTAAAAATGCAGCAAAAAATGCCGCAAAGAAATCTTTTAGGTTTTTTGCGCCATTTTTCTGGCCCCCCTAATGGGGGAATGCCCCCCTTCCATACATTATGCCTGGAGCAGGCATAATGTGGTACCAGGGGTTACAAAGTGGCACAATGCATGCGTTGCGCCACTTTGTAAATCTGGTGCAGCGATTTTGGCCTAGTTGGGCCACATTAGTGTAAAAAATGATGCTAATGTGGCGCAAGGAGACGCTAAGCCCTCTTAAATCTGGGCCCACGTGTGTTAGGGCCTGATTATGACATTGGCAGTCGAACCAGCTGACCGCCAACGCCATGGGGAGGACGCCATCATCATACCAGTGCTGCCCCCCTGCCCTATTACAATGTTCACGCTGGGCTGACCGGTGGGAACATTGTGATATAAGCATTCCCACTGGTCAGTCCAGTGGGAACAGTGCTACAGTATGGACTCAGCTCCGTTAATGGAGCCGAGTCCTATACCATAGCACAGAGGGGGCCGACCAGCATCCTCGGAATGCTCACTGTCTGCAAAGTAGATAGTGTGCATTCCGGTGGTGCTAGGCAGGGGGGCCCCTGCACTGCTCATAATACGATCATGGAAAGTACAGGGTCCCCGCCATGAAAAGGCTTGCAAAAAGTTGAGTTGTAGTCAGATCTATGATCCTGGCGAGGACAGCAGTCTTTAGGCGGGTCTGCCCGCCAAATTTGTAATTGGGCGGTCAGACCTCCTGGAGTGCGGCAGTCTTACCGTCAACGCAAGTGTGACAGTTCTCAGACCGCCACACTCGGAATGAGGCCCTTATTGTATGCTGAGGAATTAAATAATGTTCAATCGCAGCTCCTGTGTGGCATAATTGATCTGCATTCTCTAGGGTTGGGGAAGATGCTACTGCTGGTGATGTGTAGGGCACATGTGCATGAGAAGAAAAGACTGCTCTTCCTGAGCATTTGCAACAATACGGCAAAATGCTAGTGCGTGCCATGTGTGTTTGGAATCAATATACAGTGGTCTGCAACTGGCACATGTGGACCCAAAGCCCTGCTCCAGCCCATATGCAGCCTCAGAAGAGATTGAAAGCCCTGCAAAGTAGCACATTCAAAACACATGCCAAAACTGCTGAGGAGGTGATCGACAGAGACGCTCCACTGTGCATTAAATACGGAATGATCATTCAGATAAAACAAGAGATAATAATCACATCAGCAAGATATGAAAAACAGAAAACCTACTCACCATCAAGTCAGATTGAGGCACATGGCTGCGAACACTCCAACTGTGAATTTTGCTTGCAGATGTTGTCAGTGCCACCCTACATGGTAAAATCTGTCTGAACAGCACATGCTCTCATTGGTGGCAGAAGAGAGAGCGAAATAAAATGCAGCCATGAACCTGAAGCCACCACCACCGTCTGACGCTTTTAAAAAGCATAACATCAGTGCCAGGTGGGCTGCGTGGTCTGAAACATTCAGTGGATTCATAGATACACTAGAGGAAAAACATGACAAGAAGATCAGCAAATATTTGAAAAACCTTGCAGGCAGCGGAGTGAAAGAAGTGTTAAGGAAAATCTCACAGGCTGATGCAAAATCATACCTAAAAGCAAAAGAAGCATTGGAGGCCAAATTCAATCCGATGCCGAATGTCAATTATGAAAGGTATCACTTCAACCAACCATGGCAACAGGGTGGTGAAACAAAGGATGAGTTTTTTGAAAGATTCAATGCACTCATTAAACATTGCAAATTCTGCGACTTCACTGACGAAGAAGCCATGCACCTCAGATTCGTTTAGAAAGCAGTCTAGAGAATTTGCTGATGGTTGCGAGAGCATCAGAGCGATCAGATCAACAAGCTGCTGACATGAAAGCAGGAAAAAAACACCATGAACTGTCACTGACCATGACAGGCAAGCATTAGTATAAGCAAGACACATGCAGGTTATCTCCAAAGAAAACAAAACTATGCTTCCGATGTGCATTTTTGTCTCCCCACGAAGGTATATGTCCAGCTCTGAGACAAGTTTACAAAGGTTGTGGAAAAGAGAACCATTTTATAACTGTGCCAAGCCAAAGAAGACTCAGGTGTGCCACGACGGCAAGAGAAAATGTCAGCAAGAATGTTCCAGAAGCATTCACGCCATGGCTCTAAAACCAAAAAAACACATCAGCTACAACAATTAGAAAGAAGGCAAAATCAATTGTAATCAAGCTCATTCTACAAATGTTAATCAACGTCACTATCAAGTACCAGCGAAGAGGATGAATGTGCACTGACGATATCCACCAAAAGATGGCGTGCACATGTGGGGTTGACTATCTGTAAAGAAGACCATAATTCAAAGAAAGTTCATGAAACAAAGCGACAAACATCATTTGGGCACTGTCACAAAATCAAGTTGAAAGTAACAGATCATCTAAATAAATGCCATCATAGACAGTGGTGGGCTGATTAACATCATGCCAGTACAAAACATCAACAGCCTATTTCCTGTGCCTCGCCTTACTCAATCAGACCCAAGGTGTATAGTTGGGCTGCTTCTGAGCCACTGCAATGCAAGGTTCGTTCTTAGTGTCAATGCGACACAAAAAGACTTTGGTGCAAGCCATCATTCATGTTCTACAAGGAACTTCATCAAATGCTTTTTTACTCAGTTTTGCCACTGTTGCTGACATTGGATTGATATCCCGCAACTACAACCTCTAGTTTTGGAGATTGTGAGCCAATTTCTCTTGTTGCCCCATGGCCTGGGAAAATTCAAGAAAATGAAAGTACACCTTGAATACATTTGTCCCTGTTGCTCAGCAACATTTGAGAGTAGCTTTTCTTCTACAAGAAGCTGTGGAGAAAGAGTTAGAAGCCCTCTTAAAACATAACATTATTGAATGCTTTACAAGTCACGCACCATAGGTTTTACCCATAGGAGGAATACCAAATAAACAAAATAAACAAAATAAAATTAGCCGAGCAATGTGCATTTGCTATGATATGCGCCAGGCAAACAAAGCCATTGAGAGGGAGAGATATCCTGGTCCACACATAGCAGACATGATCATGCAATTGAACGGAGCCAAAGTGTTCTCCCACCTCGACCAGAATAAAGGATATCATCAATTTGAGTTGGAGGAGAACTGAAGGTACTTTACTACCTTTTCAGACAATGTGGATTTGCTCCGATATAAGAGACTGAGGCCCTCATTATGAGGCTGGTGGTCATCAGACTGCCAGCCTCGCGACGGCGGTCTTACCACCGCAGACCACAGCCAAACCGCCACAACACTGCCTGACCCGCCGGTGCGGTCGCACCTAAGCAGCCGGCAGTAACCGTCTCCGGGCTGGCAGCAGGCAGCTGCTGCATTACAAGGCAGCAAACTGCCAGGTTTTTCATGGTGGCCACTCCACTATAAAAACCCTGGCTGAAATGCACCCGGCGACAGGAATCCCCATTCCTGTCACCCGGCATACACACCCCCACACGTCCACACACCTCCATGCACCCCCCACCCATCCACATACTTGCAAACACCCCCACCCAACCACACATATTCATACAAACACCCCACCCACTCTCACACTGACATACACACACCCCCACTTGCACTCACACAACCCCACCCCCTCTGCATTCATGCACACCTCCACCCCCTCCAGACATGCTTACATTCACACACTCCTCCCTCTGCATCTGCACACTTGCACACACACACACCATCATCCGAACCTTTGCACACAGACACCCCCACTCACTTGCAGATTTGTACACATGCACCCCCACTCACATGCATCCCAATACACACACCTAATCACTCACAGCTGACACCCCCCTGCGCATACATGCACACACACACCTCAAACCGCATGCATACATCCAGACACCTTCACTAGCTCGCCCACAAACACGCACTCAGATGCCCCCACTTGCACACATACACGCACTCAGACAGATACCTCCACCCCTCTGCATAAAAAGACACGCACTCGCACCCTGAAAATTACCCCTCCCCTCCACATACATGCAGACACACACAGCCTCCAAGCACAAATACATACACACACGCACACCCATTCAGGCACAGATACACACACACACCACAAACATGCACCCAACATCTCCTCCCCCTCTTTCGGACGATCAACTTACTGTTTCCCTCGAGGTGGTCGTCCGGAAGGGAATGGGTGCTGGCGTTTTCCACCAACAGCATCGCACAGCTGACAGGACTCCGCCACACTGTAGTACGTTTCGTAGTACTGCAGGCCAAGTCTTGTTGCCGTGGCGGTGCTGGTGGTGGAACCCCCTCTTCAGCTCCTTCGGCCACCCCGACAGAGTCGGATTTCCACCCGTAAACGGGCAGAAGTCCTTTCAGGTCTCCTAATACGGCAGTCAGCAGACCGCGAGCACTGGCGGTCTGTTGACTACAGCTGCTTTGGTGGTCTTTGACAAAGACCGCCGAAGTCGTAATGAGGGCCTGAGTTTTGGAGTAACTTCAGCTGCTGAGATATTTCATGATGTTATTCGCCAGGTGATCCAACCTGTTGCGCATGCTTTCAACTACAGTGATGACATATTGGTTTTTGGAAGAACACAAAAGAACATGCCAAAGCCCTTACCCACTCGCTGATGCAGGTGTGTAGGGAGCTGGCTCTTTATATTGTATACCAAAATGAGGCATACCGTGCAAAAAGTCCAGGGGTTCCCTTACCAGTGGACAGGGGCTTGCTCTAACAATACCAAGGTGCTCTTTTAGGGGTCAGTGTGACCGAGCAGCTTTAGGCTTTTCAGAGAGGAATGTTAGACATTTGTAAATACACACAGTCAATAAATGAGACACGATTCAATAAGGAGATCCACAAAAATTTACAAAAATAACAAGCATCTTTATATCTATTTAAGGACCAGAATCAATACGATCAGGTAAGTACGTTGTACAGGAAAAATACTTTCAGGTTTCAAAAGTCAACAGGATTTTTCAGAAGTGGCAATGTTCTTGAATAGAGGAAAAACAAGTACAGCATTCAGGTATAGTACAGCAACTTAGAAGACCAATCTCCTGAACTTAAGGTGTGTATGGTGCAAGGTCCAAGGCCACACCAACAGGTCAGAACTGGCAGCACCGGCGCGCTGGGTGCAGAGGTGCTGTATGGCGTCGGATGTCCAATGTTAATCAATAGGGATCATTCCTGTTGAAAAGAGACTGCACTTTTGGACAGGGAGTCCAGTTGAGGAGAACTAACAGGTGGGTTCAAGTCTTGAGATGCTTGGGGACAATGGGATACCTTGGGTCCTCTTCTACGCTGGCCGGGGACAACGGGTGCAAAGGTGTCCTGAGGCATCGGGGTTCCGCCACCGGGAGCACTCACTGTTGAGGGTTCCTGTGGGTAGAGGCTGCAGGCGGCGTCAGGGAGTCCACATTGGGCATGTCTAAATTACGCTCTGACTCTGGATCGCTGGGGGACTGTTGGCCCTCTTCAACTTGTGTTAGGCAGCACAGGTGCAGTGGTGATTTTTTCTGTCTGATTCTTGGAGTCCAGAGTCCTCCCTGGTCTCCTGAGGTGCCTGCAAGATGCAGGGAAGCAGCTCCACTGCTCCACAGGAGTTCCTGGGTCCTTGTTGACTCAAGTAGTTCTCCCAGGCTTTTAGATGCACAACAGGTTACAGGACAAGATAGCTTTGGTGTAATTTGATTGAAGCAGCAGACAAGCAGGCAGGACTGGGTCCAAGTCAGGTGCTTCTTCATCAGTCTTGGCTTTTGCAGCTTTGTGTCATTCTTCTTCATAGGTCAGCATGAATCTGAATTCCTGGTGCCAGGGGCTTCTCTAAATACTGAATTTGGGGGAGTGTAGGGTAGCAGCCAAATGGTCACACAGGGGGCATAGTGACCCCAGAGGTAGGTAGATCTACTTACCCCTGGGGTTACTATGCCTCCTATATGACCACTTCCTGTGGGAAGTGGGCTTAACCCTGTCCCAGAGTTTCTAGTTAAGCTATCACTAAGATGGCAGATTTTGAAAAATTGTGTCCACATCAAGCAGCTCACCTTAGGGGTCGGTCTGACCTGAGAGGTGGGCACGCCTCTCTGACTACTCATTTTCTCACCTGTCCAGGTGCCAAATGGGCCCTGGGCAGGGTGGTCATCATCTTCTCTTTTGAGGGAAGCCAGTTCTGGATGTCAAGGCCAGTGGGGTTCTTTGAAGCCCCCTGCCTTGGAATGCAGATTTGCTGGTCATCCTGTTGGGATGGGTGTGCTAACACCCGTGCCAGAGCAGGCCTTGCTTCTGTCTGCCTAAGAACAAAGGCTGTCACCCCTGGGGGTCAGAAATTTATCTGGTGGTGGCAGGCCAGTTAGAACTAGTCAGCCAGCACATGGGTAAATGGTTGGATTTTCAGGGGACACCTCTAAGGTTCCCTCTGGGTGCATGTATTAATAAATCCATCACTGGCATCAGTGAGGGTTTATTAATATGAGATGTTTGATACCAAACATTCCTATTTTTAGTGAAGCTGTCATGTAGCTGGGGAACTCGTATTGATCATTGTCCAGCAAATGTACTTAAAATGGCTTCCCTGTCCACTCACTGTTTCCAAGAATCAACAAAGACATAGCAGGGCATATCTGCTCTTGCAGATATGTCCTCAGATGTAATATAATGCACCCTGCCTCAGGGCTGTAAGGCCTGCTGTAGGGGTGATTTACATATATTGCATGCAGGGTTTAGGGGACATGGCACACAGACTGTGTGCCATGTCGTGTTTCACTTTTAGCTGCAACAAGACATGCAGCCTGCAATGGCAGTCGGCACCTGCTAGGGGAGGGGTCCTTGAGGGTGGCACTATACATGTTTCAGCCCTTGGGGACCCTCTGTGGTAACCATGCCCTAGGTACCAAGTGTACAACTTACTAGGAACGTACAGGTGGGCAAAGGTATTGCTAATTGAGTAACAAGTGCAAAATTTAACGAAAGGGATCTGGCACTAGGGACCTAGTTACCACGTACCCAGTATACGTTCAGTCAAAATTGCATCAAATATCAGGCAAAAATTTGGGGTGACAATGTCAAAAAAGAGCACTTACCTACAACGTCTCAGTCTGAGTGCTGCAAAGTGTGAGTTTCACAAAACCAAGCTCAAATAATTTGGGACATATTGTCTGATGGGGGAATGACTCCAGGTCCAGACAAGGTGCAAGCACTATCATCCACCCCCTCCTTTTTGGGCATGGCCAGTTACTGCTCAAGATACATCCACAATTCTGCTACAGTGTGCCCTATTGAGGGACTTCACAAAGTGAAATGTATTGTTCCAGTGGTCTCCGGAATGTGACCAGAGTTTCAAAGACATTAAACATGAGTGAGAATGCAAAAGAAATGGCCTACTTTGACCCTAAATTACATACAGAAAAAATGGTTGCTGTGAGCCTGTTAGGGCTAAGGATGATCCTTGCTCAACTCAATGGCCATTCATATGCTCTGAGACACATGATGGCCTATGGCAGTTTAAGCCTGTCTAATACAGAACGTGCATACTCTCAGCCGGAGAAGGAGACTCTGACTGGCCTTTGGGCCTGCAAACATTTTCATGTATTCCTCTGCGGAAAATAATTTGCTGTCATTACGGATCACCAAACTTTGCTTACAATTTTTGGAAACTAGAAGGCTAAGATGCCCCCTCGCATCAAGGTGGGGGTCATGACTACAAGAATATGATTTATAAGATCATGCTCAAACCGAGTAAGGATCAAATCACAGCAGATTACTTTTCACGAGTGCTGCTGCATCATCACAGTTCGACATCCAAGACAGCTGAAGCATAGCTTAACTTGTGAACTCCAGCACGCCAGCAGCTCTGTCTTGGGAACAAATCATCGCTGCCACTAATGCAGACACAGACATGAAAATAAACAAAGAACTGATTACCATGCAATCATGGAGGAGAAATGCCCAGCCCCTTGCCGATGATGTTCAATTCTAAAAGTTGAAAAATATACAGGATGAGTTTGCAGTCACCCAAGAAGGTATGATACTATGAGGCTCGAGAATTGTCATACCCAGAAGCCTCATGCAGCGGGTCATTGAGCCAGCCCATGAAAGACATTGTGGTGCTGTAGCCACCAACAGAGCATTAAGAGATCAAGTGTGGTTCCCCGGGATAGACAAGAGAGTCAAGAAAGAGCTGAAGGCTTGCCACATTTGCAATTGCTTGTCCCTTGAAGTGACACAACATCCAGTGGCAATGTCCTGTCTGTACCTGCTAGAGAGTTGCTGTTGACGTTTTTGGGCCTTAAGGAAATGGACATAATTTCATGGTAGTCATAGATGAATATTCATGCTTTCCTTTGGTAGAAGACCTACCTTCGACAGCCCATGACAAAGATACAGAATGGCTTGATGACATCTTTGCAATGTGGGGCATCCCCAAAATCCTCAAATCTTTTGATGTCCTGCTGTTAAATAGCAAAGCGTTCACAGAATTCCTTGTCCAACTCAATTTCAAACACCATAAAAGTACACCCCACTGGCCCCAAACCAACAATTCATGGGAAACCTCAAGAGGGTCATTTAACAAGCATCCATGGAAGGAATCGATTTGAATCAAGCCATGTGTCAGGCCATCTGGGCCTATCGATCAACTCCTCACTCCACAACTGGTGTGAGTCCAGCCACCTTGTATTTTCTGTCAGCTATCAGAACAAAGCTACCTCAATGAACCCCGGATCACTCAGTGAATACTGACAAGATTTGAGACACTGATGCAACTCGGAAAAGAAAAATGAAAGCATATGCAGATCAGTGTTACCATGCCCAGGAGACAGTTTTTGGCAAAGGAGACTGGGTATTGGTCAAACAGAAACGCAAAAGAAAAAACGCTCACTCCTCTTGCTGCTGATCCTTTACAGGTTATGGCGTGCAAAGGACATATGGTGACAGCACATAGTCCTGGACAATCCATCACTCAGGACACATCACACGATCAGCATGAACCTCAATCATCTCGAATCACCTGATACGGCAGAGAAGTGAGAGCGCCTTGCCAACTGAGGAAAAGTGATTTTGGTGATGTCTTCCATTTGTTTATTTAACAAAGGGGGAGATGTGGCATCTTGATATTATGCACACTAGCATCCTTGTGGTTCTAGGCTGGCGCTGAACAGAAAGTACATAATATAGGGGGAGGTGTCAAGGTGTGGTTAACAGAAAGTATGATGTTATGTACGGTGTGTTAGTGTAGGCTGAGGAATAAAGTAATGTTTAGTTGCAGCTCCTGTGTGGCGTAATTCATCTGCCTGCTCCAGAGCTGGGGAAGCCGCTACATGTAGTAGGTGCTGAGTTTATTCAGTGATGTAAGAAAAAGATCCTATGTTTTCAACCTAGAAGCGTTACTGTAGTTAGAAAAAGCTCTTCAAAGCAGCCAGAAAGGGTTTTCATTTATATGCTTAATTATAAATATGAGTAAAAAGATTCACGCTACGCGCGCATACACTTCCAAGACTAGCTCAGCATTGTCAACATGCAATTGCTCACTTGTTTCCCAAACGTCAAAGCCAACGTAAACTATCACAACGTTATTGCCGCCCAAGTACTTATGATATGAGGTGTATAGAAATTCCAACACATCTTTGAACCTTTGGAAAAGAAAGAAAATAAATACTCTCGCTCCTGTTGCGTAGGTCCTTACTCTAAAGCCTCCCAACTCTGTAATTTGTCTCTGGACAGTTAGATACCAGTGTCCTGGTTGGACGAGGGCTAAACTGATTTTCTCCGGTTAGTACGAGGTCAAGGTAGGTGTGACCAGCACAACTTTTCTGGAACTCTTAACCTAACTGTTCCGTGATAATTCACTCTTCAAGAGGCCTGAAAACGTTTAATCCTTGATTAATTTTTGTCACTACCCGGCTGTAAAGATCAGTTTATGGAAAATCTGAGATTAACATATAATTAAGTGACTTACAAATGTAACAGCACCAAAATTATCTAGCTGCGTTGAATTTGAGATGTCGTTTCAGTGTTATTTACATGGCATTTACAGTGTAATTAAACTGAGTGCATTTAATTCTGCCGGGAATATGATTACTTTATGTTACTCCCGGCCCCCAGAGTTTTATTGCCATCATAAAAGTATCAATCATGAAGAAAAGTTTGCATTTTCCTGCGTTGAAAGATGAAGCTGACAGTTTAAAATGTTGAACAGCAGTTTCATCTAGGCTGCACCACTCTTGTAAATCAATCCTACCCTTTCAAATATTAGCTACTCAAAAGGAATCTGAACACTTATACACCGCAGAGGAGTATTTTTTCTTTTCTTTTCCAAAAAGATACCATAAATGTAGCGGTAATAAAATAATGGATCTCTCGACTAGAATTAACCATAATTTACCTAATTTATATTTACTCTATTTGCATATCAGTGAAACCTCATGATGTGCCAGTTTCTTGCCAAACCATCACACGCATACTACTATCGAGAGCACTCCAGTGAAAAGGAAGGAACCGTGAGAGAGGCCAAAATGGATTTTTTTCAAAGATAAAATACTCAATATAATCTAAAACAAAAAAATCAACATATTATAAATTAAGGAGAAGAAATTGATCATTTGCATTTAGAATATGTAAAAGGGACATTATTTACATGGTATTAGACAATATAGTTTGAAACATTTAGGGCCATATTTACTAATCTTTCATGCAAGGCAGGGAAGTAAGCATTGCGTGATAGGAAGAGAGCTGAAATGCTCCATATTTAAAAAGATATGGAATATTTATTTTCCATCCTATCGCTGGCGCACTGTGTGCCGCCTAGCGCCAATGCAGGTACCCTTGCACAATTGTGCAAGAGTGTCTGCATTACAGGCAATATTGTGTTGTGAAATAAAGCAGTGTTTAATTTGTGCTGGCAGTTTCTGGTGGTCTGCACCAGTCTTAGCTGCCAACACTAGCACTCATGGCACTCATGATAGTCTGCCCCTTTGTACAATTTAGAGACAAGCACAGCAACTGTTCATCAACTCACTATACATTAAACAGGACTAATACCTGTTGCCAAAGCCATTCTTACAGCTTTGGGGGCCTGGAATATTCAGAATTATCCCACTTGTACAAGTGTGATGGTCAGTAGTTCTGATGTTACTGTTATTGGCAGAGCTGACAGAGGCAATGTTCAGTTTAAGCGGAAGAGGCCTTCTGACGAGGACCCTGGCACTTATTATTATTATTTTTTTTTTACAAATTAAGCATTGGCAGGAAGGGATACCTTCTTGCACAAAACCAATCCTTAGAAGCATTTTCCTCTTTACCACATGTGCTGCACTGTGCAGTAAATGTTGAAAGAAGAAATAATGAGAAGAAATAAAGATATTTCACCTCATTAAGCCTCACAGGGTGAGGAATAGTACTGTGATGCATTCTCAGGTCACTAACTTTAGTAAATCAGGGAATGCTCCAAAATCCATAGGTGAATGCATGGAAAAGTCCAAGCTCCACCTTTGGAAAGCCTCCCAAGTTGAAATGTAATTCCAAATAGGACTTTGTCTTGTACTGTGTCACCTTGCAAAACGGCTTAGTAAACACATGCCTTAGTTTGATAAGCATTTTGCTTCTGTACTTATGCATTTTAGTTAAAAATAAAATAGGGGAAAATCATTTAGCTCGCAACAGGGCGTGGAGTCAAGCCGTTGGGGTTGTTCCATGTTTGAAGCCCAAGGGATGCCTTTATGTTAGCCACAGCAGGGAATTTTCACTGGAAGCGTTTTTAGCAACACGAAAGGAACAAAGCATAGTGGACTAACATGTCATGGCGACATGCTTGGTATTAATTGTGTTTCACAGAAGAGTTTGTTTCTGGTACACAAAATAGCAATGGCCTTTATGAGGGATGGGATTTCTCCCAGCACTCTCGGTCACTGGCGATTTTTCTTGCCCAGGATCACCATGAAGGAACAAAATCTGTCAGGATTCTTGACGTAGATGGCCAGCCTTCCGATGCTGTGAAACAAGTGGCACTGTAGAGGTTGGGCTACCAGCATTTTTTTTTTACTTGTAGAGGGAGTCGGCCAAAGCTCTGTCTTCAGAAACAGATACGTTCCCCTGCCTCCATTAAATGTGGCTGAGTAGGACATCTGATAGATTTCAGAGACGCCCTGCATCTGCCATAGTTTAAACGGCTCCCTTAACTTGACAACAATTAATTTGGAAGTGTCTGAACATCAAACTTTGAATAGTGCCATATTTTACAAGTACATTACAATGATTTGGCCCTAATAATAAAATTCGCTGTGAATGGAGTTAGAGTAGTTAAGCTATCTGGGTGACGTTATTGCAAGAATGAATAATGGCAACGTTGTCGAGATTTAAAACGGCAGTTTGAATTTTTTTTTCACTTTTTGATGGTGGTTACAAAATGGTAGAATGTCTTTTCAAACTAAATGTTTTCAAACTAAATGCATTTTCTATAAACGATGCAGAAAATGCAAATTCATTTTTAAACTATTTTAACTACGTTTTCGGTGTTGTTTCAAGCTAAATATATTTTAAAGTAAACGTTTTTAATTTTCTACCGAGATTTGGACTACTTACCAGCGTTTGTCAGAGGTCAAGTTTTTCACTCAACGTTGATCAGTTTACATTGAGTGCGATGGTCATAAGACAGTAATGTCACCCGCAGTTTTTTCTGTCGGGCGATACAGAATGTGTATTTGGACCCTGTCTTCTTCCTGCCAGCCTCACTGAAATCAACTGTCTCTTTTTTCTCTACTTGCTCTGTAAGGAAGGATGGCAAGGTTACAGGTTGATTGGGCATGCTTCATGAATCTCTACTTCCCCTTGGCCTGGTGGTGCACATTGCTGGGACAGTTTTGAAAACCTTGCACTGCAGCTTTGAGTTGTGCCAAAATGGATGGCATAGCTTTCCCATACCTCTCAATATTGATCGAGAGATGAACTTCGTACAAACGTTCAAAGGCATTTATCTCTGCAGATGTATTACCCACGCTCATTCACTGTGTTAATATTTACACAAGTAGAATTCTGCACTTGTGACAGCAGATGTGTAAGACAATGATTAGTGTTTGGCCGTCTGTCAGCCTTTTTTTTGGCTCAGCATTCTGACTGTGATCTATGGTTGGCATAGAACCTGCACGCTAGGTAGCAAGCGCTATAAGCAAGGGCCTTGGGCAGCCAGAGTCACAGAGCTGCCAAGATCTGGACAGCAGCCTAGAGACTTCCACAACAAGCTGGGCAACTCTCCACCACCTACGGCCAACTGAAGTCACTCTAGACCAGCAAGCAAGGGCATCTGATCCCATTGAAAGTACAGCAGTTGCGTGCTTTAGTTCTTTATGATACACAAGAACGACCCAGAAATAAAAGCTAACAGTAGCCTATGCCAGGAAGAAATGAGTCTTTGGGAACCACTGCTTCTCTCCTTACATAGTTAAACTGTTTGGCCCATTGCACACCTAATTATCCACTTAAATTGTCATTCTGCTGCTGTGAGTGTTATGCCACCAAGAGGTGTTGCTGGTGAGCTTCTTCAGTGATCCTTCTGACAGCATGCTCTCTTCAATTTACAATGGGGCCTAATAACATTTGTCCTTGAATTAAAACTGCAGCTTGAACAATTATGCAAGCAGCTATGTGCAGTGATGAACAGAATGTGGAAATTATTTCATATTCAGAGTAAAATTTTAAGTTTACAGAAAAAACTTAATCCCCTTTAATCCCCAATTTCTCAATCCGTTTTAGAACTGTGGATTATTTAATATATTTATTATTTCATCTAAATCTCCTTTTAGGAGACATACATTTTTACAATATTTTTTTAGTCAGTTATTGTTACCTTAGTTCGGAGCGTTCCAGTAACTGGTTTAGTTGTGGAAATGCCTAACAGGGTATATTCATTCGTGAAAACCATGTAAGTGATCAACTTGATGGCTATTATAAGAGCTCGGACCATATTGTTAAAAGTTCCCTGAGAAAGCAACTGGGATGCGTGCCTTCTCATTTTTTTTCAACTCTGAGGCACTTTCATATTACAGAAGGGGCTGCAGAAGCTTGCACTGCTCATTCTGTAACACGGATTTCACAGACACATTTATACAGCTGACGTGGTCTCGAAGACGCAGGAATCCCTTATGTGCATAGAGCATGGCCCATGCAAATTAGAAACATTTTACCACCGTGTCTGTGGCTACTATAGATGCAGGCACATAGGCAAAGAGGCTGTCAGAAAGAGCACTGATTGACACAGAGGTGGCTCACAGTCAGTGCGCTCCCTGCTAGGGCACCGCACAGAAGGGGGAGAATGGGGCCTATGCACCACTCTGACATTTCTCTGCAGGTGGGTGCACTCACTGCACATGCCTACAAGGGGATCTCTGCTCCTCGTTTAAAAGCAGGCTTGTTGTTTCACTCACAATGAAAGGTGGACTTGGGACTTCATACAACCAGTCCTCCTTTCACTACTGTACTGCCCCCACAGCAAGTGCGAGTTCACAGCTGCACTAGGGGAAGCACATTCATTGTGACAGAGTGTACTGACCCAGTCTGCACAGGACACACCCAATTAAAGGTACGCAATATGGCAGACCAGCCGGGTACACCCTCTCTCTAATACAGGGCCTTGTACCTGTTTGATGTGGCAGAAGAATATTGCAACCAAAATATCACCTGGCATAAATATTGTTCCTACATATTGCCAAAAATATTGCAACATTGGATTTATTAAAGGAAAGTCTACTCCCAATGGAGCAATATTTTTGTAAAAAAACATTTAGGCCATGATATTTCTGTCAGGTTATATTTTTTCTTATCTTATTCTGACACACAACTGACTATTTTCCCAGTCAATCTAACATAGAAGAGATATTCAGCTAACCAACATTTTCGTTTCTACTCCAAGACCTGAGGACCGCAGGGCTTTTTAAGTAATATTTCAATGGCACACGGATATGATGGCGGGCAGTAATGTTATTTGCCACATACTTGACTAAGGAGAACCATAAAGCTGACCTATTATAAGATGAAAAAAGGTGGACTTGTAAACATACTCTTATTTGAAATTGGACTGTTTTGACAATCCTAGTTCACCTTTATACTTAATTTGACTATTAAACTGACCAGTAAGGAGATGACTAGTGGGTATCATCATCTTACTGCCAATTTTTTAAATATATCTTATTTTTTGCAGTTTTACACAGCGCAAACTTAGCCCAAGGGTATAAGAGTGTTTTTCTTGAGCACCAAATTACATTACACAATGTCAGATGTTTTTTTTAATGCATGAGAAAATTCAGTGATTTGCCCAGAATCACAACATGCTAAATGCCTATTGATGGTGGAAATGTACCATAATTGTTTACCCCATAGACTCAGCGGTGGCGGCCGCAAATCTCAAGGGAAGGGGCAGGCAGTGGGATGGTTGGGAGGGGTGAATAAAAAAATAAGTAAAAAAAAAACCTTACCTGTTCCTGTTGCCGCCTGCCGCCTCGGTCCTCTGCTCTTCTTCTGGTGTCCCAGCATTCACTGGGACACCAGCACAGGCTCGCCAGCAATCCTGGAGCTGCTGTCATGCTAAACCTAGCATGACAGCAGCGTCAGGTTTGGACTACGAAGCTTGTTCTGCTGCTCAGACAGTGCACTGGAGACTGTGCAGTTTCTCCAACCCGCCTGTATAGCACAGCTAGGTTGAAGAAACCTAAGTGTGAATGTGTGTATGTTTGGCTGGCCTGAAACGGCCTGTCAAACAAACTTGTGCACTTAGAAGTGCACAGACCCCACTCCCCCTCCCCTGTCTATCCTCCGATGGTCTTGCCCCACCCCTCTCTTCACATGCTGCTGGCTCAGCCAGGAGGTGAAAAATAAAATTATAATGATACATCGTTTTATTTTTCAGCTCCTGGCTTAGCCAGGGGAGCGACGCTCCGCCATTGCAAAGGAGCCGCCCCGGCATATACTACTTATATTTCTTATTCACACCTTCATTTTCATATGTGTCTTATGGTGTTAACGGTGAGTCTGTGTTGGTTACTGCTCAGCAGGTGGGTCATGGCTTCTGTGCTGTGGGATGGCATTGGGAAACACACATTAGTAAGCTACTACACACGGTTGCACATGTTGTTGCACAAGAGATAAACTATCGGCATGTTCCAGGGCTGTAGAGGAAGCTACAACTGCCAACAAGAAGGGGCTTTTGAGCCCATGAAAAACAAGACTACTCCCTCTGAGAGTTTGCAACGGTGCGGCAAACAGCTTATGTGTGCTGCATATGCCCAGAATCGATGCAAAGCAGCCTTGTTAAGCGGTTCCTAGTTTGGTAATCGAACTGTGTGTTTAGGATGGCAGCCCTATCGTTATTGGCTGTCAGCATTACTTCTGGCTATCTCACAGTGCCTCACCCAAACCTCCAAACCTGTTAGGGTGAGAGGTGATTACTGCAACCTTTACATGACACTTTGACTCCTCAGGGAAGTTGTGGAAACAGATCATACCCCTTTCGTTCAGTTACTTATGTATGCTAGGGCAATACACAAAATGCGGACTGGATTTCAATGCATTTATTGAAGCAATCGCATTTGTGTATAAAAAGCGTGTGCTATGTTAATTAGGCAGATGAATCAAAGCAAGGTAACCAACAATACAATCAAAGTGAAAAAGATGAACAACCCCACCATGTTGTGTGTTTCTAGATGTCCTTGAGATTCTAAACTAACCCTCTGTCTACATGTGAGAGCATAATGTTTGTAACCTTCTGCCCTTGCCCCATACCTGAATCGAATAGCACGGGTCTGCCTGTAGTGTGGATGGCAATCCTCTCGGGGGGACTGAAATGTCAGCACCAGCAAGGCTGTCTGTCATGTAGCATGTGTGCCAGGATGATCATGACCAGAAGGCCCTCTACCCTCTGAAATGCCTACGCTGACAAGCAGAGGCGTCCAAAAGAAGTTGGCCAATTAAAAGACATATGTTTGTGTCAAAAAAGAAGGTTTGAATTTAAAATCTTCTGAATTCTGCATGATGTTGTCAAAAACATCAGTCGAGATGGGATCCAAGAGGGAACCCACTTCTGCAGACGATATCACTACCAAAGCCTCATCCAAAAGGTCAAAGGAGCACACATGAATCATAGCTTCAGCCGCAGCTGAAGAGGCCACGTTCCATGCTAGGTGAATGGACTCCTGGAACTGAAACATCCTTGTCCATGAAAGGTGGCTCGCAGAAGACGTCATGAAGCAACTGTAGTTTCATAGTACAACTCTGGGAATTAACCCCCCACTGGAACATCATGAGATTCATGTGCGTAAAAGTACTCGTTGCTGAACAAGACACACTTCCATTTCATTCTTGAATGGGCACCATAAGCAAAGGAAAACAGCATACAGCAGAACACTGGTCTAAATGACATTGAGAGTATGGGAGGTCAGGCTTTTCTAAGCACTTCCGGTTTAGCATCCAAAGATGCTCAGCAACCAGGAGGTCCATAGTTTATGAGGGACTTCAAAGCTGAAGCGAGGAACTCAGAATGTCTCAATGATGGAGAACTTTACCCTATGAATTGATTCTTATACAGTTGATTGTCTGTGCAAGCCGAACTTGATCTACATAACATGCCTTGAGAAAGCCCTGGCGTACGCGCCGGAAGGGCGAAACACGTGTTGGCTGAGCTTCTCCGTCTTTGTGGGATCCCCCTTTTGCTGTACCCTAATTGGGAGCTATTTGTTCTCTGCAATAAAACCCAAAGTGGAGCAATTACAATTCTCAGTGTAATCTCATTCTTGCAAAATCAGCAAACTATTGGCACTTTGATATTTTAAAATTCTGTCTATTCAAGTAGTGCCTTACCTTTTCTTTACTAGTGCATCTCTTTTGGAGGATATGGGTCCATGTCCTCCGGTTAAGCTCCCACGCTCACAAAAAAACGGCATTCTACACAGGAAGTGCACAGTGTGGACCCTTTCCCTTGTTGAGAATTTTTCGTTACTAAATGACATTGACCAGTCTTTATTGAGTTCCTACAACCGTGATACGTGAAAGTACTGCATCATGCAATCACAACACAGTTGGGCTGCTGGTAGCTCCATCACTCTTCCATTTTGAAATGGGGCAGCCTTGCAAAGCAGCAACAGCAACAGCTGGATACCACCAATTATTGCTAATATTGGAAGTATAGCTCCAAAAAACCCAGAAAAAGTGATTATATGGCTGATGGTATTACTCCAAAAACAGTCTGAAATGTACTTTCAAATCCAGATGCTATTGTCTTAAGAAGTGTACCACCACGCGGTGTTGGATGTATTAAAATGTGACTCACCAGTTTACTGAAGTGTCATGGGAAGTTGGTATTTAAGAGGGATTGTATCTCCACTGATGACCTTGCTACTTGTAGGTAAAAGGTTTCAATGGCAGATGTAAGCACTGCATGTTTTTGAAACAATAGTGCTTTCAGTCTGCTCAGCTTGTCAAAATTGACATTAGAAGTAGCAATATGAGGCCACAAATTTGCTAATTTTATCTTATGCGTTGGTGGGAAAAGTACATTACCACAACAGAAATCACAAATGGGCCACCTGCTCTCATCTCACAACAGCCCTGATCACTCATCATCCTGGAGCTACCATTGGAAAGTAACTGAAACACTGGGCGAATCAAAGAGTTGGGAATACCCTTCAAGTAGCAGGCTAAGGTAGCTGCCAACATGTGGCATGCACCTTACAATGTCCCTTGTTTACAAACCATTGAATGACTCACAGAAGTCTTACAGTCGCTTCCACAAAAAAAAAAAGTATTTTCCCCCAATAATACACTTGTAATCGAATAGCAGTTCCCACACCTCATGAATAAAACTCTCCCCAGATGTTTAGACCTCCTAACCGGAAAATGTTTCGGCCATGAAGTGAATTGGAAGTTCAATATCAGCAGGGCTATCACCCCATATATTAACCACATTGATGATGGTGTTTCAGCCACTGTGACAGGCATCATTTCTAACTTCTCTATCTTAAGTAAGGTGTAACTAGCTTCCTTTTTTGCCATTATCTGTTGTTTCTGTGTAAGGCTAAATGGAGTAAATAACTCTTTTGAGTGATGGTGGTTCCAGAGCACGCAATTCAACTTCAGAACCTGTAAAGTCCAACTCAACTGCATAATGGACCTAAGCTGACTTTGTCCATGTTGTAATAACAACATATCATTTTGAATAATGTCTAATGCAAATGACGCAATGTTTGCCCTCCTGGGCTGCAGAGGCCTTTTTTAGGGGCCTCTGACATATATGTAAGGCAGTGCATGGGGTTGTGCCTCTCATGGTGAGGGCATGATCAAACTCAAACGGTTTGCACTGTTCTGTCAGTCTGCAAAGGAAGGCCTGCCATCAACAATGTTCATGGGTCACCTAGGATGGCACAAATCATGCTGCTGACTGGGGGACCCCGTTACCACCTATGGCGAGTACCCTGAGTATCATTTACTAGCGCTTTATAAGGGGATAATGTCCTTGCCAATCAGGAAATTGCAAAGTCTACAAATCTGTTTTGGGAGCGAGCACAGTGCACTAATAGAGTCTTACACATCAGTATAGGGTCAAAAAGTGGGGGAGTGACCATACACAAAGGGGCACTATTCTATATATAAGAAAAAATGAAGACAATGACAAATCCAGTCCATAAGAGAAAAGCAAACAACGCTATTATAATCCACAGCTCATATCATGGACAAATCAAATAAGTGTTTTTAAGCCAGTTGAAAAGCTTATGTATACCATATACTGAGGCAATAATTGAACATAGAACAATGCCTTAGGTTCGATATCATGCTATATTGATGGTACATGGGCAGAGAAGAGTCCAGGACTGTTCTCATACCTCTGGAAGAGTTGGCAAATCATCTTTGGGAGCTGATCGCTAAGAAAACGGCCAGATCCCTGCTTTCAGGGGCTGTTTTGGTAGAAAAAAACACTGGAAATATCCATGGTTGTTTTGCTTTCTTTACGGACAATAGTGTTCATTAGTGCTGTACTGTGTGCGTTTTGTATTGTAAATGTGTGTTTGACTGTTTAAGTGTCTGTAATCTGAGACTATTCCATATGAATCTTAGCTACGAGGAACATGGGATTATTCACTAGAGATAAACAGGGTTAAATTAATCCCTGGTACTCAAGTTGTGAGAGAATCTCACTCACAGGGCTTTTGCTTCATGCTTTATTTGGGACTGTTTTTGTACTCGCGTGCTAGACCGTATAGGTATAACATTATAAGAAGAATCCCTCATGGTTGCAGTACAGAGCTGGGGCCTGTGCTAGAGCCCAACCTGCAGCAAAGGCTTCTTTCACTAGATCCAGAACTAGGACTGAAAAAGATGGCAAAATTATATCTTCTCCTTGTGGGAGGGTTCTAATAAACTCTGACAGCCAGTCCTTTAAGCCCAGATTTATGGTGGACTACCACTATTCCATTGGCACCTTAGATTCATTTTTTGATGCTAATGTGGCATTGAAAGGTCAAAAACACTGCACCATATTTACAAAGTGGTGAAATATTTGCATTGCGCCACTTTGTAACCCTTTGCGCCACATTGTGCCTGCGCCAGGCATAATGTATGCAATGGGCGTTCCAGCGCTAGGGGGCCGTAAAAATGCTGCAACGGAATCTACGAAATTCCTCTGAGCCATTTGTATCTGCATTTTTTAATACCTGCTAAGTGCAGGCATTTAAAGAGGGTCCCATTGTGTTCAATGGGCCACTGGGTGCTTTGCAGGATTAGGGTCAACATTTTTGTTGCTAGTCCTGTAAAGGTCCGGACTAGCATAAAAAATTATGACATTAGTCCCTCTGACTACCTCCATGGTGTGCTGTATTTTAAATACGGCGCACACATGGTGGTGTTAAGGGGGCTAAGGGGTGCAAGAAAGGTGGCGCTGCAATTGGTGCAGTGCCAATTTACATAAATCTGAGCCATAGTCTGTAAACACAATCTGGAGGGGCGACCCACCTATCTGGGGTTTGACTTCGATGTAGTCGTTAGCATGATCTCAGCTGCGCTGACTAGCAGAGTCACTGCCCACGTCCTGTTCTTCAGTAATGTTCTCAATATGTGTGGTATATTTAGCCAAAATTCCAGCAACCATCTTCTTTGTAAACTGTGATTTTTGCTGTGGAAGTTTCTCTTCCTTTTAATTATTATGTCAGATGAGCAATGTGAGTCCTTCTTTGGTTTCACATACTCTTCTTTTCTTCATTCTGACAGACCACCTCTCTCGTACTGTTTGTCGGATGAGTCCTGAAATGAACGAGAAGAGTATGTATCAATACCTGTCAGGCTGCTTCAACTTATCATGATTTCGTAGATTGTAAAAAATTTCAGAGGTCTCCAAATGCGGAGAGTCTCCTTGTGACTTAACTTTTTCTTCATTAGATTTTTGTTGGTCCCAGTGATTTTTAGAAGACTACTGCACTTGCTTGGTATTATCCTTTTCAGAGTTACCTTTAAGGTGTGGTTTATTTGGTCTGGACCCCAAATTATCTCAACCTACTCTAGTATATGTCTCAGAGATTATTTTTGGTAGGTCACGATCCTGATCTATTTGAAGAAGTTTTGTGAGCCATTGGCATACTACCAACCCTGCTGCTTCCTCTTTAATGTTTTCTAAAATAATTGAGGGTACTGTAGCAAAATTACCCATTAATTCATCCCCAATTTCAGGGCGGGGGCAGCCTTGTGTTCATTTTGAATTTGTTTCAACACCTCTGGAAGAACTGAGAGAGAGGGTGTACCAAGTATTATAGTATAGATTGCAGCAACAACTGTGCCCCAAGTGGCACAAGCATCAATAGAGGTTCCCATCTCAAAAGGCAAGCACCTTCTGAGCATTTTATATTTATCTTTGCGTCCCATATGGGGAAACACTGCTTCCAACTGGTTTGTTTTTGTGTGATCCAAAACGGAATTTCTTAATGTTTAATGGGAACTTTACATATAATTGCATTAATAGTTACTGGATTCATCCCTGGTATAGCCAATTGTGTTGGATAGCTGAAGTAGCCCTCGCTGGGTCAGTATTCAATGTTCCCATTACAAATTGTATTAAGCTTCCATATAGTCTTACTAAATTTTTACATAATGGGCACAGATCTTCTGCCTGTAAATTGTGTACATTAGGATAAGGGGTATAGGCATCTAGGATTAGCCATGAGGTCCCATCATTGCTGAAGGGACCCAATATAACATTTTCAACAATGTGTGGGAGGGTGTCTTGGAAGCAATTGTGATGTTCCTGATGTGTTAATGTATTTTTAAGTAATTATATGCTTTGTATTGTTGTGGAATATTTGCTACTGTGTATGTATAAAATGTATTTGTATTGGCATCGACTGCAGGAAAATGGACCCATGAATAGAATATTTCAGTTCTGTATGCTTTGTGCACCTGAACCACAAATGTAACATCTCTGTCCCATTAGGTAGCCCATAAGCAAGTAAAAGTTGTGTGACAGCATGGCTACAATTAACAGGGATAACTACTGGATTCACCATTTCTGTAAAACAGAATTAAGAGATAGAAGCACCAAATGCAGTATCCTTTTAAAGTTCAATCTTGAACAACCTACAGACTAAAGGTGCCACTTATATATCTGAGGATAATTTTTCCCAATCACCACAGACATCTCTGTAAAAAAAGGTGAATAGGGCACCACATAAATACAATAGAGAACTACTAGGAGATCAGTTAAATAAGTACTCGACCTTGATACATTGGTGGTGCCATGTTACGCAATTCCTACTTTGGTAATAGAACTGCATGTTTAGGAAGGCAGCCCGCTGAGTGTGGGAGACTCAGTGCAACCCACGCCATTAGTGGGTGTTGGCCTATCTCCTGGCTAGTTCACAGTGCCTGATACAAACCTCCAAACCTGTTGGGGTGAAAGGTGCTTACTGAAACCTATACCTGACACTTTGACTCCTCAGGGAAGCCGTGGAAACAGATCATACTCCTTTTGTTCAGTTACTCATATATGCTAAGGGAAAACGCAAAATGTGCACTGGATTTTGATGCATTTTTTGAAGCAATTGCATTCGGGTATAGAAAGCCTGTGCTGTGATAATTAGGCAGATGAAACAAAGCAAGGTAACCAACATTACAAAGTAAAGGAGATGAACAACCCCACCATGTTGTGTGTTTCTAGGTGTCCTAGAGATTCCTACCTAACCCTATGTCTACATCATAGAGCTTAGTGGTTAAAACCCTCTTCCTGGCCCAACCTAAGGGATTAGCCCCAGCCCAATAACTGAATCAAATAGCAGGGGCCTTCCTGTTGCATGGATGACAATCCTCCTGGGAAAGGAGACTGAAAAATCAGCACCAGCAAAGCCATTTGTCGTGTAGTACATGTCCCAGGATGATCATGACCGAATTGTCCTCCACCCTAATTTAGTCAATGTGTAATTTATATAATAACCCATGCCTCATTTGGACAACATGCTGTGTCTCGGAGATAGAAGCTTGCACCTGGACTGGCAACACGAGTTAGCATATCAGGTACACCATGTAACAGCCCTGGACAGGAACTAAAGATTATACAATGTGCAAAGGCTGGTTAAATATATGGCGGGACCCATGCCTTCTTAGAATGAAGCAGCTGATAAAATATGTAAAAGCAAATTGCCAAATCATGAAGAAAAACGTGCATGGAAGCAAAATAAGGCACAAATCGTGAAACTAAGCTAAGACAGGTGGGCCAAAACCGGTACTAAAAGGCCCTAAAGACAGTCTATGACTGGCACACATGGAGTCAAAACCCTGCTCATACATGCAGAAGCAATTGAAGGCCCTGCAGAGGAGCATATTCAAAACACCCGCCAATACCGCCATGGAGGTTGTCGACAGGGATGCAGCGCTATGCCCTGAATATAGAGCAACTATTCAGATGTATCAAGAAAATGACCATAACACCAACAAGGTATGTGAAACAGAGAGCTTAATCACATTCAGGGGCGATTGAGGCACACTGAGACCCAGGCCTCGACATGCAACTGATGCTTGCAGAAGTTGTCGGAGCCACCCTGTTCAGCAAAACCATTTGAAAGACACATGCTGATGCAATGGCAGCAGAAGGGAAAGCAAAATACGATGCAATGATATTCTTGAAGCCACTGCCGCCATTCCACACATCCAAGAAACAGAACATTAATGCCAGGTTGACTGCATGGACTGAAACATTCAGGCCCTAATTATGACATTGGCGGTGAGTGATAAAGTGGCGGTAATACCGCCAACAGGCTGGCGGTAAGTACTGCCAAATTATGACCATGGCGGTGAGAACTCCCATGTACAGCCAATGTACCACACCAACTGCCAGGTCGGAAACAACACTCACCACGGTGGTAGTCAACAACAGCCAGGCAGAAGACAAAGTACTGCCCACCATATTAAGACACATCACACCGCCACCTTTTCTGGGGCGGTACCAACACCATCAAAAGCCAGGCGGAAACACATCACTGAAGAGAAAGGAGTCACCGTCGGAGACACAGGGATGAACAACGCCGTCATGGACCCCGAACTGCAAGTTTTTTTGATGATCTTCTATGTTATGCTCTACCTGGAACACAAACGCTAATGAAGACAACGACAGTGAGTACAGCCGCCTACCACACAAGGGAGGGTGGGAGGAAAACAAGAGTAACACAAACACACCCACAACACACACCCGACACACACACACCACCATACACAGAACCTGCTGCACAGAAAAAACTATTTGTCCCCGAAAAATGGCAGAATAATGCAAGGACAACAGGAATGGACTAAAGTGATTGTAATCAGATCAAAATAAAAATTTATAATTCGATTTGTCAATGAAACATATATATAGATGTGTACACAAAGGGACACTGCCCAGTCCAATGTTTAAAGGGCCCACATGGCCACAGGGCACAGTCTGAGGCTCAACTCGAATCCTGACCACATCCGGATAGTACACTGCAGGGGCATCGGTTTGAAAATAGGCAGGCACCTCAGGGGGAGGGGAGGGGTACCTCAGCCGGATGCGGGAACAAGCCCACTGGTTCTGGATGGAGCCCCATGTCCATTGCTCTGTCCTGGGGAGTGTAAGGCCATAGTCTCTCAGGTGGGTGACTTGCCCACTGGTTCTGGAGGGGGCTCCATGCCCATTGCTCTGTCCTGGGGAGTGCAAGGCCACAGTCTCTCAGGTGGGTGACTTGCCCACTGGTTCTGGAGGGGGAAATTCGCACAGCAGCCCATGTGGTGTGGCGTACATGGCACCCGCTGGCGGTGATGGCTGCAGTGTGGTGATGGATGGAGAAGGTTCCTGGGCAGCCTCTGCACGTTCTGATGGCTGTAATTCATCAGCTGGCGGTGGTGGCCCCGTGACAGCTGGTGGTGGAGGAGGTGTCACCCTGACAGTCCCCACTTGAGTAGAGGGCTTCGTCTCCTCCAGCACATAGGACGTGGATCCTTTACTCTTCCTGGCATGGGTGGATGGGCTCTTCCCCTTCCTGCCTGGTGGTGCAGGCTCCTTCCCCTTCTTTCCTGGTGGTGCGGGCTCCTTCCCCTTCCTGCCTGGTGATGCAGGCCCCTTCGCCTTCATTCCTGGTGGTGCATGCTCCTCCTTCTTTCCTGGTGGTGCAGGCTCCTTCCCCTTCTTGCCTGGTGGTGCTGGCTCCTTCCCTTTCTTCGATGGAGGTGTTGTATCCTTACCACCACGAGTAGGTGGTACTACCACTGTCCCTGTAGACTGCTTGGCTGAGGTGCTGGGATGTGTCCTTGGAACCCTGCTCATACGGGCAGGATGGGGGTAGGGGTAGTGAAGAGGCCAATTTGGGAAAGGAAAAGCTTTTTAGGGATGTTGGGGTGGGAGGAGGGAGGAATTATGGGAGTGGAGGTTGAGGGAGTGGTTGTTGGAGGTGTATGTCTGCTGGACTTGGGTGAAGGTGCATGGGCTGTATGCTGATGTGAGGTGGATGGCTGTTGGGTGTGTGTGTGCTTGTGTTTGTGTTTGTGTCCTTTAGGAGAGGGGACAGACAGGGTGGGAGAGGACTGAAGGGGCGCGTGCATGGCTGTTGAGGAGGTGTCTGCCAGTGAGGTGTGTGTTCTGCTTGGTGTGATGATGCTGGTAGTGGATGTTGATGTAGTGCATGCAGGTGTGAGTGTTGACGTGACTGGAAGGGAGGTGCTGGAGGAGGAGGAGGGGGAGGCAGTGGATGTTGTTGTGTCTGCAACTGTGTGGTGTTTGCGTGAGTGCTTGTGGGATGAAGTGTGGTGCTTGTGTTTGCCTGTGCCACTCTTGGGTGTTGTCTTGTGTGCATGCTCATCTGTATGTGTGCCTGAGATGGGTTGGGGTTGAGGACAATGGGACTGGGAAGTGGAAGATGGAAGGGGGATGGAGAGAAACAGGGACAATGGCTGCCATCAGAGAGGAGGCCAGAGCCTGAATCGATCTCTGTTGGGCTGCCAATCCACTGCGAATGCCCTCCAGGAATGAATTGCATTGCTGCATCTGGGATACCAGCCCCTGGATGGCATTCACAATAGTTGACTGCCCTACAGAGATGGATCTCAGGAGGTCAATAGGCTCCTCACTCAGGGCAGTAGGGCTCACTGGGGCAGGGCCTGAGGTGCCTGGGGAGAAGGAGATGCCCACCCTCCTGGGTGAGCGGGCATGGGCAACTCACTGAGGGGCTGCTGGGAGGGCAGTGCTGGTATGGGGGTGGCGGCTGTACCTGCAGCTGGGGTGGTCACAGAGGTGTCTGCCACCACCAGTAAACTCCCATTGGAGGAGGTATCTGAGTCAGTGTTGTCTCCTCCAGTCTCCGCTGTGGTGCTCCCCTCGCCCTCCGTCCCACTGGTTCCCTTGGCATCGGTGGATTCTGCCTCCTGGGTCATGTGGGATGCAGCTCCCTCTGCCACCAGTGCCCCTGCTCCTCTGCCAGATGATGCTAATGCACACAGGGAAAGGATGACAAAACAAGAAGGGGAGAGAGAGACAAAGGAAACACTGGGTCAATGACTGCACCAACACCACAGTTGGCATACACAGCACCATCACACACAGGGAACAGGCATAAGCACTATGCATTGCACTACCAGGGATATGGCTAGTCACTGAGGCAAGAGGAGGACCACACCCCGCCAACTGCAGCACTCCTGGGACCCACGATGCCCTGCCTGAAATGAACTGCTAACAAGTTAGGTCACCTGTATTTGCCACACACCCATTACCCTTCAGATGACCCACGCTGCAATGTCTGGCCTGGCCTTAGGGGCATCCACTAACACACATCAACCACCCAGATACCACCCCACCAGCCAAAATATGTATTGATACCCGCTGTACTCACCCCCTTGTGGCTGTTGTGATGCCCTCAAGTGCCCATCCAGCTCAGGGTAGGCCACCGCCAGTATGCAGGCCATCAGGGGGGTCAGGGTGCAACGGGCACCCCTTCCTTTTTGGGAGGCCATCCCCAGCTGGGCCTAAGCGGTTTTCCGTGCCCAGCGTCTCAGGTCCTCTCACCGTTTCCGACACAGGGTGCAACGCCTGCCAGAGAACCCCAGGGTCCGCACGTCCTTGATGATGGCACGCCATAATCCCTTCTTTTGATGGGTGCTGACCTGCAGAGGCAATACAGACAGGAGAACACCATTAAACAAACAGTCCAGCCTGTCACACCAATGGCCAACTATACCCGTTTCCATCACCATTGGCACACACATAGACCAGTGCACAACATGTACACCGTCAACAGTCAATCCCCCATCCCCCACCCACCCTTACACAATGCTTTCACACACATCTCCATGCATCCTTGCCACATGCATCGTGGCCAAAGTGTACTCACCTATTGGTCTGGAGGCCCATACAGCTGTCTGTACTGGGGTAGGACCCCATCCACCAGCCGCTCCAACTCCTCCGAAGTGAAGGCAGGGGCTCTTTCCCCAGTCACACAGGCCATGGTAGGTTCCAGACACAGGTCACAGCAGCACAAGCAGTGTAGGTCTTCTCCTGTTGAAGGTCAGGAAACAAGTGAGGATTGAGATAGAAAATGGCGGTCACGTCCGCAGCAGTATACACCGTCACCACCGGTGTAGATCCCCATTGGGCACTATACTCCAATTAGCCCCATATTATCTAATGAGGAATTGCACGGCGGTGTAAGACCGCCTTCCGCCACGAGGCCCAACATCGGCAGAGTTATCTCACTTCCATCTGTCCCTACATACAGGACAGGCGGTCGCCGTTTCAGGGGAGGGAACAGGCATATCGACAATTGCTGCGTCACAGGTTAGATTGGGCCATTAACACTGTCCCAACACAAAAGTGCACTATGTGGACTGCTGTTGTGTTTTTTTGTTCAAATTGTGACGGCCTACTCACTCCTGTGTCCCTTAGATACCTACCACTTTGGATGAATGGAAGGTGGAGACATTACCCCATGTACAGACCGCTGGTGGACTTAGCTACACTGGAGTACACGCACATTATACTCACCTATAGACTGGACAGGGCCACAATCACAGAGCTGTGTGCCCACTTGGTAGTCAGACTTGATCTCAACTATCCGTCATCCGACTGGGATCGCCCCTGTTGTGCAAGTGCTATCAGTGCTCCATTTCCTGGCAAAAAGGTTCTTTCCAAGTGACAGTGGGCTTGGCAGCAGGAATGTCACAGCCAATGTTCTCAATCGTGCTGGCAAGAGTGTTGTCTGCCCTGGTAAAACACAAGTGCAGCTACATAGCTTTCCCCCAGGTGGAAGATTTGGCCACTGTGGAGGCCGGATTCTATGCAATGGGACATATCCCCAACATTATTGAGGCGATTGACTGGACACATATTTTGTTTGTCCACCCCCCTCCAGAATGAACGGGTGTACAGGAATCGTAAGAGTTTCCACTCCATGAATGTGCAGATAGTGTGCCTGGCGGACTAGTACATCTCCCACGTCAATGCTAAGTATCCTGGGTCAGTGCATGATGCCTTTGTCCTGAGGAATAGCAGCATCCCAAATGTGATGGCCCAACTACAGAGGCACAGGGTGTGGCTAATAGGTGAGCCTTGGTCCCCACCCACTGTATGTTAGTGTATGCCTCTGGTGTTAACCTCATAGGATAGTGTGTGGCTAAATGTTGTCCCTCAACACCTTTGCAGGTGACTCTTGCTACCCAAACCTATTGTGGCTTCTGACCCCTGTGAGGAATGCCAGGACAAGAGCTGAAGAACGTTATAATGAGGCACATGGGCGAACCAGATGGATCATCGAAAGGACCTTTGGCCTCCTGAAGGCGGGTTCAGGTGTCTCCATCTGACAGGTCTACTCACCCGAGACGGTCTGCCAGATAGTAGTGGCATGCTGCATGTTGCACAACCTGGTCCTCAGGTACATTTTCTGCAGGAGGAGGAGACAGGAGATGCCCCTGTGGCTGCAGTAGACCCTGATGGCAGTGAGGATGAAGAGGCTGAGGATGAGGACAACAGAACATCAGTTATCCATCAGTACTTCCAATGACACACAGGTGAGGCAGTGCAACTTTACATTTCAATGACTATTGGCGTATTCTGCGTGGCTATGGCATGATGGCATTAACTACCTTTTACCTCTACTTACTGTCACCTTTGGTTTATCATTTTACAGATGTTAGTGCTATGACAACTGTGTACTGATATGTTGACTACAGCCAGGTACAGGTCATTATGACACACAAGTATTCGAGTTGTGCTCAAGAGTGTTTATTTTAGTGCTAACAAATTGAGGGAAAAGTGCAATGGTATGGGGTGATGATGGAGGAAAGTCCAGGGTATTGTTCCAGTCTATTTGCAGCACAGGTAGAGTGTCCAAGGGGCCATAGGAAGGGAAACAATGGCAGTTCAAGATGGATAGGGTGACTGAGTGGGACACAAGAGGGACAATCAGGTGAGTCTCATTTTCCTGGTGGTGGTCTTGGCAATTGTCTCTGGCTTCTGTCTTTGTCAGACGTCTGTGGGGTGGTTCACCTTCTGCAGGGGGAGGGTTGCTGGTGGCCTGTGGGTCCTGTGGCAGGACCCCCTGCCCACTAGTGGCAGCGAAAGTGGAGAGCTGGTCAATGGACTGGCTAGTGGTAGGGGCCCACTCCTGTGCTGTTGCTTCCCTCATGATCTTGGCCATGTTTGCCAGCACCCCTGCTATGGAGATCAGGGTGTTGTTAATGACCTGCAAGTCCTTCCTGAGATTGGCTGGGGTACCTGTGGAGATGTAAGTGATGTATTATGCTTCATGTGTATGACATTTGTACATCCCTGGCTTCCCCTCTATTGTTGGTGTTGCCCTGCCAGCTTTTGCTTGTGTATGGTGATGTATTGTGAATGTTAGTTTCCCTGTGCTGTGCATTCTTTAGTGATGGATGTCCATGCAGGGCTGGGAGGGGTGTCCATGCATTGGTATAGCATGCAGGGCTTGACGTTGTGGATAGTCATATGTGTAGGTGCAGTGTGTGGGATGTAGTGGAGTGATGGGAGTGAGGGTGAGGGTGAGGGTGTGAGATGGCATGCAGGTAAGGGGGGTGATAAGTAGTAGAAATTGACTTACCAGTGTCTAGTACCAGTGTTCCGGCTACTCTAGTGAGTCCCTCAGGATGCAGTATTACCAGTACTTGCTCCTCTCATGCTGTGAACTGTGGGGAGGAGGTGGGGGTCCACCGCCAGTTCTCTGTATGGCAAGCTGGTGCCTTGCTGCAATGGAAAGTACCTTCCCCCGTAGGTCGTTCAACCTCTTCCTGATGTCGTCCCTTGTTCTTGGGTGCTTGTCCCACAGCGTTTACCCTGTCCACCATTCTCCGCCATAGCTCCATCTTCCTTGCAATGGATATATGCTGTACCTGCGCTCTAACCAGCTGTGGTTCTACCTTGACAATTTCCTCCATCCTGACCCTTAACTCCTCCTGAGTAAAACGGGGGTGCCTTTGTGGTGCCATGGGTGTTGTGTGTTGTGTGTTGGTGAAAGTGTGTTTAGTAGTGTGGTGGGGTGTGTAATGTGGGGTGTGTGAGGGATGTATGGGTGTAAGTGTTGTGTGTCTAGTTGTCTAAGTGGTCTTGGTGTCAGTCTGGTGGCTATGATTTGTAACCGTAAAGGGTTGTGGGTAATGTGTGTGTGTGTTTTATAGTGGTGTGGGTGTGTGGGTGTGGTGTGTGCATGGGTGTCAGGTGTGTGGTTTTGGTATTGGCCAATGTGCTGTTGTTTTGTATGTGGGTGTCCATTCTGAGAACAACACTATGTACCGCCAGTGGTTTACTGTCATTGAGTGTCTGCCATGATGATTTGTGGGTCATAATGTGGTGGGCATTGTTTTGTTGGCGTAACGGTATGGGTTTTGGGACCGCCACTTTATCACTGACCTTTGGTATGGCGGATTTGTGTATGTGGCTGTGTTCTGTCGGATTGGTGTGTGTGTGTCATAATATGGTGGACGGATATTTGCCACTGCGACTGTATGTTGGAGGCCGTCAGCATGGCGGTAGGTGGCTGTGACGGGTCGGACCAATCCGACCCGCACACAATTGCGCCTAGTGCTCTCTCTGCTGGGGTTGACCCGGAAGCGACCCAGAGGGCCGTCCTTCCTATTGGCTCTGCACGGTATTCGCGGGTCGAGAGGGACGTAAAAGGGGAGGTCCCGGTGTGTCAAGAGGGCGAAGATGGACGGAGCGGTAACCTTCAGGAATCGGCAGCGGTGAAAACCCGAAGACTCGAAAGGATCAAGGAGGAGAGGAATCTACGGTCGTCAGGAGTTCCCGAGGATAGCACCCGACTGGAACCAGGAACCCTCACGGTCCCAACCCTGGACGAAGATCGCCGGCCCCAGGAAGCATACAGCTAGGACCCGCCACACTTCAGGAGAAGCGTAGCCGAGCCAGGTTTGGAGCTAGGGACTGGTAGGGAGGGCGGGAAGAGGGGGGAGAAGGTTATACACAGGGAAAGAACACGAGCACGGGCACTGGACGGGAGGTATATGGAAGGGGGGGAGAATACAAACGGGGGAAGCACTGTGAGCACAAAATAGGTGACTGGTCAGGAAAGAAACAGTGTCAGCCACCGGCAGAAAGGACCACATAGAGGAATTAATACTGCAAAGAAAAGAAGTCTCAAGAGCCTAAGAAGAAGGGAAAGAGGTGAGAGATACAGGAGAGAAATAGAAAAAACGGCCAGAAGAAAAGCCCAAATAGTCAGGTCTGATAAAAGACAGAAGAAAGGAAAGAACAGAATCCAGGGCTAAGGAAGAAAGAGAGAAAGAACAAGTAAGAAAAGAGGAGGAAAAGAGCGGAAGATAGGAAAAGGGAAAGAGAGAACAGAGAATAGGAAACTAAGAGAAAGAAAGAAAGAGAGGAAAGGAAAGGAAAAGAAAGCGATTGACTCAAACACTTACCGTGCCTATTCTTCTTCTGTCCCCACATGCTTCCCGAGAGGCCTATGGAGAAAATAGAAAGAAGAAGACGAGATTAGTCCACCAAGACGGGAGGAGACATCTGCAACCAACTACCTCGGCCTTTCTCACCATAAAGTAGTCTGTAAAACAACAATAAACCATACTTACCTATAGCCACAATCAGTCTTGTGTATGTGATACCGGCCAGCCTACGACAGTGGCATATACCGCCAATGTCATAATGAGGGCCTCAATGTCTTCATAGATGCACCAGAGGAGGAAGAGGATAAGAAAACCATCAAATATTTAAGAGCTAAAGAAAAGAAAGTTTCACAAACTGACGCAACATTGTACCGAAAGGTGAAAGTAGCTCTTAAAGCCAAGTTCAAACCAATGCCAAATGTTGATTATGAAAGGTATAGTTTCAACCAAGCACAACAACAAACTGGTGAAAAAAATGAACGAGTTTTTTGAAAGATGTGACACACTTATTAGACTTTGCAAGTTCTGTGACTTTACCGATGAAGATACGATGTGCCTCAAAATCATTGATGGCTGCCTTTCGGATTCTTTTAGAAGGTGCATGTTAAACTACGACAAGTGGAGACTAGGTAAGATCAATTGTTGTCAAGATTGTCGTACAAAGGTTCTTTAAAGTTGATATCGAGTACTAGCGCAGACAATGGGAATGTGCTGTTGAGGTCCACCAAAAGATGGCGTGCACATGTGGGGCTAGCTGCCTGTGGGGAAGACTGAAGTTCAAAAATAACTCATCAGACAAAGCCACAAACTTCTTTCAGACACTGCCCAAGGATCATATTGAAGGAGAACGGTCACCCCATATACTTCATCATTGACAGTGGGGCACCAATTAATATCATGCCAATGAAAAATGTCAACAGTCTCTCACCTGTGCCATGTCTTATTCCCTCAGACATGAAAATATACACCTGGGTCACTTCTAAACCAATACAAAGCCAAGGGCCGTTCACAATGGTAATGCAACACAAAACAATGTCAGTACAAGCTACCATTCATGGTCTACAAGGAACCTCATCTAGTGGCTCATATGGGGTTTATATTTCTCAACTACAGCCTCCCTGCTCAGCCTGAGGTTATGAGCCAATACCCATCATTGTTTCATAGTCTGGGAAAACTCAGGAAAATGAAAGTAGAATGACACATCAACGAAGACATTCGTGTGGTTGCCGAATGGCACCGTAGAGTGACTGTTCATCTGCAAGAAGCTGTAGAGAAAGAGTTGTCAACACTTTTGAAACATGACATCATTGAACATGCCACAGGCCCCATGCCATGGGTTTCCTCGTAGTTGTGCCAGAAAAGTGCGGCAGTGCACATCTGTATTGATATAAGCCAGCCAAACAGATCCATTGAGAGGGAGAGATACTCTGGTCCCCATATAGCGCACATGATCAGGCAAATAAACAAGCTAAAGTCTTTTCACGTTTTGACCTAAACAAAGGGTTATCGCCAACTCGAGTTTATAGAGAACTGCGGATATATTACTACTTTCTCCACTCAAGATGGGTTTTTCACATGCAAAAGACTGAGCTTTGGAGTATCTTTGGCTGCTGAGATATTTCAGGATGTTTTCTGCAGAGTATTCCAACCGGTTACACATTCTTTCAATTACAGTGATGACATACTGGTCTTTGGGAGAACTCAGAAAGAACACAACAAAGCTGTCGCTCAAATGTGTCACTTAATTGCTGATACAGGTCTCATTTTGAATGCAGCAAAATATGAAGTTCACAAGACCAAACTTAAGTTTTCTGGGCACAAATACTCTTGATGGGGGAATGATTCATGATCCAGACAAGATGCAATCACTGTCATCCACTTACCACTCCCAAGATGTTAACATACTGAGATCCTTTCTAGGCACGGCCAGTTACTGCTCAAGATACATTTGCAATTTTGCCACAGTGAGTGCCCCATCGACAGAATTTACAAAACAGAATGTTCCTTGAATGCGATCAGAGGGGCAAATTTATGCAAAGTGGTACATCATGTCATGATACACCACTTTTCTTGCGCCCCATTGTGCCCCCTCTAACGTCACTATGTGTGTGCCATATTTATGATGCGGCGCACCATGGCACACGTTTGGGAACTGGAGTAAAAAATGTTCACACTAGTATGGCACATTGCAGAGGGATGTCTGGACACAGAGAAAATCCCTGGCCCATCCCACAGTCATGGACTGTCACCCTCCAGAAGCCCCACCCAGGACACCACTGACACCCCTACCACTCAGCCACTATCATCAGCTCAAGGCCAAATGACCCCACACCAGTGTCTCCCGGCCATGGACTGGCTGCCCACATGTACAGAGGCCAGAGTCTCCACCCACCAACAGGCAGGATGATGAAGGGCCCAGTGCAAGTGGGACTGCCAGACCTGTGCAGGGTACACAGGCACAGGAGACTAGGACCAGTGGGAGGGCATCAGTGACCCGGGGGTGGCCAAAGGATGGATGCTGCAGCCCAGGATGTGATTTCTGAGGTCCTGGGAGCATATTACCATACCCAGGACAGGATGGGCCAGATCCTGGCCACCCTGGAGCAGAATCAGAGGCTGCAGATAGCACACCACCAGGAGGCCATGGAGCAACAGAAACAGCTCAGTGCCACCATGGCCTCCATTGCAGGGGTGCTGCAGCACCAGTACCACTGCCAGCTTGAGTCCTCCACCCACCTGCAAGCCCCTACCACTAGCTAGGACACTGCCCTGCCATCTACATGTGCAGCATCCACTGGACTGGTGGCACTGCCAGAGGACTCACAGGACACCAGCACCTCTACCCCTGCAGCCCAGCTGCACCTTCGCAAATGTGCCCTCAGACCCAGACATGCCACTGAAACACCAGCAAAGACCAAGCCCAGTGCCAGGGAGTGACTCTGCACTGAATTGTCTCCCTTGTGTGCCACTGAGCTACCTTGTTGACATGCCACTGCCATCACACTATCTTCCAATGGCCACATGGACTATACCCCAGTGCAACCAACAGCTGAGCATGTGTACCTGAGTATGTTTTTCTCCAAGTGCCCACTCCCTTTCACTGTCCCAACACTTATGTATATATTGTCATTGAATAAATACACACATGCACTCAAATGATATGTCCTTAATCAATATGAGAGATCAATTGTGAATGTGAATGCATTAGCCAGTTACTATCATAATTCCACTTTTTTTGCAGGAGGGGATCCAACACACTGTAGTGTCTGAAGTATGTCACACTGTACCTAAAAGCGTGTTTCCTGGCACATGCCACTTCAGTCATGCTTTAGCATTGTCACTGACAAAAGACACCACAGTACTTATTACATGAATCAGAATGAAACTATGCAGTGAAGACATCAGCATCATTGAACAGTACTTTGAGTCACTGGAAGTATAGCCTGATTAGCTGGGTCCTGGAGTTGAGATCTTCCCCCTCTTCTTCCTCACCATCACTCTCATCCCCCCTCTGAGGTTGCAAGCCTGGTTGGACAGAACCCTCCTCTTCGAGAAAGGGGATAGCTTTCCTCACAGCCAAGTTGTGCAGCATGCAGCAGGCCACCACTATCTTACACACCTTGTAAGGGACATAGCACAAGGATCCTCCAGAGAGATGGAGGCAATGAAATCTTGCCTTCAGGAGTCCTACAGTGCGCTCTATCTCCCTCCTAGTACGACCATGGGCCTCATTATAATTCCTCTCTGCATCTGTCCTGGGATTCCTCACAGGTGTCACGAGCCACTGCAAATTGGGGTAGCCAGAATCACCTGCAAAAGTGGGCGAAAAAGGACTTGAACAAACTGCTTTTACTTGCATACAGCCTGGCTGTCAACTATATAACTGATCCAGTGTCATACATACTTACCTATGAGTCAAGCTCTGTCCCCCGGTAGTTGTCCCATCATGTATGACACACTGCAGTTTCTCAGGACAAATGACTCATGGACTGATCCTGGGAACCTGGCATTGACATATGAAATGTACTGATCTGCAGTACACACTAATTGTACATTCATGAAGTGATAGTTCTTACGAATTCAATACAACTGTTCATTCACGTTTGCGGGTATGAGAGCTATGTGGGTTCCATCAATGGCACCTATCACATGGGAGATATTAGCAGAGGCATTGAATCCAGATTTGATGGTGGTGAGTTCAGCCCTTTGGGGAAACTGGATATAAGTTTGCAAATGTTGAATAAATGCATCCAGGAAATTGGACAGGATGTGGCTGAACATTGGCTGTGAGACCCCTGCACCGGAAATGAGCCCACGGCCAAAAAATGGAGCACAGATAGCACTTGCACAGTTGTAGGGATGACATGCTGATTCCGATTGGCCGGCTTCAGAACAGGATCCATTAATGCACAGAGGTCATGGATTGTAGCTGTATTAAGTCGGTAGGTGATAATGATGTGATGTTCCTCCATAGTGGCCAGATCTACCAGGGGTCTGTAAACAGATGGGGCCCTCCCTTGCCACATGGGTCTGTACTTATGGGGGACGAAAGAACACATTTTCAGTGTCAATATACACTTGCATCACATGATGTCACTGTACTTTTCAAAATGCGTCACATAGGTAATGCATTAAAACAGAAAGAATGATGTACACCGTCAGGCTAATGTGTGCTGAGGTTTCTCTGTCATAATGGCATCACATTGTATAAACACTTCCAACCGTGACTACATGTGTGGTCAAGGAATCATGTCAATAATCGATGAATAGGAGAGGGAATGGGGCTATGGATGAGGCCCCCGGCAAGGCTATTGAGACGCGGTGAAAGATAAATGGCAGCCTCCTGCCATCCAGGTATGGTAGTGTGGAAGTGACTTCATTCTGCTGGCATTATCGTCATTGCGGAAGGCGGTGTTCACCACCATGCACCTGATCATTTGATTACATGGTTGTCAATGGGGAACCTAGGCCAATGATGATCGCTGAGGCCAGTGACAGTGCACACCACCACGGTATCTACCGCCATTTTGACAGATCATTGATACTTGACTCCTGCATCACGTGAAGGTTAGTACTCCACTGAGTGTGCTGCTGTATCCTGTCTATGGTCCCTGAGATGGCTTGTGTCACAGGGGAACAGGTCCCGGCCTTCACTGCGGAGGACCTGGAAGAGCTGGTGGACAGGATCCTTTTCCCCTGCATGCAAAGTTGTATGGGCGACCAGAGGAGCAGGTGAGTTGCCATCTGTCATCCTTAGATGTGTGTGATTGTAGCGGATGCCTGTATGCATGTGTGTCTGATGTGTGACTGCCCAGCCGTATGTTGTCTGGCATTTTCTGCTTTTAATTTGTTCATATGCATGACTACATGGGCCATGTCAGTATGAAAGGGCATGGCATTTGTGTACGGGACACCCACACTGGCGTCTGTTTCTTTGCTCTGTGTGTCCCATGCAGGTCAGCGCCTATCAAAAGAAAGGCCTGTGGCAAGCCAATGCGAGGGAAGTGCGGACCCTGGGGGTCTACAACCGGCAGAGCACCCACTGCAGGAAGCGGTGGGAGGACCTGAGGTGCTGGTCCAGGAAGACTGGAGAGGCCCAGCTGGGGATGGCCTCCCAACGAGGAAGGTGTGCCCGTCGGGCCCTGACCCCACCTAATGGCCCGTATTCTGGCGTTGCCCTATCCGGATTTGGATGGGCGCTTGAAGACACCACAGCAGCCACAAGGGGGTGAGTACCAACACTGTTGTGATGCCACTTTGATGGGTGTATTTGGGTGCTGTGCAAGCATGCATTGTAGTGCCAGGCACTTAGACAGGTGTGTCCCTGCAGTCCTGCCCCCCTACACATCCTTGGGATAGTGTCATAGCTAGTTTTGGTAGGGTCTGTAGGCCTATGAGGGGTCCCCTTTTTGTAATCTGGTATTGATTGTGGCCTTATGAACTTGTAATTGCATTGGCTTGGCATGGTCTCTCATGGGTGTGCTTCACACAGTGTGTCAGAGTTGTGTTTCATGAAGGTTATATGGTATATGCAGGGGCACATTAATAACGTATGTTGTGTATGCTGAGGGTTCATGCCAGACCTGCGTGAGAGTGTCTATGACCCAAAATTTACATATTTTCAGGATTTGACATACTTCTTTCTTGTTTTGTTCCCCCCGTGCTCTTGTGTCCCTGTGTATATTAGCATCATCTGGTGAGGGAGCTGAGGCACTGGCGAGTGGGGATGCAGCAGCCCATGATTCCAAGGAGGCAGAGTCGACCGATGCCAAGGGGACCAGTGGGTTGGAGGGTGAGGGGAGTACCACAGGGGAGGCAACTACCACTGGAGGTGGTGACTTTGATACCTCCTCCGATGGCAGCTCCCTGGTGGTGGCGAACCCTACTGGGCCCACCCATTCTTTGTCATCTTCCGCCACCCCATTCCATCACCTCCCTCCCAGTTGCTCCCCACAGATTTGCCCATGCCCGCTCACCCAGGAGATTGGGCATCTCCTTCACCCCGGGCACCTCATCTCCTGCCCCAGTCAGCCCGGTTGCCCTCACGGAGGAGGCTTTTCACCTCCTGAGAACCATCTCTGTAGGGCAGACAACCATCGTGAATGCCATCCAGGGGCTAGCATCCCACATACAGCAATGCAATATATACCTGGAAGGCATTCACTGTGCCATGTCTGGTCTACAGAGACCTTTTCAGGCTCTGGCCTCCTTTTTGACAGCAGCCAGTGTCCCTGTTTTTTCCGTCCCCCCTCCCACCATCTCTACCCCTTCCAGCACCTCACTCCCTTCACCCATCCCAAACACACATACAGACAGCCATGCACATAGATCAACACACAAGAAGCACACAGAGAAACACAAGCACCACACTTCCCACCACAGGCAGGCACACAACCAACATACCAAAGCACACACAACAACATCCACTTCCCCCAGTGTGTCAACCTCCCCCGTCACCTCACCATGCATACCACATGCACTGCACCCTCAGTCACTGCTGCTGCCCCCATTCATGCAGTCACCACAACATCTAACATCCAGACATGCACCCAATACACCACAGCTGCACTCACCACGACTACATTGACAGATACTTGCAGCACACTCACCAGACCTGAAGACGCCCAGACAACATCCATCTACACTGGCAGCCTGTCTTCTCCCACTGTGTCCATCCTCCCAAAACACTCAAACATTCGCACACATCCACACCACACATATCCACCACACATAAGCATACTATACAGACACCTTCATCCACGCCACACCTACACCTTGTACAAGCACTCCCTCAACCTCTACTCCCAGACCTGGCTCCAGATCCCCTCCAACTGCACCTAAGAAGCTTTTACTATCCCATGTTGACCTGTTTGAACCCACTGGCCCACACCATCTTGACCCTAAACGTTCCCATGTCCTTGCCCAGTCCACTCCTTCATCATCTAAGCCCGCCCCAGTACGCCCTTTTCATTCCTGTGCCCCTTCCCCAGGGAGGAAAAAGCCCCATGTTACCCTAGGTCCCTCTGCCACCCCCAGTCCAGGCCCACCCCCCCCTCCCTCCAAGGGGAAGCCCAAACCCCCTCCACCTCCCAAACCTAAGCCCAAGACCCCCCTTCTAGACCTGAGTCCCCACCCCTGCCACCCCCTGCCCCTGTTCTCTGAGGTGCCTGGCTGCCCCATTGATGCCCCTTTTCAGTGGAGTTCCCTTTGCACACGTGAGGGTCAAGTTTGGGCTATATTTGCCCATCAGGGACTTTACAATGAACTGGCCAATGGCCTCATTTGGACATTACTTTTGTTATTTGTAATAAAAATCGAGTGTCCAGCAGTACTGTTGGCACAATATAGTGACGTTGTTCAGCGTTTCACTGTGGGGGTGTGGTGTGCACAGGGTTGTATATTTGTGCAGGTATTTGTTGGCTTGTGTCGGGTAAGTACATTTTGTTATGGTATGTATGGCTTGGGATGGTGGGAGGGGTTGGGGGTGCGTTGCCGGGTGGGTGGGGTGAGTGTGTAACTTTGCCCTTTCTTCCCATGTGTACTAGGCTGCGCTACATACCATTGTCGTCTTCGTTGTCGGTCAGGGTCCTGGAAGAATATGGCAAGGAGAAGCACCAGCATTATTTCCAACTCTTGCTCCATGTCTGCATCGACGTGTTCTGTGTACCTCCGGTGAGTGTTTCCTTTTATATTGTTTGTTTTTTGCCACGCTTTGCCTGGCGGTGGTTCCCGCCCCGGAACTGATGGCAGTGTGGTGCTTCATTATTTGGTGGGTCAGTAGAGCCTTTCCACCGGCCTGAGGGCAGCCTCCTCCATCGTCGTCGGGACTACAAAAATGGTGGTGTGTGGATGGACCGCTACATGTTTCTCATGGGCTTCATTATTTGGCAGTCGGGACTGCCAGCCTGTTGGGGTTAGTTACCGCCACCGCTGGCGATGCAGTGTTTACTGCCATGTTCATAATGACCATCCATGTCTGACCTTCCCCCACCCCTGCCTGGGAGAGAGTTGCACTTGTCTTCTTTGGACTTTTAGAAAATGGACAGCATCTCATGGTAATCACAGATGAATATTCCCATTTTCCTTTAGTGGAAACAGTGTCTTCAACAACTCATGGTAAAGTTATGGAAGGGCTTGATGACATCTTTGCAACTTGGGGTATCCCTGAGATCCTCAAATATGATAATGGCCCACCTTTCAACAACAAAGAGTTCAAAGAGTTTCTTGCATGACTCAACGTCAAACACCAAAAGAGTACACATCTCTCACCCCAAGCCAGTAGTGTAGTCAAAAGATTTATGGGCACTCTCAAGAGGGTAATTCAACGAGCGTCCATGAAAGAAATGATCTGAGCCTTGCCCTATGCCAGGCCCAGCGGGCCTATCAATCAACTCCTCACTCTACCATGGGTGAGAGCCCAGGTCACAAAACTACATCAATGGGCATCCGACCAATCAGTGAATCCTGACAAACTTTGTGACACTGATGCTTCTCATAAGAGCAAAATGCAAGTATATGCTGATCAGCGATGACATGCCCAGGAAAGGAGACTGGGTAAAGGTAAAGCAGAGACAGAAATAAAAGATGAACACCCCTTTCACCATTGCCTATTTATAGCTGGTGGCATGCAAGGGACACATTGTGACAGCACATTGTCCAGGAAAACCTATCAACTGAAACACGTCAGACTTTAAACACCTACCTAGGCACTCACAAGCTCCTGCAAATACGTTGGAGTTGACCACACCCTCAGGTCTGGCTCCTGAGCCTGTACCACCGTTGCCTGTTACAGGTGGATCTTTATCACCTTGGATTAACCCGAGCAGGCCGACGATGTGCGAGCTCTTCGCAAACTAGTTAAAGAGATGCAATTTCAAATCATCCTTGCTACCTTTTTATTTATCAAAGGGGGAGATGTTGATGCTGTGGACACTTGTGGACCTGAGCGGACTCTGAAATGGAACCATATTATATGCAGAGAGGTGTCAGGGTGTAGTTATGGGAAATATGACGTAATGGTGTGTGTGTGAATGGATGTTGGAGAATAAATGCATGTTCAACTGCAGCTTCCATGAGTGGCGTAATCTATTGGTATGCTCCAGGGCTGGGGAAGATGCTACACCTACCCTATTTTCTAGGAAGCTGAGGCAAAAGTAACATAATTTGATTGCAGCGGCAGATTAAAGGAGGCCCAGGCAAACAGATCCATAGAAGCGATCTAGATAATGACTTCACAGAGACCTGTAAGGAAAAAAAAATAAAAGCAACTACCTTAACTGTAATTGAGGTCTCAAGGTCTGTATCGACCCTTTCAGTGCCAATGTGATGTATTTTTTCACAAAACGGTTTTGTTTTTAAAATGCTTCCTTGCCTTGAATCCTAATATTTTGTATTTTTTGGCATTAGGGTGAAGAAACATACACAAAATATTCGCTTTAAAATGTATCAATCCACTGAACATAATGAAACATTGAAATGCACCCGAGTGAAAAGATCGGACATCTTTGATCATTAGATTCTAAACACTTTCCCTTTTATTTTATATTTTTAATTGTTGTGCATAGTACTGTAGTACCGGGGGGTATAGAAGTGCGTACATATGAACAGCAACTGACACGATAGTCCTACATTGAACAAAAACCAGACTATTGAGGTCGTGGGTGGTGCAGAACCATGGTACACAAGCAATCGATACGGTTAGATCATTGAGACAGGTACAGTTAGAAGATATGAGTCTTCAGGTGACGTCTGAAGGGGAGGTTCTTCCTGTTTATTGCAGGAAGAGAGTTCCAAAAGAAAGAGGTGGCTCCAGAGAAAGATTGATGCAGTGCTTATGAGGTGCTGTAGTTAGGCATTTTGAGAAGGTTGTTTGTGCTCTTGTGGTTTCTCATGCTGCTGGATAGGTTAAGGACATTAATTCCTTTGATTCCAGATTATCACACGAATGTTCATTTTTGAGTTGTGCTGTCCTATTCTGGTGATGAAATTCTCATCAAGCTCTTATCAAGCTTGCCATGTTCATCTCAGTTTAAAACTACAGTACATTCTATTTAATGTTAATATTGCTAGAGGTTAATTATCACATTTTTAAATTAATTTTTCAATAGACATAGTGGATCCCTAATACTCTTTTAGTATTCCATATACCTGTCTTTCATCTGGCTCACAACGATACAAGCCATAATGATAAACGTTCACTACCTTCAGCAGAACACATTAGTGAGAATGAGAAAAATGCACACAGATACAACACAGCTCAGATGCATATAATTGTATCTCAGAGAGCTCAAAACAACACCCCATAATTCACAAAAACAATATATCTCTCCATGGCCATGCCAAACCCGCCAAATCAGCACAACAAACAACATCCACAGCTAAGCGCCATTAAAGGAATTCTATGGACCCATCAAGATCTCACTGTCTGGATTACCTCCTACACATTTCTCAAACTGGAAAATGCACATTTCTTATGATCTCGCTAAAACAGAAAACGCTTCTGTTAACATACATCTCATGATCCCTGTTAGCATAATATAATGTAACATAACATACCTTTGTAAGATTAGTATGCAGTGTCATCAATTGAAGGTACTGGATTCATTGAAGAAGCAAAACTATTCTGCACCAAGTAAAAGGGCACATTTCATTGTGAGTCTGAGATAAATGCACATTGGTTTTAAATTCCAGACACATTTTCACTTTTTTAATATGCAAAGCAGAGTACAGCTAGTATTTTGACCCTTGCTTTTCAGCCATACCTATTCATTTTCAGCTCAGCACAATAGATGGCTACAAGAATCTATGTAATAGACTTTTTTCCTGGCAACGCGATTGTACACAGTCATTTAATAAAGGCTGTGTAGGATAAACTGAGATCAGCAAAGTTACTTTTTTCAAGCGCTTTGACCTCTAATAAAACTAAATATTTGAGAAAGGTCAAAATCAAAATGAGTCTCTTTTATTTGAAGTAATAAGGTTACTTGCATTGCATACATTTAACTGTGGCACTCATTCTAAGAGACCTACTACTCTGAGAGGTAATCATACACACATTAAATACTGACACCACATCACTGGTCCTTAATAGGTCTGCTAGTATTTCTCCATTCCATGCTATGCAAAACAAAAAGTTTCCTGTATGCCTCCTGAATATCAAAGCTACAATATCGAAGTATGCAAATATTGAGGGCAAAATATTGGATCAAAAATTTCAAAACATAAATAAGGGAAGATTTTTTTTACCTAACTCAACATGTATGTACTTCTACGATTTATATATCCTCAAGGCAAATAGATGTGGAGTTAGGAATAGTAAATCTATACTTCCTCTATACACTTTCCTTTTGATATTTGGTCTTCAATATTTTGCCCACGATATTCTTCTATTACGATATTCATAGCTTTGATATTTAGTAGTACAATCAGTTTTCTACACATAAATGCCACCAAACTTTAAGGGATGCAATTTGTGTAGGGGAAACCACTGCACGCATTGCAGTCTCAATCTGAAAGCAAACTCCCCTTTGCACCCGAATCAGGGATACAGAACTGCACTTAAAAGTAGGTCCTAGGACTATCTCAAATGGTTTAACTGTTGTTGATTCCAGATACTCTTATTACTCCTTTTTTCTTCACTACAGTCAGTTTCTTACCAAGCATGGGTTATGTTAGGGAATTAACTTTCCTTTGCAGAGGTTGTTGGCAGAACTTCATACAGCTCAAAGCTTCCTTATTGGGCTTCTCTGATGATCGAAGATTTAAAGTTTCTGTCATACAAGACAGTAACTTCTATGTTTACCTTTGTTTGTAAAAGTTCTTATAGTCATAGCTTGTCCCCAATTTCCTATTGGCTGAACTTGCTCACTTTTAGAGGATCTTTTGTGTTTTTAGAAAAATTTTAGTGGTAAAATCGCCAAACACCAGCAAATCATGGTTGAAATATCGAAATATCAACCTACTCCCAAAACATTGTCAAACTGGAGTTAACAAAAGTAAATCTGCCCTTGCATTGATGATATTTTGGTAGTCACTATTATGATCACGATTGTGGGGGTACGTTTCTGGTTCAGTTATAACAGGCACATCTCTATAGAATGGTGGATGTTTCCATGAGCATTCTACAGATGGCCATTGCGTCTTTTTTTTTTTCCTCATTCACATAACCGGAAGCAAAGTATCTCTCGGAGATCTTGCCTAGGGGGTTATGAAGGTCTTGTCTGATCTTTCGTAGAGGACTCCTATCTGGGTTAGTCAAAATCTTATATTAGGTGAGCTTGGTAGCCTACCTCCAGAGCGTTTTTAAGACCAACACTTAATGTAATCGTAGAACAGGATATTTATTGCTTTCAAGCCATTTTTTAGTGGGGCCCAGAATTTATATTTCTTATTCTCCTCCTCATTCACCTCGACATCAAGTGTTAAGTTGTAAATCAGTGAAACTTTCCACTCCAGGAATGTTGTGGGAGAAGTGCTAATCCTTTTTTTTACATCTCTCTCTCCTGGCCAGTAGCATAATATAGAAAAGCAATTTAGTACTATCTCTGTTTAACTCCTTCAAGCAAAACGAACATCAACGTCACAAATAACTAAATAGGGCTTACGTGAAATTTTATAAATAGAATTTTGTTGATTGTTTCACCAACCTCTTTCCAAAACTGGCTAAGCTGTGGGCATTGTCAAAACATATAGAGATCGTCCATTAAGTCCAAGCCACATTTTTTGCAACTAACAAAATAACCTTGCTTGAGCTTAGATAACTTCTCCGAGGTCCAAAAGTCTCTGTGAATTGTAAACAAATGATTTCTTCTTAAACAAGCAAGTTTAACTGTAGAATACAACAAAGTAAATGATACTTGCCATGTTCTCCTATCTGTGATCCTGGCAAGTAGCCTCCCCAAATTTCTTCTGGCAAGGTGAAATCTCCTTCTCCAGTTTCCATCAACATCCAATACCATCTCGCCACTTCTTTCATCCAAAGGAAATTCTGGTGTAGTAATTCTTCCACCTCATTTGAGCCCCCCACCTCCTCTTTAATACTCTTCACCCAGCTCACCATCTGAAGATATTTCAATTAGGAGAGCTTCCCACCCATCTGCATTTTGAGATCATCATATGCGATCAAGACTCCATTATTACAAAGTTGTCCCCACTACAAAAGCCCTGCCTCTTTTAAGGGCACAGCAAAAGTGTCTTTAGTCCATTCTAGCGACCCCAGGGATTCCCAAAGAAGAGCATGCTTGCTGTAATAAGAAAGTTTAGTGGCCCTCCTGATCGTGTACCAGAGCTTTGCTAAATACTGCAGTATCTTAAATCTCACCTTTTAAAGTAATTGGGATCTCCAAATTCATATAGATACTCAAAGACCCCTGATTCCTTCAATGCCCCTCTGATATTTTTAACAAAGGATGCCCAGGTGTAGTATTGAAGGTCGAGTAGCGCTAATCCCCCTTCTTCCTTCTCAATTTCTTCCATGCAATACGCACAACCTTGGAGGCCCATATGAAGCTACTAATTTTGCTCTGCAACTTACTAAGCCGCTCCTTATTGAACATCAACGGAACCAAATTAAAGATGAATAACAGTCTGGGTAATATCACCATTTTAACCAAATTAATCCTCCCTATAATTTTGAGGGGTAAATTGTCCCATGTCTTCATTAGCCTACAGGAATCCCTCATCACCCTTGTAAAGTTTGCTTCCGCTACCTCATTTATATCTTGGGTTATAGTGATCCCCAGGTATTTCACTTCCTTTTTAATTGTGATCGCCTCCACTTGCATATCCTACGCCATAACTTAATTTTTTTCATTACTAACCGCATACCTAACAATTTTTCCGAATCCCACCGTCCTTTCTTCCAAGGCTTATAATGATTGCTTTAGGTTCGCTGTATACACCATCAAGTCGTCTGCATACAATGCGACCTTCCTGCTCCAGTTCCCACATCTGAAAGGGGAAATCCTATGCTCTTGTATAATTATGCAGGCCAGGGGCTCCCTGTAAAGATTAAACAAGAGCGGAGATAATGGACACCCCTGCCTTGTTCCCCTTCTAATTTTGAAAGGTCGAGTTAAGATGCCATTAACGAGAACGCTTGCATCTGGGTTTAAAGAAATCTTCTGGAGTGCCTTTATAAATTTCTCCCCCAGATTGAAAGCTTCACAAAGAGTACTCACATAATTCCAGTTAACCCTATCAATGCTTTTGTGGCATCAATCATCACCAGAGCAAAAGGCTCCTTACATGAATTAGCTAGGTCTATTGAAGCTGCCACACTCTGGTGGTCATTCTGACCTCGGCGGTAAAAGGCGCCTACCGCCGGTCAGAAATCCTCCATAATCCCGCCGCGGTCGCGGAAACCCGCCACGGTCATTCTGACCCGCAGAAGGCAAACCTCCGAAAATCCGACCGCCACAACAGACCGCCAGACCAGCGGTCGGCGGAAAGGTGGAGGTGACCAAACCTCCACCGCCACGCCAACAGAAATACGCCCATCCCATTACGACCCACGAATCCACGCGGCGGTCATTCAAACGCGGTATTCCATTGGCGGGACACACCGGCGCGGTCAGAATACACACAAACGAACAAAACTCACCCACATTGGACGATTTGAATCCCACACACCTGATGCACATACACACACCACTCCCACACACACAATACAATATAAAACACCCACCCACATCACCCACAAACCCCTACGCTTACAAATTCGTAAAGAAGGCAAGAGCGAGACACCAGCATCCAAAACATAACAGCCACAGCCACTCAACACCATCACCCACACACTATCCACACACAAAACAACACACACCACCACACTCAACTCACTTAAATACACATACTCCACCCCACACATCATACACACCACCCCATGGCACCCCAAAGACAACCCCGCTTCACAGACGAAGAACTCAGGGTTATGGTGGAGGAAATCGTTCGTGTAGAGCCCCAGCTGTTCGGCACACAGATACAATACACCAGCATTGCCCGGAGGACGGAGCTATGGCAGAGGATTGTCGACAGGGTGAACGCAGTGGGACAGCACCCCAGAAATCGGGAAGACATCAGGAAGCGATGGAACGACCTACGGGGGAAGGTGCGTTCCATGGTATCCAGGCACAACATCGCCGTGCAGAAGACTGGCGGAGGACCCCCACCTCAACCCCCACAATTCACATCATGGGAGGAGGAAGTCTTGAACATCCTGCATCCTGACGGCCTCGCAGGAGTCGGCGGAGGAATGGATACTGGTAAGTTGAAGCTTCAATACTGCTTCCCCCCCACCTGCATGCCAAATCAGACCCCAACCCTCACCCCCATCCTCGAACCCCACCCTCACCCCCACCCCCATCCTCACCCCCACCCTCACCCCCACCACCATCCTCACCCCCACCACCATCCTCACCCCCACCCCCAGCACACCTATTCCCCGCCAATGTCTCACCATCACAACCCACACATCCCAAAACCTAGGCCTGCATGCGTCCACTAAGCATGGACACCCATCACCAAAGCATGCCCAATGCATATACACATCCCCCCCACAAGCCACCCTCACCAAAGCCCCCACACACGAATGCCAGCACTTGGGGACACGAGAACCCACAGATACACCCATATGCCACACATTGAAACTATAACCATACCTCTATACCCCTGCAGGACCCGACCGTCAACACACCGCGGCGGAGGGGCCAGAATTATCCACACCCCCCACCCAAGAGGCCGTCAGCGATGACAGCAGCTCTGTCGATCTGGACACCGATGACCAGCCCGGACCATCGGGGACCTCTGGACAGTCGGTTCCCCTCACACAGGCACAGGCCACTATAGACCCTAACCCCTCTGGGAACACCAGCACAGCTCCCACCCAGCGGGCCCATGCCTCTGTCTCCAGGGCGCGTCAATCTGCGGTGTGTCTACCACTACAGGGCACCCAGGATAACCCACCACCCCAACAACAACAGGGACCTGGGGGCAGTGGTAGTGGGCACACCGGCCAGGGGGCAGAGGCCCAGGGAAACAGGGCAACTCGGCGGGCAGCTGTGCGACAGGGGGGGGAGGAGAGGCCCAGGGAACCCACTCTCCACGAGGTCCTCACCACCATCATGGGAGCATACAACCGCTCCCAGGAGACGATGGCGACGGTACTGGCCCGGTTCCAGGAGATCCAGGTGCTGCAGGAGGAACACTATCGGGGGTACAGGGAGGACATCCGAGCCATCAACACCACCCTGGTTACCATGGTAGGGCTGCTGCAGGACCTCATAAACAGCAGGGCGGACACTGAACAACACCCAAGGGCCCCTGCCACTAGCCGGGACCAAGAACAGCCATCCACCTCCGCCGGCGCTAGTGGACAGGAGGCCCCCGCACAGCAGCAGCCCACCAGACCCCCACCTCCTGCAGGAGAAGAACCACCCCGCAAGAGGGCCCTGAGATCTCGCAAGACAGAGTAGGATGTCAAGACCCCCGCCAGCAATGGATACCACCTGATGTCATCCCACTGTCCCACATTGTCACCCTGTCCATCCTCGAACTGCCCATGCTCCATCTCTCCACAGGCCTCTGGACAATGCACCTGTGTGACTGTTACTCTGGACTCTGCCATGGACATTCCTTCACCATAGCCCCCACCCACTTGAAACCACCCATCCCATTTTGAGCACTTCAATAAACACCTATTTTGCACCAAAATATCAGGAGTCTGGCTGTGATTTCAATAGATTGTAATTGACATGACAGTGCAAATATGTCCTTGTACATGGTGAAGTCAACAAACAGCTGCCACAAAGCTGTAGTCCATGGGGAAACGAAGCACAGGACTCGTAGTGGGGACCCCAGATCTGAAATAGGGAGGGAAAAGCCAAAACTCAGTCATCATACACTGGGGCAAATAGACAGGCAGCAGAGATGCTGCAGAGTAGTTAACATTTACTAAATTATCTTTGAAATGTTACCTGTGTCCTATTGGAAGTACTGTTCAATGATTCTGTCCCTGTTGTCTGTTTCAGCCCCGTCGTCTTCCTCCTCGTCACTCTCCTCAGGTTCCACCGCTGCCACAACACCACCGTCTCGACCATCCTCCTGCAGGAAAGGCACCTGGCGGCGCAAAGCCAGGTTGTGAAGCATGCAGCAGGCCACGATGATGTGACACACCTTCTTAGGTGAGAACATTAGGGATCCACCGGTCATATGCAGGCAGCGAAACCTGGCCTTTAGGAGGCCAAAGGTGCGTTCGATCACCCTCCTAGTACGCCCATGGGCCTCATTGTACCGTTCCTCTGCCCTGGTCCGGGGATTCCTTACTGGGGTCAGTAGCCACGACAGGTTGGGGTACCCAGAGTCCCCCACTAGCCATACACGGTGTCTCTGTAGCTGTTCCATCACGTAAGGGATGCTGCTATTCCTGAGGATGTAGGCGTCATGCACTGACCCTGGGAATTTGGCATTTACATGCGAGATGTACTGGTCAGCCAAACACACCACCTGGATGTTCATTGAATGGTAACTTTTTCTGTTCCTGTACACCTACTCCCTGTCTCTTGGGGGAACCAAAGCCACATGGGTCCCATCAATGGCACCAATTACGTTGGGAATATGTCCAAGGGCGTAGAAATCACCCTTCACTGTAGCCAGTTCGCCCACCTCAGGGAAAATGATGTAGTTCCTCACGGATTTCATCAGGGCAGACAACACTCTGGATAACACCTTTGAAAACATGGGCTGAGACATCCCAGAAGCAATTCCCACGGTTGTCTGAAATGACCCACTTGCCAAGAAATGGAGTACTGACATGACCTGCACCAGAGGGGGAATCCCTGTGGGTTGGCGGATGGGGGACATCAGGTCGGGCTCCAGCCGGGCACACAGTTCATGGATAGTGGCACGGTTAAGACGGTAGGTCAGGATAATGTGGCGTTCTTCCATTGTCGACAGGTCCACCAGCGGTCGGTACACGGGAGGATTCATCCGTCTCCTCGCCCAACCCAGCGGACGGTGCCTAGGAAGGACAACATGGAGCACACAGTCAGGCAACCCACAGGTACGTACTCACAGCTAGCACAGTATACGATTCTCTATGCAGTGAATGGCGTGTCTGAGTGGCTATGCAAGGCCTAGGCCTGTGTGACGCAGTTGAAATTGAGCCATGTGGGCCCTGGAAATGGCGGCTGCCTGACCTGTGAAGTGTGACAATGGGATGTGAGGTCAATGCGCTGGCGTGGCACACCGCGGCGGGCGGCGGCCGAAGACCGCGGCGCGAAGCCGCATTGGTTAACATTGAAGCCTATGGGTTTCAGGAGCCAATGGCGAAGGGCGCCGGCGGTGGCGGGACGCACCGCCGCGGTACGCACCGCCGCGGACGTGACCGCCATTTTCTATCTACTTATCCACTTGCGACCTGAACTTTCACAGGAGAGGACCTATACTGCAAGTGTTGCTGTGACCTCGGTCTGGAAGGGACAATGGCTGCTGCGACTGGGGAAAGGGCCCCTGCCTTCACTGGAGAGGAGTTGGAGAAACTTGTGGATGGGGTCCTCCCCCAGTATGCGCTACTCTACGGTCCTCCAGACCAACAAGTGAGTTTAATTCTATCTGGATTTGGGGCCACTGGCTGGCTTGGGGGCCTGGCGGGGATGGGGGGCATGTTGGGCCTGGCGGGGGGCCTGGCGGGGATGGGGGGCATGTTGGGCATGGCGGGGGGCCTGGCGGGGGGCCTGGCGGGGATGGGGGGCATGTTGGGCCTGGCGGGGGGCCTGGCGGGGATGAGGGGCATGTTGGGCATGGCGGGGGGCCTGGCGGGGATGGGGGGCATGTTGGGCATGGCGGGGGGCCTGGCGGGGGGCCTGGCGGGGATGGGGGGCAGGTTGGGCCTGGCGGGGGGCCTGGCGGGGATGGGGGGCATGTTGGGCCTGGCGGGGGGCCTGGCGGGGATGGGGGGCATGTTGGGCATGGCGGGGGGCCTGGCGGGGGGCCTGGCGGGGATGGGGGGCATGTTGGGCCTGGCGGGGGGCCTGGCGGGGATGGGGGGCGTTGGGCCACTGGAAAGGAAAATGCTGAGTAACTTGAACGTGGTATTTCTCCCTCCCTGTATGTGTCACATAGGTCCGCGCCCATGAGAAGATCGGGATTTGGCGTGCCATCGCCAAGGAAGTCCGGGCCCTGGGGGTCCACCATCGACGGGGCACCCACTGCCGCAAGAGGTGGGAGGACATCCGCCGCGGGACCAAGAAGACCGCTGAGTCTCTGCTGGGGATGGCCTCCCAACGTAGGCGGGGTGCCTGCCGTCAACTGAGCCCCCTGATGTTCCGGATCCTGGCGGTGGCCTACCCTGAATTGGATGGGCGCGTGAGGGCAGCACAGCAGACACAAGGGGGTGAGTACAAGCATTATCTACTCTGTTGTCGCGCAGTGGAGGTGTCTGGGTGGGGGAGGAGGGCTGGGGGTCCCCCTAGGCCAGGGCGATATCTGTAGGCTGGGCACCCCCGTAAGCCCCTGTGTCCCCAGCCACCACCCTCAGTAGTTTGTCAGTACAGCCATCCCTGGGCCGTGTCATCCATGGGTGCAGTTGTCAACTCTAGGCGTGTAGGGCATGTTCCACGGAATGCGTAGCGGACCCCAAGTGCGCAACTTAGTGCAGGGGGCATCTGTGTCTGTCATGTCCGCTAACTGTACCGGAGATCCATGTACTCAATATCCCTTTATTTCTCTCTCCCCCCCCCTTTTTGTTTGTCTTTCTGTGCTTGTGTGCATCAGCATCATCAGGCGGAGGAGAAGTGGCATCGGGGCAGGAGGGAGCTGCATCTCACATGGCCCAGGAGGGCCATGCCACAGAGTCAGACTGGACCAGTGAGACGGAGGGCGAGGGGAGCTCCACGACGGGGACGACTGGACCCTGCAGCGACACGGACACGTCCTCGGAAGGGGGCTCCCTTGCGGGGGTGGCACCATCCGTGCCCCCCGCCATTACAGGTACAGCCGCCACCCAGCGCACCATCTCCGCCCTCCCAGCAGCCCCTCAGCGTTTGCCCCGTGCCCGCTCTGCCAGGAAGCCGGGCATCTCCTTCGCCCCAGGCACCTCAGGCCCTGCCCCTGTTACCCCCGCTGCCCTCAGTGAGGAGGTCATTGACCTCCTCCGAACGCTCATTGTTGGGCAGACTACCCTTTTGAATGCCATCCAGGGGGTGGAGAGGGAGGTTCATCGCAGCAATGCGTACCTGGAGGGCATTCATTCGGGTCAGGCTGCCCATCAGCGATCGTTCCAGGCTCTGGCCTCAGCACTGACGGCAGCCATTGTCCCTGTCTCCTGCCTCCCTCTACTAACTCCCTCCTCCCAGTCTCCTGTTCCTCTGCCTGTCCCACCCACACCATCAGACCAGCCTGCACACACCTCAACACCCAAGAGAAGCTCATCCAAACATAAGCACCACAGATCACGCAGACATTCACACACGCAACATTCCGATGCAGACATGCCAACAGTCACTACCACCTCTGTGACCCCCACCTCCTCGTCTCCCTCCTCCCTCCCTGTGACGTCTACACTCACACCTCCATTCACCTCACCATCAGCCAGTGTTTCCATCACCAGCACACCCTCCACTCCAGTCCGCACACGTGCAGTCACCACCCCCACTGCCATTTACACGTCCCCTGTGTCCTCTCCCACTGTGTCTGTCACCCCCTCTTCCACACCACACAAACGCAGCCACCCATCCACCCAACAGCCATCCACCTCACGTCAGCCTATCCCTCCTGCACCTGCACCCAAAGACAGCAAACGTGACTCACCTACAACCACATCCTCTCCCTCCACTCCCATTCCCACTGTACCTACCACTCTCCATTGTCCCAAGAAGCTCTTCCTCGCCACTACTAACTTCTTTCCTGACCCTGAGCCCCCCCCTCCTTCTCGTCGGGGTAAGAAGAGCACCTCAGCCACCACCAGCCCTGCAGCCCCCTTGACAAGGGTGCAGGGGTATTGGAGCCCGCCAGCCCGCATGTCTGGATCTTCGCCCAGCAGCAAGGGGACAGCCAGCCCACCCCCTGGGAAGAGGAGCAGAAGGCGGAAGGGGCGCCGCAGGAGCCCGCCTTCTACATCCCCCCCGGACACCACCCAGAGACAGTCACCAGCCACAGCTCCAAAGGGAGGAAAGGGCCACAGGCTGACGACTAAGGAGGGCAAGGGCAGCAAGTTGGAGAGGTCAGGCAGCAGGCCTGCTGCCCAGGAGGAGCCCACAACCCCCATAGCCGCTGCCCCGGGAGGAACCGGCACAGCTGCCCCGGGAGAGCCCACCAGCCCCATAGCCGCTGCCCAGGGAGGACCCAGCCCAGCTGGCCAGGAGGGCCCCACCACCCACAGCCCAGGTGGGCAGTGAAGGAGCACCATCCCCGCTGCCCAGGAGGGCACCACCAGGCATTTAGCAGTTGGCCATAGACCGTCCGCCGTCTCAAGAACCGCTGAACTGGGCCCTTCAAGGCAAGAACCGCTGAACTGGGCCCCGCCGTCTCAAGAACCGCTGAACTGGGCCCTTCAAGGCAAGATCCGCTGAACTGGGCCCTTCAAGGCAAGAACCGCTGAACTGGGCCCCGCCGTCTCAAGAACCGCTGAACTGGGCCCTTCAAGGCAAGAACCGCTGAACTGGGCCCTTCAAGGCAAGAACCGCTGAACTGGGCCCCGCCGTCTCAAGAACCGCTGAACTGGGCCCTTCAAGGCAAGAACCGCTGAACTGGGCCCTTCAAGGCAAGAACCGCTGAACTGGGCCCCGCCGTCTCAAGAACCGCTGAACTGGGCCCTTCAAGGCAAGAACCGCTGAACTGGGCCCTTCAAGGCAAGAACCGCTGAACTGGGCCCCGCCGTCTCAAGAACCGCTGAACTGGGCCCTTCAAGGCAAGAACCGCTGAACTGGGCCCTTCAAGGCAAGAACCGCTGAACTGGGCCCCGCCGTCTCAAGAACCGCTGAACTGGGCCCTTCAAGGCAAGAACCGCTGAACTGGGCCCTTCAAGGCAAGAACCGCTGAACTGGGCCCCGCCGTCTCAAGAACCGCTGAACTGGGCCCCGCCGTCTCAAGAACCGCAGAACTGGGCCCTTCAGGGCAAGAACCGCTGGCCCTTTGGCAGACGTGCCAGGGCAGGATCTATCTCGGGCAGGGCTGCAGGATGTCCTCTGGCCAACTTGCCTCCTCCAGTGGCAGTGGGGTCTGTTATGGACTGTATGGACTGTGGCTTTGCTCTCCCCAGGATGGCCCAGTGGGCAGGCCACCCACTGTATGGACTGTATGGACTGTGGCTTTGCTCTCCCCAGGATGGCCCAGTGGGCAGGCCACCCACTGTATGGACTGTATGGACTGTGGCTTTGCTCTCCCCAGGATGGCCCAGTGGGCAGGCCACCCACTGTATGGACTGTATGGACTGTGGCTTTGCTCTCCCCAGGATGGCCCAGTGGTCATGGAGTCCCCTCGTGGATCTGGCGTCGTGTACTCAAGTGGCTGAGGTGCCCCCCCTTCCCTTCCCCCTGAGGTGCCTGTCCTATTTTCTTTCTGATGCCCCTGCAGTGTTCTCTCCGTGGAGTTCTTGTCGTGGGACTGGGCCTTGCCCCTTTGCACAGGACCCCTGTGATCCACGGACAGTGGTTGGACTACATTTAGTAGCTGTATATATTTTGTACATAGTTTATTTATTTATTGGGATTACTGGTGTACATATTTCAATATATCTGCCCGTTTATGATCTCTTCTTTTGGTCTTTGCATTATTTCGGAGGGGGGTGGTTTGTGGGTTGTGACAGTGATCTGTGGGAATGCATTGATGTGTGTGTTGTAGTGGGTGTGGGTGGGTGGGTGTGTGCCGGTAATCTTTTCCCTCCCCTGTGTCGTAGGTGCAGTACTCACCGATGTCTTCCGCGCCGCCGGGCGTGCTCCTGGTATATGAGGAGGAATAGGAGTGCGGGGATGACCTGTAACTCTGGCTCCATACTGCCGGAATCTCGCGTGGAGTGCGTAGAGGTGAGCGTTTTCCCGTTCGTAGTCTGTTTCCGCCGTGTTCTTATCGGCGGTGCTCCCGCCCCGGAAAAGGTGGCAGATTGGTGGGTCGTAATAGGGTGGGCGGTACTTTGTCTGCCGCCGGGCTGTTGGCGGGAACCGCCGCGCTGTTTGTTTGTACCGCTGTGGCGGTCGGAGTGTTAAGTTGGCGGGCTGTGTTGGCGGTTCCCGCCAGGGTCAGAATGCCATTTTTAATACCGCCGGTCTGTTCGCGGTCCGACCGCCGCCTCTCCGCCGACCGCCAAGGTCAGAATGAGGGCCTCTGTGTCAGTTCATGCAAATATCTGCCTCTTAGAAACCCTTTTTAGTCATCATGTATCAGCCTACCTAGTACTCCACCAAACTGTTTGCAAATATTTTATAATCACAATTTTGCAATGAGATCGATCTATATGAATCACAGCACTTAGGGTCTTACCCTGGATTTAGAATTAATGTAATAATGGCTACGTTCCACCGTTTTCAAGGATATCATTACACAGTTCCGCTAAGATATTCATTATACTATCTCCTAAGATTTTATATAATTCAAAAGATAGCCTCTCCAGGCCGGATGCTTTCCCTAATTTTCCTGATTGTGTACCCCACTGCATTTCAGCCCACCCTATCTGCTCATTCAAGACTTTATTATCCTCCATACCCAGGACTGTTAAAGCAAGACCTTTTAACCGTGACTTAACCATCTCAGATGACACCTCTAAGTTCTCTGAATAAAGTTCTTCAAAATATTTCCTGAATGACTCCACAGTTTCCTCATTGCTCCTGCTAAATTGCCTAGGTCCCTACCGTGTATTTCTATCACCTTATTCCTAACCGAACCTGTCCTGAGCTTACAGGCCAGCACTTTTCCACTCAAAAAGCATCACCCTATTTGCTTCGCATCTCTCCTTGACCCTCTTACCTATCACTGCTGCGAGCTCACATCTGAGATCCTGATGCAACTTGCATAATTTTTCAATTTACCTCTTGTTGTGATCTGAAAATGTCAGATCTTGCTCCACCTGAAAAATGTGTTCTTTCAAGTGACTAATCTCCTCCTTATATGCCTTTCTTTTGATGGAGGCAGCCCTCACCAGTCTACCTCTCAAAAAGACCTTAAAGGCATCTGAAACCATGGATAGTGAAGATGACCATAGGTTGAGGTTAAAAAATTCCAACACATCTGCTCTCAATTCTGCTCCAATCTCCTCATCCAATAATAGTGACTATCGAGAGTCCACCTACTCTGGGCTGCTTTCCCTCTTAATCTGATATTTTTAAAAAAACTGATGAGTGGTCAGGTAGGTGAGCCTCTACATGTGCAATCTCATCAACGCTCTCCCTCAGGATCCCGTGTACTAGACCGTAGTCTATCCTAGATTGATGGCTATATTTTTTATTGTTATATGTATAACCTGAATTCATCCCTGCCCTTTCTCTCCAAATATCATGAAGACCCAACTGAAATATCATAGCTAACATTTGCGCTTGCATTTTTTCATTAGTTTTCGATCTACTACCTGAAGATCTGTCTAACTCGTAGTTCAGCACTACATTTAAATCCCCCATCCATATTATAGGTTCATGAAATTGCAACAAATGTCGGAATAGATCAGCCAAAGGAGCCATGTCATCTTTATTAGGGCCATAGTAGCCCACCTGAGTAAACACAGTCAAATGCTACCAATTTCCCTATTACCTATCTGCCTGCCTTATCCACTGAACCTGCCTGAAAAGAGATATTGGGATGATTTTCACTAAAATAGCTACCCCTTTACTACCTCCAGCCTGGGTGGTTCTTACAATCTGCTGTAACCATCTACATAGTTGGAACAGGTTCGTAAATTCTTCATGAGATAAGAGCGTTTCTTGCAGAACTAAGACATTAGCTTGAACATCTTTCAAATATTGCAGTAGGTTTCTTTGTCTGTTCCTTACCCTTAAACCATCAATATTCCAAGATAGAAGCCTCAAGTCATTTACCATCAACATCTATATACCACCCTTAAAACCAAACTCAGGTAACCCCCAACACACCCCCCCTTCTCCACGGAATGAGGACCTTTTCATTTAGTTTTTTCCCACATGCTCCCCACCAAGTGCACCCCCCTCCCTCCTCCTCCTGACCCCTACCCAACCCCAACCCCAACCCCCAACCTCCACCCCTAGCACCCTGGGAGAACCCACCTTACCTCCTTTCTCTAGGTGATATCGCCCCAGGAGACTTCCACTGGGCCCAGAATTGAAAATTACTAAACATCCAGTCTAAGATATCCAAATTGGCTGCTCTTTTCTAACATTTTGATCAGATCATCTACTTCTCTACAATCACTAAAATTAAACATTTGATTGTTTGCCATTACTTTCCAGGAAGCTGGGAATTTCAATTGAGCCATAGCTCCCAGCCCCTTCAATACATTGATTATTTTCCCCAGCTCCCATTGCCTATTTAATGTCGTACTTGACAAATCTGATCTGATCTCATAAGAGGTTTCCTCCACCGTTAATGACTTATTCTTCAAAGCAGCTGCTAAAATACGTTCCTTAATTGAGTAAGTGTGGAAGCTATTCTTGGCTTATCTCTATTCAGAGGTTTTTTCAATGGATTCTGCATATTCAATCTGCACACCTTGTTTAATCAAGTGATCTACAAACCCCTTCAAGTCCCTGCCTTATGCCCCCTCTGGGATCTTTAAAAGTCTCAGGTTATTTCTTCACTGATTGTTCTCCAAGGACTCAAGTTTAGATCTCACACTTTCTTCTCCAGCTTTCAAACTTTGAATTTGCTCAGTATTCCTTTCCACCACAATCTTCAGAACTCCTACCTGTTCTTCAAGGGCGGCGGTCCTCACTGCCAAGTCATCAATCTTGTTTCCAAGAACCTCACAAAGGCCTCTTATCTCCTTCTGATTGGTATTCGAGGTCTCAAAGCCACTCCTGACCTCCAAAGATAGGGCTCTTAACATTCCAGCAATGGATTGACTAAGAGGCTCTTTTACCGAACCCCTCTCTATCCTTTCCTCACCCCCTGGTGACTGTGGTGAAGGGGCCACATCCAATGGGTTTGTAGATTGAGGCATTTGGTCCTGCTGCGGGTGCCCCTGTCTGACCCTGACCCTGATACCTCAGCCATCCTAAACTCCTGAAAGTCACCGCTCGGCACCCCGACTGCAGGGTCAGCTGGGAGGCCTAGAAGCGAGGGTCTGCCATTTTCCATATCCTCCAAATCCACCTCCGTCAGGACCTGAAACCTATTGGACTGCACTCAATATGGGTTATATAATTTGCACCAGGGTACTCAACTCCATTTAGAGTCTCTTTCTCCATATGCATACCATGCTGTACCAGCTCCCTCTCATCCACATCTGACGAGCTGGGTAAAACTCTAAAGTAGGTCTTTAAAGATGGGGTTATCCTGGTTCTCTTGTTCAATGGTCTTCCAGCTTGCAGACTGCAGATTAGAAATGATCTTATCTTTACTGGGGATACTACAAGCTTGTCCTCCTGGATATCTAATTTAGTTATTTTACGGGGGGCTTGACCCCAACAAGAGCTAACCTTTCTTTTGCCCCAGTAAACCTTCTTAAAAAAATAGGCAGAGCCGAACTTATTTGCTCCTACTGCTCGCCTTTTATCACAGGTCGGGCCCCTGGGGCCATGCATGCCGAGTTTACCAAGCTTTTACCCCGCAGATAAATTATTAGGGCACCCAGGCTGGGCTGTATCAGAAACGGAGCGGCATAAATTACCTTGGTCTCCTGATGCCGATTTCGATTGAAAAAAAGTCCCAGCCATTTCTCCATTCCTTGTTGGCAGTCTACCGTATGTGCTGCCCCTGCCTTCTCCGTCCCGGAAGGGAATTCTTGCTGCTGCTTCCCAGCCTTGTCGAATAATGACCGCCGCCTGAAGCCAAGGACAGTGTTGCCATATTGGGCGGTTTCCCGCACAAATGGGCGATATTTTTCCCATTTGTGCGGGAAAAAAACCCAATTGCGGGACCCCGATTGTTGGGCTATTTTTAGCCCTGTGTGCGCTAAAATCAAGGCGGGGCGGCGCCGCCGGAGATACTGGTGCGAGACGCGTCATGCGTCACGCAAAAAGAAAGAAGAAAGACTCGCGCGCGCAGCAACACTGCTGCGCGCAGGAGGAGGGACTGCAGCCGGCGGGGGCAGGAACTTGGTAGCAGCCAGCGTGTGCGCGGTGCGCCGCGCCCGGGCCGTGGCCCGTGCAGTGTCTCAGCAGGGGCTGTCAATTGGTAGCGCTTTCGCGCGCTACTAGATTGACGGCCCTCTGCCCCACTGAGAGCTCACGAGCTCTCAGTGGGGCAGAGGGCCGTCAATCTAGTAGCGCGCGAAAGCGCTACCAATTGACAGCCCCCCCTGGTGCGACACTGACTGACTCCTCCTGTCCTGTGACATACCCTTCAGCTTCTCAGAGAGCTTCATGATTCGTGACCAGTACACACACAGAGAAGCTCTTGGTGTTTGTTAGCTGAGCTCCATGAGGACGATTCAACGTTTCATCAGGGGATAGTAAGCTCTATATAAATGAAGTTTAAAGCACCTTTTATTTTAGCTGAATGTACATTAGCCGTCTTGTTGAAAATATAAGTAGTGTTGCCTTTGCTCATTAAACATTTTAATTAGTGACACAAGAAAGCTTAAGTCAGGAGACTCACGATATTTTTGTACACCAAAAGTTACCTTAACTTTCTGACACATAAACCTATATTCCACTTCAGTGCAAGCTAATGTGAAAATTAAACTACTCCAATATTTTTTCTGAAATCCATAGTTCGTAATTATTAGCATTACTGTGCTGTCTACACTCGCCATGTAACAACTGATAATTGTATATGAGATAACGCACCTCAAACCGTACATTTTACGGATATCGCAAGTCACCGAGGCGATCTGTGACCATTTAAAACAATGGGGTAGAAGACAGAGTTCCCTTATAAGGCCATGGAACTCCACGATTACTTCGAAAATCCATTTAACGGACGTCACAGGTTTTGGGTGCTGGCTTTGGCACCAGGCATTATGACTTCGCATCTCAAGTGGAGTAAGTAATCACAGATGAGCCGCCACATCATTTTCTTAATGTCATTGGGGGCTTCCATGAATTAGAACCCCAACACCAATAAAAAAACATGCAACACTCAAGCTATATGTAAAAGCAGCAAGCAACTGCAGACAAGTGTACTAATATCTGAAGCCCTATGTTTAACGCATGTTACAACTGAATCTTTGACAAATATTTATACCAATATTGATGAGCTAATCAACATTCTTATTGTTTATATATTTATATTCAATAAACATTGATTCTAACAAAATAGTACTGTTTTGACACATTGCCTAACTTATGCTTCGCAGTCAACGTCTGGCTATGTAAACACTCAGCGGTTAGTCTGGTTGTCCAGTGTCAAAGATTCGGAACTGCAGCGAGGATGTCTAGTAAACAGCAGCAAGGCAGGTGAAAAGGGGAAATGGGTGGGTTTGAGATCCACCGCCCCTCTCCAGAATAGGTATCACCCCTCAAAGGTGGGTTAGTTGAGAGCCATGCCTTTAGCTTTCTGCTAGAGAAAGCTCTGTGCCAGGGCCAGTGTTTTTCTCTATTTTGAACACAAACGTCCAGTTTGGGGGTTTATAACAACTAGAAACAAATACCAAGCAGACAGCAGCATGGCCATCCCTGGGCATTCAGCGCTGCTCTGCATCCACGTATCCCACAGTAGCACTTCGCACAGGGAGATCCCCTCAAGGCTGACTGGCATAGCTCAACACAAAAGGAAGATCCACTGAACTGGCACTCCGCCTACTGGGTCTATATGCCCCCTGTCTTCAGGACTATTTGGGCTCATTTTTTCTCGTGAAATTCGGTTTTCTTTTTGAGCGAATACAAGGGAACGGGTAAGGCAAAAGATAACAAACGTGGGAAACAAGTAAATGGACGTGAACTTGTGTGAAGTTGAGAGCCACAAAAGCCAACAACATGTTGCCAGACAGGGACTCCACGTCAGAATGACCTTACCCCCTTATGCCTCTAAAAGACTTTACTCCTTATGCTTCGGAAGTGTACCAGTAAGCAGAAAGTGAATGTAAAAGTGTATTAGCGGCTTAGTGTTCAGTCTCTTCAGTTTCCACTGTCCCATTCTCCACAGTCTCCTGCTCCGGCAAGGCCTTTGCCATATTACCTTCCTTGAGCTTGATTTCTGAAACATGTAACCTTTATTTCCCAACAGGATTACACCAAAGTATCCCTGAGTAATCTCCACAAAAAAGAGCAAAACAAACGAATCGGAAGACAGGAGAATAGCCAGATCATCACAGTTTTGTCAAGGGGGCATAGTATTGGCAGAGTTGAAATGCTTAACCAAGAAGGACGCGCCATTTGACCCTCAACTGAAAGTGGCATCTACGAATGGGTGGCCACTATTTGGAGAGATGGACAAATGTGGTCTCATTGGCTGAGCTAAGCGAAATGAGATGAGGGTACATGGTCAGTGCACAGCCTCACTGCATGGTTCTGTACATGATCTTAGTGCCTAAATTATTGACATCACTTGTAGTCATGCTCTGCTCAGCGTAGCCATTGCTTGCATTTGACACAAAACACTAGCCTTTACCAATAATTTAAGTTCAAGTTCACGGAGTTTGGGTTACTGTGTTCTGGCCTCTGGTAGCAATTTGCAGAAGGGTGTTTTTCGCCTCACACAAACAGCCTTTTTCACCTCACACAAGGATGTATGTTTCTGCAGGGCCCTGTTGACCTCCACTGTCCAGGGTAGAGGTAGCCCACTAAAACAAATGTAGGGGTAGTGCCTGAGTACGTCCGAAGGAGGCAGGAAATGAGTGAAATGCTGGTCTGCTGCCCATTTAATGAAAAGTCCAGAAAGTAGAACAGTAGTAGAGCAGACTACAGATACACTGGGAATGCTAGATGGCTACTTGCATTTCACCTTTATCTACCGTGTGCATCTGAAAGGCAGTGAAAATAACAAAGGTTGTGCTTTGAATCCATTTGGGGGGTGTTGATTATCATAGGTTAATGACTGAGCTAATGTAGCAAATATTATCTTTGCATGTTGGGGCTGACATATTGGGATTAACAGGACTTGAACTGTAAAATGCAAAAGGAAAACAGCATTGGGTCTGCTTTCCACAAACTTGAGTTCGGCATGAAAAGTTGAGTAAGTATGAGGGGTAGTCCATTAAGATGTATAACTTTTTGCTGTTATCGGTGAGTTGTTGCTTTATTGTAAAACCAGTTTGAAAGCTAGAGCATACCTCTTATTTAACCTTAAATACGAGGGAGTTGCCATCCTTTGGCTCATTCCTCATTTCAAAACATGACAAATCCAAAGAGTCAATTGTCTGCCCTGAAACCAAGCACTTGCCCGGCGTGTGTAATGCAATGAATAATCTAGGCACTGTGAGTTTCACATATTTGCTTACATTAGAAATTAGATTTATGCTTTAAAATGTTTGCTTCAGCCTACGACTGCATTAGTTCAGTGTTAAAAGTTTGGGCTACTTTTTGGGCTGGGACCTGTTCATTTGGGCTTACTTTGGGCTGGTCGTTCAACAGCTTTGGGCTATAGAAGGCTTTTAAAATCTGGCAACACTGGCCAAGGAGCAGGCATGGCACGCTTGGAGACCTGCTCCCACCGTATCCACGCCACCTCAGCTCACCCTTTGCTGCACTGTCCACTGGAAATCATTCGGGGCAATAATATGCCGGTAAACTCTGTTCTGGCACTTCCTGGAGATTAATTTACAGTTAATCCGCCGTACGCCGCAACTACCTGCAGCCGCTCCATAGACACCCATTCTGCATTCTGGGCCCCTTGTAGTTGTCCCGCGGGCAGCTACCTAGCCGGCCGCCATGTTCTCCTCACTGTAGACCTGCTGTTGCAAATTGGTGAGGAGCTGATGGTAGCTGTATTAAACTTGTGCTTAATTAAAGTGTTTTCGTTACCCACCTTCAACAGGACTTCGGCATGTCTATTCTCTTCAAACATTTATCTGTAGGTCGGTATCTCTACAATGATCCTGTCACATACAATTGAAACTACCTTCTGCCCCATAAATTCTGTCAATAATTAAAATATGGGACAATGCCTCTTATTTATTTGCTCTTTAAAACAACATATTTTTTAGACATTTCACTTTACGAGTCAACATGTTTTTCTCTGTTTTGTTGGAATAATCAGGTTTGCTTTCACATAATTCATGGGCAAAGAAAAGCTTAATTCTAGGTTAAACTCATTCAGAGCAAAAGTTAATCAAGAAACAGTACTCTCTTAGACCAACCAAATTGAAAACATGTTTTTTTTACTACTTGATTCTTAACCTAATTATGAGTAAATACATTCTATGGGAGTCAGCCAACACGCTGCCACTGTTGCCAGTCTTTTGAAGTAGAACAGATCTGGGCTTTCTTGAATAATCATGGTCTAAAAGGACACTAGGACAATGTATTTTGTGATATCTCTGCTATAATGGGGAGTTATTTCATTGTGAGGTTTTCTTTCTAGGACAGCTGGGTGCAGCACACAAAGTGGTACCCAGTTATTGCCAAACACTTCCTCTAACAAAATGTCAGACCACTTGGGTTTGCCAATGCTTGTTTTCAGTACTGTTGTGAAGGTGCAACAGTGAATTAGAAGAGTAGCTGCTTATGGTGACAAACATCCCAGCAAAAACATCGCACTGAACCTACAAGGACTTATTAGACCCTGTTTGTGTTTGTATTATAAATAGCAATATTGTATAAATACTAGTGGTATGCTTTCATATCAGTGACTATGAAATTAGTAGAAGCTTCTGCGGTGCCGCAATATAGCAAAAAAAATCTAGGTCTTGACACATGGACATGCACAAATTCTGTCTCAGCTACAGTGCTAAGAAGGGGTCTTTCCTTTTTTACCTATAGAATGACTAAGGTGGGATGAGTCTGGAAGAGCAAAAAAAATAAATGATGGATTAAATCCAGATCTGTGTTTGGGGGTGAATGTGTGATTTGTTCTGCGTCCCGTCCATCATCTGTTCTTTTTGCAATAGTTATGTATTTGCCACCTGTCAATGATGTGCAACAGGGGGTAGCCATTAAAAACACAAGAGTAAGTGAGAGATATAGATGCATAGATACTCTGGAAGAGAGCTGAGTTCAGTTTATCAATTTGACATCCTGAGAATGAATTGGAAAGTGGTTGTTTGAGGAAACTGGAAAATCTGAACAAGATTTGATTTTGCTGTAGCAGGGTTCCAGTACAAGGAGTAAATTCATAAAGGCCTTGATTGAACCTGAGTTCCATCATGTGCCCTAAAGTTTAATTAGACCCCTGTCCTAATTGACCTACCTGAATATATACTCAGAAATCACAGTTTTGTAAGGTGCCAGTTTATTTGAGGAGCAGTCAATGAGGTGTCAATATACATTTTTAAGTGTCTTAGAATCTGTAACTCATAAGAGTCGAGTGATATGGTGGCACAGAGATTCACAGATATATCAATAATGGTTGTTACCCCATCTGCCGGTCATAGTCTTAGGAGGCACTACTGTTGACTGTGGAGATTCATAGAGGGTACAGGTATAAAGAGGGACGTCCCTGTAGGCCCAGTCTGGGTATTACCTGTCAATGACAGGACTTTAAAAGACAAAACCAAGGATGGATGTCAAAATTAACCATCTCACAGTGATATAACTCGAACCAAACCACCAAGGGAAGGTGTAGTGAATCCTACTTCATTTTATTGGGATAACAGGAGTTAGCTTAGCCTTTGGCTTGCAGACACGTGCCCCCGTCACCTAGTGACTTTTAACCTACTTAGCTTGCTCTGTCTTAGCACATTTAATTATTTATTTCTTCTAAAATGGCTGCCTTGTTTAGAGTTAGGCCGCTTGTTATGAGTTACATTATCAGTGTCACCGCGCTAAGGCATCAAGAACAAGCACCAAAGACAAACAAACAGTAGGTGTTCACACTTAGGGATTTTCCCTCTCTATACTTTCGAGGGATTTTTTATATTAATTGCCGTCCCAAGCATGTCTGTTATCTATTGTTTGGGAACACATCTACGTCAGGGGTCCTTGAAGATCTGTATAAATATATCGCACTTTAGATAGATAATTAGAGGGATTCCGACCAGACGGCATCGCCACCATCGCGGATATCGATGCTGCAGTCGTCTTGACGCTGACCCAGTGTTCGTGTCCCTGCGGAGTCTGAGATAGAAACCTCATTCCAAGGTAACGAGGGTTGGGGGCTCTTCTCATGGACATGGCATTGGCAGATTAGGTTTAACAAACCCAGCTCTCCTTTAGGTAGGATGTTAGGCCTTTCACATTAGGGTATTGGGCATATTACATCTCGTATGTCTTTTCTATGCATTGCAAGATGGTGGGGGTCTTTGTAATAATGACTCTCGTCTTCACAGTTCTGTTACTTGCATTATTCATTATCCTAATCATTGCAGCCCATGCAACTTATCGCAAATTGCAATTATTGAATTAAAACTATTAAAACTTTACTGCATCTTTGTCATTTCCTGAGTTTGTATGAGACACGATATATCTGTGAGAAAGGGGTAATCTTCGTTTAACCACAACACTCCCTGAGATGTCTTACTCTTGAGTCCATGCGTAAAGGCTGCCACAAATCACCTTTTATTATTGTGTTTCTGGTGAGGTGCTGCTAGTGAGCCGGTAAGGTTGGGACAACAGTTGCGACTTGTAGGAAAGACGTAGTCGCCTACAAACAAAAGTACTGTCATCCTTTAAGCAGCAGTCTTGCCTAGAGCAAGAGTCCAAACTACGACATGGCGCCACCAACGATGGTGTTTAGGCACTGATTTACGGATACCCCGACTATCACTGTCTCACAGACAACAGGTACCCTAAGTACCGTTATACGGAGACTTCCGTGGTCTTTGGGAAATTCCTCCTCAGTTGAAAGGGTAACACCTGATTACGCTGTAGGTTGTTTGAGCTCGAACTCATAAAAGGACTTTACTCCCCATTTTTGGTGTTCTGTTTTACTAAACAAATATGGCTAACGCCATTGGCATTCCTGAAAATGCTAGACAAGGACTAACACAACATTTGTTAATGCATGGCCTTACAGATGAGGGTGGCGATGTTACTCTTATAATGGAAGCTAATGAAGCATACCAAACAGAAACATTTTACTGTTGGGTCACCTTTCCTGAGGTCGACCAAAGAACACGTACATTCCATACATATGAAATTGCAAACGTACCTCCACGGTATCGAGCATACCAGTATCATAAAATATCGCTCACATACCAAGAGCATCAGAACTGTTTTGAATGCGCCCTACCACATATACTACAAAGAGAGAGGTTAGGTGTCAAAGCCCAGCTCACCTGAGTCCTTGTTCAGTTCTGATGGAGGTTGAAGACAATCCGACCCCACCCTGAAACTGCTTGTTCCAGCACACTAGTTTTTAAAACAGTGCACTAAGAACAGAAGCTCAAGGGAAGGGGGGAAGTGGATAAAATAAAATAAAGAGACAACAGCGTTCTTGCGTTTCCACTGTTGAAGTGCTGCACAAATCTGCGGCCCTCTCTGACTTCTGTAGAAACTAGTGCCTAATGAAACATAAACAAAGAACAGATAAGTACATCCTATTCCTAACTGGGTTCCTGACTATCCCTTTATTTATTAGAAATTTTCTTCTAAAAGTACCTCTTGGATCCTGGTCCCTAGTTTCCAGGTTTGGAATGTGTTACTGCTCTGGGATGTGCTTTCTATTACTCTAAAGCTTCTAAAACATTAAACAAATACCGTTATCAGAATTACCAATATCAAACATTCATCTTAATATAACTAAAGCCTAAATTGCCAATAGCAGACTCACTTTTCCCATATTTCCAGAATCTTTTATAAAACAAATACTGTACTTTTACGTCAAAATACAGCATGTAATTTGTGCAAGTCCTTGATTTACTGTTTGCCTTGCTGTTAATGGTTTCCACGGTTCGATTCTTAAAAGTTCCATAAAAAAAATGTTTGCTTCACAAAGTTCCGCAAAGTATTCTTGTAACAAAGAGTTTGAATCACAATGTTCGTGGAAGGTATCTTGTTTCAAATTGTCTATACACGAATCCAGAAATTGTTGTCAAAGTTCTTTCAGGTAATAAAAGTTTTGCACTTACTTGTTGCTGGCAAGAGATACTGATCAGTCTAACCTTGTCTTCTTTCTCTTTTGCAGGTTGCTTGTAGGAGAGAGTCTGAGGCAAGGAGGAACCGGAAACCGGAAGAAGGAAGAGCCAGCAGCTGCGCCCATTGAAGCCAATGAAAGTCTGTAGAGAGCAGGAGTGCCAGCGCCGAGGGATCTGTCCTCAGGTAAGCGGGAGGTAGACGAGCACAAGCACTGGGTGAGGCTCGGGGGCTGCCTTTTATAGACAGGGCTGGGTGTGGTCCTCACATGCTGCACATGTTCTTGAAAGGTGTGCAGAGTTTCAGTTATTATGCAAATGAGTTAAATTAACACATGGCCTAGAGAGGAGTGTTTTAAAGAAGCCTTGGTAAAAGCAAGGCCCAATGTGTAAACAAAACAGCACATTAAACAAGATACACAGAAGCCTGGGGGGGGGGAAGGTGAGATAACAAGAAAGGCTTTCAATAGTAAGTTTAAAAGGGAGCTATTACAGAACCCACTAGTGCAGTGAGAGGGGACATGCTCTTTGCTGTGCACAAACCGTAACAGTTGCCCCCCTCAAAGGCCCTCCTACAGGACGGGGTTTTCCTGGATTTTTTAAATAAAACCGTCTAATCAGCTGTGGGGCATGTACATATGATGCTGGTTCCCATGAATTCTCAGATTCATCATATCCTTTCCATTCTACTAAATAAAACAGACGTCCACTAATTCTTTTTAAGTCTTTTATGCTTTTCACTTTATATTCTAGATTTCCCTTAATTGGTATGGGTGGAGGTGGTGGTTCAGGTCGGGTTTTTGGATTGTACGGCTTAAGCAAGGACACATGGATTGTAGTATGTACTGGATATTCTTTTGGTAAATCTAATTTTACTGTTACCGGGGTTACTATGGCAGTTATACTAAAGGGTCCAATGAAACGTGGTTGCAGCTTTCGGGATCCCTCTATGTTAAGGTTCTTTGTGGAGAGCCATACCTTGTCACCGATTTTATATATTGGGGCCTCAAATCTGTGTTTGTCTGCTTGTCTTTTCATGCTTTTCTTGTACTTTAATAAATGTTTCCTGGCTTTGTCTTGTATGTCACCTAACCTTGTTAGTCTATCCGTTACTGTAGGTAACAGAGAATCTTCTAACAAAATGGGTATAGCTCTTGGATGATACCCCTGCAAGAAATAGAATGGTGAGCAAAGTAGAGCTGAATGCTCAGTATTATTATAAACAAACTCCGCTACAGGGAGAGCTTCCAACCATTCACTAGAATAATCAGCCAATAAACAACGTAGCGTTTGAAGTAAGGTTTGGTTCAGTCGTTCAGTCTGTCCATCTGTCTCTGGGTGGAAAGCAGTGGATAATGCCACATCTATTTTCAGTTTTTTACATAATTTTTTCCAAAATTTAGAGTTGAACTGGCTCCCTCGGTCTGACACCACTTTGCTTGGCAAACCATGTAAACGCACAATTTCCCTTATAAAAATATCGGCAAATTCTGCCGCCGTGGGTAATTTCCGTAATGGTACAAAATGTGCCATTTTAGATAAAAAATCCACTATAACCAACACTGTTGTGAAAGATTTTACAGGTGGTAAACCTACAATAAAGTCTACGCTCACAGTGTGCCAAGGTTGCTTGGGTGTTGGCATTGGTATTAACAAACCGTCAGGGGCCTTATGAGAAGATTTATGTCTTGCACAAATTGGACAGGTAGTGACAAATTGCTTAATGTCCTTTCTTATAGTGTCCCACCAAAAGTGTTTTTGCAAATTTTCCAGGGTTTTTACCCAACCAGGATGACCTGCCAACGGTGAGGCGTGATGCCAAATTATCACCTGTGTTTGTAATTCAGAGGTGGGCACTAACAGCATGTTGTCGTGATACAATAAACCTCGTTGTATTGTGTTATGGGAATCCTTTAACCAATCCTGAGGTGCTATTTGCATGTGTGCATTATATAGATCTGTGATGAAATCCTTCTGTTGTACTGGTGCCAAAAACTTTTGGGGAGGAATAATGGGTTCTCCTATTTTATCTTGTTTCATGTCAGAAGTATGTCCGTATCTAGATAACACATCAGATTGAATTTGTTGTGCACCTGGTCTATAGGTTATTACAAAGTCAAATGTGCTAAAAAAATGTAACCAGCGCATCTGACGTGGTGTTAGTGCTTTAAGTGATCCAAAAAACTGTAGGTTCCGATGGTCAGAAAAGATTGTAACTGGGTACTTGGCTCCCATTAAATGGTGCCTCCATTCTGAAAAGGCTACTTTGATAGCTAGTAGTTCCCTTTCAGCCACAGTGTAATTTTGTTCAGCTGGTAATAACTTTTTGGAATAGAAGGCTATAGGATGTAACTGGCCATCTACTGCATCTCGTTGAGAGAGATCTCCTCCTAAAGCTACTTGTGAAGCATCCGCTTCAACAAAAAAAGGCAAGTCAGGATCAGGATGTTTCAGAATTGGGGCTGAAGTGAACTTTTGTTTTAGGAGTTGAAAGGCGTGTGCCGCCTCATCAGTCCAAAGAAATCGTTGCCCTTTCTGCAACAAGGTAGTTATTGGGGCCGCAATGTCTGCAAAATGTGCAATAAACCTCCTATAAAAATTGGCGAAACCCAGAAATTTCTGAATATCTTTTACAGAGGATGGTTCTGGCCAATCAGCAATAGCACTGATTTTCTTTACATCCATAGTTATTCCTTGAGGTGACAGGCAGTATCCTAAAAAGTCCACCTTGCTGACATTAAAAGTACACTTTTCTAACTTAGCAAAAAGATGATTTTCTTTTAACTTTGATAATACTGCACGAACATGTTGGGTATGTTCTTCTGAGTTCTTAGAGTAAATGAGGATGTCGTCTATGTATACTATGACACAAACGTCCAGGAATTCGTGTAGGACCTCATTTATAAAGAACTGAAAGGCCGCAGGGGCATTACATAACCCAAAGGGCATTACTGTGTACTCAAATAAACCAAACTTTGTCTTGAAAGCTGTCTTCCACTCATCCCCCTCTTTTACTCGGACCAGGTGGTAAGCTCCCCGCAGATCTAGTTTAGTGTATACAGTAGAATGTCTTAATTGATCCAACAACACAGGTATTAGAGGAAGAGGATATTTATTCTTTATTGTAGCCTTATTTAGTCCTCTATAATCGATACACGCGCGCAGGGATTTATCCGGCTTCGGGATAAAAAAGAGTGGAGATGACACCGGAGATGTGGAATGACGGATGAACCCAGACTGTAGTAGGTCATCTAGGTAGGTTCTTAAGTATTTGGTTTCTTCGTCAGTCAAAGCATATACTCTGTTATTCGGTAAAGGGGCCCCTGGGATAAGATCTATACGACAGTCATAAGACCTATGTGGGGGCAGCACACTAGCCTTTACTGGATCAAAGACGTCTTTAAAGTCAGAATATTCAGGAGGGAGACTTGGTTCATCTTGTATAACACTAGCACAGTGTAATACTGTGCTCTGTTCTGTACCTGCTTCTTGATAGCAATTGGTTCTACAGAAAGAGGAATCCAAAGTAACATTTCTATTCACCCAATCAATTTTTGGGTTATGAGTTGTTAACCAGGGTACCCCGAGAATCAAACCAAAATTAGGAGTATCTATCAGATCAAAGCTAATCACCTCTGTGTGCCCGTTCTGACAGACCATAACAAGTGGACTTGTTTGTTTTGTGATTAATCCAGAGGTCAATTCTGACCCATCCACTGCACATACTGCTTCTGGACAAGGCTTTAGGCACATAGGAAGTCCTAAGTTTTCAGCTAACTTATTATCCACAAAATTTCCTGTCGCGCCTGAGTCCAGTAGGACAGGGAGAGAATGCCTCACTTGGGTAGTAACAATTAAAACGACCTGAATTATGAAATGTCTAGGTATGTGCGGTACCATGAAGGCTGCAGCATTAGAGGTTTGATTAAGATGTTTTCTCGAACAAGTAACCTCTCCCCTTGTCGAGCTTAATCGTTTCCCGATTCAGTTGAGGAGGTGGAGGAAACAGCACCCTTTCGTGGATTTTTAGGCTTTACTGGACATTCTCTGGCAAAGTGACCTGCCCTTCCACAATATAAACATAATTGAAGTTTTCTCCTTCTTTCTTTTTCCTCTGATGTGAGTGAACCTCTGAGTGTCCCTATTTGCATAGGCTCAGGTTCAGGGAGTTTATTATCTGGGTCTTTCTTCTCGTGTCTAATAAAAGTTAACCGTGATTCCAGTTTGTATTTATCTCCCTTTCTTTCTCCTAGTCTATGTTCTAATTTCACAACTAAATCTACAAAGTCCGAATAGTCTTCTGGCAAATCAACGATATGAGCCAGCGCGTCTTTTAACTCGTCTCTCAAACCTTTATAGAAAAGGGAGACACGCTTTTCTTCTGGCCAGTGTGTCTCGGTGAGTAAACGATTAAAACTAGTGAGATAGGTCAATAAATCCTTGTTACCTTGTTTAAGATTTAAAAGCTCATTATCACTTGCCTGCATGAAAGTGTGTTTTGCAAAAAGGCTGGTCATGGTACGTTTAAATTGATTCCAATTACAGTATGGAGGATGGGATCATCTCTCTCCACGAAAGGAATTGACCAATTGGCTGCTGTGCCACCCAAATAAGACAAGACGAATGCCACTTTCGTAGCATCAGTAGGGAACTGTTGTGGCTTACAAACGAAGTGTAATTGACATTGATTGATAAAAACATGGAATTTGTTACTATCTCCATGAAAACGTTCAGGTGCTGCTAAGGGCACAGCATTAGGAACATTAACAGTGACCTCAACTGGGGGAGGCAAAGTTGTATGTTTTGATGGCGCCCCTGTCTCTGAGGAGGTTTTAAACAAAGGCGTAAAAGCTGTGTTCCACTGAGATACCCTAAATTTATACCTGCTTAAATCCTGTTTTAAAGAGGTATTCTCCATCTTTAATCTCTCTATTTCCTCTTGCATATGTTGCAAGATGCCAGACACTGATTCATTATGAGCCAAGTCCTCATTTAGGGCCTGCGCCATATCCGTGACGTCAATGCCCTCTATTTCTTCCCCGATATTCATCGTCCACCAGAACTGATTTTTTTTTTTTATTTAAGGCTTGTGCTTCTGTCAAAGCCCAGCTCACCTGAGTCCTTGTTCAGTTCTGATAGAGGTTGAAGACAATCCGACCCCACCCTGAAACTGCTTGTTCCAGCACACTAGTTTTTAAAACAGTGCACTAAGAACAGAAGCTCAAGGGAAGGGGGGAAGTGGATAAAATAAAATAAAGAGACAACAGCGTTCTTGCGTTTCCACTGTTGAAGTGCTGCACAAATCTGCGGCCCTCTCTGACTTCTGTAGAAACTGGTGCCTAATGAAACATAAACAAAGAACAGATAAGTGCATCCTATTCCTAACTGGGTTCCTGACTATCCCTTTATTTATTAGAAATTTTCTTCTAAAAGTACCTCTTGGATCCTGGTCTCTAGTTTCCAGGTTTGGAATGTGTTACTGCTCTGGGATGTGCTTTCTATTACTCTAAAGCTTCTAAAACATTAAACAAATACAGTTATCAGAATTACCAATATCAAACATTCATCTTAATATAACTAAAGCCTAAATTGCCAATAGCAGACTCACTTTTCCCATATTTCCAGAATCTTTTATAAAACAAATACTGTACTTTTACGTCAAAATACAGCATGTAATTTGTGCAAGTCCTTGATTTACTGTTTGCCTTGCTGTTAATGGTTTCCACGGTTCGATTCTTAAAAGTTCCATAAAAAAAATGTTTGCTTCACAAAGTTCCGCAAAGTATTCTTGTAACAAAGAGTTTGAATCACAATGTTCGTGGAAGGTATCTTGTTTCAAATTGTCTATACACGAATCCAGAAATTGTTGTCAAAGTTCTTTCAGGTAATAAAAGTTTTGCACTTACTTGTTGCTGGCAAGAGATACTGATCAGTCTAACCTTGTCTTCTTTCTCTTTTGCAGGTTGCTTGTAGGAGAGAGGCTGAGGCAAGGAGGAACCGGAAACCGGAAGAAGGAAGAGCCAGCAGCTGCGCCCATTGAAGCCAATGAAAGTCTGTAGAGAGCAGGAGTGCCAGCGCCGAGGGATCTGTCCTCAGGTAAGCGGGAGGTAGACGAGCACAAGCACTGGGTGAGGCTCGGGGGCTGCCTTTTATAGACAGGGCTGGGTGTGGTCCTCACATGCTGCACATGTTCTTGAAAGGTGTGCAGAGTTTCAGTTATTATGCAAATGAGTTAAATTAACACATGGCCTAGAGAGGAGTGTTTTAAAGAAGCCTTGGTAAAAGCAAGGCCCAATGTGTAAACAAAACAGCACATTAAACACGATACACAGAAGCCTAGGGGGGGGGGGGGGGAGGTGAGATAACAAGAAAGGCTTTCAATAGTAAGTTTAAAAGGGAGCTATTACAGAACCCACTAGTGCAGTGAGAGGGGACATGCTCTTTGCTGTGCACAAACCCTAACAGTTGCCCCCCTCAAAGGCCCTCCTACAGGACGGGGTTTTCCTGGATTTTTTAAATAAAACCGTCTAATCAGCTGTGGGGCATGTACATATGATGCTGGTTCCCATGAATTCTCAGATTCATCATATCCTTTCCATTCTACTAAATAAAACAGACGTCCACTAATTCTTTTTGAGTCTTTTATGCTTTTCACTTTATATTCTAGATTTCCCTTAATTGGTATGGGTGGAGGTGGTGGTTCAGGTCGGGTTTTTGGATTGTACGGCTTAAGCAAGGACACATGGATTGTAGTATGTACTGGATATTCTTTTGGTAAATCTAATTTTACTGTTACCGGGGTTACTATGGCAGTTATACTAAAGGGTCCAATGAAACGTGGTTGCAGCTTTCGGGATCCCTCTATGTTTAGGTTCTTTGTGGAGAGCCATACCTTGTCACCGATTTTATATATTGGGGCCTCAAATCTGTGTTTGTCTGCTTGTCTTTTCATGCTTTTCTTGTACTTTAATAAATGTTTCCTGGCTTTGTCTTGTATGTCACCTAACCTTGTTAGTCTATCCGTTACTGTAGGTAACAGAGAATCTTCTAACAAAATGGGTATAGCTCTTGGATGATACCCCTGCAAGAAATAGAATGGTGAGCAAAGTAGAGCTGAATGCTCAGTATTATTATAAACAAACTCCGCTACAGGGAGAGCTTCCAACCATTCACTAGAATAATCAGCCAATAAACAACGTAGCGTTTGAAGTAAGGTTTGGTTCAGTCGTTCAGTCTGTCCATCTGTCTCTGGGTGGAAAGCAGTGGATAATGCCACATCTATTTTCAGTTTTTTACATAATTTTTTCCAAAATTTAGAGTTGAACTGGCTCCCTCGGTCTGACACCACTTTGCTTGGCAAACCATGTAAACGCACAATTTCCCTTATAAAAATATCGGCAAATTCTGCCGCCGTGGGTAATTTCCGTAATGGTACAAAATGTGCCATTTTAGATAAAAAATCCACTATAACCAACATTGTTGTGAAAGATTTTACAGGTGGTAAACCTACAATAAAGTCTACGCTCACAGTGTGCCAAGGTTGCTTGGGTGTTGGCATTGGTATTAACAAACCATCAGGGGCCTTATGAGAAGATTTATGTCTTGCACAAATTGGACAGGTAGTGACAAATTGCTTAATGTCCTTTCTTATAGTGTCCCACCAAAAGTGTTTTTGCAAATTTTCCAGGGTTTTTACCCAACCAGGATGACCTGCCAACGGTGAGACGTGATGCCAAATTATCACCTGTGTTTGTAATTCAGAGGTGGGCACTAACAGCATGTTGTCGTGATACAATAAACCTCGTTGTATTGTGTTATGGGAATCCTTTAACCAATCCTGAGGTGCTATTTGCATGTGTGCATTATATAGATCTGTGATGAAATCCTTCTGTTGTACTGGTGCCAAAAACTTTTGGGGAGGAATAATGGGTTCTCCTATTTTATCTTGTTTCATGTCAGAAGTATGTCCGTATCTAGATAACACATCAGATTGAATTTGTTGTGCACCTGGTCTATAGGTTATTACAAAGTCAAATGTGCTAAAAAAATTTAACCAGCGCATCTGACGTGGTGTTAGTGCTTTAAGTGATCCAAAAAACTGTAGGTTCCTATGGTCAGAAAAGATTGTAACTGGGTACTTGGCTCCCATTAAATGGTGCCTCCATTCTGAAAAGGCTACTTTGATAGCTAGTAGTTCCCTTTCAGCCACAGTGTAATTTTGTTCAGCTGGTAATAACTTTTTGGAATAGAAGGCTATAGGATGTAACTGGCCATCTACTGCATCTCGTTGAGAGAGATCTCCTCCTAAAGCTACTTGTGAAGCATCCGCTTCAACAAAAAAAGGCAAGTCAGGATCAGGATGTTTCAGAATTGGGGCTGAAGTGAACTTTTGTTTTAGGAGTTGAAAGGCGTGTGCCGCCTCATCAGTCCAAAGAAATCGTTGCCCTTTCCGCAACAAGGTAGTTATTGGGGCCGCAATGTCTGCAAAATGTGCAATAAACCTCCTATAAAAATTGGCGAAACCCAGAAATTTCTGAATATCTTTTACAGAGGATGGTTCTGGCCAATCAGCAATAGCACTGATTTTCTTTACATCCATAGTTATTCCTTGAGGTGACAGACAGTATCCTAAAAAGTCCACCTTGCTGACATTAAAAGTACACTTTTCTAACTTAGCAAAAAGATGATTTTCTTTTAACTTTGATAATACTGCACGAACATGTTGGGTATGTTCTTCTGAGTTCTTAGAGTAAATGAGGATGTCGTCTATGTATACTATGACACAAACGTCCAGGAATTCGTGTAGGACCTCATTTATAAAGAACTGAAAGGCCACAGGGGCATTACATAACCCAAAGGGCATTACTGTGTACTCAAATAAACCAAACTTTGTCTTGAAAGCTGTCTTCCACTCATCCCCCTCTTTTACTCGGACCAGGTGGTAAGCTCCCCGCAGATCTAGTTTAGTGTATACAGTAGAATGTCTTAATTGATCCAACAACACAGGTATTAGAGGAAGAGGATATTTATTCTTTATTGTAGCCTTATTTAGTCCTCTATAATCGATACACGCGCGCAGGGATTTATCCGGCTTCGGGATAAAAAAGAGTGGAGATGACACCGGAGATGTGGAATGACGGATGAACCCAGACTGTAGTAGGTCATCTAGGTAGGTTCTTAAGTATTTGGTTTCTTCGTCAGTCAAAGCATATACTCTGTTATTCGGTAAAGGGGCCCCTGGGATAAGATCTATACGACAGTCATAAGACCTATGTGGGGGCAGCACACTAGCCTTTACTGGATCAAAGACGTCTTTAAAGTCAGAATATTCAGGAGGGAGACTTGGTTCATCTTGTATAACACTAGCACAGTGTAATACTGTGCTCTGTTCTGTACCTGCTTCTTGATAGCAATTGGTTCTACAGAAAGAGGAATCCAAAGTAACATTTCTATTCACCCAATCAATTTTTGGGTTATGAGTTGTTAACCAGGGTACCCCGAGAATCAAACCAAAATTAGGAGTATCTATCAGATCAAAGCTAATCACCTCTGTGTGCCCGTTCTGACAGACCATAACAAGTGGACTTGTTTGTTTTGTGATTAATCCAGAGGTCAATTCTGACCCATCCACTGCACATACTGCTTCTGGACAAGGCTTTAGGCACATAGGAAGTCCTAAGTTTTCAGCTAACTTATTATCCACAAAATTCCTGTCGCGCCTGAGTCCAGTAGGACAGGGAGAGAATGCCTCACTTGGGTAGTAACAATTAAAACGACCTGAATTATGAAATGTCTAGGTATGTGCGGTACCATGAAGGCTGCAGCATTAGAGGTTTGATTAAGATGTTTTCTCGAACAAGTAACCTCTCCCCTTGTCGAGCTTAATCGTTTCCCGATTGAGTTGAGGAGGTGGAGGAAACAGCACCCTTTCGTGGATTTTTAGGCTTTACTGGACATTCTCTGGCAAAGTGACCTGCCCTTCCACAATATAAACATAATTGAAGTTTTCTCCTTCTTTCTTTTTCCTCTGATGTGAGTGAACCTCTGAGTGTCCCTATTTGCATAGGCTCAGGTTCAGGGAGTTTATTATCTGGGTCTTTCTTCTCGTGTCTAATAAAAGTTAACCGTGATTCCAGTTTGTATTTATCTCCCTTTCTTTCTCCTAGTCTATGTTCTAATTTCACAACTAAATCTACAAAGTCCGAATAGTCTTCTGGCAAATCAACGATATGAGCCAGCGCGTCTTTTAACTCGTCTCTCAAACCTTTATAGAAAAGGGAGACACGCTTTTCTTCTGGCCAGTGTGTCTCGGTGAGTAAACGATTAAAACTAGTGAGATAGGTCAATAAATCCTTGTTACCTTGTTTAAGATTTAAAAGCTCATTATCACTTGCCTGCATGAAAGTGTGTTTTGCAAAAAGGCTGGTCATGGTACGTTTAAATTGATTCCAATTACAGTATGGAGGATGGGATCATCTCTCTCCACGAAAGGAATTGACCAATTGGCTGCTGTGCCACCCAAATAAGACAAGACGAATGCCACTTTCGTAGCATCAGTAGGGAACTGTTGTGGCTTACAAACGAAGTGTAATTGACATTGATTGATAAAAACATGGAATTTGTTACTATCTCCATGAAAACGTTCAGGTGCTGCTAAGGGCACAGCATTAGGAACATTAACAGTGACCTCAACTGGGGGAGGCAAAGTTGTATGTTTTGATGGCGCCCCTGTCTCTGAGGAGGTTTTAAACAAAGGCGTAAAAGCTGTGTTCCACTGAGATACCCTAAATTTATACCTGCTTAAATCCTGTTTTAAAGAGGTATTCTCCATCTTTAATCTCTCTATTTCCTCTTGCATATGTTGCAAGATGCCAGACACTGATTAATTATGAGCCAAGTCCTCATTTAGGGCCTGCGCCATATCCGTGACGTCAATGCCCTCTATTTCTTCCCCGATATTCATCGTCCACCAGAACTGATTTTTTTTTTTTATTTAAGGCTTGTGCTTCTGTCAAAGCCCAGCTCACCTGAGTCCTTGTTCAGTTCTGATAGAGGTTGAAGACAATCCGACCCCACCCTGAAACTGCTTGTTCCAGCACACTAGTTTTTAAAACAGTGCACTAAGAACAGAAGCTCAAGGGAAGGGGGGAAGTGGATAAAATAAAATAAAGAGACAACAGCGTTCTTGCGTTTCCACTGTTGAAGTGCTGCACAAATCTGCGGCCCTCTCTGACTTCTGTAGAAACTGGTGCCTAATGAAACATAAACAAAGAACAGATAAGTGCATCCTATTCCTAACTGGGTTCCTGACTATCCCTTTATTTATTAGAAATTTTCTTCTAAAAGTACCTCTTGGATCCTGGTCTCTAGTTTCCAGGTTTGGAATGTGTTACTGCTCTGGGATGTGCTTTCTATTACTCTAAAGCTTCTAAAACATTAAACAAATACCGTTATCAGAATTACCAATATCAAACATTCATCTTAATATAACTAAAGCCTAAATTGCCAATAGCAGACTCACTTTTCCCATATTTCCAGAATCTTTTATAAAACAAATACTGTACTTTTACGTCAAAATACAGCATGTAATTTGTGCAAGTCCTTGATTTACTGTTTGCCTTGCTGTTAATGGTTTCCACGGTTCGATTCTTAAAAGTTCCATAAAAAAAATGTTTGCTTCACAAAGTTCCGCAAAGTATTCTTGTAACAAAGAGTTTGAATCACAATGTTCGTGGAAGGTATCTTGTTTCAAATTGTCTATACACGAATCCAGAAATTGTTGTCAAAGTTCTTTCAGGTAATAAAAGTTTTGCACTTACTTGTTGCTGGCAAGAGATACTGATCAGTCTAACCTTGTCTTCTTACTCTTTTGCAGGTTGCTTGTAGGAGAGAGGCTGAGGCAAGGAGGAACCGGAAACCGGAAGAAGGAAGAGCCAGCAGCTGCGCCCATTGAAGCCAATGAAAGTCTGTAGAGAGCAGGAGTGCCAGCGCCGAGGGATCTGTCCTCAGGTAAGCGGGAGGTAGACGAGCACAAGCACTGGGTGAGGCTCGGGGGCTGCCTTTTATAGACAGGGCTGGGTGTGGTCCTCACATGCTGCACATGTTCTTGAAAGGTGTGCAGAGTTTCAGTTATTATGCAAATGAGTTAAATTAACACATGGCCTAGAGAGGAGTGTTTTAAAGAAGCCTTGGTAAAAGCAAGGCCCAATGTGTAAACAAAACAGCACATTAAACACGATACACAGAAGCCTAGGGGGGGGGGGGGGGGGGAGGTGAGATAACAAGAAAGGCTTTCAATAGTAAGTTTAAAAGGGAGCTATTACAGAACCCACTAGTGCAGTGAGAGGGGACATGCTCTTTGCTGTGCACAAACCCTAACAGTTGCCCCCCTCAAAGGCCCTCCTACAGGACGGGGTTTTCCTGGATTTTTTAAATAAAACCGTCTAATCAGCTGTGGGGCATGTACATATGATGCTGGTTCCCATGAATTCTCAGATTCATCATATCCTTTCCATTCTACTAAATAAAACAGACGTCCACTAATTCTTTTTGAGTCTTTTATGCTTTTCACTTTATATTCTAGATTTCCCTTAATTGGTATGGGTGGAGGTGGTGGTTCAGGTCGGGTTTTTGGATTGTACGGCTTAAGCAAGGACACATGGATTGTAGTATGTACTGGATATTCTTTTGGTAAATCTAATTTTACTGTTACCGGGGTTACTATGGCAGTTATACTAAAGGGTCCAATGAAACGTGGTTGCAGCTTTCGGGATCCCTCTATGTTTAGGTTCTTTGTGGAGAGCCATACCTTGTCACCGATTTTATATATTGGGGCCTCAAATCTGTGTTTGTCTGCTTGTCTTTTCATGCTTTTCTTGTACTTTAATAAATGTTTCCTGGCTTTGTCTTGTATGTCACCTAACCTTGTTAGTCTATCCGTTACTGTAGGTAACAGAGAATCTTCTAACAAAATGGGTATAGCTCTTGGATGATACCCCTGCAAGAAATAGAATGGTGAGCAAAGTAGAGCTGAATGCTCAGTATTATTATAAACAAACTCCGCTACAGGGAGAGCTTCCAACCATTCACTAGAATAATCAGCCAATAAACAACGTAGCGTTTGAAGTAAGGTTTGGTTCAGTCGTTCAGTCTGTCCATCTGTCTCTGGGTGGAAAGCAGTGGATAATGCCACATCTATTTTCAGTTTTTTACATAATTTTTTCCAAAATTTAGAGTTGAACTGGCTCCCTCGGTCTGACACCACTTTGCTTGGCAAACCATGTAAACGCACAATTTCCCTTATAAAAATATCGGCAAATTCTGCCGCCGTGGGTAATTTCCGTAATGGTACAAAATGTGCCATTTTAGATAAAAAATCCACTATAACCAACATTGTTGTGAAAGATTTTACAGGTGGTAAACCTACAATAAAGTCTACGCTCACAGTGTGCCAAGGTTGCTTGGGTGTTGGCATTGGTATTAACAAACCATCAGGGGCCTTATGAGAAGATTTATGTCTTGCACAAATTGGACAGGTAGTGACAAATTGCTTAATGTCCTTTCTTATAGTGTCCCACCAAAAGTGTTTTTGCAAATTTTCCAGGGTTTTTACCCAACCAGGATGACCTGCCAACGGTGAGACGTGATGCCAAATTATCACCTGTGTTTGTAATTCAGAGGTGGGCACTAACAGCATGTTGTCGTGATACAATAAACCTCGTTGTATTGTGTTATGGGAATCCTTTAACCAATCCTGAGGTGCTATTTGCATGTGTGCATTATATAGATCTGTGATGAAATCCTTCTGTTGTACTGGTGCCAAAAACTTTTGGGGAGGAATAATGGGTTCTCCTATTTTATCTTGTTTCATGTCAGAAGTATGTCCGTATCTAGATAACACATCAGATTGAATTTGTTGTGCACCTGGTCTATAGGTTATTACAAAGTCAAATGTGCTAAAAAAATTTAACCAGCGCATCTGACGTGGTGTTAGTGCTTTAAGTGATCCAAAAAACTGTAGGTTCCTATGGTCAGAAAAGATTGTAACTGGGTACTTGGCTCCCATTAAATGGTGCCTCCATTCTGAAAAGGCTACTTTGATAGCTAGTAGTTCCCTTTCAGCCACAGTGTAATTTTGTTCAGCTGGTAATAACTTTTTGGAATAGAAGGCTATAGGATGTAACTGGCCATCTACTGCATCTCGTTGAGAGAGATCTCCTCCTAAAGCTACTTGTGAAGCATCCGCTTCAACAAAAAAAGGCAAGTCAGGATCAGGATGTTTCAGAATTGGGGCTGAAGTGAACTTTTGTTTTAGGAGTTGAAAGGCGTGTGCCGCCTCATCAGTCCAAAGAAATCGTTGCCCTTTCCGCAACAAGGTAGTTATTGGGGCCGCAATGTCTGCAAAATGTGCAATAAACCTCCTATAAAAATTGGCGAAACCCAGAAATTTCTGAATATCTTTTACAGAGGATGGTTCTGGCCAATCAGCAATAGCACTGATTTTCTTTACATCCATAGTTATTCCTTGAGGTGACAGACAGTATCCTAAAAAGTCCACCTTGCTGACATTAAAAGTACACTTTTCTAACTTAGCAAAAAGATGATTTTCTTTTAACTTTGATAATACTGCACGAACATGTTGGGTATGTTCTTCTGAGTTCTTAGAGTAAATGAGGATGTCGTCTATGTATACTATGACACAAACGTCCAGGAATTCGTGTAGGACCTCATTTATAAAGAACTGAAAGGCCACAGGGGCATTACATAACCCAAAGGGCATTACTGTGTACTCAAATAAACCAAACTTTGTCTTGAAAGCTGTCTTCCACTCATCCCCCTCTTTTACTCGGACCAGGTGGTAAGCTCCCCGCAGATCTAGTTTAGTGTATACAGTAGAATGTCTTAATTGATCCAACAACACAGGTATTAGAGGAAGAGGATATTTATTCTTTATTGTAGCCTTATTTAGTCCTCTATAATCGATACACGCGCGCAGGGATTTATCCGGCTTCGGGATAAAAAAGAGTGGAGATGACACCGGAGATGTGGAATGACGGATGAACCCAGACTGTAGTAGGTCATCTAGGTAGGTTCTTAAGTATTTGGTTTCTTCGTCAGTCAAAGCATATACTCTGTTATTCGGTAAAGGGGCCCCTGGGATAAGATCTATACGACAGTCATAAGACCTATGTGGGGGCAGCACACTAGCCTTTACTGGATCAAAGACGTCTTTAAAGTCAGAATATTCAGGAGGGAGACTTGGTTCATCTTGTATAACACTAGCACAGTGTAATACTGTGCTCTGTTCTGTACCTGCTTCTTGATAGCAATTGGTTCTACAGAAAGAGGAATCCAAAGTAACATTTCTATTCACCCAATCAATTTTTGGGTTATGAGTTGTTAACCAGGGTACCCCGAGAATCAAACCAAAATTAGGAGTATCTATCAGATCAAAGCTAATCACCTCTGTGTGCCCGTTCTGACAGACCATAACAAGTGGACTTGTTTGTTTTGTGATTAATCCAGAGGTCAATTCTGACCCATCCACTGCACATACTGCTTCTGGACAAGGCTTTAGGCACATAGGAAGTCCTAAGTTTTCAGCTAACTTATTATCCACAAAATTTCCTGTCGCGCCTGAGTCCAGTAGGACAGGGAGAGAATGCCTCACTTGGGTAGTAACAATTAAAACGACCTGAATTATGAAATGTCTAGGTATGTGCGGTACCATGAAGGCTGCAGCATTAGAGGTTTGATTAAGATGTTTTCTCGAACAAGTAACCTCTCCCCTTGTCGAGCTTAATCGTTTCCCGATTCAGTTGAGGAGGTGGAGGAAACAGCACCCTTTCGTGGATTTTTAGGCTTTACTGGACATTCTCTGGCAAAGTGACCTGCCCTTCCACAATATAAACATAATTGAAGTTTTCTCCTTCTTTCTTTTTCCTCTGATGTGAGTGAACCTCTGAGTGTCCCTATTTGCATAGGCTCAGGTTCAGGGAGTTTATTATCTGGGTCTTTCTTCTCGTGTCTAATAAAAGTTAACCGTGATTCCAGTTTGTATTTATCTCCCTTTCTTTCTCCTAGTCTATGTTCTAATTTCACAACTAAATCTACAAAGTCCGAATAGTCTTCTGGCAAATCAACGATATGAGCCAGCGCGTCTTTTAACTCGTCTCTCAAACCTTTATCGAAAAGGGAGACACGCTTTTCTTCTGGCCAGTGTGTCTCGGTGAGTAAACGATTAAAACTAGTGAGATAGGTCAATAAATCCTTGTTACCTTGTTTAAGATTTAAAAGCTCATTATCACTTGCCTGCATGAAAGTGTGTTTTGCAAAAAGGCTGGTCATGGTACGTTTAAATTGATTCCAATTATGGAGGATGGGATCATCTCTCTCCACGAAAGGAATTGACCAATTGGCTGCTGTGCCACCCAAATAAAACAAGACGAATGCCACTTTCGTAGCATCAGTAGGGAACTGTTGTGGCTTACAAACGAAGTGTAATTGACATTGATTGATAAAAACATGGAATTTGTTACTATCTCCATGAAAACGTTCAGGTGCTGCTAAGGGCACAGCATTAGGAACATTAACAGTGACCTCAACTGGGGGAGGCAAAGTTGTATGTTTTGATGGCGCCCCTGTCTCTGAGGAGGTTTTAAACAAAGGCGTAAAAGCTGTGTTCCACTGAGATACCCTAAATTTATACCTGCTTAAATCCTGTTTTAAAGAGGTATTCTCCATCTTTAATCTCTCTATTTCCTCTTGCATATGTTGCAAGATGCCAGACACTGATTCATTATGAGCCAAGTCCTCATTTAGGGCCTGCGCCATATCCGTGACGTCAATGCCCTCTATTTCTTCCCCAATATTCATCGTCCACCAGAACTGATTTTTTTATTTTTATTTAAGGCTTGTGCTTCTGTCAAAGCCCAGCTCACCTGAGTCCTTGTTCAGTTCTGATAGAGGTTGAAGACAATCCGACCCCACCCTGAAACTGCTTGTTCCAGCACACTAGTTTTTAAAACAGTGCACTAAGAACAGAAGCTCAAGGGAAGGGGGGAAGTGGATAAAATAAAATAAAGAGACAACAGCGTTCTTGCGTTTCCACTGTTGAAGTGCTGCACAAATCTGCGTCCCTCTCTGACTTCTGTAGAAACTGGTGCCTAATGAAACATAAACAAAGAACAGATAAGTACATCCTATTCCTAACTGGGTTCCTGACTATCCCTTTATTTATTAGGAACTTTCTTCTAAAAGTACCTCTTGGATCCTGGTCTCTAGTTTCCAGGTTTGGAATGTGTTACTGCTCTGGGATGTGCTTTCTATTACTCTAAAGCTTCTAAAACATTAAACAAATACCGTTATCAGAATTACCAATATCAAACATTCATCTTAATATAACTAAAGCCTAAATTGCCAATAGCAGACTCACTTTTCCCATATTTCCAGATTCTTTTATAAAACAAATACTGTACTTTTACGTCAAAATACAGCATGTAATTTGTGCAAGTCCTTGATTTACTGTTTGCCTTGCTGTTAATGGTTTCCACGGTTCGATTCTTAAAAGTTCCATAAAAAAAATGTTTGCTTCACAAAGTTTCGCAAAGTATTCTTGTAACAAAGAGTTTGAATCACAATGTTCGTGGAAGGTATCTTGTTTCAAATTGTCTATACACGAATCCAGAAATTGTTGTCAAAGTTCTTTCAGGTAATAAAAGTTTTGCACTTACTAGTTGCTGGCAAGAGATACTGATCAGTCTAACCTTGTCTTCTTTCTCTTTTGCAGGTTGCTTGTAGGAGAGAGGCTGAGGCAAGGAGGAACCGGAAACCGGAAGAAGGAAGAGCCAGCAGCTGCGCCCATTGAAGCCAATGAAAGTCTGTAGAGAGCAGGAGTGCCAGCGCCGAGGGATCTGTCCTCAGGTAAGCGGGAGGTAGACGAGCACAAGCACTGGGTGAGGCTCGGGGGCTGCCTTTTATAGACAGGGCTGGGTGTGGTCCTCACATGCTGCACATGTTCTTGAAAGGTGTGCAGAGTTTCAGTTATTATGCAAATTAGTTAAATTAACACATGGCCTAGAGAGGAGTGTTTTAAAGAAGCCTTGGTAAAAGCAAGGCCCAATGTGTAAACAAAACAGCACATTAAACAAGATACACAGAATCCTAGGGGGGGGGGGGAAGGTGAGATAACAAGAAAGGCTTTCAATAGTAAGTTTAAAAGGGAGCTATTACAGAACCCACTAGTGCAGTGAGAGGGGACATGCTCTTTGTTTGCTGTGCACAAACCCTAACATTAGGTCCCTTAAGTAACGACGGACCTACATGGCCTATGTTTGCCACATACACACCTCACCCAGGCATACAGAATATGCCACTAGCAGATCTGCGAGATTTATATAATGAATTAGTAACATTATACAGACGATTAGTTCAGTTTGTAATGCGAACATTGAACACAACACCAGCACGTCCAGCACCGCCAGCACCTAGTGGTTATCAATTGGCTACTGGTATTAATCCGCAAACAGTACATACCATTATGGGTAAAGTACCTGCGGAATGGGAAAAATATCGTTCTGGATTGCCCAGAAAACTAATCAGCTGGAAGCTGTGTTTCCCCATATGGGACCACAGGAAAAACGTAGACTGCTCACTATGTGCTTGCCCATTTGGATGGTTCCCTCGGTGGATGACTGTGCCACATGGGGTACAGTCTTCGCTGCCATATATACTACCACACATGGTACCCTGACACTTGCCAATTTACCAGAAGTGTTAAAACAAATACAAAATGAGCATGGGGCTGCACCAGCCCTGGACTAGTGGATGAAATTAATGCGTAACTTTGACGCCACATCCTCGATAATACTCAGTAACATTAAAGGGGAAGCAGTAGCACTGGCAATTTGCCAGCATCTCCGGGAAACTCCACACCAGGAACAAGAGAGACAGCTACCGAAAATTATTTCCGATACCTATATCTGATAGTTTGGGAGCGAAACGAAAGTAATTGAAATTACAAGGTACTGCCCATAAGGAGGGTACAAAGCAGGCACAAGAGGGCTCCAAGAAGCGCTGGGACAAACAAAAAGATTTTAAAGAAAGAAGGAATAAGAGAGCTGATTCTCCACACCCGGAGAACTCCGAAAGGAGATATAATCGTAGAAATAGGGAGAACATTAAAACTCCAGACAGATATACTGATTCACGTCCCTCTCGTTCCTTTCAGGACGCACCGGATAGACGTAGCGAGAGAGGGGGCCGGCAAGATCGGCATCCTGAATACGTGAAAGAAAAGAAAGACTCTCTGCAGTCTACCATTAAAAAAGAAGAAAAGACTCCTCAGCAAAAGCCACAGTTTAAAAAGAAAAAGGTGGCAGCACTGACAGCTAAGAATGCCAGTATACTTGAGAACACTGTTGAGGAACAAGACAAGGGCAGTGACTCTTTTAGACAGCGTGGCAGGGGTCACGATATGTCGCCAGAGTCTGAAAGATCATCTGGATGCGACAGCAACTAGCGATTTCATCGGATGGCTGCGTACTCCCCCCGATAGGGTTTATGAATAAAAAATTCAGATAGAGGGAGACATGAAGCGCATTATTAGTGTGATATTTTGGGATGATCTTACTAGTGATATCCTATTGGCTGAAAGAGACTGTCCACCTGAACACGTCCGCAAGCTCCCGCATGGGGAAGATGTCATTTTGCCTTCTTTCTCCGATCTTGTTCCGGAAGCAGACAAAGAAGCCTATGCTTCTGAATGGGCTTTAGCAATCATGTAGGTTGGGACAAGGAGTCACCTTGTCATGTTATTCCTGTTAGGTCGACACCTCAACCGCAGCCACAATATCGTGTTAAACATGAAGCGAAAGCTCTAGTGAGGGAAATACTCGCCCAACTTGAGTACCAGGGAGTAATTGAGCCCTGTGCATCTGCAATGAATAATCCGTTATTCCCCGTTGCAAAGCCAGACCATTCATATAGAATAGTAATTGATTATAGACACTTAAATAGTCATACACGTACATATGCTATACAGAATTCACACAGCACAGCACTAATAAATAATATAGTGCATAAAAAATATAAAACAACATTAGACATCTCTAATGGATTTTTCTGCCAGAATTTAGCACATGAAAGTCGGGACCCGAGTGCATTCTCATTTGGCTCGCAGGAATGCTTTTGTTGTTTACCTCAAGGCTATAAGAATAGCCCAGGGCTATTTTCAGCCCGTGTAACATCGATATTACATGATATCGATTCCAAGGCGTTATCCTATGTGGATGACATATATCTCACAGACAATGTCCTCAACATTCATCTTGCGAGGGTCGATCGGATCATTTTGGGATTTGCAGATCTCGGCTACAAATTCAATTTTAAGAAAAGCAAGATAACCTTTCTTAGTGTATTATTCCTGGGTTATGAACTATCAAACGGGGGAAAGAGCCTGGCCCAGCACTTTCTAGAAAAATTTGCTCAACTGCATCCTCCTAACTCGCTAAAGAAACTCCAGTCATTACTAGGTTTCTTTAATTTTGGGAGAACATACATTCCAGATTTTGCACAACAGATCAAGCCACTTTATGACTTGGTTCAGCTTTGCAGACAGTGAAAATCGCAACGGGTGCAACTGCACCCGTCGCACCCCTGCAACTCCGCCGGCTCCATTCGGAGCTGGCTTCCTCGTTGCAGGGCCTTTCCGGCAGGGCCGGCGGGCGCCCTTTTGGCGGTCGCCCGCCGGCCCAGCGGGAAAGCCAGAATGGCATCCGCGGTCTACTGACCGCGGAGCGGCCATTTGGCGGTGTCCGCAAGGCGGGCGGCAACCGCCGCCCGCCGCGGTCAGAATGACCACCATAGTGTTCTCTGCTATTGATATCACTCAGACAGACTTATCCCAGTTATATCATGGGTAAGCACAGCTACGTTCCATCATGCAGCTGGGCTGGACACTACAGACACTGAAAAATGGCTGCATTCACTGGAAGTATATTAACAGGAGTGAATTCTTCACTGCTTTTAATTTTTCAAAGGAACAACAGACAATGGCTAAAAGGGAGGCTAGTTTCACCATGCTTCGCGTAGAAAAGTTAGATAAATTGCCCTTCACGGTAACAGAGAGTCCTTCAACTATCTGGCTCTTACATGGCATAATTAATTTGCCGATTTTGACCTTTCGTTTCTCGAGCTGCCTGAAACCACTTGCAGTGGGACGGTACGAGTAACTAGGAGATAGCTATATTAAGGAAGAGTGGGAGTTGCCCTTTGACTACAGGTGTCTGAACGGCGAAACAGAGGGCTTTCTTAGCGGAAGCAAATGTGAGACTGCTGTTCGTCATTCGATGATATGCAAACAGGTGTCTCTTCACGGTCTTTGCAATGCGGGGGTCGCGAAGTTGGCCTGCTTGTTGAGAGGTACTCCCATCTCTTTGATTTGACCGGTATTTCATGCACTTTCCAATGCAAGTTATGTGGTACTGAACAATCAAAGCTGTTGTGGCATGCCACCAGGAATTGCCTACGCAATCTTGGTCTCGAAGGTCGTTACGTCTTGTGGACATGTTTTGTTTCCCCCCACACGAGAGACAAAAGTATGTGACATGTGGCCCCACATAGATACTATTAATGTGAACTATGACAAGCTGAGCAGGCTAAAGGCGCGATTGTTTCAAAAACAGGTCGCCTTGACATCCGCAAAAGAGACGTATGCTCTCCAGATTGAGAGATCATCAGCCGAGATACAATCCCTTTTAAATACCAACTTCCCCAAGCACTTTGGAGAGCTGGTATCCATAATATTTAATGCTTCAAGCACTACTGGGATTGTTCTGTCGGTTCTGGTTTCGTATCCATCTTCCAGACTGTCTTCGGAGTCATCCCGTCAGCCATCCACTCGCTCTTTTCAAGTGTGTTTGGTGGCTTTCCAATTATTTTGGCTTTGGTTGGCGGACTACTACTGCTATTTCTTCTGATTCGTAGTGGTTGTTTCTTTCCAGCTACGCAGAGCAATGGAGCCGCTCCCACCAACTCCACTGTTCCGTGAGCACATGGTTCGGATCTTCGGTGCACCCTTGCTGGTGGAATTGGAGCATGACTGGTCGTTGTCATTTCGGCCCCTTCTCTGGTGCGTACAACCAGTCTTCCGCTGAATAATGGGCTCTCTTTGAACATCTGCCTATGGTCTGTCTTGCTGTTGCACCGACATCTCCAGTGGACCACGCACTGCTGATGTCCCCGATGAGGGTTCATACACGGTCATGCCCCTTGAGACTGAGGTTGCTTTGTGAGGCCACCTATGAGCCTTCCGTTTTGAGATCTACCACGCATGGGGACACTGCAACGGATAACGTTACACCAGGAAATACTGCTCACTATTGCTCTGTGGATCCGTTTGTCCGCCCATCACTCGATTTTACATCAGATGATGTTGACTCATTTTTGAGGTCCTTGGTTGGTGACTTTGATGACACTCTTCAAGATCATGCGTACAGCACATCATTTGATAATTTGATTTGCCATTCCCGTGTAAAATTGTACATTTCAATTAACTTGCCTTGGCACGCTGTGCTTGTCATGGTTGACATTAACATCTCTGTATGTGTTCTAGTGACATTGTTTTTATTATCTTTTTAACACATTTTAAACAGATTTTTTATGCTTTTAGCTTTTAGTTCCTATACCTTCGTCATACCTGTTACGGCAATGGGGAGGGTGTAGTGAATCCTACTTCATTTTAATGGGATAACATGAGTTAGCTTAGCCTTTGCCTTGCCGACTCGTGCCCCCATCACCTAGTGACTTTTAACCTACTTAGCTTGCTCTGTCTTAGCACATTTAGGGCCAGATGTAGTAAGCCTTTTGCGCCTCGCAAACGGCGAAAAACGCCGCTTGCGAGACGCAAAAGGCCTTACGCGATGCAGAGTCACATTTTGCGAGTCGGTACCGACTCGCAAAATGTGATTCCGACTCGCAAATAGGAAGGGGTGTTCCCTTCCTATTTGCGACCGCATCGCGATGTTGAGTTGGTTTGTGACCGCGAAAGCGGTCGCAAACCAACTCGCAGTTACCATCCACTTGAAGTGGATGGTAACTCATTCGCAAAAGGGAAGGGGTCCCCATGGGACCCCTTCCCCTTTGTGAATGCCACAAAAAAGTATTTTTCAGAGCAGGCAGTGGTCCTATGGACCACTGCCTACTCTGAAAAAAACGAAACTAAATGGTTTCTGTATTTTTTCTTTTTGCAGCTTGTTTTCCTTTAAGGAAAACGGGCTGCAAAAAGAAAAAAATAACTGCTTTATTTAAAAGCAGTCACAGACATGGTGGTCTGCTGTCTCCAGCGGGCCACCATCCCTGTGAGTGCCTAGACTCGCTATGGGTTGCAAACTGCGACCCACCTCATAAATATTCATGAGGTGGGTCTTTGCGACCCCATAGCGAGTCGCAGAAGGTGTCTGAGACACCTTTCTGCATTTCATATTGCGAGTTGCAATTTGCGAGTCGCTATGACTCGCAAATTGCAAGTCGCAATATGAAACCTACCTACATCTGGCCCTTAATTATTTATTTCTTTTAAATTGGCTGCCTTGTTTAGAGTTAGGCCACTTGTTATGAGTTACATTATCAGTGTCACCGCGCTAAGGCATCAAGAACAAGCACCAAAGACAAACAAACAGTAGGTGTTCACACTTAGGGATTTTCCCTCTCCATATTTCCGAGAGATTGTTTATATTAATTGCCCTCCCAAGCATGTCTGTTATCTATTGTTTGGGAACACACCTACGTCAGGGGTCCTTGAAGATCTGTATAAATATATCGCACTTTAGACAGATAATCAGAGGGATTCCGACCAAAGGGCATTGCCACCATCGCTGATATCGATGCTGCAGTCGTCTTGACGCTGACCCAGTCTTCGTGTCCCTGTGGAGTCTGAGATAGAGACCTCATTCCAGGGTAACGAGGGTTGGGGGCTCCTCTCATGGACATGGCATTGGCAGATTAGGTTTAACAAACATTGGCAGATTAGGTTTAACAAACCCAGCTCTCCTTTAGGTAGGAGGTTAGGCCTTTCACATTAGGGTATTAGGGCATATTACATCTCGTATGTCTTTTTTATGCATTGCAAGATGGTGGGGGTCTTTGTAATAATGACTCTCATCTTCACAATTCTGTTACTTGCATTATTCATTATCCTAATCATTGCAGCCCATGCAACTTATCGCAAATTGCAGTTATATTGAATAAAAACTATTAAAACTTTACTGGATCTTTGTCATTGCCTGGGTTTGTGTGAGACATGATATATCTGTGAGAAAGGGGCAATCTCCGTTTAACCACGACACTCCCTGAGATGTCTTACTCTCGAGTCCATGCGTAAAGGCTGCCACAAATCATCTTTTATTATTGTGTTTCTGGTGAGGTGCTGCTAGTGAGCCGGTAAGGTTGGGACAACAGTTGCGACTTGTTGTAGGAAAGACGTAGTCGCCTACAAACAAAAGTACTGTCATACTTTAACCAGCAGTCTTGCCTAGAGCAAGAGTCCAAACTACGACAAAGGAAGAAGGAGAAAGCTGAATAAGAATACTCAAAATGAGCAAAATACATTGGACCGAGTATATATATGGCTCCTAACCCTAGCTTTATACAAGTTACAATATTACAAGTCTAAAAGAAAAGCACAAAAAACTTTGTATCAGGCATCGGGTTCCTCTGGATTTGCAGAGTTTCCTTCTGGCGTCCTTGCTTCCAGGAAACCTCAAGCCCATCAGGGTTGTGTAAAAAAGAAGGTTCTGCGTTTATTAATAACTTAACGTCTTGCTGGAAACCAAAGGTTGCTTCAGTAATACACAGCAACCTGTCTCTTAATTGCTAGCAGGTCTCCTCTTTTGAGTGACTTCGTTCAAGTTTACAAATTCACAGATTTTACAGTGCCTGAAATCTTAATCTTCTTCTTGAAAGCAGCCCTTGCCACCACTTCTCTAAGACATGACCCACCCAGTTCTACGATGATAGTCTCACAACCCAGAAGTTCCATACATGGAGACTGGTTGGGATCTTTATCAACCTGCAAAGCTCTAAAGGGACTTTTGGTCCCTCCTCTCAGACAAGTGATCTCCCAAACTGGAAGATAAGATACTCCAAATACTCATTCTAATATGGAATGGGTCCCATAGCACTCAAACGGTGGGTGCCCTGACTATGTCACAAAGAATCTCCCCTTCCTGTTTTAATCACAACACCAAAATTGTTGAACATGCTCTAAAATTCTCAGTTGAGCATATGGCAGCCACCCCCTTGTAACTAAACTCAGGTATCCAAACCTGCTTTAAGTTCTCCTTCAAGCCTTGGACCTGGTTCTTGGTGAATCTAACCTTATTTCATCTCCTCCACTGAAACATTCATTAGCTTTACCACTTACAGGTAATCTACACCTTCTGCATCTTTAAAATGACTTTACGCAGAGAGGGGGAACAGAGAAAGGAGGTATTTCTAATCCTTATTTCAACTGTGTTCATTCTTCTTAGGCAGAATGTCTGATATGCCAAGGATCTTACAATTCCAGCAAGCTGCACCCGTGGGCACCTGCAGATAACAGGTCAGGCCAACTGATAATCAAGCTGTCAGATAGGCTATGGTCACCATGTACAGGTCTGAATGAGGCCTGTTGGCCAAAATACCTCGCAAGTGCCTTTTACCTCAAAGGGCCTGCTGGAGTTTGGCCCCCAGGAGCGGTCAACTTCAAAATCCAGAGCAGCAGATCAGAGTGGGCCGTAGTGCAAAATGGTGCACTACTACAATCTCGACTGCAAAATACGATATATTTATGTGTGACAGATGATATTCTGGTACTTGATTTTGTGCCAAACATGGCTCAGAACCTTTGCCCCTCAGTCACTTGCAGTTCTGCCAACTGATCCATCAGGTCCTCAAACCTTACCTCACCGTACAGCTGTCATGCCCAGCCCTGAAAGGGGGTCCGTTGTTGGGGCTCAGAATGAAACTACCATTGGTTTTTAAAGATTACATTTACTGTTTCGTATTTCATTAGATAGTACATTTTCCCCGACCTCTAATTTCACTAGTTAGTAGGCTGGACCATACAGAGGCACAATCTGATGCCATGTGTAGTGCCACATAAAACGTTGTTAGACAAAGACCCACAAATGGACTAATAGGATGATGGGGCTGTTTTTCACCAGGAAGGAGTCCATACATCATCACTGGAAAACATCTGGGCATAGTGATAATTCTTGCCCTCCCAGAACCATCGACAGATATCAGTTAGTGGTAGCAAATGATAGCATGTGCCACTGCAGGCTTAGCCTTTGCAGTCACTGGTATTCCCCTTGCTGCCCATATTCCCAGAGGATATAATGGCAGTATAAAAAAGAAACTATAAAGGGGTCAAGTATAGAATTGTTTTATTTAGCCAGATTTCACACCTTACATTTCCCTAAACCTTTCAGCAACAAATGGGAGGTAAGTGAGGAACTAAAGACCATGAGGCATATTTACTAATCTTTTTAATGCAATGCAGGGCACCAAGCAAGGTTATTGCTCTGCGTTGCTGTGTGAAAGGGAGAGAACATGAATGCTCCCACATTCACGAAGATATGGAGCATATCTGTTATTTCCTTGCACTGGCACACCATGTGAATTACAGGCAGGGACACTTACCTCCACAAAAACAAACCCTAGAGGCATTTCCCCTTTCTATGTGTGATGCACAATGCAGCACACATTGAAAGATGAAATAAGAAGGGGAAATAAATATATTTCTGTTTGGTATCTCTCACTGTGGAAGGCGTACCATTTTGACTCAAAACCAAGTTTACTCGCTTCAGTAAATCTGGGAATATGGCAAAATCCATGGGTGGATGCATGGAAACGCTCATGTTCTACCCATGGAATGCCTCCCAAGTTCAAATGTAATGTAACACAGTGCAAGCAGCAGCATTGAATTACATTTCTTTACAAATTCACTCAAGGCTGTGCAAATCATCTTTTGCGTGGCTTTGTAAATATGACTGAACCCTTTGTTTTGTCCTTGCATTACCTTACACGACACAAGGCCAACACATTATTTTCATGCTGTAAATATAGATAATAATAATTACACAGACCCACCACATTGATAATTGATGGAAGTTAATACAATATTTTCAGAAATGATAACTATGGCGTCTGAACAATCTCCAAATTAAAGACAAATCATATTACTTTGAGATAATAAAAAATATTAAAACCTAAATCGAGGAATTAGGAAATAAATTTTGAACTCACAGTGAATTATACTAATTGTTGCTATGTATTTTTATCTTATTTATCTACAACATTAAATAAAACGTGTTGCTCTCGTTCATGGTTACTGACTTTTCTAAGTAGTACTGAAGTTCACATTTTGGGTCCAAGTCTGTCATGGGTGAAATAAGCCATCACATTTACAATCAAGCACCCGCAGCCTCAGACTCCCTGCAAAAACAGTGCCGCTGCCAAAACGAAAAACAAAACTCAAGTGCCTCACTAACCATGACATTCATGTCCCAGGAAACATAATAATATCCCATTAAACAGAGCTGTACAGGAATAGCTGCATCGTGACAAGTCTTTATTGCTACGTAACTGCTTGTTCTAAGCACTCAGTGCTATTGATCACATTTTCAGTTGGTGATATTAGAACAGACTTAGGGTAAAGCTTTGTAACCCATTCAACCCAAATCAAACATTGGCTAACATGAATATGCCAATGTTGGACAATAATTCACGTTCATAAAAGCACTTTTCGTTTACTATATAATGTAAAAGCGAAGCAAGTAAACCTAGCTACTGTAAACAATTACTTGCTACTCCTGCATTACATTTAGAAGAGTACCCTTAACATTCATTTAGGATGGATAACTGAATGTAGGAATTACGCTGTAGTATCTTGTGTGTTCCCTGCCACGACTAGTGGCATTTTAGGGCCATATGTACGAACACATTTTCCCATTGACACAGAATGGGAAAAACCCTTTCCTACATCTGGCCCTTAATATTTTGTTGCAACCCGGGAAAGACATATTTGAAATGCTTTGCTGTTAATTCTGTTTCTGCAAGTTTGTTTGGCATAATGCAAGCATCAATTAGCAGAAAATGGGTAACTCAACAGTGGGCCTCAAAATATGTCTTGCTTGGGCCACACAATTCCTTAGTATGACAGTGCTTTCAACACAATGATATCCCTTGGACTGAATAATGTGCTGAAAACATTTTGAAAGGAAATGCCTATTTTTGCTTGATCACACCAAATGTTTTAGACTGATGCTGCTGTTTTTTTTCTCTGAGAGTGCACTGAGAGCTGCCAACCAGACCTCAATGCCATTATTCTAACCCTTTACAGAATGTATGTTGAATTGGCTACCCCAATTGGCATAAGTTAACTTACTTACAAGTCCCTGTTATATGGTACCAAAAGTGCTCAGGGTGTGTACGTTAAGGTGTCCACTCAGGGCTGAAGCACTGATTGTGCCACCCTAAGGGTGACAAAGTACAACATGGCTCCCAGCCTTGCACTCCAGCATGGAATAGCAGTTTTGAAAGTGCTAGTTCGACTTTGCCATTTAAACCATTGGCAAAGCCCACACCCCACTAAACTATATATATGTCTTACTGAAGAAAGGTCCATCAACACCTAAAGCAGGGAGCTATATATTATTAAGTGGGACATGTACTTTAGTATGTCCTAACAGTAAAAGCCCCAAACTGTTGTTTTACTGTGGAAAGGCTAGTAGCCCCATTGGCAAGTACAGAGTTACAGGCTGACATGTCAGCCCCGATAACTTCTGAAGGGGACTATTAAAATAGGCACTGCATGCTATCAAATTAATCATTGTGTTATACCCAACGTGATGCCGAAGTTAATTTTTTTTGATCTTTTGTGGAAAATCAACTTTTAGAAAGCTGCCACTCTGTTGCCCAGTTTTTCCAGTGGCAATTTCCAGATGCTGGACACCAGACAGCGTTCTGCCTTCCACAGGAGAAGTGAAAGCGATTCTCAAGTACAGGAACAACAGAAGCCTGCCAGAGAGAGAGGTGTTACCTAACCCTGTGCTGGAAGCTACACTGGGTGCTGGCCCAAATGGCAAGCCTCAAATGAGAAGCAGCCTTTGATGGTCAATTGGCAACCACATTTGGGTGGGGCTGCTCTTTTGTTCAGGTAGATGGGCTGGTGACAGAACAGAGAGGGGAACCCAGTTGCCAAACTTGTTTCCCATGGCAGTGTAGAACACAGGCAGCCACACCACTAGCTACCAAGTTCCCCACAATGAGAGAGGGGTTCAGACATCTTGAGGGTAGGGAGGATGGTGCACTCTGGGATTACTAAGATACCACACATAGCAAGAAGCTGTCACATGGCAGGAGGGAATATGCCCAGAAAGTGTTCAAGGGGGATTAAGCGGTCATTGTCTAGTGACAACTTCACCCCCCTCAGATCACATCTGAACTGGAGAGAGCACAGAAGAAGGACTGCCTTGTTGACTGCTGGACCTGACAAGAAAGGCTGCAGCAACCGCTCAACTGCATTTGTTGCTCCTTGGGCTAGCAAAGGGATGACTGAACCTGGCTCTTGGAAAAAATGCTCCTGATCCCTACATAGAAAAGGTGAATTGGAAGAGTCAACCAGGTGTCAATCAGGGGCCATAAAAGCTTGAGTAGCCTGTTCTGGCTTTTAGTAGCCTCTTTCACTTAATCACTGCTAACCACCAATGTGCATCCAAGAAGACCCCTCCTCAGAACTCAGACGTTGCACCCAAGAGTGTTGTACCCAGGAGAGTTGTTAGAATACATATTAGTCACCCAAGTTGAACACTATCCCTCACCAAAGGAAACCACTGGACCTGCTGTGACTGGAGACCAGTAGTATAGTCATGACTGGACATCTGCTGGACAAAAGGAGGTCTTCGAGGGACTTCGACGACTGTACCCTCCCCCACCGCCCCCACTCCACCCCCTTCGAACAAACAGCATCCAGAGAATCTTTCAGCATCCTCAGTATTCTCTATCGTTGGCATCAGGATCCACTCAATTGAAGACTGCACCGGTCCCCGTGCAAAGTGTGTTTCTGGGCTTAAGATTGTCAAAGAGACCAGATAACTGTCCAAATACTCCTTCATGCCCCCCCCTGACCTTCTCTCTGTTGGAATTAGAGCAGTCAAACACAACTCTTTAAAACTAGCTGAGATTTATGTTTTACTTAAAAATCTATCACTTCTGAACCTCCAAGTGGACTTTGTTCATTTTGATGTCTAAAAATTCATTAAAATAGAATCTATTTTCATAAATTGGTGATGGATTTATTTTGTCTTGTGTGATTTACTTATTCTGTTGTTTGGTGCGTTAAAATGCTTTACACTAGTCTCTTTGTTTAAGCCTTGCTGCTCTAAGCCACAACTCCCCAGGGTTGAGCAAGAGGTTTTACAAATGAGCCTGACTGTACCCAAGAAGGTTTCATGAGTGCATTACACAGTGAGGTCACACAGCCACACTTTACAATAAACCAAAATCCTCACAATTCTGTATCAAATCAAATTGTTAGAGGAAAACAGCACTTTGAACTACTTTGTATAAAGGGGGCATTCCACGGGTGGTACATGGGCATTCTCATAGATTTTGATATAAATGCCTATCTACTAACGTTAGTAGAAAGGAATGTGTGCCGAAAACATATGCATTCTCAAAGCAGACATAAGATTTGAGAAAAGTTTTACTTTCTAAAACGTTTTCAGACTTTGCATGTGCGCTGCACACACACAAAATGAGAAAAGTACTGATGCATGATTTTTGTACTGGAAGTATCCCCTTCCATTTAAAACCTATGCATGACAGAAAACACATACCCTGTCACCATGGTGCAAGGCTGTTTATGTTGGTGCATGACAGTTAAAAGGGCACCAGCACTGGTAACAGAAAAAAACACCATATCATTGTAGATATTGTGCTGTGTCTTTCACATTAATCCAGAACAGCAACTTTGGCTTCTGTGCTGCGTTCTGTCAAAATGAGTAAATCTGACCCTTTCTCTACACTATAGCAACTTAGCTCTTCCAAGGACTAATTATGGAATGGAAATTCCAAAATGGATGTGTGTATGGTCCTCCCTCGTTCTTTGGGGTATGGAGTGACACCAGCGGCAGCCACCGCAAGTGCCAAGGGTGGGGTGGGTTAGGGGGGACGTGACAGGGACGTGGAAAACAATGAAAATAAATAAAATTAAAATTAAAACGTACCTTTCCCGCGTTCCCGCCGATTCCTGCCACGTCACTCCTCTTCTTGGGGGACACCAGCACAGGCTCCCCAGCAATCCTGGCACTGCTTTCATGCTAAACCTAGCATGAAAGCAGAGCCAGGATTGGTCTGAGCGGCTTGGACTGCTGCTCAGACACAGCCCTGGAGTCTGTGCAGTTTCTCCAGCCCGGCTGTTCAATACAGTTGGGCTGGAGAAACCTAAGTGTGCATGTGTGTTTGGCCGGCCATCTCAGGTACTGAGGTGCCCACCTACCATGACCCAGCCCTGCCCTTCCCTGCACTGCTAGTCAACTATCGTTTTATTTTTAATCTCCTCGCTCTTGGCCAGGAGGTTTCACTCCTCTGCCATTGCAGAGAAGGAATGACAGACCTGTGGTGCCTTTCAGGTAAAACATAGGCTGCATGATAAGTCATATGAAGTTGGATGTACATTCATAATAAATGGACAAATGTTTCCAAAATGATCCCTAATCAGAAGTGAAATTAAAAAAATGTGTGATAGTCCTCTTCTGCCTCCATTGGACGCGCACAAATGGAAAATAATTTAAAGGTGACTTTATTGCGTGCTCGTTAAGATCACCTGACGTGAAAGACGGCTCTGCTCAGTTTCGAAAGTTTCAAAAGTAAAATGCAGAAGTGCAGCATGCATTTTCAGCCTAAACATTAAAACATATGTAGACACATGTTAAGAGAAAGAAAGAGCAATATCCCCAAAGTACACCACTTGATATCCTTACACCAATCGAATTACGACGAGATGTAATTTAGATGAACTGAAATGCTATACAGTAAAGAGTAGACCTTTCAGAATATGGACAGAAAATACAGTATCTGAGTTTGTTATTGTCACACTAGATTTCACCTGTGAGGCAGATATTGTCAGAAAGTACTTTAAGAAGGAAGCTAGAGCGTGAGACACTGGACTGTCACCTCTATACCAAAGGGCACTGAGTAAAAGTTCCTGCCAGAGACAGACGGTGGATGAGCGGTTACAATTGACGAGATACACACAGTTGTATTGGTAAAATGTCTCAGCAATCGAGCAATTCTTCATTTAGAAGTATCCATACTCCCATCAAAGGCCTCACTACGAAATATGGTCATTTGTTAAGTGGCCTTGCATTTCAAGGGTCGGGGTGGGTATTGTACCAATTTATGGGTATAGTCAGAGCACCTGAGCGAGGGAAATTAAACTTCTTGTTCAGGTGACAGAGCAAACACGAATTTGATAAGAAGTCTGACGTTGTGTACGGTTGAAAGTAGGAATTGACCTAGTTTCGTATGCTTAATACTGGTAGTGTAGGCTGGTCCTAGGCACTCCCAGACTCTGTAAGTAGACCTGATGGGTTAATTTCTGTCCGTCTCTTTCTCTCTCTCTCACACACACATATTCGACTTTTATCGGTCTACAAGATACCACAATAAATAAATAAATACAGAAGACCTCAGGTCACCTCCCTGGGTTAGATAGGACTTGGTCGCAGACACAGCCTAGCTGGTTCCTTTTATGTTGCAAGCTGACATTTGCATTCTACCCAAGGGAGAGAGAAGCCATGTTAATAAGGCTGCCCAATACCTCCGGTCTTAGGCTTATTCACGTGGTATGTCACAGGACTAAATACATTTTTTATATTCCATCCCAACACCCGTGAATCCGTAATTCATTCTTCCCAAGTTGAAAACGTTATAAAAATGTGTACTTGCATAAAAGCATTCTCGTGATGAACTTTGATATTAAATAAGCTTTTCAAAGAAGCATATGAAGCCCAATTGCGCAGGGGAGTGTTTATCATCAGTAATTCCTAATTAGGAAACTTGACTAGGGCCATTCATATTCTGTGCCACGATCCATACTAAGCTGATTACTAAATCATCATTGCAGGGTTTTGTTTTCCTCTGTGACCCTCCTCAAAAAACGCAAATTAAAGCAATCACTCCACTCCATGCTCCAGGTTTAACCTCAATTTGCAGTTTCAAGTAAACATCAGTATCTAGACGCTCGCACCAGAAATATTGTGAATGTCCCTATTTTTACATTGAAAAATGGTAGGGTCCATGGATATCATGAGAAAACAGACATAAAATGTAATGCAGTGATTGATAATAACCGAAAAGCAACATGCACACTCGCATACGAACAGAAACATTTCACAACATTAAAAAATAAAATGCCATTTCCATTACAGTGTTATAAAGTTTAACTCTTTGGGAATGATTCTTTCAGGGCTCTATAGATATAAACAGCCTGATTTAGATTTTGGCAGATGGGTTACTCTGTCACAACGCTGACGGATATCCCTTCCTCCAAAATATATCCTATCATTTCACATGGAATTTATATTTCGGCAGACAGGATATCCATCACCCTTGTGAAAGAGTAACCCGTCCGCCAAAATCTAAGGGGCAGATTACAAGTCTGGCGGTCTCAAGGCCGCTAGACTCACGGTGGAGGTTGGACTGCTGCGGTTGTGGTGGTCTGACTGACACAATATGACACTGGCAATCGGACCGCCAGGGGAACTCCGTCTCCACCAGGATCTCTGATCCCGATGGGCTGATGGCGCTCTCAGTTGTGATCAGCCAGGGCGGCGCTGATTTCATTGCCGCCTGCTGATTACAACCATGTTCTCTGCCAGTGTTTTCATGGAGGTTCAACTGCGATGAAAAGGCTGGCAGAGAACAAGTTCTGGGAGACCCTCTCCCCAGCACTGTTGTAATGCACACTGTCCGAGGGTGCTAGCGAGGCCACCTGTGCGACAGCATTGGACTTGGCTCTATGTGAAGTTGAGTCCAATGCCGTTGTACATTTTCCACTGGTCTGACCAGCGGAAACCTTGGTTTCCGCTGGTCAGACCAGTGGAAAACATGTAATGTGGCCAGCGGGGAGGCCACCACCAGCTGTCTCCTCGTCAGGACTTTGGCGGTTGGATGTTTCAGACTGCCAAACTCATAGTGACCCTCTAAACCAAGCCCATATTAAGGCATTAAGGGATTAACGGTCATTATGGGCTTCCCAAGTCTGGGACACCCCTGGCAAGATTTTTACAAAAGCCCCATAACTAAGTCCTTCAGTAAGCGATGGACAGTAACTAAACTATTGTATACTATTCTACTCTATTCTATTCTATTCAGGTGTTCTTGTAGAGCACATGGCTACCTGGACCAGGCCTCCCAGCACTAATCACAACAGTACCAGCCAGAATACCTAAATGTACTTTAGATTTGTGCTGGGCTTTAGAAAAGTTGGGTTTTGAGAAGTTTTCTGAAGCTAGCTTCCGATTGTTGGAATCTGAGAGTGATGGGGAGAGCGTTCCAGAGTTTTTGGACAATGTACGCAAAGGAGGGATCACCACTTTTTGCTCTGCTGACTTTGGGTACCATTAGAAACCGTTGCTTCCTGGAACAAAGAGATCTCCTTGGGGCATAAAGGGAGATTAATTTCAGAATGATAGGATGAATTTTTCTCTGTATGATCTAATGGGAGATGCAGAGGGTCTTGAATTGGATTCCTGTGCATCCATAGTAAGTTTGTCCTTGATCCACACACCCAAGCGTTTTAATGCCTGGACGGTCTTAGGGCTCTCTCCTAGATATTCCAGCCATGACTGGTCTGCCCACCTTGAGGGGTTGTTCCCGACCACAAGAACTTTTGTCTTTTCACCATTCAGTTTCAGACTCCTTGTGGCCATCCAGTCTGTGACCTTCTTTAAACAATGGTTACGTTGGGTTACGTTGGGTTCTACTGGCTTCAGGTATAAGAGCCATGATAATTTGCATGTCATCTGTGTATGACACAAAGGCTAAGCCATGTGTGTGAACAATCTCTGGCAAGGTGAGTACACATAGATTGAAGAGTGTGGAGCTCAACGAAGAGTCCCGCGGGACTCCGTACTTCGAACGGTAGACTGTTCATACAAAAGCATCTATGCAGGCTTGGAAGCTTCTGTTTCACAAAGAGCTTTCAACCACTTTATAGCATACCGACTGATTCTGCCTTCCTTCATCCTCTGAATGAGGGTAGGATGTGAGAGGGTATCGAAAGCCACACTTAGGTCGAACATTATCTTGATCCAGGGTGGTTCAGAATTCCTCAGTGCCAACTAGCAGAGCGGTTTCAGTGCTGCTACCTGGTCTGAAGCCTATTTGGCTTGGGTGGAGGATGACATGAGTTTCTAAGAAGCCAGATAGATGTCTAACATGTTTTTCCAGTAATTCACTAGCAACCAGCAGCATGGAGATGGTTCTGTATTTTTTGCCAGAGAAGGATTGGTCGCAGGTTATTTTAGTAATGGTTTTACTATCACCTGTTTCCATGCTGGCCAGATAGTTCTGCTTATCAGGGAATGATTGAGGAGATCCATCAGCATAGGAAGGAAGGTGCTTCCAGCCTTTATAAGAATGTCAGGAGATGCTGGATTGTGCAGTGATCCTGATTTTATTGATTTTAAAGTTGACTCCATGGTTTTGTCATTGAATACAGGGAACTTAGTCAAATTGGGGACCTGTCCATGGCATTAAAGGGGGAATTACATCGGGGGCAATGGAAGGCAGGAGATTGAGAATTTTATTGACTTTAATAAGAAAGACGTTCACAAACACATTACATCGTTCTTCTGTCGAGGAGGACCACTGGGGCTAGATGGTACATTCATAAGGTGTTTACCACCTTAAACAGATCCTTGGGAGAGTTAGGGGCGTTTTCTATTTCGTCCTTGAAATGAGCCATTCCGATCTGTCTTATGGCACGTTTATAGTGTTTTTATGGCCAATCTATACCTATCTTTGTCGTGGTCTTTCTATGCTTTCCTCTCTTATCTTTCCCTTTGTTTTTCTTCTTTGATTAATCTAGTTAATTCTGGTGTAGACCATGGGGCCCTCCCTTTTGTCTGAATAGGTTTGTGAAATCTGTAGGAGACAAGAAGGTTCAATGAGTTGCTTAGCCAACTCTCTAATGTGTTATATTTTCCATTATGTCGCCACTTAAAGTGGGAGCAGATTTAATGAGTATGTCCATCCATTCTCTGACATCAAGGTTGGAATGAGGACACCTAGGTCTTTGTGAGGGGTACTGCCTGTTCGTTGTTTTAGGGACTTTGAGCCAGAATGGAACTATGAGGTGGTCCATAATTTAGGGATTGAATCTTCGGCGACCAGATTGGACAAGTTGGTAAACACCGGGTCAAGAAGATGACCTCAATTATGTGTGGGTCCCTTGATAATTTGTCTTTATTGAGGTGCATCTAAGTCTAGAGTTAGCCCTCAAGCAGTTTTTACAGCCAAATATTTCAAAATGTACATGTAATTTGCCTAATAAGGTGAAGTTTGCTTTTTATAGGCTGAATTCTGGACAATGTACGCAAAGGAGGGATCACCACTTTTTGCTCTGCTGACTTTGGGTACCATTAGAAACCGTTGCTTCCTGGAACAAAGAGATCTCCTTGGGGCATAAAGGGAGATTAATTTCAGAATGATAGGATGAATTTTTCTCTGTATGATCTAATGGGAGATGCAGAGGGTCTTGAATTGGATTCCTGTGCATCCATAGTAAGTTTGTCCTTGATCCACACACCCAAGCGTTTTAATGCCTGGACGGTCTTAGGGCTCTCTCCTAGATATTCCAGCCATGACTGGTCTGCCCACCTTGAGGGGTTGTTCCCGACCACAAGAACTTTTGTCTTTTCACCATTCAGTTTCAGACTCCTTGTGGCCATCCAGTCTGTGACCTTCTTTAAACAATGGTTACGTTGGGTTACGTTGGGTTCTACTGGCTTCAGGTATAAGAGCCATGATAATTTGCATGTCATCTGTGCATGACACAAAGGCTAAGCCATGTGTGTGAACAATCTCTGGCAAGGTGAGTACACATAGATTGAAGAGTGTGGAGCTCAACGAAGAGTCCCGCGGGACTCCGTACTTCGAACGGTAGACTGTTCATACAAAAGCATCTATGCAGGCTTGGAAGCTTCTGTTTCACAAAGAGCTTTCAACCACTTTATAGCATACCGACTGATTCTGCCTTCCTTCATCCTCTGAATGAGGGTAGGATGTGAGAGGGTATCGAAAGCCACACTTAGGTCGAACATTATCTTGATCCAGGGTGGTTCAGAATTCCTCAGTGCCTACTAGCAGAGCGGTTTCAGTGCTGCTACCTGGTCTGAAGCCTATTTGGCTTGGGTGGAGGATGACATGAGTTTCTAAGAAGCCAGATAGATGTCTAACATGTTTTTCCAGTAATTCACTAGCAACCAGCAGCATGGAGATGGTTCTGTATTTTTTGCCAGAGAAGGATTGGTCGCAGGTTATTTTAGTAATGGTTTTACTATCACCTGTTTCCATGCTGGCCAGATAGTTCTGCTTATCAGGGAATGATTGAGGAGATCCATCAGCATAGGAAGGAAGGTGCTTCCAGCCTTTATAAGAATGTCAGGAGATGCTGGATTGTGCAGTGATCCTGATTTTATTGATTTTAAAGTTGACTCCATGGTTTTGTCATTGAATACAGGGAACTTAGTCAAATTGGGGACCTGTCCATGGCATTAAAGGGGGAATTACATCGGGGGCAATGGAAGGCAGGAGATTGAGAATTTTATTGACTTTAATAAGAAAGACGTTCACAAACACATTACATCGTTCTTCTGTCGAGGAGGACCACTGGGGCTAGATGGTACATTCATAAGGTGTTTACCACCTTAAACAGATCCTTGGGAGAGTTAGGGGCGTTTTCTATTTCGTCCTTGAAATGAGCCATTCCGATCTGTCTTATGGCACGTTTATAGTGTTTTTATGGCCAATCTATACCTATCTTTGTCGTGGTCTTTCTATGCTTTCCTCTCTTATCTTTCCCTTTGTTTTTCTTCTTTGATTAATCTAGTTAATTCTGGTGTAGACCATGGGGCCCTCCCTTTTGTCTGAATAGGTTTGTGAAATCTGTAGGAGACAAGAAGGTTCAATGAGTTGCTTAGCCAACTCTCTAATGTGTTATATTTTCCATTATGTCGCCACTTAAAGTGGGAGCAGATTTAATGAGTATGTCCATCCATTCTCTGACATCAAGGTTGGAATGAGGACACCTAGGTCTTTGTGAGGGGTACTGCCTGTTCGTTGTTTTAGGGACTTTGAGCCAGAATGGAACTATGAGGTGGTCCATAATTTAGGGATTGAATCTTCGGCGACCAGATTGGACAAGTTGGTAAACACCGGGTCAAGAAGATGACCTCAGTTATGTGTGGGTCCCTTGATAATTTGTCTTTATTGAGGTGCATCTAAGTCTAGAGTTAGCCCTCAAGCAGTTTTTACAGCCAAATATTTCAAAATGTACATGTAATTTGCCTAATAAGGTGAAGTTTGCTTTTTATAGGCTGAATTCTGCCACTACTTCTGTAACACTTGAGCAAACTGGGAGGCTGCACGCGGGGGGCCTGTACATCACAATGCTCGAGAAGGTGAAGGTGGGGGAGAGCTCAAGTGAGAATTGCACAATCTCACAGTCTGGGAAGTCCATGGGTATAAATGTGCCCCTAAATTCTTCCCCAAAAATGATAGCCCCCCACCTCCTCTTTAGTCCTTCCTATTACAACCAGCTATAGAATAGCCAGGAGGAAGGGACATAACTAAATCCGGAGTTGATTCCTCTTTGAGCAAGGCTTCCATGAGGAACATGGCATGCCGCCAGGGCTAAAATGACGGAAGCAACGCCAACAGGCTTGCGGTGCTTCCTGCCCTATTATGACCGCGGCGGAAGTGCCGCGGTCGCACCGCCGGGGCTTGCAGCGCTGCCCAGGGGATTACGAGTCCCTGACCGCCAGCCTTTTTCTGGCAGTATGAACCGCCAGGAAAAGGCTGGCGGTATGGGGAGTCGTGGGGTCCCTGGGGGCAGTGCAGGGGCCCCCTGACAGGGCCCCATGCGGCTTTTCACTGTCTGCCATGCAGACAGTGAAAAGCGCGACGGGTGCAACTGCACCTGTCGCACGGCCGCAACACCGCCGGCTCCCATGTTGCGGCCCCCTTTCCCGCTGGGCCGGCAGGCGGAAACTTGGTTTCCGCCTGCCGGCCCAGCGGGGATGTCCAAATGGGCACCGCGGGAGTGCGGCAGCATTGGCGGCCGCCCGGCGGTTACAGCTTGGCGGGCGGCAGTAGCCGCCCGCCAAAGTTGTAATGAGGCCCTAGGTCTTTTCCCTTCTAGAAATAGTTTGGTGCTATGTTTTGACATAGACCTGCAATTCAGCAAATATATTTAAGCTTTGTAAATAAGAGGTAATTTTCTTTGGAGTTTAGGGCTCAGAGTGAGTGGTGTGTGATTTACAACCTTAAAACTGCTTTTCATGCAGGCAGCAGGAAAATCGTAAAAGAGCATGCCTGCACTTATCTCCTGCTTCGTTGTTGAGGTGGAGCAGTCCTTTTGACAAGTAGACAATCCTCTCACTCAAAATGGGCAGCCTTTCTGCCCCAGGCCCCGGTCGGACGTAGACGGGCACAGACAAGTTTACCTCTTGCATGCAGTGGCACGCCCGTTGTGCTTCCACACTGCTTTGTGACTTAAATACTGAGCTGGACTGCAGGAAAACAACTAGAGTGCCTCTTCAAAAGGACGGATCTAAAATGGCAACAAGGAAGTGGCTCTAAACATGGTCACTATAATGAATAAAAATGGCCCGCAATATTAGTAGTAACTGTTTTGTAATACAAAGTTTGGCATTACCAATTCTGGCCATATGTCCACCCCAGTTACCAACCATTTTGTGTTTTCATCCTGGAAAGGGGACTAGCATGCAGGACCTGAGATTACCAGACCCTTGCTGATGTGATATTTCGAAATTCCAGGCCATTTTCCTTACCCATTTACCAGCTGGTTTGTAACACGTGGCAAAAGTGAGCAAAAAAACATTTGTTTTTGTGGGTCTGTTCCTGCACCTGGTAAACTCATAAACATGCATATTGACACAAGGATCCATATATTTATTTTTCTAAAAACTAGTGTCAAATGCACATGATGCAATACATGCAAGTGACTATTTTTATTGCATTGCAGCATTCCTCATTCCAGCCAGAACCTGCCTACGTTTCCCTGCCCAGTCCACTTTAGTTCGACCCTTTTCCGCCCCACTTGTCCTGCTTTTCATACTCTAGTTTTTCTCTGTATCCTGTTTCCCGACATCTGTGCTTTCATTTTTCGTGTTTTCCCGTCTGCCTTTTTGTTGCCTCCCTAATTATAGCAGATGCAGGCACTTAGTATGACTTCATCCATGGTTGTCAATTCAGCAAAGTGCCAGGGATAGCGGAAGTGACATCATGTGCCCTTTGATCCTGATGACGTCCCAGGATATGACATCACACATCATTTGACCCTGATGCCGTCACATGCCATTTGTCAAAGTACTATAAATACTAGATCAATGAAATATTTTATACAAAATGAAACTACAACAAAGTAGCAGTTAAGTTGCCACTTGAACATTACACATAGAGCTGCAGGGATATACTATGCCCAGGCACATTCATTACTCCTGACTTGCAACATGCATTAGTTTCCCATATTTTGAGACATTCATCAAGCTGTTATTGTGTACATATATTTTAACTTTTCCCACCCCTGAAGCATTCAGAAAGTTCTTCTATTGCACCTCGGTCCTAACATGTAGAGCACACTAGTCCAGTAGTCTCAAGACAGATGCAAAACCTTTGCAATGTATCCATCTGGATTTGCATTGTTTGTTGGTTTTAAAATACTGACACCTGATGAGTTCTAACATCTGTACTGTGGCCCAGAGTACCTATTTCTAGTAAAGTAATGATATATTAGTAGATATTGCACAGTGCTGCAGTGAACCATGGAATCATAGTATCAAAACAAGCACATATCTCCTCGAAAGCATCTCAATCCTGGTTTACACCCTACACAAATAGATCAGTATAAAAAGATCCACAGAGCTCTTACAGTATGTCTGCCTTGATTTGCAGTACACCTCAGAATTACAAAACATTTATAAAGCATTTCAAACTCAGCTTGTAGGTTGCAGGACGCACCGGTACTATTATATACATGGAGCTCTCCCATAGTACATATCTACTGTGTGTGGTAGAGGCTATAATACCAGTACAACATCTGCGAGGGTTAACGTGATTGTGCATCAAATTATTTGTGTATGTGTTTGTATGTCATGAACATGGACATTTCAGCAGTAGGCACATTAACTACACAATCTTATTTTAATCTTAATGCAGTGGCTTGCAATCAGGTTTCACTTATATCTCTTTGTCCAGACACTATATTGGAATTTAACTGGTAAACTGCAGTAGAGCAGTTCTTCACAATGTGAAGAGGTTCTGTTGCTATTGGCAGTTTATCATAAGCTCTCAGTCAGTGCTTAATTTCAAATTAAGAGGCGCCAGTGCTCAAAGCCCTTCTCTTAAACACAAGTCTGTTTTAATTAAATCTGCCAGCTCTGAATACTGAGGCAGCCTAATCCTGAAGCCATCTCGGGCCTCTTCAATCCATTTACGGCCACTCCTGCCCCGTCAGCTCATCCTGCAGCTTTCTACTTTCTCCCTTCATGAAGCTTTTTTTTTTCCCTACCTCCGTGTTTCTCATGTGTATTTTGCTCGCAGCAAATGCTTGAGGCATAAGAATAAGCCCCGGCCCTCACAACTCAGCACCTGAAACAACAAGCAGAAATTAAGCACTGCTCTCAGTACTAGAATTTCAGTATTTGATGCAGGTCCTTAAAAGTGCACCACAAGCAGCGGTTAATTTAAACTGTTGCTTGCAGGTGGGGCCACCTGCACTCATTTTGGGCACTGCCACCTATGTCTAAAACAAACTTTGATCCAGAGCAAGAGAGAAAAAAACACACAGAGGGAAAAAGGAGGGAGAGAAAGATGGGAAAACTGTGACAAAGGGACAAACAAGGAAGAAAAAGCACCTGTAAGATTAATATAAGGGGGCAGAGAGTCACTGGTGGAGCTCTAAAGAAGCACATGGTGTAATCAAACTATGCAGCACCCTGACACTCAACAGTGCCGGCAGCAGACTTCTGAGAAAAACTGTGAACCTGGCACTTATTCTTATACAAACTAAGCAGTGACCACAAGTGCTCTTTAAACCTTTCAATACTGAGATGTTAGGGTATAGTTCAAGTCAAGCCTTGTCACTGCTTAAGTACCAAACCAGGTGCAACACCGCTCTCTAAAAATTATTTCACATCCACATTTTCACTTTCTTCTCCTTCCCATTGTGTAAATGTAATAAATAATCTGAACTACCAGACATCATTAGTCTGAAAGTGGCATCCAGTGCAATTTAAGTGTGAACTTTAAAATGCTTGGTTATTTAATAAATTAAATGAAAAATGTAGCTACCAAGGGTATATGATCCGGGAAACAAGATAACATCAGGCATTCATGCTGCGTGGGAGGACTGAGCAAGGGAGGTTTGGCAAAGTTCACCACCCAAAGAATTGTTGGAAAAAATGTGGCAACATACTGCATTTTACAACACATTTTGGCAAAGACACTGACATTATAACAAAGGACATGATTTCACAGTACACCATGCCCTCCATGATGGTGATACTAACAAGGAGTGCCTTCACAATGTGAAGAATAATGATTAGAAATATTTTAGCTACGAAAGCAAACAGTTAAAACATTGCAAACTGAAGGTGCCCTCCAGAGAAGTAATGGGACTGCTCACTGAAGAGCAGCGTAGGAGCTACAAGTGTGTCAATGGCTGTTCAGAGAATGGAAAAATACACTGACATTGTCTGTGGTCTGAATCCAGCTCCTAGAAAGAGTATTACGTTTTAGCCCAAACACAGAGAGAAGCAGTTTTGGTGGCAGGAATAGCAGCAGTGACCACGCAGAAATATACAATGGTAACTGATGGGAAGAAAAGAGGATGGTGGAATAGTGTGGATAGTTTTCTGAGCCAGTAGTGTGTACAGCATTTTAGTCCCCTGCACAAAGCAATGGTTTCTGCATTGCTTTTAGGGTGGATGAGACACTATGAATCTTAGAGAGTAACCGTGCATTGCAAAGCATTCAGTCTAAGTTGCAATATGTTACTAGCCAACATATGAGCAGCAAAGTCTCTGTAAGTTGCACACACTAACTATTCAGTGTCATACAGTCACTGCCTTTTAGCAACAGGTTCCTGGGTAGGTCAAGCCTCCACATAGGCTGTAGCCAGGATATGTCTCCTATGCAGTCTTCTCAAGCAGGTTTGCTTTCTCTTTTCCAACAGGCTCTGCACAGTGACTGTGAAAGTCATACCTTATTATAAAAGTCAAACTTTCACATGAAAAGTAAAAATTGGTTATTTAGACATCAGGTAATATAAGGACCCTAGTCATCGTCATCCTTTCTACAGACTGTCCTCCGATTTCAAATGAGAACATTATGCTTTCAACATTTTAAGGATAGAGGAATACAGAATCAAACTGGAAGAACCAACAGTAATCAGTGAGGGGTGAATGGGGGATGTATGTGATCACTCTAAAAGCAGTAGAAGAAAAAGTGAAAGTAAGTATATAGCATGTCCGCTATATGATGGTATTACTTCCAAGTTGTAACAATTGAATTGGTGCACTCTAAATGTATGTGTTTTGATCTTAGGGTTAAATGTTCATTCGCAGTGCTGTGAAATATTATCACGTGTTTTACATCACAGAGTCCAATTAGAGCAGCTGTCAGTCATTTTAGGCAGCTCTCATTCTCTTTCAAGCACATCTTCGAAACACTATCCCCCCTTCAGTACAACTCTCCTATTTAAAGCACTAGGGGCCATATGTATGAACACTTTTTCCCATAGACACAGAATGGGTAAAAACCTTTGCTACATCTGGCCCTAGCCCCCTTTATAAAAAGTCTGTTGCTTAAAGATTCCATCTTTTTAAACACGTGTTTGTTTTATATCACTGCCTACATTAATGTACATCACCTCTTTATAGCAAATCTCATCTGTAATGCACCTCTTTCAGGTGAACCATATCTCTGTCTCTCTCTCTGGCAAAAGACCTCGGTCATCTGAAGCACCTTTCTGTTGTAACAAACCTCACTTTTGTAAAACACACCAGTCATGTAATCGACCTCTTTCCTATAAAGCAGACCTCTTTTATAAAGTACCCCTCTTGTCTAAAGCACCTCACTCTCCCTGGAGCACCGCTCTCAAGTGTCAGACGGGACAGAAAATAGGTTTGGGAACCAAAATAAAAGTGGCCTCTATTAGCAAACAAACTAGCTGGAAAAGTGGCCCATGTTTGAAAATTGGGGCAATTTTGAACTTGGAAAGACACACTGTATTGGTTTTATGTAAGGTATGGAAGACTGCATGCATTTGAGCTTGCTGCAGGTAATGCTAGGGGTAATGTCAGATAAATCAACAGTATAAAACAGGCCCAGCAGACCATAAAACAGACACACAAAGAGCCACAAAACGCCCATACAGTGACCTGTCAAACCAGCCCTTCTGGCTTTGCTGGTAAGCACCTTTCTCTAAATTATCTCTCTCCTCTTATGGATCACCTCTAGCACAGAAGCACTGTTCCTGTAAACAATGCCTCTTGTTTAAAGCAGGCCTCTCCTCTAAAACACCTGCCTCCCATTGGTAAAGCACATCTGCCTTATAATGCACTTGTCTCCTGTAAATTCCACTCTTTTGTAATGAATTCCACACCATGTGAATCACCTTTATGTAAATAATCTCTTGATTAACCCCTTCGCTGCCAGGCCTTTTCCCCCTCCTGTGCCGAGCCTTTTTTTGGCTATTTGGAGCAGTTTGCGCTTAGGCCCTCATAACTTTTTGTTCACGTAAGCTACCCACGCCAAATTTGCGTCCTTTTTTTCCAACATCCTAGGGATTCTAGAGGTACCCAGACTTTGTGGGTTCCCCAGAAGGAGGCCAAGAAATTAGCCAAAAAACAGTGAAAATTTCGTTTTTTTTTTAAAAAAAATGGAAAAATGGGCTGCAGAAGAAGGCTTGTGGTTTTTTCCCTGAAAAGGGCATCAACAAAGGGTTTGCGGTGATAAAATCACCAGCTTCCCAGCTTTCAGGAACAGGCAGACTTGAATCAGAAAACCCAATTTTTCAACATAATTTTGGCATTTTACTGGGACATACCCCATTTTTACGATTTTTTGTGCTTTCAGCCTCCTTCCAGTCAGTGACAGCAATGGGCATGAAACCAATGCTGGATCCCAGAAACCGCAACATTTCTGAAAAGTAGACAAAATTCTGAATTCAGCAAGGGGTAATTTGTGTAGATCCTACAAGGGTTTCCTACAGAAAATAACAACTGAAAAAGAAAAATATTGAAATTGAGGTGAAAAAAACATCAATTTTTCTCTAAGTTTTACTCTGTAATTTTTTCCTGCAATGTCAGATTTTCGAAAGCAATATACCGTTACGTCAGCTGGACTCTTCTGGTTGCGGGGATATATAGGGCTTGTAGGTTCATCAAGAACTCTAGGTACCGAGAGCCAATAAATGACCTGCACCCTGCAGTGGGTTTTCATTCTATGCCGGGTATACAGCTATTCATTTGCTGAAATATAAAGAGTAAAAAATAGCTATCAAGAAAACCTTTGTATTTCCAAAATGGGCACAAGATAAGGTGTTGAGAAGCAGTGGTTATTTGCACATCTCTGAATTCCAGGGTGCCCATACTAGCATGTGAATTACAGGGCATTTCTCAAATAGATGTCTTTTTTACACACTGTCTTACATTTGGAAGGGAAAACTGTAGAGAAAGACAAGGTGCAATAACACTTGTTTTGCTATTCTATGTTCCCCCAAGTCTCCCGATAAAATTGATACCTCACTTGTGTGGGTAGGTCTAGCGCCCGCGACAGGATACGCCCCAAAACACAACGTGGACACATCACAGAAAACAGACCTGTTTTTAGCAAAGTGCCTACCTGTAGATTTTGGCCTGTAGCTCAGCCGCCACCTAGGGCAACCTACCAAACCTGTGCATTTCTGAAAACTAGAGACCTAGGGGAATCCAAGATGGGGTGACTTGTGTGGCTGGGACCAGGTTCTGTTACCCAGAATCCTTTGCAAACCTCAAAATTTGGCTTAAAAAAACACATGTTCCTCACATTTCTGTGGCAGAAAGTTCTGGAATCTGAGAGGAGCCACACATTTCCTTCCCCCCAGCGTTCCCCCACGTCTCCCGATAAAAATGATACCTCACTTGTGTGGGTAGGCCTAGCGCCCGCGACAGGAGACGCCCCAAAGCGCAACGTGGACACATCACAGAAAACAGACCTGTTTTTAGCAAAGTGCCTACCTGTAGATTTTGGCCTGTAGCTCAGCCGCCACCTAGGGAAACCTACCAAACCTGTGCATTTCTGAAAACTAGAGACCTAGGGGAATCCAAGATGGGGTGACTTGTGTGGCTGGGACCAGGTTCTGTTACCCAGAATTATTTGCAAACCTCAAAATTTGGCTAAAAAAACACATGTTCCTCACATTTCTGTGGCAGAAAGTTCTGGAATCTGAGAGGAGCCACACATTTCCTTCCACCCAGCGTTCCCCCACGTCTCCCGATAAAAATGATACCTCACTTGTGTGGGTAGGCCTAGCGCCCGCGACAGGAAACGCCCCAAAGCGCAACGTGGACACATCACAGAAAACAGACCTGTTTTTAGCAAAGTGCCTACCTGTAGATTTTGGCCTGTAGCTCAGCCGCCACCTAGGGAAACCTACCAAACCTGTGCATTTCTGAAAACTAGAGACCTAGGGGAATCCAAGATGGGGTGACTTGTGTGGCTGGGACCAGGTTCTGTTACCCAGAATTCTTTGCAAACCTCAAAATTTGGCTAAAAAAACACATGTTCCTCACATTTCTGTGGCAGAAAGTTCTGGAATCTGAGAGGAGCCACAAATTTCCTTCCACCCAGCGTTCCCCCACGTCTCCTGATAAAAATGATACCTCACTTGTGTGGGTAGGCCTAGCGCCCGCGACAGGAAACGCCCCAAAGCGCAACGTGGACACAGCCAAATTTTTGAAGGAAAACAGAGGTGGTTTTTGCAAAGTGCCTACCTGTAGATTTTGGCCTGTAGCTCAGCCGCCACCTATGGAAACCTACCAAACCTGTGCATTTCTGAAAACTAGAGACCTAGGGGAATCCAAGATGGGGTGACTTGTGTGGCTGGGACCAGGTTCTGTTACCCAGAATCCTTTGCAAACCTCAAAATGTGGCTAAAAAAACACATGTTCCTCACATTTCTGTGGCAGAAAGTTCTGGAATCTGAGAGGAGCCACAAATTTCCTTCCACCCAGCATTCCCCCACGTCTCCCGATAAAAATGATACCTCACTTGTGTGGGTAGGCCTAGCGCCCGCGACAGGAAACGCCCCAAAGCGCAACGTGGACACATCACAGAAAACAGACCTGTTTTTAGCAAAGTGCCTACCTGTGGATTTTGGCCTTTAGCTCAGCCGCCACCTAGGGAAACCTACCAAACCTGTGCATTTCTGAAAACTAGAGACCTGGGGGAATCCAAGATGGGGTGACTTGTGTGGCTGGGACCAGGTTCTGTTACCCAGAATCCTTTGCAAACCTCAAAATTTTGCTAAAAAAACACATGTTCCTCACATTTCTGTGGCAGAAAGTTCTGGAATCTGAGAGGAGCCACAAATTTCCTTCCACCCAGCGTTCCCCCACGTCTCCCGATAAAAATGATACCTCCCTTGTGTGGGTAGGCCTAGCGCCCACGACAGGAAACGCCCCAAAGCGCAACGTGGACACAACCAAATTTTTGAAGGAAAACAGAGGTGTTTTTTGCAAAGTGCCTACCTGTAGATTTTGGCCTGTAGCTCAGCCGCCACCTAGGGAAACCTACCAGACCTGTGCATTTCTGAAAACTAGAGACCTGGGGGAATCCACGATGGGGTGACTTGTGTGTCTGGGACCAGGTTCTGTTACCCAGAATCCTTTGCAAACCTCAAAATGTGGCTAAAAAAACACATGTTCCTCACATTTCTGTGGCAGAAAGTTCTACAATCTGAGAGGAGCCACAAATTTCCTTCCACCCAGCGTTCCCCCATGTCTCCCGATAAAAATGATGCCTCACTTGTGTGGGTAGGCCTAGCGCCCGCGACAGGAAACGCCCCAAAGCGCAACGTGGACACATCACAGAAAATAGACCTGTTTTTAGCAAAGTGCCTACCTGTAGATTTTGGCCTCTAGCTCAGCCGCCACCTAGGGAAACCTACCAAACCTGTGCATTTCTGAAAACTAGAGACCTAGGGGAATCCAAGATGGGGTGATTTGTGTGGCTCAGACCAGGTTCTGTTACCCAGAATCCTTTGCAAACCTCAAAATTTGGCTAAAAAAAAACATGTTCCTCACATTTCTGTGGCAGAAAGTTCTACAATCTGAGAGGAGCCACAAATTTCCTTCCACCCAGCGTTCCCCCACGTCTCCCGATAAAAATGATACCTCACTTGTGTGGGTAGGCCTAGCGCCCACGACAGGAAACGCCCCAAAGCGCAACGTGGACACAACCAAATTTTTGAAGGAAAACAGAGGTGTTTTTTGCAAAGTGCCTACCTGTAGATTTTGGCCTGTAGCTCAGCCGCCACCTAGGGAAACCTACCAAACCTGATACCTCACTTGTGTGGGTAGGCCTAGCGCTCGCGACAGGAAATGGCCCAAAACACAACGTGGACACATCACATTTTTTCATAGAAAACAGTGCCTACGTGTGGATTTTGGCCTCTAGCTCAGCCGGCACCTGGGGAAACCTAGCAAACCAGCGCATTTTTGAAAACTAGAGACCTATGGGAATCCAAGATGGGGTGATTTGCGGGGCTCTGACCAGGTTCTGTTACCCAGAATCCTTTGCAAACATCAAAATCTGGCCAAAAAACACTTTTTCCTCTCATTTCGGTTACAGAAAGTTCTGGAATCTGAGAGGAGCCACAAATTTCCTTCCACCCAGCGTTCCCCTAAGTCTCTCCATAAAAATGGTACCTCACTTGTGTGGGTAGGCCTAGCGCCCACGAAAGGAAATGGCCGAAAACACAACGTGGACACAACATATTTTTTCACAGAAAACAGAGGTGTTTTTTGCAAAGTGCCTACATGTGGATTTTGGCCTCTAGCTCAGCCGGCCCCGGGGGGGGGGGGGTAAATGCCCTAAAATGAATTTGACCCCCTACCCCCCCAAACCCCCACTGCCCAGGTGCGACCCTTGCCTACGGGGTCGCTACCCCTGCGTGACATTGGCGCCAAAAAACAAATTCCCGGTGCCTAGTGGTTTCTGCCCCCTTGGGGGCAGATTGACCTAAAATCGACCAATCTGCCACCAAAGGTGGCAGAAATGCTCTGAATACAGTTTGCCCCCCCAGGGAAGCGACCCTTGTATGATGGGTCGCTCCCCATCTCTAAAAAAACAAACAAACAAAAAACAAAAAAAACAAAAAAACATTTGCCCTGGCGCCTAGAGGTTTCTGCCCCCCCTGGGGGCAGATCGGCCTAATAATAGGCCGATCTGCCCCCAGGGGGGGCAGAAATGGCCTAAAATAAATTTGCCCCCCCAAACCCCCCCCCACCCCCCCACCTCGGAGCGACCCTTGCCTACTGGGTCGCTCCCCCTGCGTGACATTGGCGCCAAAAAACGAATCCCGGTGCCTAGTGGTTGCAGATTGACCTAAAATCGACCAATATGCCCCCAAGGGGGGCAGACATGGTCTAAACACAGGTTGCCCCCCAGGGGAGCGACCCTTGTCTGATGGGTCGCTCCCCATCTCTAAAAAAACAAACAAACTAAAAAAAAAACACTAAAAAAAAATTTGCCCTGGCAACAAGAGGTTTCTGCTCCCCCGGGGGCAGATCGGCCTAATAATAGGCCGATCTGCCCCCAGGGGGGGCAGAAATGGCCTAAAATAAATTTGCCGCCCGAACACCCCCCGTCCCCCCCCCCCCCCGGAGCGACCCTTGCCTACGGGGTCGCTCCCCCTGCGTGACATTGGCGCCAAAAAACAAATCCCCGGTGCCTAGTGGTTTCTTCCCCCTTGGGGCAGATTGACCTAAAATCGACGAATCTGCCCCCAAGGGGGGCAGAAATGGTCTAAACACAGTTTGCCCCCCAGGGGAGCGACCCTTGTCTGATGGGTCGCTCCCCATCTCTAAAAAAACAAACAAACTAAAAAAAAAACACAAATAAAAAATTTGCCCTGGCAACAACAGGTTTCTGCCCCCCCTGGGGGCAGATCGGCCTAATAATAGGCCGATCTGCCCCCAGGGGGGGCAGAAATGGCCTAAAATAAATTTGCCCCCCGAACACCCCCCCCGTCCCCCCCCCCCGGAGCGACCCTTGCCTACGGGGTCGCTCCCCCTGCGTGACATTGGCGCCAAAAAACAAATCCCCGGTGCCTAGTGGTTTCTGCCCCCTTGGGGCAGATTGACCTAAAATCGACCAATCTGCCCCCAAGGGGGGCAGAAATGGTCTAAACACAATTTGCCCCCCAGGGGAGCGACCCTTGCCTGATGGGTCGCTCCCCATCTCTAAAAACAAAAAAAAAAACAAAAAAAAAACACAAAAAAAAAATTTGCTCTGGCAACAAGAGGTTTCTGCCCCCCCTGGGGGCAGATCGGCCTAATAATAGGCCGATCTGCCCCCAGGGGGGGCAGAAATGGCCTAAAATAAATTTGCCCCCGAACACCCACCCCCCCCACTCCCCGGAGCGACCCTTGCCTACGGGGTCGCTCCCCTTGCGTGACATTGGCGCCAAAAAACAAATCCCCGGTGCCTAGTGGTTTCTGCCCCCTTGGGGCAGATTGACCTAAAATCGACCAATCTGTCCCCGAGGGGGGCAGAAATGGTCTAAATACAATTTGCCCCCCAGGGGAGCGACCCTTGCCTGATGGGTCGCTGCCCATCTCTAAAAAAAAAAAAAAAAACCCAAAAAAAAAACACACAAAAAGAAATTGCCCTGGCGCCTAGAGGTTTCTGCCCCCCCTGGGGGTAGATCGGCCTAATACCAATAGGGCGATCTGCCCCCAGGGGGGGCAGAGATGGCCTAAAATAATTTGGCCCCCCCCACCCCTCCCGGGGAGCGACCCTTGACTACAAGGTCGCTCCCCTTGTGTGATGGCGCAAAAAAAAGATCCCTGGTGCCTAGTGGTTTCTGCCCCCCTTGGGGGCAGATTGACCTAAAAGCGGCCGATCTGCCCCCAAAGCGGGCAGAAATGGCCTAAATACATTTTGCCCCTCCAGGGGAGCGACCCTTGTCCAAGGGGGTCGCTCCCCATCTGTAAAACAGAAAAACAAAAAAATCCCTGGTGCCTAGTGGTTTCTGCCCCCCTTGGGGGCAGATCAGCCGAATCAAAATAGGCTGATCTACCCCCCCCAGGGGGGCAGAAATGGCCTAAAATAATCCCCCCCCCAGGGAGCGACCCTTGCCTAAGGGGTCGCTCCCCTTGCGTGAAATTCACGCACAAAAAAAACTCCCTGGTGTCTAATGGTTTCTGCCCCCCTTGGGGGCAGATTGGCCTCATCAAAATAGGCCAATCTGCCCCCAAGGGGGGCAGAAATGGCCTAAATACAATTTGCCCCCTAGGGGAGCGACCCTTGCCTAAGGGGTCGCTCCCCACCTAAAAAAAAAAGAAAACATAACAAAAAGAAAAAAAAAAAAAAAGATCCCTGGTGCCTAGAGGCAGATCGGCCTAATAATAGGCCGATCTGTCCCCAGGGGGGGCAGAAAAGGCCTTCCCAAAAAAATGCCCCCCCTGGAAGAGACCCTTGCCAAAGGGGTCGCTCCCGTTGCGTGAAATTCGCGCGCAAAAACAAACTCCCTGGTGTCTAATGGTTTCTGCCCCCTTGGGGGCAGATTGGCCTCATCAAAATAGGCCAATCTGCCCCCAAGGGGGGCAGAAATGGCCTAAATATATATTGCCCCGTAGGGGAGCGACCCTTGCCTAAGGGATCGCTCCCCACCTAAAAAAAAAAGAAATCATCACAAAAAAAAAAGAAAAAAAAAAGTCCCTGGTGCCTAGAGGTTTCTGCCCCCCCCGGGGGCAGATCGGCCTAATAATAGGCCAATCTGCCCCCAGGGGGGGCAGAAAAGGCCTTCCCAAAAAAATGCCCCCCGGGAGCGACCCTTGCCCAAGGGGTCGCTCCCTTTTGCCAATTTCACAGAAAAAAAAAAAAATCCCTGGTGTCTAGTGGGGTTTCAAAAGCCGGATTGCAAGCAATCCGGCTTTTGAAACCTGTGAGAGACTTCAAAGGGAAGGAAATACATTTCCTTCCCTTTGAAGCCTCTCGGGGCCTCCCCCAAGGGATTGAAAAAGAAATGCAAAAGCATTTCTTTTTCAATCGCGCTGGAAGCTCTGCTTCCAGCGCGATGGGGGAGACCCTGTGACTAATCAGCGCGCGCTCGCGCGCTGACGTCACAGGGGGGGTTGGGGGGGCCGGGGGTGGGAGGGGAAGGGCTTCCCCTTCCATCCCTGACTTGGGGGGGTGGGGGGGAACCCCACAGAGGGAGCGAGAGCGCTCCCTCTGGGCTCTGTGCACAGGACGTAATGGTTACGTCCTGGGCACAGCAGCACTGTGCCTCAGGACGTAACCATTACGTCCTGGGCACAGAAAGGGTTAAAGCATCCCTGACTGGTGAAGTGCCTCTGGTTGGTAAAGAACCTCTGTTTTTAAAAGCAATCTTCATCTATAAAGCACCCCTCTCCAGTAATGAGGCCATACAGAATAAAGCCACAGAGGGTCCAAGCCGCACATGGCTAACAGATACTAGTGTTTTGTATATTTCAGATTGCCCGTTCCTGACATTCCCTTATATTTACCTGGATTCCAGTCTGGGACAGTCTCCTTTATCTCACTGAGCAACATCTGTGACCACCCTTAGAAAGACTAAGCAGGCTGGAGGATGAATTCTCCCCAGTTATCTGTAAATCACGTGTGTGCCTGTCTGACCAGCTTGTACAGAGACAGCGTAGAAATGAGTCTTCCATAATTAAGCTGGGTTACATGAACCCCAGAAGACATCAGCACACGCCCACTGAGAGAGTCTGCATAGGATATTACAAAATATTGGAGCCTCTTGAAAAATCCAGCAGCAGCAGATTTGGAAATGGGCCTGGCAACAATTCCCTTATGGTTTCTGCGTGCATGGCTTTGCAAGTTAAGTGGTAAAAATTTCCTATTTTCTTTCTTGTTTTGATTTTAGCTACAATCTTGGATACAGGTTGTTGGACTTTTTTTGCTTATGCAGGGTCATCCCCAATCTATTTGCCTCCTGTCTCCTATTTTTACTGACCTGTTGCTGTTGGCTTTTGAATTCTGAGCACTTTACCACTGCTAACCAGTACTAAACTTCATATGCTCTCTGTGTAAATGGTATGTAATTGGTTTATCCACGATTGGCATATTTGACTTACTAGTAAGTCCCTAATAAAGTGCACTAGAGGTGCCAGGGCCTGTAAATCAAATGCTACTAGTGAGCCTGCAGCACTGGTTGTGCCACCGACATAAATAGCTCTGTAATCATGTCTCAGACCTGCCACTGCAGTGTCTGTGTGTGCAGTTTTAACTGTAAATTCGACTTGGTAAGTGTACCCACTGGCCAGGCCTAAACCTTCCTCTTTCTTACATGTAAGGCACCCCTAAAGTAGGCCCTAGGTAGCCCCAAGGGCAGGGTTCAGTGTATGGTTAAGGTAGGACATACAGTAATGTGTTTTATATGTCCTGACAGTGAAATATTGCTAAATTTGTTTTTCACTGTTGCAAGGCCTGTCACTCTTATAGGTTAACATGGGGGCTACCTTTAATTCTGATTAAAGTGTAGATTCCCTATGGGAGCGGATGAACATGTGGAGTTTGGGGTCTCTGAGCTCACAATTTAAAAATACATCTTTTAGTAAAGTTGATTTTAAGATTGTGTGTTTGAAAATGCCACTTTTAGAAAGTGAGTATTTTCTTGCTTATACCATTTCTGTGACTCTGCCTGTTTGTGGATTCCCTGTCTGGGTCAGTTTGACTGTTGGGCTGGTTGCACCTCACACTAGACAGTGACACAAAGGGAGCTGGAGTGTAGTCTTCATTTCCTGGTGAGCCATCTGTGCTAGGAGGTAGGGGAGGAGTGGACACTTACAACTGAAAGGGCTCTGCCTGTCCTCACACAATGCAGTCTCCGACCCCCTGATGAGTGTCTGGGGTCTGGCCTGACACTCACCACATTCAAAAGAGACTTTACTTTGAAGTAGGCCTACTTCAAAGGAGAAATTAGGTATAAGAAGGGCACCCAAAACCTCAGACTTTAGAACACTTCTAGAAACAAGAGGAACCTCTGCCTGGAGAAGAGCTGAAGTGCTGAGGAGAAGTGCTGCCCTGCCTGTGACTGTGCTTTGTGGAGCTATCCTGCAGTCGCTGCTTCTTCCAGAGTAAGAGGGCAAAGACTGGACTTTGTGTGCTTTCCATCTTGTGAAGAAATCTCCAAGGGCTTGATTCAGAGCTTGCCTCCTGTTGTTTGAAGTCTCAGGGACAGCAAAGACTTCTCTCTGCCAGCTACTGGAGTCTCTGGAGAGACTCCTGCTCTGACAAGTGGTGCCCTATCCAGTCCCTGGGCCCTTGAAAGGAAAGCTGGTGGAAATCCAAGGAAATCGACTTCGGACGACTTTGGATCCACGCCGCTGCTGAATCCGGTGACGCCGCCTGCACCCGACGCCGTGACCTTCGCTGGAACGCGACGCTCTTCGCAGGCCCGACGCTCCACGCCGCTGCTGAATCCGGTGACGCCGCCTGCACCCGACGCCGTGACCTTCGCTGGAACGCGACGCTCTTCGCAGGCCCGACGCTGCTGCAGCCCCGTTGAAGTCCGTGACTCCGTGGAAGCCGCCCCACCACGTCGTGACCGACGCCTCTCGAAGTGCGAGGATTCGACGTTTCGCACCGATGCTGCAATCCCCAACTTCGCGCATCGACTTGTTTTCACTCTTCACCAAAGGCACTGTACTTGGGGGTCTACGCGACTCCGTGTCCGGTGCCGCTGGTGTCGGCTTGTTGGGAACGACTCCGTCACGACGCCGTGTTAACACCTCATCGAAGCATTTTTGTTTCTAAGTGCTATTTTTGAGTTTAATCTTTAAAAATTCATAACTTGAATTGTGTATGTCGGATGTTTGTTGTTTTGGTCTTGTTTTGTTTAGTTAAATATTTGCTATTTGTCTAAACTGGTGTTGTGTCATTTTGTAGAGTTTTCATTAAGTTACTGTGTGTGTTGGTACAAATACTTTACACCTAGCACTCTGAAGTTAAGCCTACTCCTCTGCAAAGCTACCAAGGGGTAAGCAGGGGTTAGCTGAGGGTGATTCTCTTTTACCCTGACTAGAGTGAGGGTCCATGCTTGAACAGGGGGTAACCTGACTGTCAACCAAAGACCCCATTCCTAACACAGGTAAAATGTAAAAGTTCATTTATTGCATTTACCTACCTACTGTTTTCCTGCTAGATCTTCTGCTGCCTTTTCTGGTCTATCAGTCTCAGAACAGTTACCAGAGAAAACCTATTTTGAGCACAAGACAACCTATTTACATAGAATCAATGTCAATAAAGGCTCCCCCACCCTATGTCCCCTCGATTTTCCCTCCCTCTTTGCGGGGAAGAAACAATGTGTACATTGCCACGTGACTTGAGCAGCAAAAGTGTATTGTTTCGGGAAATTAGCAGCAGTCCTTTCATTTCCCAGGTGCTAAATCTGAGCTGATCTGTAAGCCCTGTTCTTCTTTCATATCTGATATCATATCTTTATATGAGGACAGGTTCGCCAGGGAAGTGCCAGGGGTCGCAAGGGGCAAGCTAGGGGTCACAGCTGTGACACCTGGTGACCCTCAAATGACGTCCATGACTTCATCCAGTGATACTTGGGCATCAAATGCGCCCAGAATGAAGTATGTCATACATCGCTGGGCTGACAATGAACAACCTGCTTTCAGTGATTTTATATTTACACCCTTAAAATCAATCAATCTATCTATCTATCTATCTATCTATCTATCTATCTATCTATCTATCTATCTATCTATCTATCTATCTATCTATCTATCGTCATAGTAATGCTCATCATTCCCAAATCCCTCTCCCTGCATTCCTCTCTTCTCTCTTTTTAACTACTTTTCCATTCTGAAACTTCCTTATCTGAGAAAGCTGAACTGCTAAGGGATATGAACTTCAAAACGAGATATTTTTTACAATCGCCCTGTTATATTAGTGTAGCGCATGTAATTTTTCCAAACTTATGTTGACCACCTTCTCTCAATTGTAAAGCCCTCTGACGTCCTAGGACCATGTTTGCAATATACAAAACTAAATAAATAAATATACGTTGTATGTATTATTATTATTATTGTACATGTATCCAAGTACAAGTCACGAGGGGGATAATTTTGCAAGTAGATGTTGGCAATAACTAGCTTAAGCCTACTACTAAGAATTATTCTCAGCATCAGGATTTTTCCTGGCGGGGTAGGGGGGATAGTGTGTGTGACTCAATTTTTTACCTTCCTCTTCTAACAGTTTACCTTTGTTTACACCATATCCACCACACCTAGTGCATGATCTGTTGATGATTGTAATATATTACAGTACAATAGATTGCACAACTGGTTGAAGAGGATTAGGGAATAAGTCAATGGAAGTGTAAGGGGACTTGGTAAAAAGCTGAGAGACAGAGACAGAGACTGCATGGAGCCTCTCCCATGGACATAGCACATATGTCCCGGAAGGAAAATGACAGCCACGGCATCACAATTCAAACAGCTTTTAGTAACCCACTTACTCCGAAATTAGGGCCAGGTGTACGAAGCATTTTCTTGTTGCAAACCTTGTTAATCGCTAAATTAGAAGATTTGCGACAAGAAAATGTGTTTTCCGAATGTACTAAACACATGTAGCAATTTGGAAACATGTTACCCAATTGTTAAATGAGTTTAAGAATCTACTAGGTATCTCTATTTGAAAGTAATGTGTTTAGGGTGTAACTTCAAAATAGCGATTGCTTAAGGTGTGTATTAATGTTTTCCAACCAAAAGTCGGTAGTAAGTATTTTACTAACTACTGAAAGGTAGCTGTAACCTGTTCACAAATGGGAAGAGATCACCAAGGATTCACTTTTCCTTTTTCAATGGTTTACAAAACATTTCTTTTGGAATAGGCAGTGGTCAATGGAACCACTGCCTGCTCTTAAGAAATAGTTTTACAAACTTTTCTTTTTTTTTGTAAACACATCTTGTTTCCCTTTTAGGTGTGATAACCCCAGGAGGCCACAATCCCTTTGATGGCAGCAACTTGTAGTGGGTCACAATTTGTGATTTACCTCGTTAATATTTAAGAGGTAGGCGAATTGTGAATAAAATGTGATTCAGTATTTTGGAACAGACCTTTTAGTACAAAAGTTGGTGCACAAATTCCAAATATTTTTTGAGAGTCATATTTTAATACATCTGGTCCATGGTTACCTAGACTACAGTGAAAAATAATAGAGAACCCCACAATTCAAAGATTTATACTAATTAAAATTGCTATTGCATAAAAATGGTGCAACTGCATTCTGGCATTGTCCATTGTGGTAGCAGGGCGTAAACACACAGCAAGAGTACCATGGGGTTTCCTTACAGAAGAGAAGACATGTGAAAGGAGACAGAACCATGGACATTTCTTGGCATG